>NC_057861.1:572867391-573583016 GCF_019393635.1 Dromiciops gliroides | reverse complement strand
TTTGTTATATAAAAGGCAAGGAATCAATGGACTTTTGAAGAAGGCCAACAACAATAACTCTTACTGTAAAAACAACATTACGGGAATAGAATGGATCAGTTCCAAAGTAGAAATATGTTCAGGAATTACTGATTATTTTACCTTTCAGGATTATTAATTATATCAGTGAGCCCTTAAAAGATCAGCCTTGAACTAAAGCATATGGGTATTACTCCCACTTGTAGCCTCCCCCCCCCCCCCCCGCCCACTTCACCATACTCCATTCATCAGACAAGGGACAAAACTTGATGGACAGCTCTAGTTCATAACTATAGCGCCTCATACCTAAATTTCTTTTCTTGCTTACATCAGTTCTTGACTCCCTGTCATCTCTCACTTAAGTTTTTATCTTTATATTGTCTCAGAGTCATTAGTTATATATTCTAGTTATATATTTTCAGTAATTATGAACATAAATAAAACTATCTAAAGATGGTAGGACAAACATGTTTCACTACAGTACTTTTTGAGGTCAATGCCACAGGACTGCTACCTCCTGGGTTGAGGCATAGAATTAGAACTGAAAGGGACTTAGGTTCCTTGAATTGGGGGCTAGAAGGGGACTTAGAGATGAACTAGTTCAAATTCCTCATTTTACAGACAATAAAACTGAGGCCCAGAAGCAAAAACTAGACTTGAACAAGGGCTCTGACTCCTGACCAAATGCTCTGTTTTTCTATCCTATTCCTTGCCTAGGTCAGAGGCCTTATTTTAGAGATATTACAGGTCCGAATTCACAAAACAACTTCATTCCAGTAGTCTTTCTTTTTATTCTCCCATTACTATTAAATTAATCCTGGGGATCTGAAAAAGATGCTTGGAATGTTTCAATAATCTTAACAGAAGTCTAAAAATAAAGCACTTTATTCTGAATCAGCTAGCAAGGAGAATCAAGATTTGAACTTAGGTCTCTGACTTTTTCCACTGGGCCATGCTACCTGTGGTTATTCTTTGTGTAGTATATCAGCTGAGTAAATATCTTTCCTTTCAACTCCACTACCCTAACTTTCTTCTTCCCCCTCCATGTTTTCTCTTTTAGTGATAATAATAATTACAATAATAGCATTTATATACAGATCTGAAAATCACTTTAAGAACATTATCTCACTTAATCCCTACAACTGCTATTATGTAAGCATATATGTAAGTATATATTTGTATGTATATATACAAATATGTGTGTACATATATATATATATACACATATACAAATATACATATATATTACATAAAGAAAGAAAGAAAGGCAAAAGACAGCCCCTTCTCTCAAGGAAGGAGTAAGGGATGTGAAAACACTGTGAAAATGCTACAATTCAATGTAAATATAGGCTATTTTTTTCCTTCATCATAATAACAAGAGCAACTAAACAATAATCCTGTGAGGTAAGTAGTGGAAGTATAGTCTTTATGTTATTGGTTTTCATGTTATTGTTAAGAAAACTATGACCAGAGACATTAAATGACTTCCCCCAAGGTTGCAGCATTATCATTTCATGTTTTGCATTGTGTTTATGAGTTTTCCATTTCTAAGGGATGTATCCAGCAAACCAGCGGTAAACCATTCTCTTACTTTTTTCTAGGACCTCAATTCCTTGATCTGCCAAATAACAGAGTATACTAGATGGTCTTGAGGTCTGAGTTCTTACGTTGCATAATTGTTGCCATTTTATACCATATCTATTATGGAAGTAAACCACATGCCTTAAGAAACTGATATATACATTTCTATCCCAACTGCCACCTTTAAACCCTTGCTCTGCTAACATCCTCTCCTGTAAAACCACTGTATCACATATTCATAGTCAGATGAAATGAGTAGAAATTCTAGCTCTGTGACTTGCTATCCATATGTACTTGGTCAAAGAGTCCAAGTCAGTGAGCCTACTATGTGCCAGGCACTGTGCTATGGACTAATAATGCAAAGAAAAATATAGTCCCTGCTCTCAAGGAGTTCATCATCTATTAGTGGAGACGATACAATAGAGAAAAAAATCATTCTGTGGCTTTCTCCATTGTAAAATGAGGGGATTGCAAAAAGTGATATTTATGACCAACTCTAAATCCTGGGATGCTCTGAATCTCATGTTGTTGTACAAACCTGTCATAATCCTTTTTATGGTTATGTCCATAAGAATGCCATATTTATTCATGACTTCAGTATTTGCCTTGCAACTTTTTGTCTTTCCTTCTCCTGCAGTCATTCTCACAGATTCTAATGATGACCCTTTTAATCCACTGTTCCCATGGTTCTTTAAATTATACTTCAGCACCTACCAGGATGGCCACATCTTAGAACTATACATTACTTAGAACTGCTCCACTCACTAGATTTGGAAATCTGAAATTTTTGTCTGAACAAGTATGTTCTGACCTCCTCTTATTTCATCATCGCTACAAAGCTTATCTTTTCCCTTTCATCTTAAAACCTTGAATCCTTCCTATACTATCACTGTACTAGCTCCACATTCTTCCCTACCAAGTCTTGATCCAACAGATATCCAGTTCAAGCATATAGTCTCCTCTTATCAATAAATTCTTTATTCCTTTTATTTCCTTAATACTGGTCCTGCTAACCCCAAAGGATCTATAACTCCTATAATCTGCCTTCTTAGCTACTTTTTGGAAATAGTAATTGACAAAATTTATGCTAAGCTCAGCTGGGCTTTGATCACTATGCAGACGATTTTAACTTTAACCATTTTAACTGAGTATTAAATTATTGTATTTGCTGTCCCAGACTTTCTCATGCCCCCCCCCCAAGTCTTCACCTATGACTTCCCACTTCAGAGTGCAATTCTCTTGCTACTTTACTAAGAAGGTTGAGGTCATCTTATATTAATCTCGTCTTATTGGCCTCTTTATGTTGTAACGTGTTTGGAGAATAAGAAATGAAAGAGAAGAAAGGCAAAAAGACAATTTGGGGACCTCGGGCCTGGCGAGCTGGGCATAGACAGCACCAAACAATGTTCTCTCTTTTCCCACTCTAATCATCCTCCTACCCTACTGCCACCCCTGCCAAAGTAAATTAATTTTAATTTAATTGAAAGGAAATGTGTATCTACAAAAAAGAAAGACATCAAGAATCAGCCCTAAAGGTCAAAATTAATAACTAAATAGAATAAAGGATAAAAATGAGAAGACACTGAATACAATTACACCTGACTTAAATAATCTGCTGATTCTGAAGAATAGGAAATGGATAAACATAAAGACATCATCACTGATCATCACCATCTCTTGATTACTTTTAACTGACATATAACAGTCACTTCAATAGGGAGACTAAAAGGACACATGAACCATTCTGGCTAGCTAGTAACTGCCAAATAGAGAGACATGGCAGTGAAGGGCAATTCTACTTTAAGATTTTTTAGTTCCAATACATTGAAGAGGAAATGACAGAAAATTATGAGCAGTGTCACCACACAAAGCAATGAAAGGTACTGAACAATGACAATGAATCTGTAGAAAGCTTGGCATCTAAGACAGACCACCTGAAGAACAAGTTAAAGACAAAGTTAGAAAGAGAGCAGTAAACATAAGCGAAATGCAATTTCTGTAGTGATCATCTATGATAACAGAACCAACATATTTGGATTCTAAATTATTCTGATTCAAACGTTAATTTCCCCTTTCCTGAACTATTGTGATACCTCTTTAATTTGTCTTCCTGAATCTAACCTCTCCACTTAATCCATCTTCCAGAGATCTGACAAATGAATATTTCTAAAACATAGATCTAACATGTCACTTTTTCTGCTAAAGAAGCTTCAGTCACCTTCTATTTCCTCTACACAAAATACAAACTTCACTGTTTGGTACTGAAAGCCCTTCACAATCTGGCTTTCAATTTTTCTAGGATAATTAAATATGATCCTCCTCATCTTCAGCCCCATGTACTTTCATGCCTAGAATATTCTCATTTTTAACTTCTATCTTTTGGAAAACTCAACTACCTTCAAATCACAGCTCAAGCACCATATCCTTCAAGAAGACTTTCCCAATGTTCCCAGAAGTTATTTCTCATTCAGGCCTCTAAATTATTTTTATTGGTCTTTAAATGATTAAAGTTAATTGTTTATTATTTATTACTAATTGATAATGTATATGTTTTCTCTCTCCAGAAGAACATAATTTCCTTGAGGACATAAATAGTTTGAATTTTGACTTATTATTCCTAGCATTCACCTCAGAGCTTAGCATATGGTAGGCACTTAATAAAGGCTTGCTGGGGAACTGAACCTGGGTCTACCACTAGGCATAGATGAAATATTGGAAAAAGTGGAAATGATGATTAAGGTGAAGTTAAGAAGTGATTGGACCTGACCAAATACATACAGAAAAAAACCAGTAGAATTTTGAAAGCATTTGAGGATTGATTTTCAAGATACTCCAAATAAACTAATATTTTAAAAGAATGAAAAAAATCAAGGACTGTATTTTTCATCAGGGGGAGCTGGGTGGTGCAGTGGATAGAGTTCTGGCCCTGGAGTGGAAAACCTGAATTCAAATCTTATCTCAAACACTTATTAGCTGGGCAAGTCATTTAACCCCAATTGCTTTAAACATCTGGGGCCATCTGCAGTCATCTTTATTGAGGTAGGTAGTTGGGGAGAAAGAGAGAGAGAGAGAGAGAGAGAGAGAGAGAGAGAGAGAGAGAGAGAGAGAGAGAGAGAGAGAGAGAATCTTGCCACTGGACTCATTGTTCTGGAGGAGAGAGGAGTGAGGCTGGTGACCTTACACAGCCTTCCCTCACTTAAGTCCAATTCATTGCAAATCATGACATCACCTTGATGTCATGGTCCTCTTCAAGAATAAAGGACAAACAACTTTTCCATCATGGGAAAGCATAGGAATACATGTGCTGAGCTATTATAAAGGAAAACATGAGAGATCAAGCAGGATTTCTGGGATAATTTCTTATACCAATACAACTTCACAGCACAACATTGAGAGAAAGAAGCAGAAAATATAAGATCCCATTTTTTCATAACAGAAAAGATATTGAGTTAAAAGGACAACTACAAACCTTAATGGATCTTCTCTCTCAAGTAGTCTTCTGCATCTTTAAGATGGTAGAAGATTCATTGAAAAATACAACCCAAAAATTTGGTTTAATAATTCCCTGATTAACATTATCAAACAAAGAGCAAAACAAAGACATATGCTTGCCAGAGTGGTTCACCAGCATAAAAGGAGAGCCTGCTAAGCTAAATGGAGGAAAAGTTTCCTCTACATCTCAAGGTGCTCCAGACACTGCTTGTTTATTTATTTCCTTCCCCAAAGGCTACAAGGCCTGATCAACACAATCTACAAGCACTAAAAAAAGTCTCATGCTACAGACAGGGAAAAAAAATCTAAGTTAATATGTAAAGTGTATTTTCCTACTTATGACATGCAATCTATTGAATTAATTAATGAATGTGTATATATATGTACATATATGTGTGTGGATAGATAGATAGATAGATAGATAGATAGATAGATAGATAGATAGATAGAGCATGCCATTTAGAGGAGAATGGGGCTGGACTACATTTGGGAAACCGTAACATTTCCAACAATTCCAAGCTGCTTACTGTATGAAAGCTAATATTTTTTATATGAATAGTTTCCTCAGGATGCTATAAGGTTGTCAATTACAGAATATCATAACAGAAGCATCAAAGTTGCATGTGACCCATAAGCAGTAGAAATGTGATGAGCTTGCTGGAGAAGAAAGGACTCATTTTCCCATGATTATATGGACTTGAGGTATAGAGCAAGGGTTGATGGGAAGAACAGGCAAGCCATGTGTAGAGATGGTTATAATGTATTAAATTGCAATTGCAATTGCAATTGTGAAGCCACATGGGAAATGGAGACAGCAGAGAAGACTTACTTAAGCTTAGCTGAATGTGAAAGACTACTTTTCTGTTGGTGCAGAATGTGGGGCTGCAGTATTGGAATCTTAGTTGGGTACAGACTAGGAGAATGCATAATAGGGAAAAAATGAGAAGGGATTCTAGGAGAAGCAAGTCAAGAGATTGTATGCAAGTGCTTCCTTTAAAGTACCATTTTTACTGGTACTACAATACTTCTAATGGTAGGTCATGTGGAAGCCCCTCTGGAAAGAAAAGGAAAAAAGAAACATCCCATTCTTTTGCAGTCCTTTCAATAAATTTGCTTGGTCTTAGTCACTTGTAGGTAAATTGAGTATGCTTAATGGAAAGATAGAAAAACAACAAATTAAGAAGAGGTGTTCTGGGTGGGAACAAACATGAGCTATATAATGAGTTAATAGAGAAAAGTTCTATAAATCCATCTCAATTTCACCAATATACCAGATGCATGGATGGTTTAAGTATTTTCCTACCAACACTGATTTGTGCTCAAGGGGTAAAAAAGATAACATTCAGGGCATGTAGGATTATGGGCTGGTCATATTATGAGAATAAAGTATTTAAAAAGATAGTTCAGGTTTGACAAAATATTCACAGAACTAAGGGACTAAGGGACAGTCTTCTACACTTTCAGGAGTGCTTCTGCAGAAGATTTTTATTTATTTTTTTTGGAAATCCATGAACGAAAAACTCATGAGATGGCATAAGGATGGGATGCCACCTACACCACTGGGAATATCTGCACTGGTGAAATAATGGATCTATTAAAGTATCAAAACATATTCAACTGAAGTCTTCAAGGGAATTTATACAATATACAGTTAATCCTTCCATATAACAACTTTCCCAATCATGGTTTTGATATATTGTATATCAGCATAAGAAATTAAATAGGAATTTTGGGACAGCTAAAGATATGTGAAGACAAGCCAATGATACAGAAAAAAGTTTAGAAACTCAGAAATGCACAAAATACATGTATAGTATTATATTATATCTACATAATTTATCTTTTAATACCATAATATTTTAGACTTCTCAGGTACAAATGGAGGGCCAAAACATTTTATGTCAATTTTCCAGATTGTAGATCCCTAATGCTGTGATGTGGAAGGGATAACTGTAGTCAAATGTAATCATCATTAGTTTTACATTTTCTTCTATTCTTTAAATCTTAAGATTCTGTTTGATTGATTCATGATGTCTCATAGAGTCATTAGCTTCCACCTGCCCAATTAAAGTTTTTAAGGAATTATTTTCTTCAATCATATTTTGTACTTTCTTTTCCATTTGGGCAACTGTATTTTTAACTGAATTGCTTTCTTCGGTCAATTTTTGTGCTTCCTTTTTTTCCAAGCTGTTGACTCTTCTTTCATATTTTCTTGCATAACTCTCATTTCTTTTCCCATTTTTTTCTCCTAGTTCTCTTATTTGATTTTTTAAAAATCCTTTTTGAGCTCTTTGAAGAAGGCTTTTGTTTTTTTAGACCAATTCAACTTCCCCTTTGAAGTTTCAAATGTAGGCATTTTGACTTTGTTTCTTCACAGGAATAGAGTCATGCTCCCCATGTTTCTGTGCTCTTTTCAAAAGAGAAAATGACTACCAATGTGTGCCAGACGTGGGGCTAAGTGATTAGGATAAAGACAAAAACAGCTCCTGCCCTCAATTAGCCTTCATTCTAATGACTATGATAGCATACCAGCCCTGGAGTTAAGAGGACCTGAGTTCAAATCCCATCTCACACACTTGACATTCGCTGGACAAGTCCGTTAACCCCCAGTTGCCTCAAAAAATAAAAAAGTCCTAGATCAGTGCTTCCCTTAGATACAAAGTGACCATGGGTTTGTGAAACATTTGCATATGGAGCACAAGCTTGGGGGGATGGGGTTCTATCAAGCTGAAAATGATTTGCGAATGGATCCAATGAACAACTGTATATATGCTGCCTCTGTATTGCCTTAACAAAATTTGGAGAGATTCATCATCAGAAATTTGGCCACTAGACAATGACTTTTTTTTTAAGATACAAAAGTTCATGAAGACCAAGTATTATGCTGCAAAGAGGTATACTGACCAATGAAACCAGGAATTCTTGGATAAAGGAAACATGACCTTCAAGTTCTAATACTGATTACTGTCTTATTTTATTTTTGTTTGCTGAGATATTAAATGAAAATGTTTTGCCTAGAATCATAGATCTGTCGGAGTAGAGGTATTAGAGAGCCCTTATTTGACACATGAGGAAACATTGAAATGCCTTGCCCAAGGTCTTACAGGTAGTAAGAGGCAGGGCAAGGATTTCAACTGAAGTGACTTGACCATTTACCATTCTCACTATATTGAGCTGCCTCCATTGGTGTGCATGTGTGTGCGTGTGTGTGTGTGTGTGTGTGTATGTGTGTGTGTATGTGTGTGTGTGTGTGTGTGTGTGTGTGTGTGTGTGTACTTAAAGAACTCATTCTATAGTAAGTATTGTCCTAATATGTTTTTGGTTGTTTCATAGGTTTCATTTAACAAAAGTTTACCATAAAGGAGAAATTATTCTTTTCCTAAAGATTTCTAGATCACTGATTGCATTCATGAGATACTTTATAGCCAATAATGCCAACTTCTGCTTGCTTAGGACTAAATTGATTTTTTTTTTACAAAATTGACTTTTTAAAAAGTTTTCTTCACCCCTCTTTGGACATGAAATATATCCTTGCCCTGGGCCATTGACTTTGGAATATGGATTTATATAGGAGTTTTGCATTTTGTCCCCTGATCTGTGAATTCTTAAAGTGTCATTAATCTGATGGATATACTGATTTAATCATCAACCAAATTTCTTCCATTTTAATTTTGTTTCTTTTATTCTGAAGTTGCTGTAGTCTTTTCTTCATTCCCTTAACACAGGCCATTTTATCTTTTTGGTTTGTAGTCATTTTTCACCAATTGCAACTAGACTAAACAGTGCCTTCAAAATAAAAATTTATGGGAATAGGGTATCAGAGGAATTCTACCTTAACTAAATAGTTCAAGTGGAAATGACTGCTTTGCAAGGTACTATCCTGAGAGATTTATGCCATGAAAATTTCATAAGTTGTGGGGCTCTGAAGTAATTTCCTCTATTCAACTTTAATTTCAGGGGAAATGCTGTTAAAATGTTTAAAAACAAAAATTTCATTCATCCTAATTGATGTTTTTGGAGCAGCCAATTTTAACATTTCAGATGGCTAGAAACAAGGTCAAGATACCTTCCCTAAGATCCAGCAGTTCTTAGAAAATAAGACTATTAAGACACCAGACCGAGGCAAGGAAGAAAAAAACTTGAATTGTTCGGAAATCAGAGTGACCTACTCCAGCGATAAATATAAGTATTATGTAATTTAATATAAATTAATTTTACATAAAGGATGCATAATTTAATATAAGTTAATTTATATATAAAACATATAATTTAATATAAATTAATGAGTATTGATCAATCAGTCAGCTAATAAATCTGCTTTGGAGTAGATGGTTCTCCTCTAGACCAGAGCAATGCCACTTCTGGATAAATGAATATTGGGTTGGTAAGTTTCAGTATCTTTTACTTTTCTATCACATCTTACTTCTCTGACCCCATACAACTCCTCTTATGTCTGTTTTACTTCCACTCTCTTTCCTTTAATCCTTACACCTCTAAATTCACCATTTCTTCCCTCTTCCTGAGCAAATACAATCAGAGAAATGAAAAAGTCATGAACTCACATTTGGAGGAAAAATACCATATGTAGATCATTCAATTTTAATGTTAAATGGGATTTTACATTTAAATTATTCCAAATCTTCTCCTTTTTCATATGAAAAAAGTGAATTCACCAAAGAAGTGATATGACTAGCCCAAAGGACAACAGATTAAGGGACTGGAACACAGATGACATGACTCCTAAACCAGGTTTCCTTTTCATTGTTATATGTTACCTGCCCTCTTAAAATGTCATTTTATTGTTAAAACCAGCACATGAACATATTTGCTGGTCTATGCTCCAAATTAAAGAAATGTGTCATACTCTTTATTCTTTTGTTTTTCATTTGGACAGGTGGTTAACATAACATTTGCAGGATGTTACTTCAAAAAATTATACAAACTTTGTAGAAGATATAAGGATCTACACTTTCTTTGAAACAATAAAATGTTCAAAGGAAATCACCTGATATCTGACTTATTTTCACATTATGCTAAAACATAAATATCAATACTTTAACATGCTGAGTTATATAAAACATTATTTCTCTTATGATATTTGGCATTCAGGAGTCAGCAAAGCATAATAGAAAGAGCTCTTCCTGAGTGTGATCCATACTGTTTGTGTGATCCTGGCCAAATCACTTAACTTCTCAATGCCCTGGGGGAACTTTCCAAGAAAGTAAGTTGCAGAGGAGGTGCCAACCTTCTCAGGAAGAAGACATTTCTTACTAGGAGCTACTTATACCTAAATCATCAAACACAGCCTAGAATGTGGTCTGATTGAGATTAAAATTTAATTGGGGGGGACAGCTAGGTGGTGCAGTAGATAAAACACCTGCCCTGGATTCAGGGGGACCTGAGTTCAAATCCGACCTCAGACACTTGATACTTACTAGCTGCATGACCCTGGGCAAGTCACTTAACCCTCATTGCCCCACAAAAAAAAAGAAAAGAAAAAGAAAAAGATTTAATTGGGAACTACTTAATAAAATAAATAAAAATAAAACATTGATAATATTACAATTTAGAACAGAGTCAATATGTGCCTGGCAGGCACACTTATGAATAGATGAATGGGCCATGATTCTATTTGAGTTTGACATCACAGCCCTATACCAATAAAGTTACAGGTCAATTCTAAAGCCCATTTCCTATGTTTGATGTGCAGAATCAACATTAGCATGGCAATTAAGGATACCTCAATATGACTGAAGTAATGATGGTATATGAAGGTCTAAGATAAAGCATAGAGACTTGACCTGTTATTTCAAAAGTATAGATAATCTCAAACTATATCAATTAATCATCAAACATTTATTAAGCATGTAGTATGTGAAAGGCACTGTGCTAAGCCTTGGGAGTTCATAAAAAAGACAAAAGATGGTCCCTGCCTTCAAGAAGCTTATAATCTAATAGGAATATATTGGAATAGAAGAAGAAATCCCCTCAACCAATGCAGATCAACACCCTCTCTTCAACTTATTTCCTGTGGGTACCAATTTTTAATTGGGGTGTGTTAGCTAAGTGGCTCGCCGCAATATTGGGGCAAGGAAGGAGACTGGCAGCCTCCCTCAAAACAGAGCAGGATTTATTTTAATAAGAATGAACTTAAAAAAACCCACACAAACAGGATCAGTAGGATCAAGGGAAAGGAAATAAAATGTGGAAAGGGAAATTATACAAACTGAAAAAACACCACTGCCCAGGAATAAGCTGCGAATAGACAGCAGCACTCCTGTCGCCTTCTAGGTTCCAGCTAGAATGGCGAATTCTCCTCCCTCTTCCCAGCAAACCCCACACAGCCCCCAGCCAATTGGCTGGCTGCTCTGACAGTCACATGACTGCCCTCACTAGGCTTCCAATCATTATAATTTTGCCAGGCCCATGTAGGCTTCTGCGAGTGGTGATGACGTGAGGTGCCAGCACCATGGCAACGGCTACAACCAGTGGGTGGAGCACCATGCGGTTTATGAAGCCCCAGACTAGTGCACTCTGAGGTTTGTTTGATTTTTTTTTTAATTCTAGCCAAAAGATGGGGTCATAAAAACCTCAAATAACAATTAATTCTTTACACGCCTTAAAGAGTTTCAAAGGGCATGGGGTACCTAAATAACTTTCCCATGGTCATACTGACAATTGTTGTCAGCAGTGGTATTTAACATGGGCATTCTTGGATAGAAAGCTAGATCTCCACCCATTACACCATGCTGTTTCTCTATTTGAATATAATGGAATATCACTTCTCCCTAAGAATCAAAACTGGGAAATTGGTAGGCACTGAAAAAGGAGAAAAGAAAGCAGAACCAAGAGGATACATATAATAACAAACATAATTTAAACAAAAAGTAACAAAAAAGCAGCTGAACTCAGATTAATTGCAATGAAAATGTTCTGTCTGGAAGAAGAGATTGTGAACCATACATACCTCCCTCTCTTGGTTGGGAATGGCTCAGGGAAGGGGATGCTGGGGGTCATAGGTTAGTTTTTCTTATCTATTTTATCCTTTTTTTCCAAGTGAGGGCTCAATGAAAAGGGGAGGGACAATGCCTTGGAAAGTGATTGATATTTTTAAAAAGTTTAAAAAATTTTAAATCATACAGTATTAATGATTTTCTTAATATTTAGTTCTGCTCTATGGATCCTTTAATGGATTTAAATGAGCACAACACTTTCAGAATCAAGGACCTAGATGGCCATCTAGACCAACCCATATTCAAAAGAAAATCCTATACCACATCATATAGCCTTTGGTTGAAAACCTCACTGAACGGGAAACCAATACCTTCATGGCCCATTCAACTTTTAAATTGTACCAATTCTGGTTGTTTTAATTTTAATGCATTTATTTTAATGTGTTTAAATTAATTCTAATAAATTATTTAAATATTAGTTATTGTTATATATTGCCTATTTACTTATATGTATTCATGTTGCCTTACCATAAAGTTGAGCTCCTTGAGAGCAGCAAACATTTCTTTTTCTTTGTATTCCAAAATCATGACATAATGACTGAAACAGACAAGGCACTATAAATGTTCACTGACTAATTTGAAAGTTCTTCAAATATTCTCTATTGAGTTTGTAAGTGTAGATCTGGTCATCTGCAAGACACATAACCTTTCTTCCCTCTCTTTACTTTGAATATCATGAAATATCAAAACTCAATTATGCTATGGAAAGTATTATAATAAGAACCCCTTGAGAATTCACAATATTATGGCAGCATAAGGGGTGATTGTAATAAGTAGTTCACAATTTGTTTTTAATTTATGGCATCTGTGGCTCTTCAGCAGGAGAGTGATTTGTTCCTCTGACTCAGTCTTCCATTGCTGTTCAAGATTATTTCAAAGGGTTTCATTTTTAAGCAAAATCTGTCAGCTCATTTTTGAAATCCAGGATTTATACTTTATTTCCTAAATATTAATTTTTTGACTTAGCAATTTTAACTTGCTACTTTTTCAAATGGTAAATCTGGCACATTTGGAGTTTATGTCATTAAGTTCCTTAGATCTAAGGAGCTGAATCTACCAAAAGATATATCCAATTCAAACTCAATAAAAATTTATTAAATGATTTGCCAGGCACTGTGCTAAATACTGTTGATACAATTAATAAAAAAGAAAGGCAGTTCTTACCATCAAGGAGTTTACAATCTAAAGGGGGACATAACACACAAAAGGAGGCAGGAAATGGTGAGGGGAGGGGAGAAGGGAGAGGAAAGCTATGAAGAGTTACTCAACACAGGGACATTTTGTTCTGTAGAATTGAAACTAGAGAACAGAAGATGCAAAGTGAATGAGCTGAGAGTCTAATTTCTGTCCTCTATAAAGAAAGGCATTGGGAGGAGTTTGGTACTCTTCCCCCTTCCCCAACCTGCCAATCAGAGGGGAGAAGAGGCTGAAGGAGGTGGTATTGATCAGGGCTTGAGTTTAGAAGTGATGAGTTTATCCTGGGAGTAAAATCTTGGAAACAAAATCCAGGTAGAGCAGCAAATGCAAAGTGAAGAGGGTGATATATGTTAAGACATTAAAACCCAATGTCCCCAATATGTAATCTATTAATGGACATTAAAAATAGTCTTGCTACTTATTATTTCCCAATAATTCAATACAGGTAACATAGTAAAGAACACAGGAGTAACTTCTGTCATTTTAATACCTGTCATTTAACAGGCTAAATCATTTCACATACCTAAGCATGTTAATTCATCAGAAAAATGGAAATAATAACACTTCCACAAGCTACTTTACAGCCACAGGGAAGATCAAATGTTAGAAACTTTAGGAAACACCCATTCATTGCTTAAATATTTGAATGGACTCCATCAATCAGACTCACTCTTGTCTACTGAACTACTTTTCTGATTCACATCATAACAATGGGGATAGGGACTGGACATGTGATTTCATTTGTACAAGTAACTCCCAGGTGATAAAACTCCTTTTACATGCAAGTCAGCATCTTCTTTGAAGCTTATGCTTTTAGACTTGACTAGAAGACTCAGAGTTTAAATGACTTACCTAAGGTCACAAAGTGAATACGGGTCAAATGGGACTTGAACCTAAGCTTTGAGAAGGGCTCTCTATTATACCATGTTGACACATATGGTTTGGAGGAAATAGCACTGGCTCTGGAGTCAAAGAACTTGGGTTCAAATCACACATCCAATAATTTCTATAAAACCTATGTAACCTTGGGACTCATTTTTCTAATCCATAAAATGAGTACTTGATAGCCTTCGAACTCCTTTCCAGCTCCAATTCCATGATCTCATGAACTCTTATTATGTTGCCCACTACAAGAGATTGTTTTTGTTGTGGTTCCAATTACCTCAACATAATTGATCACCCCAACCACAGTACCAAGTTCTAAAGGGCAAATTTTTCACCTTAAGCCTATTTCGTATTCTAAGCAATTTTTTCTGTAAGATGTATCTGAGGTAGTTTTGACTCTTTTGATTTTTTATTTGACTTTTTGAGGCAAATGGGGTAGTGGTAGAGGGCTTGGACCCATAAAATCAGTATAGGGAGCCCCCTGATAAGGAAGTATACTCTACCAATGTAAATTGGCAGCTTATTGTTTTGGAAAGTTTCCCAGAGCAATGAGAGATTAAGTGATCATGTCCAAGGCTATACAACAGGATGTCAGAGGAATGATTTGAATCCAGCTTGTACTAACTCTAAGGCCAACTTTTGTTCATTATGTAATACTGCCCCTCTTGTTATTTCTTGCACAGAGTTAATGATTTAAAAAACAAAAACATAACCCTCTTATTATGTCAGTTTTGGTCCTGTAAAATTACTTGCTTATTTTGTTGATGATTTTTTTTAAGGTCCTGATGATTTCACTTTTATTCTTTTGGAAGAGTCAGGAGCCCCACAGAATTTGCATGTCATTCTGTACACTCCCATTCTATTGACTTGCTCCTAAATCTATAGTACCAATGTTCACATGCACTTACTAAGGCCCTATATATAATACACATGTACAAACATATACATATATATGCATATACACACATAGAAATACACATACAGACACATACACACTCATACAAAACATAAATGTGTATGCATATATGTGCGTATAAGGGTACTTGTATACATATAAATACATATACACATATGTATACATGTATATACATACACACGTGCATACATGCATACTTACACATAGTTCTCTCTATATACATAAACATATACTTGTGTACATATACATATACATGTGTGTGTGTGTGTGTATGTGTATCAGCTATCTTTTGCCTTTTATCTCCACAGTACAGATCAAACAGACTTGTATCCCTCTCCCATATCACTGGCTTTGTGAAGCCACTACAGGTAACCAGTCTTCATGTGTTCAGTTCCTTCTTGACATATTATTTTGTCATTATCTGGATATTATTGTGTAATTTAAGATTCTAAATGTGGATTCTAATCTGTTCCCCCAGTTTTGGGGGAAACTGACTAAAATCACTGATAAAACAAGTTTAGGTTTTTAAGGGTTTATTGGAAAATAGAAAGAAAAAGATTGAGAACAGAATTCCAACAGCCTGGCATTCCTATCTTTCTTGAAATTTCCTGTGAAGTATTCTGCCACCACCACCATCCAGTCAGGAACCCAAAAAACGCAAGAGCTCTCCGCGCAGGCTCCCTCTCCTCCTTCCTGTCTCCTCCCAGAAAATAGGAGGCTCCTCAAGTTGATTGGCTGGTAGCCTTGATAGACAGCACCCATGAGCAAACGTCATTTCCTGACTCCAAGGAAAAGCCACATGGCCTTGCCCTCTGAGGCATTTTCCTCATGGCGGAGCTTTCCCACAGCAAGTCTCCAGTAGGTGGCATCATTCCAATCATTACAGTCCCCCCTTTTGTTCCTCAAGAAACAAAATGTTTCCTTGACGGAACAGTAAAAAGAATATAATAACTATTGCTAACTAATAATATGTGAACAACAATATAAAAAAGGAAGAGAGGAAAGTTTTGTCCAGAGGGGCGATTTTTTTTTTTTGTCCTCATGAACTGATGCTTTGACATTAGTCTTGCAAAGGGAGAGCCTCTGCAGAGGGTACATGTTACAGATGATGTATATTATAACAGAAAGGAGATAGTAAAAACTAACAAAACAAAACAGTTCATATAGAGTCTCTGATTTCTCTTGTCTTCTTGAAGTGGTAAGATGTCATCAGGAGGAAACTGGATTCTGGACTCTGGTCTGGAAAAACTGGATTCTGGACTCTGGTCTGGAAAGCTGGATTATCTTCTTTAACTGTTTGAATTGCTGTATTTTTACTAAACCTTAGCATAGCATTGTCAATGATCAAATTAATAAATTCCATTACATTATGTATATGTTTTATATTTACTTATTACCCCAGATAGAATGTAAACATCGTGAAGGCAGGGACAGTTTCATTATTGTCTTTTTTGTATCCTCAGTGCCTACACGGTGCCTAGAAGGTGCTTAATAAATGCTTGATGCTCTGTGAATAGAAGAGTTGGGTTGAAGGCAATAGGATCACCACATGACAAGAATCAAAGGTTGTCCTTCTAGGTCATTAAGTTTTTCCCAGTTTCCCAACTACCTAGTCTTATACTACTTGCAAACACCATTAGGACAATTATATTCAAAACTTACTTAACACAGTAGCAAGGAGGTAATTAACAAGGAAAAGTAAATCCCAGGATACTTTTCAGTCTTTCTGACAACTGGTTTGAGTTGTGGCCTTTGGCTATAAAATGCCGTTAAGGAGGAAAGTATGCATATAAAAAAAGATTCTGAGGAATAATGTTTTAAATGTAATATCTACAATAATAATGAACCTCAATTATATCATCTGTCTTTTGGGGGGATAAAATAACTGTTATATACTAAAAATAAATTGTCAGACTCATGATAAATTGATGAAGAAAGCTTCTCAGTGTGTGTATCCATGACAACTCAGGTTTATATTTTGAGCTCAAAATAGACTTTTTTTTTCACCAGCATTACATAAATTACTTTAAAAGATGTAATGAGATTAGTTGGTTTGCCTTACTACATACTACATACTTAATGTAATATCTGAGAGTTTAACAAAATCCACAGTGAACACCAATTGTGGAATGATTAGGCCAATCAGCTGCTCTAGGAGAGTAGATGACAACTCAAGGACCAAGAGGTAAAGGTCCCAGCCATCCTAATTCTTTTTTAAACAAATAAAAACCTACTGAGATAAAAATAAATTACATGTACTGCCTTTGCATTCATCAATAGGCTTTACAAACAGCACAAATGCCAGTGATGCTGTGTGGTTGTGCTTCATGGTCTAACATCATCAGCAATAAAATATTTCAGGTAATTCAATCAGTAATGGCATCATGCTGAGTGTGAAAAGTTGAAACATATTTCCTATACTGACCTCTGATTAGGAAATGGAATAAAGGATATCATGAAAAGTGGTCAAGATATGCAGCAAGAAGGTTAAAAGTAGTTGTCAAAGAGATTCCCTGGGGTATTGGGATCTCGCTGCCAAAGTGCTGAAAATTATTTTTGTATTTTCTTGCCCAAAGGACCTACAGCGGGGCTACAGAGCAGTCCAAATGAGGACAGCTAACTTCATCTTTCTCAGGTCTGCTCTATGATTTCTTTGATCACAACAGTGATTAGAGTTATGGGGATGTGTGCAGATGTTTGGGGGTATGAGGAATGAAGTTGGAATTAACTAATTTCTCCTAAATTCCATCAATTTCTTGGCCCATAAAACCTGAGTTCATAGGTGGACTCTGAGGTTGCCTACATATAGCACTTAACAGAGGCTCAAAACCACTACAAATATATTCAAGCTGTTCTGATTTGACTCTCCATCCTGCCAGGATATATAAAGCATTTTAAAATCCCTATAGGAAAATAGATAAACCAATTAATGAACAAACAGAATGATGAAGTATGATATGGGGCAAACATTTAAATTGAGTTCAAATCAAGTCCTTTAGGAAATATAGCTACCATTCCTGCCACTCAGTTTCTGGATAAAATTAATGTGAGAGTTGGTTTGGCACCCTCTACTGGAGATATGCTGTGGAGAGGCTCCGCCATGAGGAGAAAGCATGTGATTTAGCGTCCAGAAGTTACATCTATAGAACCATCTGTGGGACTTATCAATCAGAGCTACCAGCCAATTAGCTTTGAGCTGTTTGTGTGTGGATGGCCCCGTTTCCTATTGGAGAAGATGCTTCTGGGAGGAGGGAGGAAGCATTGGGTCCTTTTGGTTCCTGACCTCACGATGGCAGGTCGGATGCTGGGGTCTCTTAGAAATACTTAGATTTTTACCTTTCTCTCTGATCATTAGATCCTAATGCTCTTTAATAAATACTTAAAAGTTTAAACTCTTGCTAAAGCTTATAATTTATGGTGACCACTCATTAGATTTTTAGACAGTCTAGATAGAATTTTAGCCCCTTACAGATAGCAACTTTACATTAATATACTACTCTTAAGCTATGCATGGGCTAAGATTAGGGGAAAAAACATAGTTGGTTTCTTGACTTTCTCAAAGAAGAAAAAAATAATAAAGGATATGAAGTAAAACTACTTCAGAATGAAAATTTTCTGTCACCTTAGAGAGATAAGCAAGACTTTTGTATCCTCTTGACTAAATCTATCTCAGTTTGTGGATAAATCCATATTTGTTGGAACTTGTACCAGAGAAATGGCAGTGATATGTTTTCAGATCTTCCTAAGGATATGGAGAGCTTAGTGGGATACAACCTTAACAAAGTCAATGTCATCTGTTCTTCTGTCACATCTGAGTGGTGTAAGGATACCATGGTGGGGAGTTGGGGGTGGGGGGGGGGAAGTGGTAATGGAATGTAACATCATAGGGCAGAGTGCAGATGGAAGGATGGGAGGGAAGATCTTTTCACCTGGAGCAAAAATATATGTTCATATTACTTAATATGCCCAATTACACATAGCCAGTGCCATATCTTTTCACAGTCATGGTAGAACTTACTAATCTATTGCATCGGAGGAGGCTAGGTGGTGCAGTGGATAAAGCACCAGCCCTGGATTCAGGAGTACCTGAGTTCAAATCTGGCTTCGGACACTTGACACTTACTAGCTGTGTGACCCTGGGCAAGTCACTTAACCCCCATTGCCCTGAAAAAAAAACAACAAAAAAAACCCCCTAATCTATTGTATCCTCTGTTCATCAGGTGGTTTTGTTGATATATTTTTTAAATCAAACAATACAAAGAATTCCTTTCCTTATAAGAATGCCCAGAAGTCCTGAAAATATTTCAATTTTTTTACATTTTGAAGACACTTCTTAATTTTGTATTGTTCTAAGTATTTAAAGAATGAAAACAGTTTTCATAACAAGAAAGAGCACAATATAAGTTAAAATTCCATGTGGGAGCTGTCCAAAATGAAATATCACCATGTAGGTGATTTTTAAAAAAGAAATTGCTTTAGCAAAAAAAAAAAAAATTAAACAAAAAAACCAAGGTATTAAAAAAGAGTCAGGGTATTGAGTGGGAAAAGGTTGGTGATAACTGAAATCAACAATTCTTTATCCAGACAGGGTAACAATGACCAGTTCATAAGAGAACTTTGACCCAAAAGCTTTTGTTTTCAGTTTAAGCTAGGCAGTATCTCAGGAGGTATTTGTTGGTTACTGGCCAATTATTTTAAATAGAATCTAAAGTTAAGTGAAAATCAGGCTAAAATTTTGGAATTCAGCCAGTCTAAAATAGTTTCATCATTTAAAAACCATGAATTAACTTTATTTACTGGCAACATTATAGCTAGAAGTCAGCTTTGTGAACACCTTATACATGAGAGGACTCTTTCTGCTAAAAGAATAGCAGATTACCTTCTCAAAGAAAAAGGAAAGGAGGGATGGAGAGAATTTAGGTCTCAAAAATTTTTTAAATGAATGTTAAATTTGTTATTACATATAATTGAGAATAAATAAAATATAAATTTTTCTCTTAAAAAGAAAAACATATTATAAATTCAAGATTTGCCTTGCTTATAATTTCATTTTTGGAAGGTCCTGGGGAACTATTATATTGTCTCTGATTTTGACTAATAAGGAAGAACTGATTAGGAAAGTCAAATCACTGGGAATCTTTAGGGAAAAAAATGACTATATCATCTTAGGGTTCATGGTTCATAAGAAGGGAAAACCAAGTACAGTTTGGTGTTTTCTATAAATATTTTAAGATCAGATTTCTGAGATTTGAGAAAAAATTAGGTAAGATCAAGTGGTCCAAAACTCTAAATGAGAATTTACTGAAGGAGAAACTCTTTAAAGTATAATAGCTCATCATCTTGAAGAAAAAGAAAAGAGAGAGAGCCCAGTGGTCCTCCATTGATCTCAGATTTTAAAGGGATGTGTAAAAAAGATTAGAAAGTAATATATTCACATCTAAATAATTGAAAAAATATTAATTGTTCATGGATAGGCCAAGCTAATATAATAGAATTGACAATTCTACCTAAATCAATTTACTTACTCAGTGCCATACCAATCAGACTACCTGAAAATATTTTAAGGAGCTAGAAAAAATAATAACAAAATTCATTTGGAAGAACAAAAGGTCAAGAATATTAAGGGAACTAATGAAAAATATAATGCCCAGGAAGGCAGGCTAGCCATATCAAATCTGAAGCTATACTATAAAGCAGCAGTCATCAAAACTATTTAGTAGTGGCTAAGAAATAGAGTAGTGGATCAATGGAGACAGGAAGTAGTAAATGACTATAGTAATATACTGTTTGATAAACTCCAAAATTCTAGCTTCTGGCATAGGAACTCAGTATTTGACAAAAACTGCTGGGAAAACTGGAAGATAGTATGGCATAAACTAGGGATAGACCAACATCTTACACCATATACTAAAATAAGGTCAAAAATGGGTACATGATTTAGATATAAGAGGTGATACCATAGGTAAATTAGGAGAGGAAGGAATAGTTTACCTCTCAGATCTATGGAGAGGAGAATAATTTATGACCAAACAAGAGATAGAGAATATTATGAAATGCAAAATGGATGACTTTGATTATATTACATAAAAAAGTTTTTGTACAAACAGAAGCAATTCAGTCAAAATTAGAAGGGAGGCAGAAAGCTGGGAAACAAATTTTTTTATATTATAAAAGTATTTTATTATTTTCCAGTTACATGTAGAAATAATTTTCAACATTTGTTTTCATAAGACTTCCAGTTTCAAATTTTTCTCCCTCCTTCCCTTCCCTCCCTCCCTTCCCAAGACAGCAAACAATCCAATATAGGCTATATATGTACAATAACATTAAACATATTTCTGTATTAGTCATGTTATAAGAGAAGAATCAGAGCAAAAAGGAAAACCCTCAAAAAAGAAAACCAACAGCACCAAAAAACAAAAGAAATAGCATGGTTCAATCTGTATCCATATTCCACAGCTCTTTCTCCCCGCTGGATTTGGAGAGCATTTTCCATCATGAGTCCCCTGGAACTATCCTGGACCATTGTATTACTGAGAAGAATCAAGTCTATCACAGTTGATCAACACACAATGTTGATGATACTGTGTACAATTGGGAAAAAATTTTTACAGCCAGTATTTCTGATAAAGGCCTCATTTCTAAAATATATCCCCAATTGAGAAATGATCAAAAGATTTGAACAGGCAGTTTTCAGATGAAGAAATCAAAGCTATCTATTGCCATATGAAAAATAAATGCTCTAAATCACTATTGATCAGAGAAATGCAAATTAAAACAACTCTGAGGTACCACCTCACACCTATCCGATTGGCTAATATGACAAAAAAAGAAAAATAATAAATGTTTGAGAAGCTGTAGAAAAATTGGAATACTAATGCTTTGTTGGTGGAGTTATGAACCATTCTGGAGAACAATTTGGAACTATGCCCAAAGGGCTATAAAACTGTGCCCATACTAGTATACCACTATTAGGTCTTTATCCCAAAGAGCTCATAAAAAGGGAAACGGACCCACATGTACAAAAATATTTACAATTGCTCTTTTTGTGGTAGCAAAGAATTGGAAATTGAGAGGATGCCCATCAGTTGGGAATGGCTGAACAAGTTGTGGTATATGAATGTAATGGAATACTATTGTACTGTAAGAAATGATGAGCAGGCAGATTTCAGAGAAACTTACGTGAACTGATGCTGAGTGAGATGAGTAGAACCAGGAGAACATTGTACATAGTATCAACAACATTTTGTGATGATCAACTGTGATAGACTTAACTCTTCTCAGCAATACAATGGTGCAAGAAAATTCCAAAGGACTCATGGTGGAAAATGCTCTCCAAATCCAGATTGAACCATACTGTTTCTCCTTGTATGTTTTTCTTTTTTGGGGTTTTCCCTTTTTGTTCTTATTCTTCTTTCACAACATGACAAGTGCAGAAATATATTTAATGTGATTGTACATCTATAACCTTTATCAGATTGCTTGCTGTCTTGGGGCGGGGAAGGGAGGGAGGGAGAAAAATTTGAAACTAGAAATCTCATTAAAAAACAAGTGTTGAAAACTATCTCTACATGTAACTAGAAAATAATAAAATACTTTTATGATAAAAAAGAAAGTAATATATTTAAGGACAACTACAAAACTGTGGTCTGTCCCAGAAGAATAGAGGAAGAAAGGCTAAAGCCCAGAATCAGCAGATGTTTCTGAAGAATGCTAAGGTGATATGATGCTAATTGTATATTACAAGTAATTAAGAACAAGGATGGAAGAATCCTACTGCCTGTAGTGGATGGGATGATTGAAGGAAAACCCATTCATCTCCACTTTTGATTTTAATATTCAGAATGGAAAAGATGGAATGAAAATGATTAAGTGGGATTTGAATGAAAACTAAAGTAATAAGACAATAAAAAAGATCTGACCATTTCAACTATTTGTCCTGGATGAATTACATCCTAGTGAACTAGAACAAATTGTATATGAGATTTATATACTGCTGTTGACTGTTGAGATATTGGGAGAGTAGGATAAGTGCTATGTAATTGGACCTAGGCAAATGCTTCCCTTAAAACAAAAAGGAAGGATAGTGCAGGCTGCTAAGCTTAACATCTCTTTCTGAATACTTAGAAATTTTATATATGTATTGCTTGTGAGAATTTAGTGATCACTATGAACCAGGACTGGTTCATTAAGAATACATTATCTTAACAGACTAAATACCAACTTTTAAAAAATCACTGGATTTGATAAAATGACAGGACCATGGATCTAAGGCTGGAATGGACCTTAGAGTATCCAATACAGCATCAACATTTTAAAGATGAGAAAACAGAGGTCCCAAGAAGTCAAGTGACTATCTCAAGGACACTGAAGAATTTAAATGACAAAGTTGTGATTTGAACTCAAATCTGCCACACTCCAGGTACCTACTATATTATGCTATATGTTGCAGTTCCTCAATAAAAACTTGTTGAATAAGTGAAGATTCTTTCCCTTTATTCTCTTTGCAAATGTACAGTCACACTTTGAGCTTTTCTAAAGATAAAAGATTAACTATGTGACAAAAATTTCTAGTATACTGAACTTTTCAAGCATGTCCATGGAAATTTTTTCCCCATGGAAAATTTTAATGTTTTTTCACAAATATGTAAGCTACTGCTACCATTACTATTTAATTCAAAATCTAGTCACTTAAAATACATATTAATGCATTTATCATCATCAATGCTGTGGTCTTAATCAATTGAGATGTGTTACTGGTCTGATTCTCTTTCACCCTCCAAATCCTCTAAAAACCTAATTTTGATGGCTTCATCTTGTCTTAGTAGAAATAGTAGTAATGATTATTCTTATTATTTTAAAATTGATTATATTTATCAGGAATGATTTTATAACAAAGGAAGCAATTAGTAGTTATGTATAAGCTGTGAATAAAGAAAATATATATGTTCAGGATAACCAAATCTATGTTATTTACAGATAAGAATTTTTAAAAAGCCTCAATTTACCCTCTAGTGACTTAGTTCCTACAAACTATGGAAATATAAAGAAAGGATTCTGGGGTTTTTCACAATTACTTAGTGATGTCTTTTTTAAAAGCTAAAGCTGAATTCTTAGATAAAAGGGAATAGGTTATATATATTCAAGAAAGGTGATAGATGTTAACTGCAGCTGTATCTACCTTGCCTTTAATCAACGGACTATTTGATAAAGCTTTCTATAATGTAAGGAGTGTTTGTATGGATATACACTAAATGATTATGAGCTATTCATAGAAGAATTCAGCTTCAAAGGAACCTAAAAAGTTCCAAATATTTCAAGTAGACAGGAAACAGATAATTAAAAGAAAAACAAACACTACAGAGGCATCTACAAAATGTCTTGCATTCATTTTTTTTTAAGTTTGAGTAGTTTGACCTAAAATTGTCCCTTTGCTAAGAGACACTTCCATTAAAATCATTCTGATACCTCACTGAAGTGTAAAGATAACCCTATTTCTCTAAAGTCCTAATGAGAGTCCTACCTAGATAAAAAGTACATCTCTTAGTCATATTAGCCATTTTCAGTAACACTCATTACCAAAATGGCCATAGCATAATCATTATTTTGGCCACAGGAACTCTCAAAGATCATTGACTAGATGGTCACCCAAACCAATGAACTCACAGATCTTTGAGATACTGAAATATCTATTGAAATATCAGGCAAAATTACTTTATTTTCACCATGCAATGGGAAAAGGAGTATAGGAAATAGATTATTTCAATACAATGGGTATAGGAGTGGGGCAGGAAATACAATGGAGTATATAGGTAGATTCTCAAGCATCCTCAAATCAAAACATTATTTCTCTGTGCCCAGGAAACAAACACACACACACACACACACACACACACACACACACACACACACACACAACTCTTGTGTCATATAATACAAATGACTAGATCTAGGCTGAGAAACACTCAGTAACTTTCTCTTTTTCCGCTTTGCTTTCCCTTCACTCCTTCCACATCCTACAATTCTAGTTTCAGTATGATTTTTTCTAGTATAGTATTACCTTTGAATAGCTAAGGAATTGTGATTGATATAGCTCTGTAAATGGATTCAAGTCCATTTATGTAACCTCAGTTAGGGGGCATAGCTGGGAGAGATGAAGGGAATATTTAAGGAGTTGCTTACCATCTAGTTTCATCTGATATCTGGAGTGGTGCCCATTACCTTTTACTGGTCCATTTCCTGGTCTGGTGCCTTTTGGGAGAGCTAGTATATCATCCTGAACTGGACTGGAATTAACTCTTTTTATAGTTTGAAGCTTCCAAAGTCAAGGGTTTTTTTCTAGATTCCACATTATGACTCCAATGCTCAATTATCCCAGGGCTGGCTAAATTTGTTAATTATTTCCCAATTTATTAAGAGAAAGTATTGGTGATAGGTTTAGTCAAATTACATAAGATACAGCTGTCACTAGGAACAGTAACAGATTTGCATATGAAACATTGGATTGAGCTGAGTAGACTGGATTCTGGGATCGCTAGAGATGGAAGAGATCTTGGAGATAATCCAGTCAAACACCCTCATTTTTACAGATGAAGAATTTGATGCTTAGGGAGGATTAAGTGATTTATCCAATACAATGAAGTCAGTAGCAGAACCAGAATTTGAACCCAAGACTTATGATTCCAAATACACTATGCCATGGCAACAGACAATGATGATAAATGGTGACTTAAGAGTGGGTCAAGTGGACCTAGTGCCTTGAAGAGCTAAGAGAGAGGCAAAGGATCCAAATGTAAAATATAGCTATGTATAAGTTCGTGTATCATCAGCTCTTTTTCTAGTAGTAGTAAAAAAGAAAAAAACAACCCTAGAAACTAAGGGGGCTTGGGGAATAGCTAGACAAATTAGAGTAAATAAATGGAATGGAGTACTAATGTACCATAAAAATTAGTTGACAGACTGATGCAGGATAGAGTAAGTTTAACTAGGAGAACAATAATAACAAAATTTATTAAGAAAAATAACATTAAAAGATTTGGGGGGCAGGTAGGTGGTGCAGTGAATAGAGTACCAGCACTAGAGTCAGGAGTACCTGGGTTCAAATCCGGCCTCAGACACTTAACACTTACTAGCTGTGTGACCCTGGGCAAGTCACTTAACCCCAATTGCCTCACTAAAAAAAAAAAAAAAAAGAAAAATTTTGGAACTCTGATCAATTAAACAAGCCATGGTTCTGGAGGAAAGATGGCATATGCTAATGATAAATAAGTGATAGGTTTAAAATAAAACATACATTTCTCGACATGGCCAAAGTGGAAATTTGCTTTGCTTTTAAAATATTGTCCATGGGGAATGGGAAGGTGAAAAATACTTGTTAAAAAGAAAAAAATAATAATAAAATTAAATTTTAGAAAAAGAAAAAAAGGGAGACCTAGAAAAAAGACATGACTACAAAGGATTCTTGGTTATGCATGGAGATCTGGGATGGAGTTCAAAAGAATAGCCATTTCAATATGGAACAGAAAAGTGCATAATTTAAGTAAAATTATTCTCAGTGGATTCAACATCATGATAAAATATGGAAGTTTGAGCTACTGTATTTTGCTCATTGTTTAATATCTAAAGATTTTTGATTGTCTTAAAAAGAACAATATCCCTTTAATACATTATGTCCATATTGTGTTTTCAAGTGAAGGTTGTTAGTGTGGAGATATTTCCCAAGGTTTCTTTGGATATATGAGTTGTTAGGTGCTTTGTTTTTTGTTTTTTTCCTTACAAATGAAGCTTCCCTGAACATTTTTGTTCAAATAGATTCTTCTTTCTTTTCAACAAAATCAATACAGTATTGTCCCTATCATTGGGTCAAAATAAAGGAATGCCTATGTATCTTTTGTTGCAGACGATAATTTGCTTTCCAATTCAGAATGTTGCTAAAAGTATTCTAGTGTTTTTCTATAAATCTGCCAACACTAAATTTTCATCATTTTAAACTATCTTTACCAGTTGAAGGAGTGGAACATGGTATTTTCAAAAGCTTCAAATTTGCATTTTCTAATAATTATAGAGTGTTTAAGTTGGTTCCTGACATTTTGTGTTTCTTCATAAGCTTGGGCCATATTTATCCATTAGAAAAGGGAGCTTATCAATGTGTATCAATTTCTTAATGGTTGAGGATGTCACTTTTTAATCAGATATATTTTCAGCAAAGATTTTCCTATTTTATTTTATTTTTACTTTCAATGTATTTTCTTTTAGGTGAAAAAGAACATTTTATATAATAAAAGATCTATCATTTGTTGACTATTTATTGAATTGCTTTTTTCCTTTACAAAATTATCCCTTGTTCTTAGCAAATTTTTGAGTATTTCGGGGCAGCTAGGTGGCGCAGTGGATAGAGCACCGGCCCTGGAGTCAGGAGTTCCTGAGTTCAAATTCGGCCTCAGACACTTAACACTTACTAGCTGTGTGACCCTGGGCAAGTCACTTAACCCCAATTGCCTCGCTTAAAAAAAATTTTTTTTGAGTATTTCTCACATATGTAAAAATATCTCTTAAAAAAATTTAAGATAATAAAGAAAAAATCTTTCATTCTTATATTTTAAATGTTTTTTAACATTAGTTGGCATTTCAGAATAGTTGTCTATTCTATGTTTATTCAGTCAAATAAATAAGAAATTGTTAAATACCTATCATATTTGAGGCAGTGTTCAGTTCTGGTAATACAAAGATTTTTTTAAAAAATGTGACAATCTCTACTCTGAAAAGAACTTTTATTCTAATAGGGGAGGAAGCACAAATGCAAGGTAACCTAGGAGAAGGGAAGAAAGGAAATGCCAAATTTCAATTAGAAACTTGTAAAAAAAAAAAAGATGAAATTCCCCCACTCCCCCAATTCACTGAACCACTGAAATCTATCCACAGACCCTATATCTATACCTATCTATCTATATTTGTTCTTTCCCCCCATTTTTCCATATGTTTTGAGAGAAGAATCAGAGCAAAAGGGAAGAAAACACAAGAAAGAATAAACAACAAAAAAGCAACAGCAAAGGGAAAATAGTCTGCTTCAATCTGCATTCAGACTCCATTGCTCTTTTTCTGAATGTGAAGAGCATTTTCCATAATGAGTCCTTTGGCATTGTCTTGGATCACTCTATTGCTGAAAAGAGTTGTCTATCACAGTTCTCTTGGCTCTGCTCTGCATCAGTTCATGTACATCTTTCCAGGTTTTTCTGAAATTCATCTGTTTATTTCTTTTTTTCTTCTTATTTCTTACAGCATAGCACAATAGTATTCATATACCACAACTTGTTTAGCCATTCCCCAATTAATGGGTATCCCCTCAATTATAAATTCTTTGCCAACACAAAAAGAGCAGCTATAAATATTTTGGTATGCGTTGATCCTTTCCCCTTTTTATGATCTCTTTGGGATATAGATCTAGTAGTGGCAAAAATATTTGATCTTATCAACATTATGTGTTCATCAACTGTGATAGACTAGAGTCTTCTCACCATGGTACAAGAAAGTTCCACAGGACTCATGATGGAAAAAGCTCTCCAAATCCAGGGGCAAAAAAGAACCGTGGAAAATGAATGCTGATAGAACCATACTATTTCTTTTGTTTTTGGTGCTGTTGTTTTTCTTTTTTGAGGTTTTTCCTTCTTGCTCTGATTCTTCTCTTATAACCTGACTAATGCAGAAATATGTTTGATGTTATTTTATATATATATAAAATACTTGATCTTAACACTACTGTTGTCATCATGGACCTCTGTGTGTGTATGTGTGGGTATGTGTGTGTGTGTGTGTTTGTATGAGAGAGAGGGGAAATCTATATTTCCTTTCTTCTTGATATGAGTGACTCCATTTTAGATCTATCCTTCAATTCAGTTTATATTGAGAAAGTATCCTTTGTCTGAATTTATTCCCATTCCAGTTTGCTCTACAAAACTAAGCATGGAAAGAAATAAAGTTGTGCCATTAACCATAGAAGAAGCAAGATTTTTTGTCCCCTTGGAAAGTCTAACTTTAGAAGGGAAAACAACAACAGAATCCATTTGTGCTGCCTGCAAAGAAAGCTATAGACAGCTTTCAAAACAACAAATATTTTGCTTCTATAACAAGTCTAGGAATTATGCTATAAAGTTTTCCCTATAGTTACATATC
Source organism: Dromiciops gliroides (assembly GCF_019393635.1). Taxonomy (NCBI): domain Eukaryota; kingdom Metazoa; phylum Chordata; class Mammalia; order Microbiotheria; family Microbiotheriidae; genus Dromiciops; species Dromiciops gliroides. The sequence goes on along the minus strand of NC_057861.1, from coordinate 573,553,745 downwards.
TTTGGGAAGACTCACTCATATAGATTTTTTCCTATTCCTATTTGTTAGCATTGTACTATGTTATTATCATGATAATGATGTGCTGACAGAAGAATATAGGGGAGGTGGCAGATTTTCTTGCTGTAGGGCACTGATTTTCAGCATTATAGCATCCTCTATAAAAGTGACCACAATCTTTATCTTTCTTTCTATTTAGATATTTCTTGCTCTGCTATCAATGAGATATCAAAACCTGAAAAATCAAACATGGATGGTGGTCACAGAAGCAGAGTGACATGGTCATATAGTTGCACAAGATCCCTGCCTGAATGGAAACATTGGATGGAGACCAAAGAAGACCTCCTAACCTGGCAAGCATAGGTTTCAGATAGAAAATTCTAGAGAGTAGCATCTCTTGCCTTTATTTTGTAATACAAAAAATCAAGGACTCACTAAGACTAGAAACTAATATCGAAAAGAAGAATCCCCATAATCCACTTTTTGTAGGATACAGGAAAAAAGAGCTTCATAGATTCAATTCAGGACCTTATACTTCAGAATTAGGAGTCCATGGATAGATTTCAAAGATTCTGTGAACTCAAAAGGGGAAAAATTTTGAAACTTCCATGTATATTGTAAACTTCATTCTTTTCTATAATGCTAAGCCTCTACACTAAATTGAAGGCATTTTTGTCCAGAATTCAGTTAACTTCTAAAATCTCTAGGCATTAGCAATTTGCTGTGCCCATGCATCACCAAAGGCAAATAGTTTTAAGTGATCAATCACATGAAGCTGAAATAACTCTATCACAGAAAAAAATTATTTTGCTAAAATGCCAGGGTTGTGGTGTTTATTTATTGCTTATGAAAATGTGCCTCTAAGTGACTACAGCAAAGTCTTTAGTCCCTAAACTGCAAAACACTTTTGATCTTGAAAATCTGAATGCTTCAAAAAAAAAACCAAAACCAATTCTGCTGAAGTAGGGAGAATCTTTATTAATGTCAGTCTCTAAAAGCATCAATTGTGTTTTATCACTTATCTAGTAAGATTTTATTATAGTAATTTGTATACATGTTGTAAATATTCTGAAGCTTTATTCACACACTACTTTCAAATATGAAAATCAAATTTGTAAATAATAGACTTATGGGGCCATGTGGTCTGGTGGAAACAGCACTGAATTTTGAGTCACAGGACCTGGATTCAAAGCCTCTGACTATATCTATATCTATATCTACATCTATATCTATATCTATATCATCTATATCTATATCTATATCTATATCTATATCTATATCTATATCTATATCTATATCTATATCTATATCTATATCGCTGTGTAAACATAACATATTGACATGTATATCATATATGTGGCACATATGTGACATGTGCGTGACATATATGTGTACGTATTAATTATCTTAGTTCTATCACTTAACCACTCTGACCCAAAGTAGTTTCCTGATCTATTAAATGAGAGAGGAAGGGCAGGGGGAATTAGATAATATTTAATGTCCTTTTCAGCTCTAAATATCTGATGCTATGATCTCCTGCCTTCATCATAAAGAATATATCTCAAACAATCTCTCCTTTTCACTGCATCCTGCCTACTCCAACCAATTAGCGCTAAGATTATCATATATAAATCATTATTTTTAAGTATTGTTCTTGGTATATTTCATGATCTCTCCTACTCCTGGGCCCTGATATCATGGGATAGCAGTGTCATAAGCAACTCTGGAGAGCTATTCCATCATATCTCCAGTTATGTAAAAGGGTTCGCAGGTTTGCTGAGTACATAGAAGATCTAGGAAGCCTTTTTTTGTATGACCAATGCTTCACCAAGTACCTGGAACATATTTAGGGATTAATAAATATTTTTTGATCAAACAGGAAGGGTGAATAAAAATTGAGTGGTTTTCTAGAGAGAATTGAAAAAGAGGAAAAAGTATATATGTATACATATACACAATACATACATATATACGCACATACAGCCTCTCATTGATATCTGTGTATATTATATATATATGTGTATACACATACATACAAACTATATTATATTCCCACCATATTATACTGTCTCTCCCTGAGGGAATGAAGACTAGCCTTGAATCATAGGTTCAAATCTTCCCTCTAACATACAGCAGCTGTTTGATCATGGGTATTCACTTAGCCTTTTATTGATACAGGCAATTCTTTGACACTATAAAATTGCAGATGAATTGCTGGTAATTCACTGAAAGTTTCCTAAAGACCAATTAAATAATAAATGCAGACTTCTCTCTCCCCTCTCCCTCTCGTCAGAATTCAATCAAAAGGAAAATTAGAGTTCAGCTTTCCTCCAAGGTTTATTCATTAACCACTGTTGTATAATACCTATTAGGCAGCATGGTAAAGTAGAAAGTATGTTCAATTTGGAATTTGAATTTGAATTTGAATAGGTTCAAATCCTGGCCATGCCTTTTTTTTTTTTTTTTTTGGTGAGGCAATTGGGGTTAAGTGACTTGCCCAGGGTCACACAGCTAGTAAGTGTTAAGTGTCTGAGGTTGGATTTGAACTCAGGTACTCCTGACTCCAGGGCCGGTGCTCTATCCACTATGCCATCTAGCTGCCCCTCTGGCCATGCCTTTTACTACCTATGTGACCTTAGACAAATCACTTAATGTCTCTGGGCCTCAGTTTCCTTGTCTGGCAAATGAGAGTGTTAGACCAGATAACCCACACCAACATCCTTTTCACCTACAAATCTATGATATTATGAATCCCATATGCAGTGTACAAAATGATTGTGCCCTAGTATAATGCTACAGCTTATCTAAGAGGATGAAAAGAATATAAAATTTAATCTTATTTCATGGCCTCATATTTGGCTTAAAAGAGAATACCTTAAAACAGAATTGACTATAATTAGGTTTGCTAGCCATGTAATTAATTTTTTATACTTTTTCAAAGAATATGAAATATGCTTCTTCTGCCAATGAATATATATTTTTATTTTTTTAAATATTCCAAATATTGCTTAGGTGAATTTATACATTTATACATTCCCTAAATTTTTTCAGAAGTTTGTCTAATAAAACGGAAAATTTTACAGAGAAAACCATCTTTATAATTCATAAATCCTTTGAGGCAAATGCACTTCCAGGAATTTTACAAAAAATTCCAAAGTAATTTTAAACAGAAAAGAATGACTCAAGGTAGTAACAGTTAATATTAACAAAAGTTTATGTTTATATAGTATATTAAAGTTTCCTCCCAACAACCATTTGAAGTAGATACTTCAAGTGCTATTATAAATCAGTTTTATTGATGAGAAAACTAAGGCTCAGAGAGGTTCATCAATTTGTCTTTATCACACAGCTCCAAAGTGTCAGAGCCAGGTCTTGATTCTAGTTATCAGATTAAAATCATTTTCCCTTTAAATAGGGTTACTAGACTGGTAGATCACAGGAATGCTATAGATGCAATTTATCTAGATTTGCACAAAGGTCAGGCAAAGTAGATCATGATATTCTTGAAATAAGGGTAAAAGTGAATTTGTATTTCATTATTCAATGTCATGCCCACAGGAAGAATTTGGTGCTAAAATTAGCTGCTAAAAAGCAGCTTTTTATTCGGAGTAATCCAGACATGATACAAAGGTTTGAGAGATAGCTAAAATGTCATGTGAGAATTAGGATCCAAAAACATCTTGAAAGGCTAGAGTAGAAACACTCAGAGCTTGTGACACAATTACTCCAAAAAACTCCAAATACAGCCATAAGACAACTCCTGGAGCTAAAGAACCCACAAAAAGACAGGCTGAGATTATTTTCCAGCTGAAGAGAGTTCGGCAGGAGGGGGCTCCTGTGCTGGGCTGGGAGTGGAGTCCAATCCTAGGATCCTACTGACATAGATCCAGTGCCCCAGTGTCCAAACTCACCCCTGAGCCTCCAAATTAGCTATAGCACCAGTGTCTTCTGGAATGAAGCTCACTGTCTGGTAAGAGGGCTGAATGGCTGGTGGAGGTGTCTGTGCGTGTGTGTGTGGGGGGTCAGGTTGAAATACAGGGATGTCTGTGGGAGCTGAGGAGGAATTCGGTTGTCCTACCCCAGTAGGGAACCAGGAAGAAATCTTGAACGGGCGGAAGGCCTAGTTTGAGTGAGGGGGTGGGGTGGGGCCCAGGCTCCTTGGAGCTAACAACCTCAGCAAACAAAATTTTGTTGCCTGGTTGATTAGCAAGTTGGCTTGGGGTTGTTGTTTTTTGGAGGGATTTTTTGTTGTTTTTTTAGTGAGGTAATTGGGGTTAAGTGACTTGCCCAGGGTCACACAGCTAGTAAGTGTTAAGTGTCTGAGGCCAGATTTGAACTCAGATACTCCTGACTCCAAGGTTGGTGCTCTATCCACTGTGCCACCTAGCTGCCCCAGCTTGGGGTTGTTTACAAACCAGAGTATAGGCCAGGCAAGTGAAGAACCTGCCCCTTCTTAAACTGTACCACCTAGGACCCCCTGAAGGTTGGGACACTGTAGCCTGGGAGCAGGGCCCCATGTTAAGAAGGAGTTAAAAGTCAAGTAAAAGACCAGCAAGATGAGAAAGTTGTGAACCATAGAAAGTTTCTTTAGCACCAAGGAAGATTAAGGTGCACCCTCAGAGGAGGATGGCAACATCAGGCCTCCTATATCCAAAGCTTCCAAGAAAAATATGAATTGGTCTCAGGCCATAGAGGAGCTCAAAAAGGACTTTGAATATAAAGTAAGAGACGTAGAGGAAAAAAATGGAAAGAGAAATGAGAGTGATGCAGGAAAATCATGAGAAGAAAGTCAACAGCTTGAAAAGCCAAATGGAAAAGGAGATACAAAAGCTCTCTGAAGAAAATAATTGCCTAAGAATTAGGATAGAACAAATGGAAGCTAGTGACTTTATGGGAAACCAAGACACAATAAAGCAAATCCAAATGAATAAAAACATAGAGGGCAATGTGAAAGGCTTGAGTGTTAGGCTAAATCCAATGAGAAGAACTTTCATAGAGATAAAGGGAAAGTATGACACGTCCAAAAAGTCAAAAGAACTCATACACTAGTATACAAAAGAGGAACAAGTGTTACACGGCAGCTTGTTTGCATGAGATCTGGGGCTTTTAGCAGATTGCCCTTTTAGATTGCTTTCCATCTACTTTAATGAATACATATTTATAGGTTGGTTACTCCCTTAGAATGTGAGCTCCTAGAAGGTAAGGACAGTTTGTGCTCATCTGTAGATCTCCAGTGCTCAGAATATTGCTTGGCCCATAGTCAGCAGTTAATAAATGCTTGTTGATGAACCCATATCCAATCAATTCCCAAGCCTCCTTAATTCTACCACCACAAAGTCTCTCACATTTATTCCTTTTCTTCCACTTGCATAGTCACCATCAATTCTTCTTGTTTGGACTATAGCTTCTAGCATCTCCCCTTGCTTCTGCATAAATGATGATATTTGTACAGCCCAGGCCTATTGCTGTAGGTTTTTTAAAATCTTGAAACCACCTCTTCAGAGTAACATTATAGACCTTAACAACCTGGCTCCAAACGGCTTTTATAGGCTTTGTTCAAATTACTGTCCCCTGCACTTTATCTAATAGCCAAATTGGCCTATTTGCTATTCCTGAACACTGAATTTCATCACTTGTCTCTTGCTCAGGCTTCCCCCCTACCCTATTCCGGGAATGTACTTCTTCCTCACTTCAGTTTCTTACAATCCAAGCTTTAAAATTTGGAACTATGGCCCCAAAGTCAATAAACTATGCATACCATTTGACTCAACAACATCATTACTAGGAACATATCCCCAAGGAAATCAAAGAAAGAGGAAAAGGATCCATATATAAAAAGATATTTACTGTAGCTCTTTTTTAGTAGCAAAGAACTAGACACTTAAAGAAGCCTGGAGCCACAAAGACCAGAGCTGAAAAGAGGTTTCACATATTTTCTAGCTACTGTGTGACCCTGGGAAAGTCATTTAACCTTTGTTTGCTTCAGTTAATTATAGCCCCTATCTAGCAGGGTTCTTATGAGAATCAAATGAAATATTTATTATTTGTAAAAGTGTTTACCACAATGCCTGGCACATAGTAGGTACTATATAAATGTTTATTCCCCTTCATTTCCTCTTTTTCCATCAGTTGGGTAATGGTTGAAATAATTATAAGAATAGAACGGAATACTATAGTGTTATAAGAAATGTTGAAAGGGAAATTTTCACTTAAACTTGGGAAGACTTGTATGAACTGATGCATAGTGAAGTGAGGAGAACAAGGTAAATAATTTATACAATAATAATTACACTCTAAAAACAAAAGACTTTGAACATCTTAAGAATTCTGATCAATGCAGTTCCCAATTATGACCCAGAGGACTGAAAATAAAACCTACTGCCAACCTCATGACAGAGAAGTGGAGACACATGGTACAGGGTGAGATATATTTTCTTTGGAAATGGTCAATGTGGGAATTTGTTTTGCTTGACCATGCACATTTTGTTTGCAGTCTTTTTTTTTTCTTTCTTTTTTTGGCCAGAGCAATGAAGGTTAAGTGACTTGCCCTGGGTCATGCAGTTAGTAAATGTCAAGTGTCTGAGGACACATTTGAATTCAGGTCCTCTTGAATCCAGAACTGGTGCTTTATCCGCTGTGCCACCTAGGTGCAACTATGCACATTTTAACAAGAATTTTTCTTTTTCTTTTTCTGTCAGTAGTGGTAGAGGGGGGGAAAGGTGTTATGAGGGAGATAAAATTGATTTTTGTTTATTGAAAAAAATAATTAAAAAAGAATCCCTGGTTAGAGTCAAGGCTCAGCATAGGTGCCACATACTATGAGAAGCTTTTTCTGATATTCTACTTATTTGAGCTGTCTCCCTTCCCATAATATATTGTTTTTAATTGCTTATTTTGTAGAGGGAATCTTCCAGTAGATTTTACAGACCAGAAGGGTACAGTCTGTTTTTAAATCTTTCAGTTGCATTCCTGGAAACTAGTATAATACCTTGTGTCTAGGCACTTCCTATTTATTGAGTTAAATTGAATGCCAAATCCCTTGAAAGTGACTTTAATTTTTAGTTAAATTGATTGAATTTGGTTAAATTACTGAAGAATCAAATGAAAGAAAAAATTATTTTAATCTAGACTCAATAAAAATATTTTTACCCAGGTTTTCACTTTTCCCCTAAAAAGGGTAGTAGACATTGTTACAGATGAACAAATGCTTAATTGACTCTGCTACACAATATATGGAACATGGGCTAAGCTCATTATTCTCTAAAATTTATTTTCAAAATGTTAATAAAAGATGAATTCTACAGTACCAATAAAAAAGACTCCTCTAAACCCACAGGAGATATAAGAAAGCAATGTAATTATAACACCTACACAATGATGAGTGGAAATTTCAGTTTGCTAATTTAACAAATGTTCCAAGTCCTTATGTGACGAATATTATGCTAAACAAATGGCAAAGTGGTATAGCCTGAGAGCTCCTCTGAAAGTAAACAGAGACAAAATTACCATAAGTAGGCACATGGTTCTACTGAAGATAATCCAAAATTATTATTGTCATTTGAGATAGTATAAAAAGAGTTAGGCAGTAGCTACCAAATTCAAGAGTATTTTAAAAATATTCCCTATGGACACAAACAAGGTGATAATATTACTTGCTACACCCTCTCCTTAAACAAACACACATGCACCCACAAGCACACACACAGTCATGCATTCGTATCCACATATTTTCACAGAGATACTGCAAAGTTGAATGTGTCTATTTTTCAGAAAAGGATTGCTCTTCTTCAATAATACACTCATTAAATCAACAATTGCTGAATACCAGGGCAGCGAAGTGGCAAAGTGGATAGAGCACCAGCCCTGGAGTCAGGAGTACCTGAGTTCAAATCCAACCTCAGACACTTAACACTTACTAGCTGTGTGACCCTGGGCAAGCCACTTAACCCCAATTGCCTCACTTAAAAAAAATTATTACTGAATATCTACAATCTATGTACAATCTATATACAATCTATGCTAGGTGTTGGGGAAATGAGGGGCAGTACTTACCCCCATCGAGGTTACAACTTATTTATAGAGTTGAGATAAATATGTAATATAAAGCATATTATACATAAATTTCAAATTGTAAGAGTTTAGTGATCATGAAATTCAAACCTCTCATTACATGTAGTGATAGACTTGGAATTTTAATACAGTTCTCACTCCAAAACCAGCTCTCTTCCCATTGGTTTAAATTCCAAAGCTCTACTTAAATGACTCAGTAGTGAATAGGATATAAGAAAGTAGAGAAAGCAAATCTAGACTACCCTTTGGAGAAATTTGGTAGTGAATTTGGTAGCTTAAGGCAGAGAGGATAGTAACTTAAGAATTCATTTTATCATTTTAAGCCAGAAAGCTTAGAGTATGGAAAGTTTAGAAAGATAAGTAGAGACTGATTAAGTAGCTGAATAAACACAAAGGAGTGGGAAATCTTGGTAGCCTATTTAAGGGACAGTAAAGTTTGCTTGAAATTGTATGTGAATGGGAATAGTTGGAGATGATGTAAGACAGAGATGTCAAACGTGTGGGCATTGACACTCCAGAGTGTGGAAGAACCAGATTAATATGTAACTGGGAAATATTTAATAAAATAAAAAGTAATAGAGCATAGGTAATATTAATATGTGGTTTTCTAAGTCAATATGCAGCTGATAGGGAACTTTATGTATCAATTAATGGCCTCTTTTTCTATATGACTTTGGCACCCCTGCTCTAAAGGATGGCTAAAGAAAAAAGAGTTACTATAAATATTTCTGTACATATCAAATTTTTCCCGATTTCCTTAATCTTACTCTTTTGGATATAGGCATAATGATAATATATTTGGGTCTAATGGGCACATTTGAAACAGAGAAGGTTCTACTCCCATTGTAATTCTGTCCAAAAATGGCAGAGACTGCCTTAAGAGAAAGTGTGTTCCCTATCTTTGAAGTAGAGGTTGGATAAATAATGCTGGCATGTGATTCATGAGATGGGAGATCGGGGCTTCTTAAATTTTTTCCACGTTTGTCCCCTTTTCACCTGAGAAATTTTTATGTGACCCTGGGTATATAAGTATATAAAACAGGTTTAAAATAACCTTTTGCTGTAGCCAAATTTTTCACAACCCCCACAAGTCAGTTATACAACCTCATGTGAGATCATGACCTACAATTTAAGAAGGTTTGGGATAGATGACCTCTGATTTCCCTTTCTGACTGATGGCTTTTGTGAAAGAGATTTTAATAGAATGCAGTAGAGTAGGAGTTAGCTTGGTAGGGACTAAGGATTGGCTAGGTTGTGAGAAAGCAAATATAGGCTACCGTGTTTTTTTTTGCGGGTCAATGGGGGTTAAGTGACTTGCCCAGGGTCACACAGCCAGCAAGTGTCATGTGTCTGAGGCCGGATTTGAACTCAGGAACTCCTGAATCCAGGGCTGGTGCTTTATCCACTGCACCACCTAGCTGCCCCCCTATAGGCTACCTTTTGAAGAAATTTAGCAGTGAAGGAAAGAAAAATAGAGCGAGTCATATATTAATGGTGGGAAGATAGCAACTTGAGAACTGAGAGTATATATATATAGAGAGAGAGAGAGTGGGGAGGTCTGAGAATATTTGCAGAAAGGAAAGAGCAAAAGGAAATGGAGAGATTTAAGAGGTTAGAAGGAAAGAAGATAAAAAGTAGACCAAAGTCATGGTAGAGAAAGGATGAGATTAGACCAAAAATACTAAAAGAAGGATTGACATTAGGTGGGAAATACACATTTCATTATGTCTTTTTTTTTTAAAAGCTCACATACCAAATTTATTGCAAAAAGACCCACACTCCGAGCAGTTGCCTTATCGATAGGATTTCTGGTAGCGAGCCCGGGCTGCAGGTCCACCAAACTTCTTGGACTCGCATCGACAACGTTCAGCCACCAGCAGAGTTCGGTCATACTGGATGAGGATGTCTTTGATTTCTTTCTTGGAAGCCTTGTCCACATATTTCTGATAATAGGCCAGGAGGGCTTTGGAGATGGACTGGGGGATAGCATAAATCTGGGCAACATGGCCTCCTCCTTTCGCTCGGACCCGGATATCTACGCCAGTAAAGTGTTCCTTGCCCAGTAGGAGGACAGGCTCCAACAGTTTGTACTACAGGGTTTGGGTGCCCGTTCATCTTGATCAGCCCATTGCCTCTCTTGCCCTGGGCCACAGTAGTGGCAGTTTTCTTTCGCCTGAAGATCTGGACGGACTAGAGCAGCCCTTTGGAGCTGCTGGTGGGCGGTGCAGGCTCTGAGCGGGGTTGGAGGCGGAGATGGTGGTGATGGCAGCAACAGAAGCCAGAGACCACAGCTCCTCACCGGCGCAGCGCAGAGGCACGAAAGGGCTCATTATGTCTTTAAAATGTGAGGAAGACCTATTTCATACGGTCTTTTGATTTGGGGGAGGGGAGGAATGTACAAAGTATTAACATTTTACACAACGCGCCCACTCATATTCCACACAACCTGTGTTTTCCTTTAACTTGTTTGGACAGATAGTATCTTGTGTTTGGATCATTCTTTTAATCCTCACATTCTCCATAGCTATCTTTGTCCTGTTGAGTTGTTCCTTCTCTCCTTCATTATTCCCACCCCACCCTCCAAACCTCTCCTCTTGGATACTTCTCACCTACTCTAGCTACAACCAGAGTCCAAGAAATAGAACTGCGGTAGGTAAAAGGCAGGCAGCCTGAAGTCCTGGAGCATGACTGTAAATTGTGGTACTTTGTGTAAATTGGTTACTTGAATTATTTGAACAGTTTAATAAATATTTCTGATGCTGAAAAAAAATTGGAAATGCTGAGGGCCTAGCAAGGCATGGAGCTTACTAAATTCCCCCTAAATGCTAAATTATTTTAGAACATTTGGGTATTAGGGAAGCTTCATCTAAGGTGGGGGAGGGGGAGGAGGATAAAACATTGTAAGAGGAAAAGGAAGGTGAGGAAGTATTTTAATGTGAAGTCAGAGGTAGAAAATCTACAGGGATTGGGAACCGAAAGATCTGGAGAAAAAGGATCTGTGAGGGAGATTTCTATGGGAAATGTATTAGAGATAAATAAATGGTCTATCAGGTAGTGCCAAAGACCTAGCTGAAATCAAAGAGTCTAGGTTGGTAGTCAGTCAGCTCATTTTCATGAGTATCTATTTTAATTCCCCAAAGACCTACAGTAGAAGAAAAGAACACATACAATGTGACATATCTAGCCACATACTGATAGAACATGTGTTAAATACCAACCCTATGAATTAAAATAAAATCAGTTTTACTGTTTCCATCAATTTATTTTCTGAAGCTTAGCAGACCAGATCCCATAACTCTCCGAGCTTCCTAAATGTTCTGATATGTTAGTGTATCCCCCAAAATGATTAATTTATAGCACTAATCTTATGCACTGCGAACAAGTAGAGCATATAGATTCAGAATGACATAACATCTAACTAGTACTTAATACGTGAGTAAGAATCACTAAACATAAAAATGTCTTGTTAAGAAAATGCTAATTTCAGTAGCTCTCTATGGGTAGGAGGAATAAAACAACAGCAGTAAGAGACAATCTATGTTGAAGAGCACACAGACAGATTGTTGAAACAAAAATAATTGAGTTATGCAGAAACCATGAGGACAGATTGTTTAAAAAAAATTACATTCTGCTGAGGTTAAATTAGGTTAATGCAAGTTATTATACAAAATTGCCAATGAACTTTTTGAGCTAAAAATCTAGTTACAGTATTATTGTAAGTTAAGTATACATTGTCCCTAAGGTCAATTCAATTTATCCAACATTTCTAAATAACTTGAAATGTATATAGTCCATGGTTATGATATAACTTAAATCATTTAATGGCTAGCACTCCCCAAGCCTCCATGTCTTCATTGCTGAAATGAGAAAAATCTCATAAGGCTGTTGTAAGAAATGAGTAATATACAAAATGTATTAACTATTATCTTTATTATTACTCCTAAATACCACCTAGGCAACTAGATGGCACAATGACCTGCAGTCAGGAAGACCTGAATTCAAATCTAGTGCATACCCTAGTTTTGTGACATCAGGCAAGTAACTTAATCTGCCTGCCTCAATTTTCTCATCTGCAAAATGGGGATAATAATATAACCTCCCAGGGTTATTTTGAGAATAAAATGAGATTATATTTGTAATGTTTTTCAAATATTAAAGTGTTATATGTTACTACTGCTGCTGCTGTTGCTACTGCTGCTATCACTACTTTTACTACTACTATTCCCTAAAACGGAACTGTCCCTAGCATAAGTGCCTACCAAAGCATGGTTTTTACATTTGTCATAGAATCTAAATTAATTAAACAGATGCCTGGACAAGTATTTTAGCTTTTAAAACTATTAAATTCCACTTCTTTGCAGTACTTTATATGCCCCCATGCTGGCCTGAAAGAATTAAAAGGCTTTCCAAAGTCACTACAAAGACTTTAGGACAGACATAGTTTGACAGTTTTACACCAAATCTTGCAATTCACGATGTTTTGCAGGCATTTTTCCAGTCAGCATTAATTAAATGCCTATTAAGCATAATTCACAATGACAGGATGGGGGATATGCAAAGATAAGTAAGCCAAAGTGCTTGAAGTTAAGTGACTTACACAGATACTTATGTAAAAGATGTGGGAGATCCTTGTATGGGGACTTCCTCTAACTGTAAATGCCAACCAATCTAAAACAGCATATAAATCCTAGGGAGTAACTTGTCCAGGGTTACATAGTTATCAAGCCTCAAAGATAGGATTCGAACTCAAGTCTTCTTGCCTCTAAAATTCTATGCACTACGCCACACATTTTCTAGACATGGATACCTATAATAATGAATTAGGATACATCAAGTTACTAAGAGGAGTATAATATCATGAAATGATGAGAAAAAATAACTTCCAGCTATGGAGGTAAGGTGTGTTCAAACTGGGCCTTGAAGCTCTGGTACTGTATGAACATAAAATGATGGGGAATTTTGTGTTGAACCAAAGAAGTGTGATAAAGAAACCCAGTTCTCCTTATGGTCATTGTTTAAGATTTTCAAAAAATATGATTAGATCCCCATCACCTCATAGCTTCCAGAAAGTCATTGTGTTGCTTCTTTTATTTCCTTTCTAACTAATTTTTCCTGAATGGCCTCAGGGCAAAAAAGGCTATTAAGACAGTAATAGTTCATCCCCATTGCTTCTACTACAGTACTGGTATATTTCAACCAAATGGAATGTTTAACAACCAAAAATAATGCTTCAGCAGTTTCCAGCCCACAAAAATCATGTAAAATTCAGAGCTTTTAAAATTTGTGCTGAAAAACCACAAATGAAACTTTAAAAATGTTTCTTTCTCCTTTAGAATATGGAGCCTTTGCATCCCTTTTGGTAGAAAGGTATATCAAGGTAGCAGTCTTTCATAATTTCCTATCAACTTGGGATTCGTAAAATGGAAGGAAGAGGACGCAGGAGAAAATGACTGAACAATACACATTAGGCACCTCTTTATCCTCATAAATTTAATATTATTAAAATGAATTGTTTTCTCTAATTTTTTCCATTTTATCCCACCATAGATATTAAAGACTTATTAGTGGGTTCTTGGAAATGGTTTGGCAGGTAGCATACTGCATATGAATAATCTACTTGTTATCTTGTAAGTCAATAGTCCTTAGGTTCCTCGGTGTCAATACGGATCAATTCCATTTTGCTAGGTAATACATCCTTCTTATGTATTCCCATTTGATAATCTGAGCAAAACAACAACAACAACAAAACAAACCACCTTAATAATTTACACTTGGGGAAATGTTCCCATTTTACAATTTTCTTGCTAAAAGTTATGATTGTTTGATGACTCTGCAGAGATAATGTAATACTCATTATGCCAAAGTTTCACAATTGAAATAAATACATAAAAGGCATTGATTTCAGTTTTTTTAAACCCTCTTTTCATTAATGATCCCTGGTTTTTAAATGGCTTTTTATAAAGTGTTTCCATCTGCCTTCTAGAAACATTAATTAGGGGATAAAGAACAGAGATAACTACCACCTAAATCTAAACCAGTGACAAGAGAACACAGAGGAAGTGGCTAGAAGGACAATGATTAATCTAACTCAAAAGAAGTGGCCTTGAAATGTAAACTATTTAGTCTCAACAGTGGTAAATCTTTGGAACATGCATGGGGGGTAGGGTTGGCTCTACCTTGGTCACTTCCTATGATATATATTCTAGCCACAGCACTTCCTATGGACCACTGAATTTAAATTTTAGGAAAAATAGACTTTTTAGCTTAATTTTTAAAAACTAAATATTATTATGCTTCTAATTAACAAGGATTTTTCTCCCTCCTACTTGCACAACCAAAAAGAAAAAAGAAACAAAAAAAAATATGCATAGCAAAGACAATTCCCACACTTACCATGTTAAAAATGTATTTCACATTCTGCATTCTGTCTTTGTCAAGACATGGGCAACCATGCTTCTTTTTCTATAAGTGGAATCATGGTTTATCATTGCATTGACCAGAATTCCTGAGTCTTTGAAAATTATTGTTTATAATGCTGTTGTCATTGAATAAATTGTTTTCCTTGTTCTACTCACTTCACTATGCATAAATTCATCTAAATCTTCACAGTTTTCTATGAAACTGTCCATTTCATCATCTCTTATGGTAAATTACATGTATAACATAGTTTGTCTACTGTCCAATAAATGGACACCTGTTTAATTTCCAGTTTGGATTTTGGGTTTTTGCTATTATTGTGCAAAAGAATGGCTATATGTATTTTGTACAGATGGATCCTTTTTCTCTATTTTGATCTTCTTAAGGTAATATACCAGTGCTACTGCTGAGTCAAAGCATCACAGTTTAGGAGCCTGACTCTCCTGCAAACCTATACCAGTACATGACCACACCTTTAAGTTCTTTAAGAGCACAAAAGGATGCTTAGCGAATCTTTTGCTTTTTATTTTTGGTTTTGGGTTTTGGGTTTTGCTTTGTTTTTTGACTTAACTAAATTTTGTAAACTAAGTGACTTTTCAAAGACATTTTAAGTAAGATTCTTATATTATTCTCAACATGTTTATTTGTAATTCACTGCCAGAAGTATGCAAATATTACTGATGCTGACGGGAGTTCAACTCGGCCCGGCTCGCGGTTAGCAGCAGCACGGGCTTGACACGGTCTCTCTTTCTCCCCAAAGGTGGCCTTGGGTTTTGGTGAGTTTTATACGGAATATAGACTAAGCCTAGACTTAAGACGATTTGTATTGTATTTCTACTTTCCTATCCTTCTAATCAACATCACCTTGTGACTACCATACAATAAAAGCTCTAACTAGAAAACCAGAAGCTTCTTCCATTTACTAGTCTGGGAGATAAATTAAGGGAAAGGTTAAGTAGGGGAGATTTATGATCTAATATCCAATTTTAAATCTCACAGTTTCAAACTGCTTTCTAGAATCCGTAGACCAATTTACAGTTCTCCTAAAATTGTATTAGTGTGCCTACTTTCCTACATACACACATACATACATACACACATATGGCATCTTCTATTTTTTCATCTTTGTCAATCGCATGATATGAGGTGTATCTCAGTAATGTTTTTCTTTGCATTTATCTAATTATTGTTGATTTGAAGAATCTTTTCATGTGGTTATTGATAGCTTATGTTTGTTTGCTTCCTTAAAAACTGGCTGTTCACATCCTTTACCCATTTGGGCAATTGGCTTTTTTTCTTACATATATCTTATATATCTTGAATATGATACCTTTATTAGATGACAAAATTTTTCCAGAGGTATTTGTTTCTCTTCTAATTTTATCCACATTGGTTTTGTTTTGGAAAAAACTTTTTGATCTTATATAATCAAGATTATCTATATTATATTCTATGATTCTCTTGATTTATTTATGTTAATAGTATTTTTCAACATTCAATTTTATACGATGTTAAGTTCCAAACTTTTCTTCCTCCATTCCTTCCTTCCCACCTCCCCCAAGATGGCCAGCAATCTGATATAGGTTATAAAGTACAATCATGTTAGACATATTTCCATGTTAGTCATGATGTAAAAGAAGAATTAGAACCAATAGGGAAAAACCATGAGAAAGAGAAAACAAACAAAAAAGTGAAAATAGTAGTTTTGACCTGCATTCAGACTCCACAGTTCTTTTCCTGGATGTGGAAAACATTTTCTATCTATGATTCTCTTTATCACTTATTTGGTTTTGTACTATTCCCATAACCATAACATATATGTGTGTATTATAAGTATATATTTAAGTAATATAGCATTTTTGAGGTCATGAGGAGGTTGGAGGCAGTAAGGTCTTAGTTCAAATCTTGCCTCTGAGGCTTACTACCTAAATTTATCAGGGTAAATCATTTATCTTCTATGTGTCTTAGGCAGTTCCACAGGCTTATAAACTATGTCAAAAAAGATGACAAATTGCTTCAGTAAGAAAGTTCTCACACAGAATTTTAGATGTGGGTCTAAATTTGAATTCTGACTCAAGCAGTGTCTAGTTGTATAATTATGGGTAACTAATTTAAATCAGTCACTCAACAAGCATTTTGTAGGATGAAGGAGGAAATTATATGCACAAAGAGAAATATATGTGAAATAAACACAATGCAATTTTAAAGGTGGGGAACAATGCCAATTTGGGAAGTCAGGAAAGGCCTCTTTTAGGAGGTGGACCATGATCTGACCATTAAAAAGGATATTGAGTATTCCAAGTGGAGGTGAAAACATAGCATATTCTAGACAAAGGTGATAGAATATGCAAAGACATGGAAATAATAACTGTAATGTCTTATATAGGGAACACAAAGTAGGTCAGTTCTACAGGAATAAAGGCTGCAAGAGAGGGAGTAATGTGAAATATGTCTTGAAAGATAAGTCAGAACCAGATTGTGAAGTATTTTAAATGCCAAACAGAGGAGTTTGTATTTGAATCCAGAAGCAACAGGGAAACACTGCAACTTCTTAAGCAATTGAGTGATAAAGTCCACTATATGGTTTAAGAATGACAATTTGGAAGCTATAAGGAGGAAAGATTGGAGATGTGGGATGCTGAATTCAGAAAAAAACAACCTAATAGGATATTATTGAAACAGGTAAGGTAAGGAGGTATGAGGGTCTAGATTAGGACTTTGCCATATAAGTAAAGAGCAATGAAAAAATGAAAGGAATGTTATGAAGAGAGAATCATCAAAATTTGAGAAATTATTACATATTGTACATGAAGTAGAAGGATGAGTCAAGGATGATTCTGCAATTGAGAAATGGGGTGACTGGAAGAAAGGTGATTTGCTCCAACAGAAATAAGGAAACAGGAAGGAAAGGAATGGGTTTAAGAAGAAAGATAATGAGATGGGTGGTGAGACAGGCAACTAGAAATGTAGAAGTGGAGCTCAGGAGAGATATAAGGGCTGGATATGTAGATATTAGAGTCATTTGCATGAGATAATGAACCAGTAGAAGCTGATGAGATCCCTTGGAGACAGTACTCAGAGACAATATAAGAAGAATCAAATCAGAGTCTGGGACACACCTAAGAGGGCAGCATGTGGACAGAGATCAGGAGGATTAGTCACACAAGGAGGAGATACAGCACAATGGAGGCAGTGTCATTAAAACCCAGCAAGGGGAAAGTATCTAGAAGGAGGGAGTGATCAACTGTGTTCTATGTTGCAGAGGACACAGAGCATATGAAGATTGAGAAAAGACCATTAGATTCAATAATAAAGTGATCATTAGTGACCTTAGAAAGAGAGGGAGATTTCAGTCCCATGGTGAAGACAAAAGCCAGACTGCAAGAGAGTGAGTACATTTTGAAACAATTGCACTACTCAAATATGTAAATATCAATGAAAGGGGGATGATTAGTTTAATCACAAAACCACAATATTTTTATCATTCTATCAACTCAAACTCTTTAATAACCTGCAAGTTTGCATATCACCAATCTAATAATAATTGATGTTCACAATTATATTTCTAATGAATACTGAGTCACACTGCTAATAAAAAAAGATTAAATAATACAAACCACAATTTTAATTTTGATTCTCATTGCATTCAATATTTGGAACAAAATAAATTCAAATGGGCTTTAGTAAGCTGCAAACATAGAATAAAAAACTTAGCTTATCTAGTCTAACTCCTTCAGATTTTACAGGGCAAGGAAAGAGAGGTACAGAGTAATTAAGAAATTGCTCTATGGTCACACACATTTTAAGAAGAACCAGGGGGCAGCTAGGTGGCACAGTGGATAGAGCACTGGCCCTGGATTCAGGAGGACCTGAATTCAAATCTGGCCTCAGATACTTGACACTTACTAGCTGTGTGACCCTAGACAAGTCACTTAACCCTCATTGCCCTGGAAGAAGAAGAAGAAGAACAAGAACAAGAAGAAGAAGAACAAGAAGAACAAGAAGAACAAGAAGAAGAACAAGAACAAGAACAAGAAGAACAAGAAGAAGAACAAGAACAAGAAGAAGAACAAGAAGAACAAGAAGAACAAGAACAAGAACAAGAACAAGAAGAACAAGAACAAGAAGAACAAGAAGAACAAGAAGAACAAGAACAAGAACAAGAAGAACAAGAACAAGAACAAGAAGAACAAGAAGAACAACAAGAAGAAGAAGAACAAGAAGAACAAGAACAAGAACAAGAACAACAAGAAGAAGAAGAACAAGAAGAACAAGAAGAACAAGAAGAGGGGCAGCTGGATGGCGCAGTGGATGGAGCGCTGGCCCTGGAGTCGGGAGTACCTGAGTTCGGATCCAGCCTCAGACACTTAACACTTGCTGGCTGTGTGACCCTGGGCAAGTCACTTAACCCCAATTGCCTCACTAAAAAAAAAAAAAAAAAGAAGAACAAGAAGAACAAGAACAAGAACAAGAAGAACAAGAAGAACAAGAAGAACAAGAACAAGAACAAGAAGAACAAGAAGAACAAGAACAAGAACAAGAAGAACAACAAGAACAACAAGAACAACAAGAAGAACAAGAACAAGAAGAACAACAAGAAGAACAACAAGAACAACAAGAAGAACAACAAGAACAACAAGAACAACAAGAACAAGAAGAGGGGCAGCTGGATGGCGCAGTGGATGGAGCGCTGGCCCTGGAGTCGGGAGTACCTGAGTTCGGATCCAGCCTCAGACACTTAACACTTGCTGGCTGTGTGACCCTGGGCAAGTCACTTAACCCCAATTGCCTCACTAAAAAAAAAAAAAAAAGAAGAACAAGAAGAACAAGAACAAGAACAAGAACAAGAACAAGAAGAACAAGAACAAGAACAAGAACAAGAACAAGAAGAACAAGAACAAGAACAAGAAGAATAAGAAGAACCAGAATCTGAACCTAGGTCCTTTGACATGTCATTGCAGATATTAGGCCTATGACCTAAAGAGAGCAAAGAAGGAAGAAAGGAATAGAAATATTATATTGTATATTTATGTATATGCACGCATGTATATAGACATATACATATGTACACATGTATGTCATATATATACATATATATATACACAAACCTTTTTAATAGCTAAAAAAAACCCTAGATATTAAGATACTAAAAGGTTGACAATTTATTAGGGAAGAGCTAAACAGATTATGGCATAGAAATCTGATAGGAAATACGAAATAACAAAATGGTCTGTGAGAAAACTGGGAAAACATGAACAGATGTGGAGTGAAGTAAGCAGAAATGGGAAAACCAATGCAAACATAAACATCAACAACATTGAAAGACTTTGGCATTCTGATCAATAAGTGATAAACCATGATTTCAGAGTATATACAATATACAAGTATATACAAGTATTTTACCCACTTCCAGACAGAGAGATTATAGACTCAGAATATGACATGAGGCATACATATTTTCACAAAGTGAGGGAATTTGTTTGCTTGACTATTTCTTTTTCTTTTCTTTTTTGTTCAGTGGAGGGGGGGGGATGGAGGGAGAGAAAAATAAATGCTTGTTTGCATAAAAACTTTTTTAAAACTATTGAATATCTTTGTGGAATCAAGGAATGTCCTGGGAGACAGTGGCATTTAAGTTGGTCTTTAAAGGGAAAGAAGAATTCTGAGGCCTAGCTAATAATGGAATTGAATGGACAGGACTGTCTTTATATGGGCCAGTGAACAGTCTAGTTTGGATGGGATAAAGGATGTATAGAAGAAAATGGTTTGAACATAGCTTCAAATAAAGGGAGAGGAGTGCCACATTGGAGAACACGTTGATTTGCAAAGTAAAGATTAAGTTTACTTGGTAGGGTTTTCAAAAGAGAAGTGATAAGAAGATCTATGTTTTTGGCTGTAGTGTGAAGAATGGGTTGAACAGAAGCAGGAAAACCTTTTTAAAAGATTACTGCTAAGCCTAGGAACTATATGAACACAATAGCCAAAGTATCTGGGTTTTAATCTAAGTCCTGTTAATTCCTACAGGACCTCAGGAAATTACTTTTTTTTGTTCTCCGTCTCCTCTTTCACAAAATTAAGACATTGAACGAGTTTATCATTCAAGTCCCTTTTAGCTCTAAATTTTTGATCTGTGATCATGATTACTAAATGGGTTTTCATTAAGTAAGTAACCAACCAGTTAACAAGCATCTGCTAAGCAACTGTGATGTACCAGACATTACAAAGAATGAAACAATTTCTACTCACAAGGAGCTTACATTCCATCTGTAAGAAATGAGAATCCAATAAAGATTTTTCAACAGAACTTCTGTGCAAAAGCGTATTTTGGGAAGAATATTGTAGCAATAACATATAAAATAAATTAGATTGATGAGGAACAGAAAGGAGTGGGATGGTACTTATAGAAAAAGTTCATGTATGTGGGAAGATGATATGTCAAAATCATAAGAGCCTTCTGAGTATTAGGGCAGATGATAGGAATAAATTTAGACAGAGGGCACAGGTGGAAATTGATTATGAAGGGATGATACCTGTAAAGCATTTATGTTTTTGTTTCTCTTTTTTTGGGGGTAGGAGGGCAGTCGGGGTTGATGAGTGTCTTGTGTCTGAGGCCAGATTTGGGCTTGGGTCCTCCTGGGTCCAGGGTGGGTGCTTTGTCCACTGTGTCACCTAGCTGCCCCATGATAATATCTTTAGGGTAAAATTGAGGCGGGAGAGGAATATGCTGGTGGAGGGGATAGGGGAGTGGTAGAATGGGGTGATATATGACATGAAAGAAGCAGAAAAAGGTATATGGAGTGGGGGGTG
The DNA here is from genome assembly GCF_019393635.1 of Dromiciops gliroides. NCBI lineage: Eukaryota > Metazoa > Chordata > Mammalia > Microbiotheria > Microbiotheriidae > Dromiciops > Dromiciops gliroides. The sequence continues at coordinate 573,532,454 of NC_057861.1, read as the reverse complement.
AGATGAGGGAGGTATGGGGAAGTGAAGGAACCTTACACACATCAGAATTAGCTCAAAGACCTTAATCTCATCAGAGAGCTCAAGGAGGGAATATACACTCAGTTGGGTGGGAGTAATCTATCCCTGCAGGAAAGTAGAAGGGAAAGGGGATAAAGGAGGGAAGGGTGAAAGAAGGGAGGGCAGAGCATGGGAGGGGGCAGTCAGAAGTAAAACACTTTTGAGGAGGAATAGGGTAAAAGAAGATAGAAAATAGAGTAAATGTCATGGGAAGGGAATAGGATGGAGGGAAACAGTTATGATGATTGATTAATGATTGATGAAAATGACAAAACATATGGTACTTACTTTGCTGGGCTATAGTGAAGAAAATTATTTGTCAAGTTTAAGGTACTATATAAAAGTTATCTATTACTGTTGTTGCAATAATCAACCTCATGGATTTATTGTAAGGAAATCTCTCTTTAAAGTATTATATAATTGTATCTTATTATTTAAAAAATGATGAGCAGGATACTATCAGAAAGACCTGGAGGGACCTGCATGAGCTGATGCAAAACAAAGTGAAATCTACTGTTTACAAAAGAATAATATTACTGTGAGATGATCTGCTGTGAATGACCCAGTTATTTTCAGCAATTCAATGATCTAAGACAACTCCAAGGGTCTTATGAAAAACTACAGAGAAAGAACTGATGGTATCTGAAAACAGATTGAAGCATAATTTTTTTGACAGTTCCTTAATCTGAAGTTTTGTTTTTGTCTGTTTTCTTTCACAACCTGGCTAATGTGGTGATGTTTTCCATCACTACTTAAGTTTAACATATTGAATTTCTTGAGTTCTTGGGGGCGTGGGGAGGGAGGGAGGAAGAGAAGTTGGAACATAAAGTTTTTAAAAATTGATGTCAAAATGTGTTTTTACATGTAATTTGGAAAATAAAATTCTAAACAAAAAAAGTTTATGTACATGAGAAAGTTCTAGACTAGGGTGAATGCTGAAGGGAAAAATGAGGAAGAGATCTATCAAGAATTGTTACAAAATAAGTTGGATATTTATTTCAGGCTTTTGGGAAGTTAGACATGCATATATATGATATATAAATGTATTTGTAAACATATATGTATATGAGGTTTGCATATATATGCATAGCTACTTCATATGCATATGTTTGCACATATGCATATTGAATATTATTTTAAATGTTATTTAATATTAAATGTTATTTTGTCATTCATACAATAGAAAGCGAGTGTCTACTTTGTATATAGCATATTACTTGTGTAACGATTGGAATGATGCCACCTGCTGGAGACTTACTGTAGCAAAGCTCTGCCATGAGGGGAAGGCCTCTGAGGGCAAGCCATGTGGTCAAGGTCCTTAGTGTCAGGAAGTGAGTGACCTTTGCTCATGGGTACTGTCTTATCAAGGCTACCAGCCAATCAACTTGAGGAGCCTCCCATTTCTGGGAGGAGGACATGAAGTAGAAGCGGACGCAGGTGAAGGGGTGCTGTCTCTTTTGGTTCCTGACCTCGCCATGGTGGGTCAGATGACAGGGTCTCTTAGAAATAGTTAGATTTTTACCTTTCTCTCTGATCCTAATGCTCTGTAATAAATACTTAAACACTTAAATACTCTTGCTAAAGCTTATAATTTATTGGCGGCCACTCATTAGATTTTAGATGGTACAGCTAGAATTTGAGCCCCTTACACTTGGTCATATTTAATGTTTATAAAATGTAATTATTTTGCTTTTGATTATCATGTAATTATTTACTGAATCCTATGTTGGAAGGCACTGTGTCCAGATCCTGATTCTGAAACTTAATGGCTGTGAATAAGTTACTTACCCTCTGTGCCTCAGTTTCACCATCTGTGAAATGAAGATAATAATACTTCCCTCCTTGTGTTACTTTTAAGCTTGAATATGGTAATTTATGTAAATATATGCAAGTTTTAAAGCGTTATAAGGTTGTATGTCAACTGTTATTATTGATTCCTCAACAAAGGAAATTTAATGTCCTTAATATTCCTAGAAGTTATGAGGCTCAAATGAGATAATATAAGTCAAGTGCTTTGCAATCATTAAAAACTATATAAATGTCTGCAATAATTACTAGCAAGAAATAACATAGGGTTGAACAGTTCTATTTTAAAATGAGGCTCTAATTTTTAATGGTCTCTAGAGAAATGCCTCTTTGAAAAATGTGAAGATTAGTAGGGTTCCACCCAAAGAAAAATGTGAAGCTTAAACAGAGGTAATGAAATACTCATTCAGATTCCATAAAGTGAAATATACAAATAGACTGCTTTCTTTTATGATAGAGTGCTGGAGTTAACTGTGGATCCAAGTACACAAATGCATGGAAATTGATGACAGCCATGACAGAGCAACATTTCAAATGATGCAAATTTAAAATTGTTGCATCATTTGAGTCATGTCTAACTCTTCATGACCACATTGGGGGTTTTCTTGGCAAAGTTACAAGAAGCGTTTGGCATTTCCTTCTCTGGCTAATTTTAAAGATGAGGAATTGAGGCAAACAGTGACTTCCCCAGGGTCACACAACTAGTCTGAGGCTGGATTTGAACTCAGGAAGATGAGTCTTCCTGATGCCAGGCCTGGCCTTCTATCCTTTGTGCCACCTGGCTGCTCAGTTTCGAGAATCCTTAAATAAAGAGATTGAAATTTTATATTACAAGTTGAAAATACCTTTACCAAAGTTCTCATAATAAAAATAGCCTAGGCAACATAATTTCCCTTTCAATTTTTATTACCTTGCTCAAGAAAAGTTAAGGTAAATAGCAGATGGGATTCAAATTCAAATAAGACTAATTTTCACACAAAAAGGAACATCAGGTTACTGTCACTTCCAAAAATACAGTGTTTCAAGTGTAAAGGAAAACTAAATTAAAGAAAGGAACAATTTAAAATTGTGTTTTTCTCTGGTGGCTAAGATTTCAAGTTTGTAAAAATAATTGATTCTATGGAATATTATAAACAACCTAGGATGACATTGTTAAAAGGGTATTTTAGGGTTGGAGATTAATACTTGCAGACAGAACTATAGAGGCAGTTCAATCAAAGTTGGATACAAGAGGGTGAATCATGGGACTAAAGTCTTCAATTATCCACTTTAGTTAGCTCATGTCAATTAAACATTAAAGGTAATAAAATAAAATATGCATAAAAACAAACAAAAAATTAAAGGTTCCTTTTTCCTCAAGTTTACTGGAAATGTTCCAAAATTTCTACATGAACATTTAATATTTATTTTAACGTCAATTTGAAAAACTGCAAAATGTATTCCTAGTCTCAAGTCATTTTTAGTTCCCACTGTTAGCCTGAAGTCCACAAGAGATAAATTTTCCCACAAAAGGATAAACGGCACCCCAACAACATTTTTATAAAGCATCTTGAGAAGCACTGTGAAGATACTGATGCCTATTATACAAGACATAGCAAGAGACCGTCATGCTGTATACCAGTTTGTATGGAGCTGACTGTAAAAATATGTAAAATTTAACTGATGTAGAAAAGAGGTGAACTAAAGCTATGACAAAGTAGAAGATAGATAACACTTCAGCTAGGGGGCACAGTGGGTAAGAATGCTGGGCCTGGAGTCAGGAAGACTCATCTTCCTAAATTTAAATCTGTCCTCAGACCCTGGGCAAGTTGCTTAACCTTGTTTGCCTCAATTTTCTTATCTGTAACATAAGCTGGAGAAGGAAATGGCAAACCACTCCACTATCTTTGCCAAGAAAACCCCAAATGGGGTCACAGAGTCACACAAGACTGACAACAAAACAACAACTACCACCCAACCCCACCGTTCAAACTTAGCTACCATTCTCAATTAGTTGCCTCCTTACCTTGGAAGTTCCCTCAGTGCCTATAGCCTCCTCATACTGGAATGTGCCTCTGCCCCTAAAGCTATCCTGGAACATCACTCTGAGTTTCCTGCAGAATCTTCATTTTAAGCAAGAGCCCAAGACAGTCACCTTTCATTCCTGTGCTGGATTCCCTTCTGACTTTCTGAATTTTGCCACCTCAACTCCCAACACAGTTTTAAGTTCCATTTTCTTTTTTGTCTTCTATTAGAATATAAGTTCTTTGAGAGTAAGCACAATCCTTTTTTGTTTATGTTTATATCTTCAGCTCTTAGCATAGTTCATCCTGTCACATAGTAAATTCTTAATCAATGCTCATTGTCTTGACTTTCTATATTCCTACAAAATTGAAATGATAATTCAGCTGTCATATATCATATTTACCTTCTATAGTCCTTTATCATTTTTGTTAATGTCCCATCTCACAAAAAATAAGGTCCTTGAAGGCAAAGACCACATTCTACAATTTCAGCATATAACCTTGATTATCACATATCATGGAAACTCAATAAACATTTGTTTGTATAGTTTTTAGAAGCGCTGAATGCATATCATCATCTCTAGTATAGATTTTGAAATGGGCCTTCCTAAGTTTGTGGAGGCCTACCACTAGTTTCCCTGCAGGGTGCAGAATTTTTCAGCCACAGAAGTTTTCTGAGACCATCCACAAACTATAGATACTGACCTCCATTCCTATCTCCATGAGAGGTAATTCAGAGACAATTTGACACAGGATCTCAGGACCACTACTTGCTTCCCAACAGTTGTAGGCTGGGGAAATGGCTACATACACTATATAGATGAGCAAGGCACCATCAACTTCAATCCTTCTGGTAAGATAGGAGAATGCAAATCCGGCCTCAAACACTTGACACTTACTAGCTGTGTGACCCTGGGTAAATCACTTAACCCTCATTGCCCTGCAAAAAAACAAAACAAAACAAACAAAACCAAGAACAAAATGCAAGCTTTGGGGCAGCTAGGTGGCACATTGGATAGAGTACCGGCCCTGAATTCAGGAGGACCTGAGTTCAAATCTGGCCTCAGACACTTAACAGTGACCCTAGGCACTTAACCCCAATTGCCCCACAAAAAAAAAAAAATAGATAGGAGAATGCCAGGTAATTACCATCAGCCTTGCCATTGTTCCCTATGGTACACTGAATTTTACCATATGACTTGTTAATATACCCTCCAGATCAGTAAGCACTGTTATCTTATCTAACACTTTACAATAAGGATTAATGGCTCTTGTCATCCTTGCCTTTTCTGAATTCTGAGGACTAAGGAACCATTCTATCTTGTTGTTCACCCTTAGTTCTCAAAAAGGACCAATAACATCAGGAGGGTGATGTATTGACTTGAAAGTGAATAGAATCAACTTCATTCTCTCCTCCAGAGTCCTTGGAGTCCAGTATTTGTCTAATTCAGTAGTTGAAGACTAGGTAAGAATTGAGACAGAAGATGGCCTAGTTTACCTCCAAAAAAGAATCAGTATGGGAGGGGAAGAACTCTTTCTATCTACCCTGATGCTGATCTCTGTTTTAGTGTTATTTCACTACATTGAAATTTCTTTGAATACAGAGATTTTGATATTTCGATTTACCTTCCAAGGATAAGGAAAGCTTGTGATTGGTGTTCTTGGAAGGTGTACTACTCCCATTAAAATTATGGGTCCTTGAAATGCTACAATATATGAAGAAGAGAAGGAGACATAGGGAGAAGAAAATAGGTGCTATGAGTGCATATTTTCATATCCGTCACTTCCTTTTAAGTATTAATCATTCCAGAAGTACCAACAAAAATGATAAGTATTTCCGTGTGCCTTATTTTTGAGAAATATCTCAACTCCTAGATAAACTCTATACAATCCATGTGACATTAATAAACCATTATTTGCTGACAGATTTTATGTGTGTGTGTGTGTATGTGTGTGTGTGTGTGTGTGTGTGTGTGTGTGTGTATTCTGAGAGAAAGGGAAAGTAAAAGAGGGAGGAAGGGGGAGGGTAGAGGAGAAGGAAACTATTTTTATCCTTTAATTAGATGGGTACACCAGAATACCATCAAAAAAAGATGGGGGAGGTTACAATTTTGAGGTTGCTACTGGACAGAATAGGAATCAAATTTTAATTTATTTTTAACTTATTGCTTTTGACAACCAATTTTTTTCTTGAAATTAATTCTCTCAATTGGTAGTAGTACTCAACAACACTGTTTCTATCACTTCTGAGCTACTGCTTCCAAAAGGACAATGAATTTTGTTATCTAATAATTGATATGATCTGGATTTTGCTTTGCAGCACAAATAGCTAAAAATAAAATCATTCTATATTCTACAGCCACTGTTCTATGATGGACTTGGTCATAACAATCATCTCTAATCCAATATACTCTTTACAAAGAATAATATTTCAAAATGTGTGGCAACAATATGCATATGATTATTTGAGGAATAAGCCACAACCATAAAATATAATATTACTCATATATCTTCCTTGTCTTAAAGAATAAAAAGAAATAATATAAAGTTCCAGTGGAGGAGTCAGGCATTGTTGGGGTTTTATGGAAGGGAAGAGTGAGGGAAAATATATTTGATTTTAAGCATGTCAGCTTTCAGGTTGCTTCAGGATATTGATTCAGAAATGTCCAATTGACATTGGAAATAAGAGGATGGAACTTGAGAGGGGTGTCAGGGATCTCAAATTTTAATATGAAAGTTATTAATGCAGAAGAGATAGTGGAAACCACAAGAATGACTATAATCATTGAAGAAGAGAGAAGAGCTGGGGTTTTCAGCCTGGGCTACGTTAACTTAAAAATATATATATATATATATTTTGATAACTCAAAACAATTGATTTTCTTTATAAACCTATGAATTTATATAAAGCTTTTAAGAACTCTGAGAAGTCTATTGACTTTACCAGATGGTCACAGAGGTATACACACACACACACACACACACACACACATACACACTTACATGCGTGCATGCAAAGTGGGGGGTGGTTAAAAACTCTGTTGTATGCAATGGTACAGAAGAGTTCCAGGGAACTGATGATAGAAGAGGATCTCCAAATCCAAGGGAAAAAAAAAAGAACTGTGGAGTATAGATGCTGAATGAACCATACTATTTCTTTTGGTTTTGGTGCTGTTGTTTTTTTCAATTTTGAGGTTTTTCATCATTGCTCTGATTTTTTCTCTTATAACATGACTAATGCAGAAATAGGATTAATGTTATTATGTGTATATATATATATATATATAACCTATATCATATTACCTGCTGTCTAGAGAAGGGGGAGGGAGGGGAGAGAGGGAGAAAAATCTGAAATTGTAGAGCTTGTATAAACAAAAGTTGAGAACTATCTTTGCATGTAACGGAAAAAAATAAAATACTTTATTAATTTTTTAAAAACTATTGTAGAGAGAAGAAAACCGAGGATCAAGCTTTTAAGGAAGCCTACATTTGGCAGGGGCACAGGAGGAAGAAGATATGCCAGAAGAAACAAACCAATATTAGTCAGCAATACAGAAATGTTAATATACAATGTCAAACAATTGCAGTTTCAATAGAATGGCACTAGAAATTGAAATAAAGAAGGTTAGGTGGGAAGAACTGGCAAGGAATTAGAAACAGCAGACATAAAATGTTTGTCCAAGAAGTTTGGCTGTGAAATTAAGAGAAGAAATAGGATGGAACCAAGAAAGCTGATAAGTTCCAGGAATGGTATGTTTTTCCTTATGTTTTTTTTTTTTTTTTAAGAACTGGAAGGTGACATTGAATTTTAAGGCCAAAGCAAAATAACCAATTTTGAGGGAGAAAATGAAGGCACTAGAGAGAGAGAAAGTATGTGTCAGAACAAAGTTGATCAAGATGAAAGAATAGAAGTGGGTTGAAATCACTGATTAACTTTTGGCCTTATTTCTGGAGTGGGGTTATATCTTCCTCTGAGACTGGCATTAAGAAAGGAAAGATGCAGTCAGAGGTGATGGTCCAGATGATATAAGACTGTGAAGCTCATGTCAAATGGCTTCAGGCTTTAAAAATATATATATGGTAAGGTCACACAGTGACAGTGTGAGTAAGGAAGGTGAAACTGGGAGTTAGGAAAGAATGAGAGAAGGGAGCCTGCTAGTAAATAACAAACAAAAGAGTTACTGAGCAACAGTGAGAAACAAATTGGAATTAGACCAAAACAAATTAATTCTCTACTAATCTAAATAATTTTCTATTTTCCTTCATAAGACCAATAGACCGAGCAGATGAGAAAACAGAAAATGTGAAAGAGATTGGATTATGGATTTCAACAGTGGATTTTAAGGAAAGTCTGAGAGTTGAGATGAAGTCCTGTGAAGCCAGGAAGGAACTTTATTTCTTTTGCCTTCTGGCTTCCAAACTGCTCTTCCTATTTTTAAACCTAGATTCTATGACTGAAAAATCCAGTCAGAAATCCAGGGCCATACCTTCTGACTGTTTGTTTTAATATATACTGGTCCTTGATTTCATTAACTATGTATGCCCATCCCTTTTGACCAAGTGTTCTTGATGACACATTGTGGAGAAAAAGTGGAAGAGGTGGTGTTGATGAACCCTCATCACTTACCTCACTCACTTTCACCTTTATAGAAGAGCCCATATTCTGCTCTCTCCACCCACCCCCATCCCTCCTACTACAAAGAGTTTTACATCTCCTTTCTGTAGCAGAAAGGAGAATTTAAGGTAAAGTAACTTCTCATGACAGTGTCCTTGCAAACAGATGATGTTTTATGTTAAATTAAAGAATGATATTAGTCACAATACTAGTAGAAGAATTATTCAGCTTGACAGTTTTTACTTCCTTTGACTCTCACCAAAATTCTTATCAGATAAGACACATTCTAGTAGGGGCATGACAAATGTATACAACTGCAAAGAGCAGAAAAATGTGCTCTGTGCAATCAGGAATGTGTTCTCATATTCCCACTGAGAAGTTAAAATATTAGACTGTATGTGGTATTTGATTTCCAAAACTAAAAAAATAGAACCGACTATAAAGAAACACATAAAATGGAAATGTAGCTTCAATAAGTATGATATTAGAAATGCTAGGTATAAAAAGGACAAATGCTAGATGGTATACTAAAATAAAAATTATAGAGTACCATTCTCTAAGGATTTAAGGAATTTAAATTTAAGAAATTTTTTAAAAGAAAGAGAAAACTCAATGCACAGTCCATCTCACTTCTAAGAGTTCCAAGACTCTTTAACAACATAATGACTTAGCTGGTTCTCTTGACCTTGTGTTTTGCCATTTCTTAATATGAGAGTATATTTAACTTATATCTACAAACTTAATTCTATTCCAAGATATGGGACTAATTAGTCTCCTAGGATACCTAAACCCTAACCCTAATGTGGTTCAGCATAATCAGCCCGACTGCCATCAACCCTAGTTTGATATGGGCCTTAATTTTAGAAACTAGACCCTTTTCTTGTGACCAAGTCTTTTATTATTGTCCTTATATCCACTTTTTATAATAACATACTCCTGTCTTATCCCCTATGTGCTTAAATACTCCATTTTTCTGGACTCGGATCTGACCTTGTTCCTTTATTCTTGGAGTCCTAACCCCAAACTCCAGTCATTGTGACTGGATCTGTACTGACTGTTGATGACTGACTGAATCACTTTTCATTGTCTTATGATACACTTTACTTTTTTTCTTGTCTTGCCTGGAGTAATCATAGTATCTTAGGTCTACAGTTGGAATAGACCTCAGAAGCTATTTTCCTTCATGCTGAGCTGTGTTCCCACCACATGATGATATTGCCTTGTTGTTGGACTTTCTTAATAATAATTGTTCACTTGTAAGGGTTTTTGGTACCTTCTTTGCCCTGTCTTGGTCAGGACATTAAGGGATTCCTGGTATAGTTAGTCTTATCATCACAAAAGTCCCTGGTCTTGAATCTTTTCACATATAATTTTCATGTATAATTTTATATTTGGGCTACTGTCTTCTGTAGAATTTTATATCTCAAAAAAAAAAGAATTTTTAACTCCTAAGGCCCATTATGACAATGTAATGTACATAGTATCTAACTATTATTTTTTGACTAGTCGACTAAATCTTTTTCAATTATAAGAAATATGTATCAAGTAATATTTATTATCTTCCATAATATCAATTGACATGTAAATAGTTGTTTTTTTAAAAAGGATATATCTTATAATCCAGTAATATAACTATATATGACTATTTAATTTCCTTTAGGATATCATTATTTAAATTACTTTTAATTGGAATGAACTTTTTTATTTAAATAATCAATAGGTTGATAATTGATAATTTACCCAGAATAAAGATTTATAAAAATCATTCAATTTCAAAGAACGTTTTCTAACTGAAGGCAAGGGAATCTATTAACTATGCCATAGTCATCCTATACTGCATGCCTGTTGTACAAGCCTGACTCCTCCTTCAAAGCTGTTCGTTGTATGAAGTCATGGTAATTGATCTATTTTATTTCCCTGGTGACTTTCCTGAAGCAGTGATGCCTAAGGACTAAAAATGAATTTTTATTTTCAAACTTTTGGGGGGAAAGCTATTTAAGAGAAGTTTAAGCTTTCATTAAATTGGAATTCCATGTGTCGGCATAATTATGTTATAGAAATTATGTGGGAAAATTATCAAAGTGATATTAAATCCAGTAATATTCCTGTGAAAAAATCCCACAGCATATTGCATGCAACCCCTTGAACTTTTCGGAGGACATGGACAAGAGTATTGAATATGAATATGAAGATATGGATGGATCTGCATCACTGAAGGAAGTACTCATGTTTTTAGTTCCTTTTAGGCATTAGAATACTAAATACCCTATTATTAATTAAACTCTAACCTGAACTAACCTAAACTAAAGGATTAAATCAGTAATATTTCACTATCTCTTATCCAGAAACATAGGTTGATGAGTGGCCATACCAATATACTGCAAAAAAGAGGATTCAGAATTTATTCATTAAATTTTGGAGCTGGCAGGGAGTCTAGCCCAATATAGCAAAACAAAATCAGTATTTTCCAGGGCTGTAGACCAGATTTTAACTGATATTTATATTTAAGAAATTTGACATGGAGGAAGAGAAAACTTGAAAATAATCACAAGAGAGAAGTAAATCTCAATTTCTCCCTTTAATTAAGTAAGCAGGTAACATCTCTGGGATTTCAAGTTCTCTAAAAAAAACCCACAAACAAAACAAAACATTCTGCCAGTTTTTAGTACCTACATACAAATTATACAAGCAAATCACATTTGTGGAACTATAAAAACTATTCCATTCCATTTTTTTAAAGAAAACAAATTCTCTTCTCTTAATGTTTTTTAAAAGCTCCAAAACAGCAAGTCTCCTAACCATATCTAGTTTCTAATGGTTGATGTCTGACCTTTCATATCAGTAATATATTTGTTTTCATTATAGGAAGAAATCAACCTACCTGAATCAACTAGAAGTCATCTATCTGTTAGCAGAATCAAACAATTGCCCTCCTATATTTAATTCACTTGGATTGGAAATTATATAACATATAAGCTTTCCCCTATTTAAAAAAGCAACCAAACTACAATAACCAAACAGATAAGCAAACAAGGAAACTAAAATAACATAAACCAAAGAAACCAAATCCAACTTCTACAAAATACACTGTAACTATATTCCCTCTTAGGCCTGGGAAACTCTCCATTTCATTTATGAGTATGTGTATCTCAAAATTCAAAATAAAAGATTGTTATTAAGTCTGTCCTTTTGGATAGAAGATACCAGGAGTGAGGAGTGAACACAGAGCTCTGTCGAAATAAATACAGGTAATGTAAGGTTTACTAAAGTGTTCAAAACTTTCTCCCTGTTGCCCAAGAAAGCCTGAATGTTTTACCAACCATATGAAAAGATATATCATATATAAGTGCACCCATTGAATAAAATGGGACGCAGACCTTTCTGAGCTAAGCAAACTATTTGAATTTCATGATTAGGCAATAAATGTTGAATTAAAGGATGTGTTTTTTTGTAAATCCTAGCAAAACCATATATAACCTCAACCTCTGAGCTCATGAAAATTTAGCTGTTTTTAAAATGCCACTGGGTTTGATCTCCTCATTACTGCATAAGAAAATACTTAACACTTCAGCCTTTCAATCCTGTGGGAATTGCACTGAATAGCATAGAAGCAAATGGTTCATGAAGGCCTAGAACATTTATTTTCATAATGCTAAGTTGGTCAAACGGGGTTGAAATGAATCCATTTATTTAGGGGCTTATTCACTTAAGAAATCTAATTCTATTAGATTAAAACCACTTTATCTAAGCTTATGTTTTACTCCCATGCTACACAGAAAGGAAAGAGTGTTGTGTATTGGGGAAGAAACATTATTTTAATCCTTCATCACTATATTTTGCGAAAGTTTTTTTCTTCTAAAATGTCTGGCAACTGATATTGTGCTACCCTAACTTCTCTCTCTAGTCTAAAACCTGACAGAACAGTGAAACAATTTCTTTAGCTTCTTTATGTCCCAAAAGAATGCCATGTCACCATCTCAGTAAATACCTCCTACAGGAAGACATCACAAATAAATGGAAATGATCTGCCTTTTATTCACATATAACTGAATAGGAGGAAAGAAGCACTGGCCTTCAGAGTCAAATACTTGTGCAACAGGTTGCCCTGTATGTTCCTTCTCTCCACACACATATGTATGCATGTATGCATGCATGTATATGTATGTCAATATATTCATACATGTGTACATGTACCTGAGCTCATTCAAGGTCTCTAATCCTTCTGCATGGATGATTTCATCATCAGTCTGAATGAACATTGATGATATCAGATAACGCAATTGTCCTGATAGTGTTGCTGACATAGTTGTCCAAAATAAGCCTTTTCTGCACTGAATTCAATTCAATTCCACATAGACATTTTCAACATGTACAATTTGCAAATCATTGTGGGGCAGGGAGGAAAGAGGCACATAAAGTGCTGATCCCTAAGTTAAAAAGATCTGAGTTAAAATGTAAATTAAAACCTCTAACACTTATTAGCTATGTGACCCAGGGCAAGTCAGTTAGCCTCTCATCTCTCCCAAGCAACTCTCTAAGACTGTAAGTTGCAGAGTAGGTAACAATTAGCATTGGAAAGAGGAATTTCAGCACCAAGAATTTTCCAAGTACCGATGGGAAAAAGGAATGGGAGATTAGGGTGTTGGTAGGCTAGGTACTTCTCTAGGTACAAAGCAAGGCATGCCTGAAATAAGCTTTTAATCTATTGGATAAAAGTCTTGTTATATAATAAATGGGGAAAATAAAATTTCCAGAAAATTTATTTAAGGTATCTTATTTGTATTTAGTTGTTTACATAGTGTCTCCTCCATTAGACAATGAGATCCCATAGAAGAGGAAATTTTTTAGTCTTCATTTGTATCTTCAACATTAAGTAAGGTAAATTTGTTACATAGTAGGTGCTTAATAAATGCTTGTTAATGTTGACTTGAGGTAGTTACAGGACCTTTAGAGAACACTGATAAAAGAGCCTAATAGTGGTCCCTACATATTATAGGGATTGGGCTGATACTTGCTAGCCACTGGGGGAAATATACAGAAGAAAGAAGATAGGCTTGGGGGGAGAGGGACATGACCCAAAGTTTGATTCAAGAAAAGAACCAGAATCTCATTATTGGGGCCAAGTCACAGCTCTTTGAAGTAAATTGACCCAGGAGTTGTAAAAGGAAGATCAAGAAAATGGTCCAAAGATGAGAGTAGGTAAAGTAAAATTGTTCAATAAGCAAGTAACTGTCACAAACAAACTGGCCAACATGGCATCCTTCTTTAATGACTACATAATCACACTATTACACATACACACACACACACACACACACACACACACACACACACAGGAGCATCTGATGATGCTGAAGGTTTAGACACTTTATAGACTAATGAAATCCTTTTGGAAACATACAAATGGCAGTAAAATTTAGGTAAAGTATAGAAAATTAAAATGCTTCTCCTATTTGATTCTTACAGAAAGAAAGACTAAATGCCCAGAATATATAACTTGCAAAGAAACAGGAATGCAAGAATTAAATTGATTTATGTTTCTATTATAAAAATTTTCTTCATTTGTTTTGATCCAGACTGGTTATTTCACTGGTATAGAAAACTTCCAGTAAGGCATGCTCCACCACTGATGGTGAATCAGCAACCTTAGAGTTGGGATGAATAATAAGTTTAGTGATTTGCTCAGTGTCCCTAAACCAGTGTACATCAGGCACAGAGCTCTAACCTGGGTCTTACTGACCACAGAAGTCACTTCTTAAAGCAAATTAAATTAACTCAATAGGATGCCAATGATTCTTCTTGGGATCAAAATGATATGAGTACACAGGCCAAATTATGTGTACCAACTGCTAAAAATCATATATCCATAGCCCGCTGACATTCCACGCAAATTATGCCTTCAGAAGAAGTTAGGCTAATTCCTTCCCTAAATTTCCAAAGCAATCCAGTTTGGAATAAAAACATTGTGAGAATTGCGCTAGATTTGACCTGTTGAGCTATGTTTGACGCTTACCTCTGCCAACTTACTTGTTATGGGATCTTGGGCAAGTGATTAAACTTTTCTGGGTTTTGCTTTTCTTATGTCCAAAAACAAAGGGTTTTGATTATAGATCTTTGATACACTGAAACTTTGAATGGTGTGAACATTTATACAAGTCCAACTAAACCAACTAATATGTGGTTTTCTTGAGACAGTGCAAAGCGTAGGCCTGCATGTTGGGTAAGGAGTCAGATCGAAACAGTGCCCTGAATTTGGAGGCTTCCATCACTCAAACACTTATTGAAATGAATGTGGTTCAGAAATGAGGGATTGTGCCTTGAGGGAACTATTATTTGAAATACTTTACTAACATTTTCTTTCATTCAGTTTATTTCCCTTTGTTCAACATGGAATGAATGTATTTTCTTCATCTCACAATGATATTTACTACTACCTTAAGATACCCATGTGTCCAATAACTAAAAACCAGGAAAAGTGCAAGGAAGTAGACAAATTATTAGATTCATACTTTTGGCCCTTGTAAAATAGTGGGATTAAGACATTAAGGAATAATCTGCCAGTTAGATTACACCTTGCTAAGTATTTGATATTCAATATTTATGATATGGTTTAAATTTTTTATGATGTTATCCATTTCAAGCCAGTGTTGGGAGAAACTATGCTTAATTAGATAAATGTCCACTTCCTATTCATTCTTATAGCATCCATTATTTATGTGCTACTTTTCAGTGAAGAATGAGAATTTAGAAAGAGGAGGCATGGAAGAGTAGATAAAAACCATCTTTGGAAGAAGACCCACTTGAGTTCAAGTCCTGCATCTGGCACATAATGGGAGTGAGAGCATAAACAAATCACTTAAATTGTAGATGAACTGTTCATTGACATTGGTGGAGGAAGTTTCCTCATTGAGTGTTCATGGTACCAAGGAAATCCCAGGTCCAGAGGACCTATTACCACTTAAAGTTACCTACAAGTACACATAAGTCATCTTAATGTCACTTGTTATTCCCACAGGGGGGTGTGCTGAAGGACAGAAAGATAATGGAACTTTGGACTATTGGTTGAGAAGCAAAGAATTTTACTTCTAGCAGAGGAACTAGCAGAGCACAGTAATAGGAGGGGCATTTTCCCACTCTAGACATTCAAACTCAAATTATTAATGCAAAGCTTTTACTTTATCGGTATAGGTAATTCCTGGTAAGGAAATTTCTCTTATTGATGAAAATCGGCAATTGTTCTTCACATATAGTCCTAGAAAGTTTTCTGGAGGCACTTAAAGGCTAAGTGATTTGACCAGGGTTACACAGCTGTGTCAGAGGTAGTCTTTGAACTGAAAGCTGCCTTTACCATCCCCTTAATCCATGCTACTTCTATCTTCCTCTATTATTAACTTCTATCTTACACCAATAAGAAGTTCTCTCTTCTTTGGATCAATTGTAGCAACTGAGTCTCTGTCTTATCTTACCTTCCAAAACTAGATTGTAAACTACTTGAGAAAGAGAATCTGAATTATTATTGTGTCCCCTCCCTACACTCTGCCATGCATGGTCCTTAACAAATATTTTTGAAATTGAATGATGACCACTAATCTCCTTCTCCTACTTAATACTTTATTTATAGTATGAATAAATATGAAATTGCTTTGTATGATGTATCTTGTGATTTTTGCCAAAATATTCTTTACTGTGCACTATGTAATCAATCTTAACAATATGATGTACAATATTTCCCTTTTAGTTAACTGTTTTCAGTTCTTAGAACTGACAAATGAGAAACCCATAACTCTCAGGTGACGATGACTAAGTAAATGAAGTCAATTCTCAATAATAATAAATAACTATTTAGTGGCTCACTTTTACCTGTAGGGTTAAACATAAACTTCTTTGGGGGGAATTGAAAGGTTTTAACAATTTGGCCTCAATCTGCTTTTATTGGTTTAGTAAACAATCTTGCCTTTCACATAATCTATGCTTCCATCAAACTAGACTTCCTACTATTGGTGACACATGATATTTCAGCTCTGATCTTTATACTTTTGCATAAGCTTTCTTCCCTGCTTTAAAGGAAACTCCTCCTTATTTCTGCTCCTTAGAGTTCCTAGCTTCATTCAAATCTCTGCAAACACTATCTTGTAAATGAGGCTTTACCTCTTCTCCCAGATGCAAAGGCTTCTCTTAAAAATCCAACTTGTATTTTTACTTTTTGTATAATTTTATGTATATTTGCATATGTACCTATTGTCTCTTCCAATAAGAATTGAAGTAAGCTACCTGAGGGCCTATTTAGTGTTAGGAAATGGAGATACTAAGCAAATAATCTTTGCATTTCCATATCCTATCACTCAATAGGCACTTAATAAATTCTTATAGATTCATTAACATTTCAATGGTTGGGGAAGCTAGGTGGTGCACCAGCCCTGGAGTCAGGAGGACCTGAGTTCAAATCTGGCCTCAGACACTTGACACTTACTAGCTGTGTGACCCTGGGCAAGTCACTTAACCCCAATTGCCTCACCAAAAAAAAAAATTTATATATATATATATTTCAATGGTTCCATCATCTAATCAATTTGGGTGGAAATGTAAAGGGTGGAGATTAACTCATGCCTCCCCAGTTCCACCAAGCATCCTGTCCCATAATACATTTTAAGACTGTAATCTTCATAGTGCAGACTCCTAGCACTTCACAGAAATGCATGCGCGCACACACACACACACACACACACACACACACACACACGAACATACAGAAATAGACATTACCAAATAGCCTGCATCCATAACATCTGCCTTTCTTGTTCTATTCTTTATGAATTTGGGTGGGGGGAACAACACAGTATATGAATGAAAGAGACTTAGATCCCTCAACAATTCTAGTGAAAAGATTTCTTGAACAAACTACCAACTGCAGAGAAGTATTAAAGATCTTAGGCATTGAAAAGTTTCTATAGGGAAGCAACATACTATAGAGCAATAAAATCCCCAAAACTAGCTGATGGATGAAAGGAGAGAATGATGACATTATGAAAAAAATCAATTCAAAGGTAATTTGGGGAACAGTACTCTGAAAACCCATCATTCGTTCCAGCTCCCTACCCCCCACAGGACCATTTTTTCATTCACTATAAATACTTTAACCTTTGGAAATTCCACAAGATTATCTATGCTTTCATATAGAGCAGCAATGACAAATGCATGTCTCAAAAGTAAGTCGTTTTTAGCTCCTGCTGGCCTAGTAGGAAATGTTATAGTCTTGGTATCAGAAAACCTGAGTCCTAAGCAGATTTCTGCCATTTATTCATTCTATGACCTTGAACAAAGTCCTTCCACTCTAATTTTGATTCCCTCATTTGTAAAATGAGAATAAAATTACCTGTCTTGCCTACTTCAATGAGCTGTAATAAGAATACAGTGGAATATATATCACAAAGTGTTTCATAATGAGAAACCACATATCTCTGTAATGAGGGGAGAGGAATACAGGGTTCAATCTTTCTAACAATTTAGAAGAATGTTTTGAAGGCAATCCTACAATAAGTTTAAAACACTTTCAAAATGTAAGAATAAGTAAGATATGTTGGTAGAGAACTGTCATATGGGCCAGGAAGATCTGGGATCAAGTCTTGCCTCTCACTCATACTGGATGTTTTACTCTGGCCAAGTAATTTAGCTTCTTAATGTTCTGGGCAAATCTAAAAGCATAAATGAAAAAAGACAACTGTCCATTGGCAGAAAGAGTTTCCTCATCTGGGAATTAAATAATAACCAAGGAAAATATGAACTAGAGACATTATCAAAAGTATACATTCTCATGTTTCTTTTTAAATGCCACTGACCTAGCAAGAAAGAAACAAGCATAGCAAGAAACAGCATAAAGAAGTGAACTTAAACTCAAGAAAAGTTAGATTCCAAGTCCACCTCTGATAACTTCCTGCCATGTGAACATGGCACTCAACAAGTTCCATCTGTAAAATTCAGGTCATGGTCCTTTTAGTCCCAATCTCACAAAGTTATTTGTCAACATAACAGCACCATATAATCATGGGTTATATGATGGGAGCAGATCAATTGTTGAGTTTATCAGCAGCAACAGAGTTGGAATCCTTTAACCAAAACCAGTTGAGAGTGGGGAAAGATTTCACTTGTGAGAGTAAAGGCATTCTGATGATGGATGTGGGGTGGTGGTGGCAATGGTTGGACAAAGAGGAGGGAGTACAGAGGAAAAGTCTGACCAGGGAGGAGGAGGACCCAGCTATAGTGATATGACCAACAGGCTGGGCAAGGGATAAAGGTCCAGCTACAGGACAAGACTGACAGAGAAGTGGCTCTTCTATCAGGATCGTCCTCTGGATCATCACTACTATCTTTTCCAATTGGATTGGTGGGTTTTGTTTTGTTTTTGTTTTTTGCTTTTGGTCTTTGAGGGAAAGGTGGGTCCTGGAAAGGAGATAGAACCCTGATAGAGGCTGCCAAGTGATTAGTTGAGAAAGTCATGGGTTCAAACTGATACAAAACTGCCATAGAGAAGGCTTCTCTCCCCTTGAATATGGACAATCTGTCCTAGTGATAACTCTGAATATCAGGTAGAGAAAGACGTGTGATTTCATAGAAATTTTGTATAATGTGGGGTTTTCATCTTTTCTAAAAGGAAAATTCTGACTTGGGTTGTGTTAGAGGACTACATTTAAAGTTCCTCTTTATTTTGAAAGCTCTGTATTTTTTAAGAAAGAATAAATTTGATTTTCTGTGAATTATCTGGAACTTCCTCAAATTGAACTATTGGACTTAGGTTTTACATTATAGGATATTCTTGTCAAATGATAACAAAAATAACATCAAGAACAAGTTAATGTTTCTGAGGGTACTGGAAATTTGGAAGTGATATTAAGCAAGCTATTTTCATTTAAATTAATTTCCTTAATGTACAAAACTAGCAATTTGCATTTTAGTAATTACAAGTAATTATGTGATTGACAGGAAGAAATACTGTCAGCTACATGGAAAATACAAGGCAAATTCCTATGATAACAAAACCTTATTACATTGGACAAATAGAGAATGGGAACTATTGTGAAGTAATGGAGGAAAATCTATGGCATAGCATATTTTAAAGAAAGAACATTAAAAGAATATTATTTTCAACTACCTGTGGCAACCAGGGAGCTGCCAATAGGTTTTACAAATGTAGGTTCCCTGTGCAGCCTTTTTTAATTAATAGATAAGACTCATTTGTAATTAGTATCATTATTTGCATACCCACAATTAATGTGTTAAATTCTCTAAAAGCAATTCTTTTCTATATGTTCAACATGCCATTGGCAATCTTAATAGCACTTAATTTGCTTAACAAACCCTCTCTTTATGAAGTTAGGAAAAGTAAACTGCAGCCTGGCTTCAGGTAAATGATTAGATTCCCAATTGCTATTGAGTCCCTAATGCTGGCCCCAAAACTGTTCTCTACAGAGTTTGGCCCAATAAAGTAAAATAATAATAATGATAATAATAGTTAACATATACATAGCATTTATTCTGTGCCAGACACTATACTAAGGACTTTATAATTATGATCTCATTTGATCCTTGCAACAACCCTGAGAAGTGGGTGCTACTATTATCTCTGTGAGGAAACTAAGGAAAACAGAGATTAAGTGACTTGCCCAGGATCATGCAGCTAGGGTCTGAGGGTGGATTTTTAATTCAATAAATAAAAAACTTATTAAGTACCTACTATGGGAAAGATATTGGGGTATACACAGACAAAAAAAACCCCTATAGTTTTTCACTAAAGGAGCTTACATTCCTATTTGACAGATCAATTTCTCCCTTTTGTTCAAAAAAGTCCTTAGTTTCAAGAGTGGCATAATCCTCCAAGATCTCAGCATGTGTCCCAAACAATGTAGACTACAAAGTACCAGGAGAACAATAATCAATTCAATGGAACTCTCCCTTACCTACACATGAACATTGTATATGTATGTATGTATATGTAAACACAAGTAAGACAGAATATTCAAGAGAATCTTGAATAAATACATTTTCTGAACCAACCTTATACCCACCTTATGCTGTGTATCATTCCCCCTTTTTTCTTAGATTGTTTCTGGTGTGGCCTTTCATTAAACTTCCATATTAATTAGGTAAACTTTTACTGAACCATGATTCACACCTACCCACCCACATTTCCATTTTAAAAATTTTGTTAAATACCTCTTAATTATATGTAAAAAAATTAACAATCATTTTTTTTTTTTTTGCGGGGCAATGGGGGTTAAGTGACTTGCCCAGGGTCACACAGCTAGTAAGTGTCAAGTGTCTAAGGCCGGATTTGAACTCAGGTACTCCTGAATCCAGGGCTGGTGCTTTATCCACTGCGCCACCTAGCCGCCCCAACAATCATTTTTTAAAATGTTGAGTTCTAAATTCTCTCCCTCTGTCTTCTCCCCCCTCCTTGAGAAGGCAAGAAATTTGATTTTGATCATTCATGTGAAATCATGCAAAATATTTCCTTATTAGCCATTTTGTCAAAGAAAACAAAAAATAAAGAACATTTAAAGAAGTATTCTTCAGTCTTCATTCAGAATTCATCAGTTTTTTGTCTGGAGGTGAGTAGCATTTCTCATCATGAATCCTTTGGCATTGTCTTGAGCAGAGTAGCTAAGTCTTTCAGAGTTGATCATCCTTACAATATTTCTGTTCCTGTGTACAATGTTCTCCTGGTTCTTATCACTTCGCTCAGTATCGTTCATATACGTCTTCCCAGGTATTTCTGAAACTCTTGCAGCATAATAACATTCCATCACAATCACATACCACAAATTATTCAGCCATTCCCTAATCGAGTTCTTTGCCATCACAAAAAGAATTTACTATAAATATTTTTATACAAATAGGCACTTTCTCCTTTGATTTCTTTGGGGTATAGAGCTAGTAGTGGTCTTGCTGGGTCAAAGGGTATACACAATCTCACAGCCCTTTGGGCATAGTTCCAAATTGCTGTCCAGAATCTGCCCTGACTTCAGAAAAGCATTTGGCTTTAATGGCTGGGAAGTGGACTTTGAATTCAGAAAACCTGAATGGCTATGTGACTCTGAGCAAGTTCCTTAATGTTTCAGTACCTAAGGAAAACCTCTGAGAAAATAAATTGTAGAGCAGTTGCTGATTTGAAAGACTAGAGAGGGGTTTCTTATTTCAGCTTCCTCTACCAATGGAATCACGTTTGAACAAATTTGTGTCTGTGCATCTGTATGTACAAACATACATATATTCACATATATGTTATATAAGTTTATGTCTTTTGCTTTGGTCCTGGCAAAATTATAGGAAATTGAAAGTGTAATGGCATAATAAATTATGATGGAATAGAAGAATTAAGAGTTTTACATATGCTTTTTAAAAATCATTGTATTGGGCAGCTAGGTGGCACAGTGGATAAAGCACTGGCCCTGGATTCAGGAGGCCCTGAGTTCAAATCCAGTCTCAGATACTTGACACTTACTAGCTGTGTGACCCTGGGCAAGTCACTTAACCCTCATTGCCCCACCAAAAAAAAAAAAAGATAATTTGGGGCAGCTAGATGGCACAGTGGATAGAGCACTGGCCCTGGAGTCAGGAGTACCTGAGTTCAAATCCGGCCTCAGACACTTAACACTTATTAGCTGTGTGACCCTGGGCAAGTCACTTAACCCCAATTGCCTCACTAAAAAAAAAAAAATCATTGTATCACACTTGACACTTATTACCTGTATGACCCTGGGCAAGTCACTTAACCCTCATTGCCCCGAAAATAAATATAGATAGATAGATAGATAAAAAAATAAATGAACAAATAAATTAAACAAATGAATGAACACAAATGAACGAACAAATAAATGAATACATAGATAGATAAATAAATGAATAAACAGACAAATAGGCAAATAAGCAAATGAATGAATGAATGAATGAATGAATGAATGAAAATCATTATCAGGTCAGTGAGGCGGTACAATGGCTACAGCACTGGCCCTGTAGTCAGAAGGACCTGAGTTCAAATTTGACCTCAGACATTACCTCTGTGGCCTTGAACCAGTCACTTAACCCTGATTGCCTGCACTCCCCTCCAAAGTCATTGTATTTTTCTATTTTTTCTAACCATTCTATCCCACTACATTCACCCCTCACTGGTAGACTTCTATAAATACAATATACCAGTAACTTCTGCTAGGGAAACTAACTTATTTCTCAAAAGACTTTTAAAATCCATCCAAATACAGAACTAAAATTACAGAAGATAAAAGTTTAAAGCCATCACTGAAACCATCATTTTAATTAGGAATATTAAGCGACTTCTTTGAGCAGTCACGATACCCTCTTTTCCCTGCTAAATCTGACCAACCTATACATTCCAGAAGGTCTTTTTTTTTCAGTGCCACTTGGAATAAACTTCATTGTATCCCAACACTAATGCTCCCATGGTCACCTTGGCAGTGATATACAACTTCAGAAATGCAGTCTGGAATGATCTCATGAAATACGTCCGGTAAAGAACCACCAGTGAAAAGATAAAAGTACAAGCATCAATCAGTTAGCCTGTCCCTTATCTGCATTGTTACTACCTAAAATCTCTCAGAGCGCAAATGGAAGTATGCATGCATGCTGGACATTTCCATTTTGATGTATTAAAATCCCTATAAATTAAGCATAGGGAAAACTTGTCTTTTCATCTCAGGGAAACAGTACAGGGATAAGGTAGATTCGGTCTGGGCCAAATTTCTTAACCTCTCTAATTCTCCATTTTTTCAATTGTCAGATGAAGGAGTTTTTTCTAAATTAAACAATATAAATCTAGGAGATTTCAATGATCTTTCCAGCCCTAGCATCCTACAGATCTATGATCCCTTTTTACCTCAGAAAATACTAAAAACCTGTGATCCCAAGTTCTTCTTCCCCCAATAACTTTTCTTTCCCCAATTCCGAAATTCTGTTTACTTAGCAATGGAGACAGGTTCTAAAGTGAGTTTTTATAAAATGAAAACTCTAGCCCTCTTTAAATTATGTCTCTTTTTTCTTACCCCCTTTCTCTATATTTTTTTGTTGTTTTCTTTTTACTCATTATAAACTGAGTGGTTATTGATCTAAGCTATAATGCTCTGCTGTGATTCAAATATTTTTCATTATGAAACTATAATTATGCAGGAATAAGCAGAATAGTTATCATTAATCACTTAAGAGTAATATATCCTATCATTAACCTTAGTCATCACATATATAGACAGGACTACAGAGCATGGCAATTTGCTACACAAAACATAATATTTTGGTGGTATTCTAATGCCTGAAAAAGGAGGATGCAATTAGCAGTGGGTACCTAAAAGACCACACCAAAAACTAGCTATAGTAGGTAAAGTGGAATTGACATCACGCTACATACTGCCTATTTCTTTTCTATAAAACGACCTGCTGAGACTGGCATTACAGGTACATTCTGGAACCATGTATCAAGGCTCCCTGAAGAACATCTCAACAAGATTTCACACATTTAAAATTGTATTATTGGGTAGGTGGCATAATAGCATCAAAATAAGGATCTGCCAAAGTCTTTTTTCCTCTGACAGATGGCCCTTGTCTGGATTATTGCAACAGCATAGCTGATCATGTTTTCAGTCACTTTCTAACTGTAATCAATTCACCTTCTGCTCAGTCACCATTAACATCCCTTTGATTCTTGTCACTGACCCCTGTTCAAAAAACAATCAACTCTCTATTTGCTTAAAAAATAAAACTCAGCATTCTTAGCCTGTTACTAAAGGCTCTTCATATTCAGGTATATTTTTCTAGCCTTATTTCTTTCTATTTGCCTATGTCAACCATATACCTCATTTAAATCAAAGTTCCTACTGCTTTCTAAATAGATCCTGTCATATTTTCCTACCTTTTGTCTTTGCTCATTTTGTTCCCCTAGGGTGAAATGGCATACCTATTCCTCCCAGTCTATCCAAACTTAGCCTATCCTTCAAGGCTCTACTCAAAGGTTTCTTCTTCCTCAATACATAATTATGATTGCTTTTAAATGAGGGTTACAAAATAATTGAAATCTATAATTTGATCATCACAGGTTAATTGGTAGGTAATAATACTAGCTGACATTTAAATAACATTTTATAGATTAGAAAGATCAATGGCACCTTGACTCACTGAAGCCTCAGAACATCCCTAATAAATACCAGTATTTCAATCAATAAATAAATACTTATGAAGTACCTATTGTGTGTCAGGCACTGTGCTAAGTACTAGGGATACAAAAATAGGCAAAAAGTAGTCCCTGCCCTCAAGGAGATTGAAATCTAATGGGGAAAAGCTAACAATTATAAATTATATTTACTTTGGGCCAAGTACCATGCTAAGTACTTTACAATTATTATCTAATTTGGTCCTTACAACAAACCCGGGAGGTAGGTGCTATTATTATTCCTATTTTACCAATGAGGAAATTAATGAAAACAGAAATTAAGTGATTTTCCAAGAGTTACCGAGCTAGTAAGCTTCTGAGGCTGAATTTGAATTCAGGAATTCAGGGATTAAAACCCAAGTCTTCTGAATCTAATAGAGTTCAATTTGTTTCAACAATTTAAATCAACAATCATTAAACATCTATGTTTTGAGCACTGTGCT
Organism: Dromiciops gliroides; assembly: GCF_019393635.1. Classification (NCBI taxonomy): domain Eukaryota; kingdom Metazoa; phylum Chordata; class Mammalia; order Microbiotheria; family Microbiotheriidae; genus Dromiciops; species Dromiciops gliroides. The sequence continues at coordinate 573,507,323 of NC_057861.1, read as the reverse complement.
AGGCACTAAGGATACAACAACATTTTATCCTGTGGGATTTCTGCCTACAAGCATCTTACATTCTATGGGGGAAGTAGAGGCATAAGAAGGGGCAACATGAACATAAATAAGTGGGTGCAAAATATTATCTAAGTAAATAAAGTAATTTGGTGATATGGGGAACTTACCAAAAGGCCACCTTTAGAAGGTGGCAGTTAGGCTGAACCTTGAAGAGAGCTAGAGATTCTGAGAGGCAGGCTGATATTCCAAGCAAAGGGGACAGTTTGTACAAAGGCACACAAACTAGTTATGAAATAGGTCCTACAGAGATTATTATACCCATTTTATAGATGGAGAAACTGAAGCTAGCAAGGTTTAAGTGATTTGCCTAGGATCACAGAGCTTTTAATTGTCTAAGACAAGGTCTAAACTCAGCTTCCTCTGGATCCCTGGTCTAGTGCTCTTTATCACACTTCCTGTCAGGAAGGGGAAGGAGGGAAGGACAACCACACAAATATAAATAAGGGGATAAGGGAGACTGGGAATTTCCTAACACTGGGCATGACACAATACAGGTAATGATATCTCACACACCAAATATTAAAAGGATCATTGAAAGCAAGAACTTTGGGCCAAATATTGTAAGATGAAATTTAAAAGGGTTAAATTATAGTCCTGAAAATCAGGTTCAAAAGAACTGAAAAATATTCAGAAGTCTTAGGGGACTAAAAAAAGAAAATGTGCTAGTAAATGTTTAACAACCATCTCCGAGGAAAAAAAGGTACACAAGTCTTGCTTTTAAGTTTAATCTGCACTGTTATTATTTTATCTATCACTTTCTCAAGTAGAGACAATAAACAAAACAGCAGATAAAGTCCTGGTTTTATTAGCATTAGCCAATTTCCAATGTGTAAATGCTCACACTGAAAATTTAACAATGAGCTCTCTTAAGAAGTTGGAATTAACTCCAGGAAACCTCTGACTGTAAGTTCAAAATGCATCAAAATTGTGATGTTCCAACCATAATGTATCTTAGTCAGTTTTAAGAGAGGAAGATGTTTAGTACCAGGGGGTACTACTGTTCAAATTTACCTCTAGACCTCTTTTTATCTTATAAGACTACAAGCTCAATTTTGATATTTACTGAGTTCTCTTTCCTGAACTGAGTATTGATCTATTCCATCAAGTAAATACTCCTGAACCTATGATGTCACTAATATTAAAATTTTTATTTTTACCTAAATATTCTGCATTTATACCTCATCTTCCCATTAAACATGTAAGCACATTATGGGGAACAACCTTGCCTTAAACATCTTTGTAATCACAAAAGCTGCAATAGTAACTTGGATGTTTGTCTTTATTATAAAAAGGGGCTCATTTTGGTTTGCTTCTGTGTACCAATGGACAGCACATTCTATATGGTGCCAAGAGATTAAATAAAAAGGGTGTAAAAGTATTAATTTGCTGCTATCCTACCAACTTTGGGCAATTCTTTTGAAATGTGAAAAATCAGCTTGGCTTTTTGGACAAGAGGAAAAAAATGCTTTGACTTTAATCTGTCTGTATCAATTTATACATGAAGCACATGATCAGAGACTTTCCAAGTGCATGTCATCATGGATGAGAAACTTGAAGTGTGAATTTCAGGCATTGCAAGCCTTTGCTTCACTGCACTTAAAGGAAATATCTATGAAGAGAAGGGCCATTCCCTCCCCCTGACCTGGATTGCTAGTGACATTTGCTAATTTTAGTCCCTTAAATGGAAATATCTCTCACACAGCTTTCTTACACTCTAGCAGATTTGTTATTCTTATATTAACTTTCCTGCTTTAAACATTTGTGCCTCACACATTGTAATCTTTGGGACTTAGGCAGGCAGACAGGACTTAGTAAGCACCTATAATGTGCCAGTCACTGTGCTAAGTGACTTACAAATATTATCATATTTGATCTTCATTTTAACTATAGGAGGTAGGTGTTATTATTATCCTCATTGTATAGTTGAGTAAACTGAGGTAGCAATGGTTAAATGATTTGTTAGAGTCATATAGCTAATAAGTATCTGAGACTGGATTTGAAGCTCAAATCTTCCTGACTCTAGACCTGGTGTTTAATCCACTGCACCACCTAGCTGATAGAGTAAAATCCATATATGACTGAACAGTCAGTACAAATGTTCTACTGTGATGCATTATTATGAGATAATAGTGACCCTGGCATCTCAAAAGTTATGTCAGTGGATCACAAGTCTAGCATATACTTCGAAAGACAGCATCGCATGTTCGATGGGACACTGAGATCAGAGTAAAGAAGACAGGTTCAGATCTTTTAACCAAGAACAGGTCATTTAAACTCTATGAGAATTGGTTTCCTCAAGTGTAAAATGATTGTGTTTGACTTAATGTCCTTTGAGGTTCCTTTCAGGCTCTAAATGTATGTTCCTATGACACTTGGATCCTGAAATGAGGATAATAATACTATTCCACCTACCTTACAAGGCACCTATTTCAGTTGTGATCACTTTCACACATGTGTGGGAAAGGCTGTAATTATGGTCCCATTCAATGCTTCAAGCCCTGAGAGGATGAATTATTTGCCCAGGGTCACATAGTCAATATGTGTCAGAGGCAGGTTGGCAATCCAGGTCTTCCTGGCTTTGAGATTGGCTGCCGTTCTTTTCACTAAGTCATGCGACCTCTCATGCTTTCTACATTTCAGGAAAACAGCTAATTGTTCCTTTCTGTTAATCAATCAATGAGCTTTTTATTCAGTCATGTTCAACTTGTTGTGATCCCATTTGGGGTTTTCTTGGCAGATATACTGGAGTGGTTTGCCATTTCCTTCTCCAGCTTACTTTATAGATAAGAAAACTGAGGCAATAGGGGTTAAGTAAGTAACTTAGCCAGGGTCACAGAACTGGTCAGTTTCTGAGGCCAGATTTGAATGCAGGAAGATGTCTTCCTGACTCCAGGCCTGGCACTCTCTCCACTGTACCACCTAGCTATCCCCAACCAATAAGCTAGCATTTATTAAACATCTATTCTTTAATTTCTCACCAGGATGCATTCAATAATTCTCCATCATTCCCCAGAAATCTCTTTTTACTAGAATATCACCTCAGTGTCAGAATACAAAACTCAGACGTATCTTTCACCCCTGAGGCCTGTGATTGGATGGCTCCTTCCAGAGAGATTTGAGCCAAACAGATCAAATAGGAGGTTATTGCAATAGTCCACCAGAAAGGTGAAAAGGCTTACACTAGGAAGAAAGTTATGTGAGTACAGATAAGGGGCTGTATGCAAAAGATGCTGTAGGGCTAAGAGATATAAGATTTTGTAGCAGAGTAGATAAAAAGCGTAATTTAGAATGAGATGTTGAACGTGACACCAATGTTTCTTTCCTGAGAGACTGGAAGTACAGTGGTGCCCTTGGCAGTAACAAGGAAGTTTGGGAGAAATAGAAGTGGTTGTTTTTTAGTTTGTTTTATTCTGTTCTGTGAGGCAATTGGGGTTAAGTGACTTGCCCAGTATCACACAGCTAGTAAGTGCCAAGTATCTGAGGATGGATTTGAACTCAGGTCTTCCTGAATCCAGGGCCAGTGCTCTATCCACCTAGCTGCCCCAAGAAATAACGGTTTGAGGGGATAATGACTTTCTGTTTTAGACATTTTGCATGTGAGATAGCAACAAGATATCCAGTTCAAAGATTCCAATTGTCACATTCTAATCTTTGCTTGTGGTGCCTAGAAAGTGTGTTGTAATATAAAGAATACTACATTTTGGGGGGTCAGAAATCCTCAATTCAAATTCTGACCATGACTGTTTTGCTTCACCTTTGGCAAATCATTGTGCCTCTGGGGTCTATTTTATCATTTGCAATGAGGCTGTTATTGATGACCTCTATAGATCAAAGGACTTAAAAAAACATCTGGGAGATGTTATAAAAATTAGAAAGACTTGGATACCCACTAAATTTTCAAATAAGTACCAGATTGCTAGTTAAGCCCAAAGAGACCTAAGATGGTTAAAAAAAATACAAAACCTAAATATACCATTTATACACACTTGAACCTGCTAATGATCAGGGTAGTTGTATCTATTTGGGGCCTCTTCCAGTAGGATCACAGTCATCGTGAAATATCGAAAAAGCATCATTATTAGAAAGTAAGCTCCATGAAAACAGAAATTTTCTTTCTGTTTTTTGTTTTTGTAGCTTTCATACCTAGCACAAAACTGTGTTCATAGTAGTCACTTAATGTTTGTTGAAATAAGTTATTAGGCAGTCTCACTTCTAACTTGTTTTCCTTCTTCTATCTAATGGGCAGAGTTACAGAGAAAGTTTCCAGGTTTCTATTCTGAACACTAAGTAATGATGTGATCACAGGTTTCCTTTAGCACCATTGTACTATAAGAAGACTAATAATCCTCCTGGGAGTATATTAATCTTGCCTAGCAGAATGACCTATTATATTAAAGCTGTCTTTGTGTGTTTTAGCTTTTGAATGATACACCTGAGTACCAGCGATAATGCAAAGTAAGTCTGTCACAGTTCATGGAAATTACTGGTGACTTGACATAACAGCGGTATTTTCCTCTTATAATTACTTACAAGGCTCTAAACAAGAACACTACAAACACTAAGATGAGAAGAACTTAAGAATATTCTAGTTGTGCTCAAATATCTGAAGGGTCATCATGAAGAAAAGAGATTAGACTTATTCCCTTTCAAGAGACATATTTTCACTCAATATAAGAAAGAACCTTTAAATTGAGGCATCCAAAACTTTAGGAAGCAGGAAATTCCTTGTCACTGCAGGTATTCAAATGGAAATTTAATGATCACTTGCAAGAGATATAGTAGGAAGGGTTGACTGAGGCATCAGGTAAGGTTTTCAATAACTTCTAGAGTACTGTCCAAGGCAGAGATTGCAGGATTCTTTTTTTTTTTTTTTAAAGTGAGGCAATTGGGGTTAAGTGACTTGCCCAGGGTCACACAGCTAGTAAGTGTTAAGTGTCTGAGGCCGGATTTGAACTCAGGTACTCCTGACTCCAGGGTCAGTGCTCTATCCACTGCACCACCTAGCTGCCCCAGGATTCTTAATCAATGGCATTTTTATTTCCAGAAATCAATGAGTCACTCAATCTCTCTCTCTCTCTCTCTCTCTCTCTCTCTCTCTCTCTCTCTCTCTCTCTCTCTCTCTCTCTCACACACACACACACACACACACACACACACACATACACACACACACACACACGCCATTAGGGTCTTAAGAGAATTGTACCATGCTTTCTGCATTGACTTTTTCAAACCTAAATTACTTAATTTTTTAAAATAATTAACATGGATAGAGTGCCAGATCTGGAGTCAAGAAAATTCATCTTCCTGTGTTCAAATCTAGCCTCAAATACTTACTAGCTGTGTGACTCTAAGCTAGTCATTTAACCCTGTTTGCCTCAGTTTCCTCCTCTGTAAAATGAACTGGAGAAGGAAACATCAAACCACTCCAGCATCTCTGCCAAGAAAACTCCAAATGGGGTCATAAAATATCAGACATAATTGAAAATGACTAAACAATAACACTGAAAGTCAGGTTAACCACTATCTGGGAAACAACCACCTATTTTGTTTTGAGAAATGTTCTAGCCATTCATAATGAGACCAAAGCTAGAAGTGGACCCTATTTTTATCTTCCAAAGACCTATGGAGAAAACTCAGTAGTAATTGTAATGACTTCAGGAGTATGATGAGACAGGGTGGCAGAGGTGATAGTGTTCTTGACTTGTTGTGTCAAAGACCTGGATTCAAATCCTCACTCCAATTGATAGTGATGTGACCATCAACAAATGACTCAATATTTGTAAGTTTCACTTTGTTTCTTCATAAAATGGAGAACACAATAATACCTACCTCAAAGGACTTCTATAAAGTTTAAGTGATACAATAAAGCACTATAAAACTTTTAAGTTCCATATTAAGTTCCATCATGACTTTGGGAAAAGTCTTTTATCAAGTGACGTAGGTTTGAATCCTTGCTCTGAAATCTATTATTTGTGTGACTGGAGTTCACAACATATCTAAACCTTAGTTTCCTCATCTCTATAATGGGGATCATAATACTTGCACTAAGAATTCAGAGGTAGGGGGGAGCTAGGTGGTGCAGTGGTTAAAGCACCGGCCCTGGATTCAGGAGGACCTGAGTTCAAATCCAGTCTCAGACACTTGACACTTACTAGCTGTGTTACCCTGGGCAAGTCACTTAACCCTCATTGCCCCACCAAAAACAAAACAAAACTCAGAGGTTGTTGCAAAGAAGCTATTTTATAAAACATAGTACTTAAAAATGAAAGCTATTATTATGGTTGTCATGAGATTTCAGAAATTAGACAAGAGCAAAAGCAACAATCACCTCCATGAAAATAAGTGCTAGACTACTCTAGGTGGTGATGATGATGAAGATGATGAAGAAGAAACAATAGTAGGTATTCATATAACATTTTAAAATTTATAAAGCACTTTCCAAATATTACTCATTTGTTCCTCATAATGATCCTAGGAAGTATGTGTTATTATACCCATCTTACCATTAAGGAAACAGCCAGACCAAAGTCAAGTGATTTGCCCAAGATCACAGAGCTATTAAGTGTCAGAAGCTAGATTTGAATTCAGCTCTTTCTGAATTTTCATCCATTTCTCTATCATAGCTGCTTATAAAGCTGATATTGAATCCAAACCAATTTAGCATGTTATTTCTTATCCTTTTCCTTTTCATAGAAAGCTGACTCTCTTGAGGGAACTCAGCACAGTAGCACAAAAAGTAGTGAAAGAAAATATGCTTACCAGAGGCATAGAGGAAGGAAATAGAATGTAACTGTGGGTAGGAATAATGAAGATTTCTTTGACAGAATGTTTTTTTTTAATTATTTGTTCTGCTGTATTAAGGAATGATGCAAGGCAAGGACCTATTGGGGTTGACTTGTTAATTGTATGGAGTAATCAAAAATTAAATTTATCAGACATATATTTTCAACTTTAAATTTTCATTATATTCAACAAGAATACCTGGGTTCAAGTTCTGTTTTTGTGTAACCTGAGACAAGTCACTTAGCTTCTGAGTGCCTAAGACAGTCAGTACCTAACATTTATTAAGTGCCTAGTATGTGCCAGTCACCATTCTAAGCTCTGGGGATATTTAAAAAAAGGCAAAAACAGTCCCTGTTCTCAAGGAGCTCACCCCCCCCCCCCGAGTGGATAATATGCAAGCAATTATGTACAAACATGATCTCACTTTTTTTTTTTTTTGCTGGGCAATGGGGGTTAAGTGACTTGCCCAGGGTCACACAGCTAGTAAGTGTCAAGTGTCTGAGGCCGGATTTGAACTCAGTTACTCCTGAATCCAGGGTCGGTGCTTTATCCACTGCGCCACCTAGCCGCCCCTCACTTTCTTTTCTAAGACTGAATAAGTTTCAGAGCAGTTGCTAAGTGGTGTTGGTGAAGAAAATTCCTCACCAAAAGCTCTTTATATCAATGGAAAAAGGACACTGTATATTAAGCTATATTTTAGTTATATTTAAGAAATAAAATATAATACAAATATTTATTCATCCTTTTCACATTTATGTTTTCTATTCTGATCAATACAGACTTTAAAATCCGTCTTTTAAAAGCTCCAATCTGAACATCCCAACATAGTAATCAGTCTGGTAGTTCCTGTGAATTATGGTGGAAAACTCAATGTCTCTTCAACTAATATTCCAATAAAATCAAAGTGAGCTATAAAGTCATCTCAGGAAGAAAAATTACAAAGAGAGCTTTGGCATCTGTCCCAAGAAGAATATTATTCAAGAATCAGAAAAGGAGGTAGACTTAAGGTCAAGCATGCTAGAAGCCTGAAAAGAGATAGGTATTATCTCTATGAGAATAGGTAGCATAAGTTTGTAAAAATGCCTTATAAGAAAAAAGTACAACATCCACAAGAGTTTTTCAATATAGGCAATAAAGAATATTCATTAACTCAAGCTCACTTTAGACAGATCATCCAGAGAGTACAGTCTCTTAAGAGTCAAGTTGAGTTGATTTCATTAACTGGAAAGGCCACTACATAAAATCCTCTTAATGTAAAGTAAAATAACAAACACCTGGATTATGGACAACTGTGTAGCATTTTTATTTATTTTGGAACTATGATGGGGTATAAGGTTTTAGGGAATTTTTTGCCTCATAATAATGACAAGTAACAAGACTACATAAAAATACAATTTTCTATTAAGTGTCAGAAGCTAGATTTGAATTCAGGTCTTTCTGAATTTTCATCCATTTCTCTAGCTGACATCTAGCTGCCTATAAAGCTGATATTGAATTTAGCTTGTCCCTGCTTGTCCTTTTACTTTTCATAGAAAGTTGAATCTCTTGAGGGAACTCAGCATAGTGGCACAGGAAGTAGTTAAAGAAAATATGTTTACCAGAGGGACAGAGGAAGGAAATAGAATAATTTAGCTGTGGATAGGAATAATGAAGATGTTGTTGACAGATTTTGGGAGGAATAAGGGAGGGAGAAAAATGGGGCAGCTCACCCTTACTTGCAGAAATATGGAGCACTTGTGTTTTTGCAAATGTTAAATGGAAATAACAAAGCCCTTACTAGGGAGGTTTGGTTTTTATTTTTTGTTTTTTTAACCTGGAGGAAAGAATTAAAGGAGAAGGAAAGCAGCCCAGTGAGATTGAATTGGGGTTGGGGTGCGGAGAATGGGCTGGGGACAAGGTAGGTTTTAACATCGGTATAGAATACATGTCATAGATCACATTGTACTGGGAGAAAGAACAACTTCCTTCCCGGAGATTCTAAATGGACCTTCTATATGGGTTGGTTGGTGTAGAAATAAGGGAGATTCTAGAAGAGAGGGGCAATAATGGTGGAACCCTGAGACAGCTGGCTACCCAGGTCATGTAAGGGAATAAGAATACACTGCCCATAATCAGCTGGTGGAAGAACCTGAGGCATATGGTACAGGGAACCTGTTCTTATCCATTCCTCCCCCACCGCATTTCCCTTTGCCCAATCACTGGAGCAAAGACCTTACCATCCTGCCCTAGTCACAAGTATGGACACTGGAGTATATTGGAAAGTATCGTGGTCCAGAAGTGAGGCAAGATCTGACTTTATAAATGTTGAATTTGCAACTACATGAGGTGTGAATCCCACCATCTTCACGTATTAAACATAATCATGGACAAATCATTTAATCTTCAAGATACTCAGATTCTTCTGTAAAGTGAGAAAAATAACAGCTCTATACCTATTTCTCAGGGCTATTAGAGAGATCCCATGGAAAAAGGATATGCTATTTAACCATTAGCTCACCAGGAAAAAAAAGCACAATAAACATTTTTTCGCAATAAACTTAAACTTAATCTGAGTTATCAACATTTTCTCAATCACTTTCTTAATACTAGACAATCAACTGTTATGTAGTATGTATGAATTTCTAATTGTTCACCATGAAAATGTAACAATTGTGTCATATGAGGCAGTTCCAGGATATACCAATTATATAAATAAATGTTAATAATAATAAAATTTTCATTCATCTTAAAGTGTTAGATAAATGTCAACCATTAATACTAGTTGTAAAGAGATGTTTATCAAAAAATACAATAAAGAGAACAAGTATTACCTGGATAAATATTACAAGAAATTTGACCATTTTAGGGGTATACTAAGATGATTCTTCAATTATTTCTCTATAATCTAGGCTAACTCAACAGATTTGGTTTAAATGTGCTAAAATTACTAGAAATATACTCATTTAAATGTTACTGATTGCTATTTTATTTCAAGATGGTGGGCTGGACCATAAATTAAATTTGAAGGGCAAACCAATACCATTTAACCTTGTGCAAATGTAATAAAAATCAACCAATGCCTTCTGAAGGAATTGTCAGATAAATGTGAAATGCTCAGATACTTATTATTTAAGTGAACATCTTTATTTCATTTGTTCAAATACTCTGTCATAGAGAATTGACCATTCTATACTGATGCAACATGCATATTATATTGTGTTTATGAATATATGTACTACATCTATATGTACAGTAGCTAATAAAATGGAATGTATCTAAATCAGAAGTAGACTGAACAGAAAAGTATTTTCAAAAAACCCTCTAAGTATTTGCTATAAAATCAAATAAACCTCTTTTGATAGATAAATAGATTTTTTTTCATTAAAATGAACATAAACGGTATAAAACTATTATTTTTGGCTTCCTTGTTTTGTCTTCAGTAGAGGAATACATTTTAAATGTTTATTTTATTTCTGTTTTTCTTCAAGTCTGATGATGATCATGATTCTTTAATCTAGGAAATGCTTCATTGATTCACTCTATGTACTTTATTGAGAAAATATGTGTAAAGCATTTAGCACAGTGCCTGGTACATAGGAGGTGTTTAATAAATCTTTATTTTCTTCCTTGTTGGCTAGTCATGGGTGGGCAGACAAGAGTTACATTTGTTAAGAAGTAATAGAAAAATCAAAACCATTCCATTTCATCTTCATTCTCTCATCTCAAACTTTGCTTAAGATGGGCAAAGAGAGTATCAAGTAATCTAATTTTATGTCGGTCTTGAGCCATAAAAAACCCTAAAGATGGAATTGGCTGTACTTGAGTTACTTGAGTCAATCATTTTTATCTGGCTTGTCTGATTATCCAGATAATTTACATTTGTCTTAAGTGGAATTGACTGGGCCAAATGATATCACAAAACTACTGTGTGGTACGAATAAACCTTCTCTTACTGATGTCTCACATTTTCTTTTTCTTTTTCTTTTTTTTTTTTTTTTTGCAGGGCAACTGGGGTCAAGTGACTTGACCAGGGTCACATAGCTAGTAAGTGTCAAGTGTTTGAGGCTGGATTTGAACTCAGGTACTCCTGAATCCAGGGCCGGTGCTCCATCCACTGCGCCACCCAGCCGCCCCCTCACATTTTCTTTTGATGTAGGAATGGTCCTGACAAAGAATAAGTATTCCAGGTATTGACAAAGCTTTTAAATCATTGGGTGAAGCTCTGAGATAAGTTTTCATTCTCAACTTTTTCTTCCCCTCCAAATAAGCACTTCATGTAGTAAATGGGAACTGTGTGTATATGGAAGAAATTTCCAAGTGGATCAATAAGAGAAGAATACATATGTTCTGAAGTACTTCATGACTTAAGTAATTTAATAATAATAATTTAATAATAATAAATCAATCAATTAAGAAGCATTGATTAAACATGTACTTTATTCCAGCTACCATGCTAGATTCTTGGGAAACAGATACAAAGAATGATACAATTCCTATTTATTGAGGAGCTTACATTCTACTAGAGACACAATAAATATATAAATAAGTTTTTTTTCATTTCAAAAATATTATTTATTTTTAACATTCATTAAAGGGTTTTTTTTGAGATCTGAATTCTCTACCTCCCTCCTACCCCTTTCCCACTCATTGTGAAGGCAAGAAATGTGACATCAATTATACATGTGAAATCATGTCAAACATTTCCATATTAGGAAGGCTACCAAAATCTAATCTCAAATACCCTCAATAATATCTAACTTTCCGGCCTGGAAAGATTTGTATGAACTGATGTATAGTGAAGTGAGCAGAACCAAGAGAACATTGTGCACAGAGACAGCAATATTGTTTGATGAAGAACTGTGAATGACAACCATTCTCAGCAACACAATGATCCAAGACAATCCAAAAGGACTAATGATGATATTGATTGAACACAGACTGAAGCATGATATTTTTCACTCTTTCATTTTTTTCTTTTATTCAAGTTTTATTGTACAAAATGACTAATATGGTAATGTTTTACATAACTGCACATATATAACCCAAAATTGATTGTTTACCACCTCAGGGGGGAGGGGAAAGAAGGAAGGAGGGATAAAATTTGGAATTCAAACTATAAATAAAAATGTTTATTAAAAAATCACCTACCTTTCTGCCCTCCTTTACTCCTGCCTCTGAGGAAGGAGTGTTTTTTTTTTCTCTTTGCTAAAGGAGCATCACCAATAGCCTATTAAATACTTTCATTTGGATGTTTCATAGACATCTCAAGCTTAAACTCCAAACAAGATATAATATCTTTCTCTTTTGATTCCCTTCCTAGCTTCCTATTTCTATGAAAGGCACTTTCATCCTTTTAATCATCCAAGATCAACAGGGAAGGTATCCTTGACCCTTTATTTCCCCTGCATATCAAATCCACTGCCACATCCTGTTGCTTCTATCTCCACATCTCTTGTATCTATATGCTTCTTTCTATCCACACGCCCCTTTCTATTCATTTTAGCCCCTTACCACCTCCTAATACAATAGCTTCCTAACTGCTTTTCTTGCTTCCAGTCTCTTTTTTCTCAAATTTGTTCTTATATATTACTTCCAAATTGATTTTCCAGGTCTGAGCATGTCAATTTCCTATACAAGAAGCTTTAGTGGTTCTCCATTACCTGGAGTATTAAAATATAACCTTTTCCATATAGTATTTAAAATGTTTCACAATCTGCCTGCAGCTTTCCTTTCCATTCTTCCTTCATATTATTCTATTTCACATATCCTGGCCAAAGCAGTCCACTTACTGTTTCTTCTTTCATGACATTCCAGCTCCTTTTTTAATATTTTTGTATGGGGCTTCCCCACACACAGCCCCCAAACTCCCCTTAAGGTCTCCCATGAAAGAATGCACAGAAGCTCAGCTTCATGTCCCATTAGCTTTACTATTTGATTTTCACGCTATCATCATTATACCTTTTACTGCCTCCCCCCATCAGCTTCCGTTTATATGACTTCCCCCATTAGATTGTAAACTCCTTGAGGACAGGGATAATATTTCTTTTTCTTATTTATATCCCCAGAGCTTATCACAGTGTCTGGTGCACAACAGACATTTAGTAAATCTTTTCTGTACTGTATCTACACTGTGTTTACTATACAATTATCTCTTGAATTCTCTTGCTCCCTCAATGCACAATTCACTTGCCATATCCTTTTCCTGATTTCTACACCTTCCCACAAGCTGAAAGTACCCTACACCTGCTCTGAAATTACTTTATATTAACTTTTCATATACTTTATGTTTATCTTTTTAGGTTGTATCTTCACAAGACAATACAAGCTTTTTGACCAAAGAAATAATTTTGTTATTATCTATATATTGCCATCAGCTAGGTCTAGTGCCTTTTACATAGTAGCAACTTAATAAATGCTCATTAACTTAAATTTAATGTTAGATTCTACCTAAAGAGTGTAAGCTGCTTATATTTGCCAGGACTGCCTCATACAAAGAAGACTTTTTTTTTGGTGGGGCAATGAGGGTTAAGTGACTTGCCCAGTGTCACACAGCTGGCAAGTGTCAAGTGTCTGAGGCCACATTTGAACTCAAGTCCTCCTAAATCCAGGGTTGGTGCTTTATCCACTAAGCCACCTAGCTGCCCCCTCATAGAAGTCTCTTAAGAAATGTTTCTTGGACTGAATAGAATTGGAGATGAGCCTAGTGAATCCTGGTCAATTAGGGTTGAGGAAACTGAAGGAGAAAGCCATTAAGTGACTTGCCCAGCTAGTATCTGAGGTCAAATTTGAACTCAGGTCTTCTTGACTTGAGGCCTCTAGTCACTGAGCCACCTAGATGCCAAAGAAAAACAATTAGGTAAAACCAAATGACTCAGTGACTATGTCTGAGTGTAACATTCTGTATTCATAGCATTTTCTCTCTTACTCAAAGGAAAGAAGTGGGCTTCATCATTCATTCACACATAGTAAGATTAGTTCATATAACTTAAGCTTCCATTTAGTGTTCTGTACACTACAAATGTAGCTAGTTTGCATATTGTCCTCTTGCTTCTAAATATACATAAATTTCCCTCTGTCTTTCTGATTTTTTTTCATATTTTTTGTTTCTTATAGCACTATTAAATTCTTTTATATTCATATACTATAGTATTTTCAACAATTCCCCAATTTATGGGCATCCATTTATTTCCTCTTTTAATTTTGTTTTGGCTACCACAAATATTTTGGTATTCTTATAGTCATTTAGAAAAATCAATAAAGGTAGCACATAAGGGTATCAATGAGTAGAAGCAGCTGACAATCCCATTTTTCTTTTGTCCCTCCTTTACTCGTACATGAGAACTCAAAAGGCACAAAACTTACCCAAAGTCTAAGGACTTCTGATTCCTTGGTAAAGTGGTTTCCCCACCTCAGTAGGTCCTGAGGGCATCACTCCTTTCCAATGTAGTATAACAAATGATGTTAATAAGTGTGACTCAGAGTCATCAGAGATGTTAATTTATGTTTGGTATGCTCTTTTTTAACAACATCAGGACATGTGATTCATTTTAGTAAGATTTCTATCTAAAATTGCTAAAGCAACAATGAACAAGATTTTTGATGTTTAAAGGGATAAACTGTAAACTAACTAGCAATCTTGGCTATACGAATGATTCATTCCTCAAAGGTTCAGAATAGATTAGGTTTTTCTCTCTGTGTGTTTCCAGAAATGCATACTAACTACACAGCTGTGATGAAATGTAGATGATTAAAAAAACAAACATACCCAAATTCATCCATCCATTCAACTATTGTCCCCTTCAGAGTAATCACATATATTACAATGACACTATTCTTCAAAACCTTTTTAATAAACTCTTCTTTGTAAACTGCCTTCAGAGCTAATTTAAAAGTCACATAAGAAAATGTTTCTTTCCTTTATTAACCAAAAAGTGTTATCATGCTACATTATCTTCTTTCTGAATCACTAGACTCTACTCTAAATGAAAATGATCTATATCCAAAGTCCAAACCGCTTCTCACAATATCATTACTCAAAATGTTTTAAATAATTCCAAAAAAATGGAGTTCCAAAACGATCTTGAATAATGCCAGTACTGTTGCATAAAGTTAATGTTTCTCAAAGGGTCAGCTTTACAAGGAGTAACACAAAATGGGATAAGTAAGTTTTGGTAAATTTCTTACAAACTCAAGTCATTACTTTATAGTCACACCCCTTCAGGGAGCTTTTCGTAAATCTTCATGATTGTCTTCCTCATTTCCTTAACCTTCCTTTTCCTTAACTCTGTGGCATAGTAAAGTTCTATACAGTTTCTAATAACAGAATTCTAGTTCATGAAAAGTTAATACTTTTAAAGAGTTATGCTATATAACACCTTATCATGTGCTTTAGAACCCATAAACTACTAGAAACTCATGTATCGCAAGGTGGGAATCTGGAAAGAAAGACAGGATTCAATGCCACTACCACCACCACCAAACACTGAAAATACACTTTGGTACAAAATTCAGGATGTGTGGGTACTAGCTATAATTATTGTCAAGGGATTCTTTTTATAGATATTCAACCTCATCACTAAACAATATGAGATGTACAAATATTGCATGAAATGACATTTCATGTTGCCTGCCTTTGAGCACAGAATAAAAACCATACTGTAATGGATAAAAAAGAAAGACTAAGGCAGCTATTTATTGGAGGATCCAGAGCAAGTCAGTGGCACGTACCAGTAAGCCCTTGGCAAATCAAGTCAACAGCATTTATTAAGGGCCTATTCTATACCAGATACCATGCTCAGAATTGGACAGACAGACACACACATATACACAAGCTATAACAGTCCCTTCTCTTAAAGACCTCAAGTTCTAATGTGGTAGGATGGGGCAGGGGATACAACACACAAGCAACAATTCAAAAACAAGATATGGATAGGATAGATTGAAGATTATCTCAGACATCACTAAGATATTTGAGAAGGTTAGAAAGGCTTCTTGTGGGTCAATTTTTAGCTGACACTTGAAGGAAGCCAGGAGGCCAAGATGATGGAGGAGAAAATTCTAGCCATGTTGGGGTCAGCTAGGGAAAATGTCCAGAGTTGGGAGATAGAGTGTGCAAAGTAGCAAGGGGGTCAGTGTCACTGGATTGTAGAGTATGTAGAGGGGAGTAAGGTCAAAGAAGACTGGAAAGGTTATAAGGGGAGATAGGTAATGAAGGGTCTAACAAAGGGGTATATTTTGATACTAAATGTGACAGGGGGCCTTAAAGTATCATATAAATGTTAACTGCTATTACTCTTATAATAGGGGAAATTATTATATTCATGATTTGTAACACTTTAAAGAATCACTGGCTAATAAACACAAAAATGGGAAACCAAAGTAAAAATGGGAAACCACTAGATAAAAATGTCTGAAATCACTGTGGTCTAAACTATCTGGGCATTCCCAGCAAAAATAATGTTTGGGCTTAGATGTTTTTGCTTCCTCCTTTCTATGGAGGGCTTACAAAAATATTCATCAAATGTAATTGGCAGATATAAAAACTTACTGCAAGATAAGACAGCTACATTCTTCTTACTATTATCCTCAGCACACTGACACAAAACTTCTACTTTAAAGAATAAAATTGGGGGCAGCTAGGTGGGGCAGTGGATAAAGCACCGGCCCTGGATTCAGGAGTACCTAAGTTCAAATCCAGCCTCGGACACTTGACACTTACTAGCTGTGTGACCTTGGGCAAGTCACTTAACCCCCATTGCCCTGCAAACAAAACAAAACAAGACAAAAACAAAACAAAAACAAACAAAAAAGAATAAAATTATAAATCTCAAACAGTTGCCCTCCATGCTAACTTGAATTTAATAATTGATTATTGTAAAAGAAGAGTCTGTACCAAATATTTAGGCAACAACTTATTTCAACCATCATTCAAGTGATTTCTTTGGTGAATTCCTGAATTATGAAAGTGATTTTGTAAGTTGATTTCTCAAGAATCTACATAGCTTGTATATAGTGCATGTAGGACTTCTGGCAGAGGACATAGGATAATGATTTAGGCTCCTTTGTAATCAGAATTGTTGTGAAGCACTATTATTGTCCCCCTTTTACAGATGAGAAAACAATCACAAAAGAAACAAGGCTCAAGTCAAAGATGATTCATGATTCAAATTCTTATTTTACTGGAGAAAGCACCTTAATTAATCAATGCAATATTACTCTTCCTTCTCTTCTTCTACTCTGTGATCTATAAAAACTTTCTCTCTTTTCTTCACAGAGAACATTCCATTGCTGGCCATTGTACCTACTATTATTATTTTTTTCTTTTTTGGTGAGGCAATTGGGGTTAAGTGACTTGCCCAGGGTCACACAGCTAGTAATTGTTAAGTGTCTGAGGCCGGATTTGAACTCAGGTCCTCCTGAATCCAGGGCTAGTGCTCTATCCACTGCGCCACCTAGCTGCCCCTGTACCTACTATTAAAAAGGCCTAGAATATAGTTCTTCTTCACATCCATCTCAGGCCATGTCTTCTTCATGAAACCTTTCCTATTTCCCACAACCAGCTTCCTCATGAAACCTTCACTATTCTCAACTATTATTATCAATCCTTATAAACTACCTCGTATTTAACTACTTTGCATGTATTTCATTTTATTCATTTTATATTCATATATGTATGAATTGACTTATCTCCATTAATACAATATACACTCTTTGCAGGTAGGGATGGATTTATTCTATTTATTTATAATTTGCAGCTCTTCTCACAGTGCCTGGGCACATAGCAGGCACTTAATAAATAATTCTTAATTGGTTTATGTAAAGATATGTTTTTAAATGTGTCTTCAGTAGGAATAAAACATTAGATAAATTTTATTTATTTGATTTATAACATATACCTAGTATAAATATTATGTGTGTATGGACACACACATATATATTCTTATACTTTTTTTTGTGGGGCAATGGGAGTTAAGTGACTTGCCCAGGGTCACACAGCTAGTAAGTGTCAAGTGTCTGAGGCCAGATTTGAACTCAGGTACTCCTGAATCCAGGGCTGGTGCTTTATCCACTGTGCCACCTAGCCGCCCCAAGTTTTTTAAATACATTTTTTTTGGCGGCACACATATATATTCTGAAAGATAAAGAATATTCTATCTCCTGGGTGAAAGAATATCATTATCAATTGATGATATCCATAATAAATGTAAATCCCACTGAAACATTTTCTAGTGAGGGTAGGGATGTGGATGTGTGGCATTCTCCACAAAATGTGTGTGATATACAAGAAGAGCCTTCCATAAATCTTTTTTAAATGTTTCATACTGTAAATATCAAATATGTTCTAAATTGTCCACATTAACATACATAAAACTATAATGTAATGCAGCTATTATTATTATAAATCTGCATATTATATTTGGTTTGCCTTTGGAATTTCAATCTGTTTTATTGCTTTCTTTCTGGTTTCTTCCCAATATTGCCTTATTTCTTGCCTCTAAGTTCAAATAAAAATCATTAAATCTAAACATGAGATATTTTTAACCTTAGAAACCTATTCATTTTCTTAATACTCAAAATGTCTAGAAATGCCAAAAGTGACCATTTAACCCCAAATATTCCAAATTATTTTATTGGCCTTTCTGTCATCCTGGTAAGGAAGTCAGAGGACCATTATCACCATTATGAGAAGAAATTAAAAAACCAGATGATGGGATAATTTCTGTACGGGAAGTAGTAGTAGTACAAGGAATAGATCTTAAATTTCTGCTAATATTTGCAATTGGAATACTGGTTCATTTCCTTAGTACATCAGAAGATATATCTGAGACAGACATTCCAGATGGACAATGAGCTGGGCTGAGAACTGAAGAGTAGGAAGACAGCAGTCTGGATTGCATTTGGAAAATTCCATAGTGTTTTTAATGATCCCAAGATGTTCCCTGGAAGAGTCCACCTTGTAAAAATGTTCTTTTGGTGATATTGTTGGACAGTGAATTTTGGAACCACATGATCATCGCTGTAGATATGGAAAGGACCTTTGAAGGCCTCTCTGCTGGCTTTATAATTAGGGAAAATGAGAAATTAAGTAGCTCACCCAAGGTCACACAGGCAGTAATTGGCAGAATCCAGATTTAAATCTGGATTATCTGATGCTAAACCCAACACTC
This sequence comes from Dromiciops gliroides, assembly GCF_019393635.1. Classification (NCBI taxonomy): domain Eukaryota; kingdom Metazoa; phylum Chordata; class Mammalia; order Microbiotheria; family Microbiotheriidae; genus Dromiciops; species Dromiciops gliroides. The sequence goes on along the minus strand of NC_057861.1, from coordinate 573,488,331 downwards.
TTCCTACTCTACCATACTCCCTTGAAGAAGAAATGAAGTTATAGATAAGTATAAGTAACTGCATATTTCCAGTGGTAATCTATGCACAAGAAATGTAAGAGATATCATTCAGGAAATTATATGTAGAAAATGAGGAAAGACAGACAAGGAAGGAAAATGAGGCATAACAGATAGCCTAATAAAAGTTTTCAAAAATACCTAGCAGAAATCCTCCATTGTGTTGGATATATAAACTACATATGATCTACAGGAGAACTTGGACAAAAAATCTAAGTAAGAAGGTATGGATGGGTCAAAATTTGCAGTGAGGAAGGTCATCATTAATGTGTTAATGAGATCACAAATTCCATTTGACTGTTAAAGGTGTCATGAAACTGCTATACTAGCCTTGTAAGATTTTAAATTATATCATTAAACACTGCAAAAACTATTCAAACCCCTCCCCCAACCTGCCCAACCTGCTCTTAGCAAAACAAAGTCATATGTTTTCCTAGTTATGCTACTTTCCAGGCTAATCCATTAAGAACACAAGCAGCTAATTGTAGACAAGTCTCTAAGATAAAGCAAAAGATTTAATGATTTGGCCTTTTAGTTTTGTTGGTGGGAAAGGTCACTGTCAATGGTTTATAGTATGTCAGCCATGTAAACTGATAAAACTCATCAGACCTGCAAAAAAATTATCTAACAGTTACAAAACTGAACTGAGTTAATCAAGATTACAATGCTAGGTAGTGACAGAGTCTGAATTATAGTTAGTTCTCCTGAATTCCTGTTCAATGTTCTTTCTACTACTTCATATCTATCATATATTTTTCCTGAATAATACTCACATCTTTACTGGATGAAAGTCTAGAAAAATTAGACTTTTTTCTTATCTCTATGAAATATGAGTCACAAAGCTCTAAACTAGAATCTTAGCTTCCTAATGGGCAAGTCACTTAACCTAGAGAGCTTTGGTTTTCTTATCAAACAATCCCCATTTTCTTCAAAGGAAAACTCAGGCATTACTTCCTACACAGGATGTATTACCTGATTCCTTAGTCCCTCATTCTCCAACCCTTGTTGTTTTATTCTCTTATTCTCTTGAAATTAATTTATATTATTTTGTTGGTATTTTGTATTTGTGCATGTAGGTCCCATAGTAGATAGAGTACTGGGCCTAGAATCAGGAAGACTCATCTTCTTGTGTTCAAATACGGCTTCAGATACTGACTAGCTGTGTGACCCTGGACAAGTCATTTAACCCTGTTTGCCTTAGTTTCCTGACCTGTAAAATGAGCTGGAGAAGGAAACAGTAAACCACTCCAGTCTCTTTTCCAAGTTAACTGCAAATCAGGTCACAAATAGTTGGACATGACTGAAAATGACTGAACAACAACAAATTTCGCATTTATTTAATTATATACATGTTGTGTTCCCTCCAGTAGAAGCTTTTTGAGGATAGGTACTGATTATTTTTAGTCTTTGTGTTCCTAGTAAAGGTAGTCCCCTATACCTTTATAGACTTATTATATAGCTATGATTATTCAAAGCTGCCCAATCTATTGTATTAAGTAGTGAAAAAATGACTTTAAATTTCTTAGACACTGACGTGAATGATCTCCAACTCCATATTCCCCAAGGCTGTTATGAAAAAAGCATTTTATAAACAATAAAGGATCATATAACAAAGACATCATTATTTTGGATTTTATACATCTATTCTTATATATTTGATGTGGGTATATGTTCTATATTTCAATAGAATCACAAACAATATTATGTTATTAACAAAAATAACATGTACATTAGTACATATAATATATGCACATATCTATAACATCATAATATATAATACTATGACATTAACATAATATATTTACATGTGTGAAATACAACATGTAAGATATATCACATAACAGGATATGTTTTATTTATATGTAATAGTTATATATGTATATTTATGTTACATACAAATGTATGTGTATAATTTATACATGTTTATATGTGATATATATGTACATAATGTTATAGCAATATGTATATATAAATAACATATCTATTATATCATTAATATAGGACCTAATTCTTTCAATATGTGCCTAGACAAGCAATTGAATTCTCATTGTTTCATCAGCCTATTTTCCTGTGTGACTGAAAAAGTCAGTCTGCAGAACCATATCAGTCAAAGCATGCAAAGTTAATTTGCATGGCCTTATCTCCTAAAATTAGAATAGGAGGGAGTGTTGGGCAGTCTTCCATTTGCTTGTTGTTCATGACTGCCTAGTTAAACATTAGGAGGCACTGGGTTGGAGAAGCTTCTTGTCCTAACTAGCTTTGAGGGTGATATGATTCATTTCAGAGACTCAGTGTTTAAATAAATTTGTCTGGGATTGTAGTCATGCAAATACATTATCAGGCTATTACAAACTGCAATACTTACCAGTTCTGACTCCCTGGATATTTCAAAGTACCACTACTACTATAAAGAATTTGGCAAATTGAGCAGACTGATTCACTTGAGTGTGAAATAAGATGGAAGAAAACCTCTAGCAGGTCCGAGCTACACTTTAAGAGGAACTCAGGGTTTTCTTTCTTTGTAGGTTTTAATTGAAAAAGGTATTTAGATTTCTTGTTTCAAATAGTTTTCTAATGTGTTTATAGAACTGGTTGAACTTCCCTTACACTATTCCTCATAGACATTAAATTTCAGTAAAGTTAATTTCATATTGAGGTAGAAGGGCAGAAAGGATGGAGAGCCTCTAAGTTTGGAAAATCTGGATTCAAGTTTTACCTCTTACGCATACTGGGGTGACCCTGGACAAGTCATTGGCCTCTCAGTACCTCTAAGACTATAAGGTACTTACACAGTAAAAGCAGTATTGTTCTAAAAAACAACTTTGAACAATTAAGTCATTTTGAGTATTATAAATACTCAAACTGTCTACAGAGGACCTTTGAAGGAAGATTGAGCCACATCCAGAAAAAGAACTAATAAATAGAAACATGTATAGTATGGTTTTACACACACACACACACACACACACACACACACACACACACACACACATTTGTGTCTAACATTGGCCTTCTCTAGGTCAAGGTAGGGAGGGAAGAAAACAAATGCACAGCAAAGAATAAAAGAAAACTTAGAAAGAAGTAAAGAAAAACATGGTAGCCTTGAAAATGATGTATAGTATTTATTACAACTTTACAGAAAGGTAAATGGTGTGAAATGGAAATTCATGGTTTCATATTGAATCCTATTTTATGTTGTGCTGTGCACTTGGAAATATTTTCTTTTTGTATTTAAGTTCAAATGAATTATTTTTTTCAGAAAAAGACTATAAGGTACAGATCAGGTACTGATCTGAATTGGTAGAGAGAATCCTCTTCTAGAAATTTCTCTAAAGCACCAAAAACACAGGTCTGATTAAAAAAAAATATACTGAAGGTGTTAATGTCCAGGTAACAATTAATAAAGTGTAAAGGGATAGCCACACTATTTAGTTCTAAGGCTGAGGAAATTTTATATATAAACACCTGAAGACACAAAAAAGCTCCTATGCAAGAAAATTGATCTTAGGTCATAGAAGCACTCAAAAAGGATTTTGAAGAAAGAGTAAGAGAGGTAGAGGGAAAGTGGAAAGAGAAATGAGAGTGATGCAGGAGGATCATGAAAAAAAGTCAACAGCTTGAAAAGCCAAATTAGGCAAATGGAAGAGGAGGTACAAAAGCTCTTTGAAGAAAATCATTGCTTAAAAATTAGGATTGAGCAAATAGAAGCTAATGACTTTATGAGAAATCAAGATACAATAAAGCAAATCCAAATGAATAAAAAAATAGAGGACAATGTGAAATATCTCCTTGGAAAAACAGCTGATGTAGAAAATAGATCCAGAAGAGATAATTTGAAAATTATTCGACTACCTGAAAACCATGATCAAGGAAAGAGCTTGGACATCATCTTCCAGGAAATTGTCAGGGAAAATTGCAGAAGGTAAAATAGAAATTGAAATAATCCACTGATCAACTCCTTTGAAAGAGATCCCCAAATGAAAAACTCCAGGAATATTATAGCCAAATTCCAGAGCTTCCAGGTCAAAGAGAAAATGTTGTAAGCAATTAGAAACAATTCAAGAATGTGGAGCTACAGTCAGGATAACACAGGATCTAGTAGCTTCTACATTAAAGTATCTGAGGGCAAAGAAACTGGGATTACAACTAAGAATCATATACCCAGTAAAACTGATAATAATCTTTCAGGGGAAAAATGGGAATTCAATGAAAAAGAGGACTTTCAATTATTCATGATGAAAAGACCTGAACTGAACAGAAAATTTGACTTTCAAATACAAGACCCTAGAGAAGCACAAAAAGGTAAACAAGAAAAAGAAATCCTGAGGGATATTAAAAGGTTAAACTGTTTGCATTCCTACATGGGAAGATGATACTTCTAACTCATAAGAACTTTCTCATATTAGTAGTGGAAAGGAATATCCTTAGACAGAGGGCACAGCCATGAATTAAATATGAAGGGATAATATCTACAAAGCATTTATTTTTCTTTATCCTTTTTTTGTGGGGCAGGCAGGGTGGGGTGGCTTATGTCTAGGGCCAGATTTGGGCTCAGGGACTCCTGGGTCCAGGGCTAGTGTTTGTCCACTGTGTCATCTAGCTGACCCATGATGATATCGTTAAAATAAAATTAAGGGGTGAGAGGAATGCACTGGAAGAAAGGGAAAGGGAAATGTGGAATGGGGTAAAGTAGCTCACATAAAAGAAACAAGAAGAAGCTTATGGAGTGAAGGGTAAGATGGGGAAGGAGTGGGGTGAATGAGACGGGGAAGATGGGGAAGGAGTGAGCCTTACTCTCATCATAATTGTCTCAAAGAGGGAATAATAATACAAAAAAAAAAAGAGGGAATAACATACACACTCAAATGGGTATAGTAATATATACCCTGTGGGAAAGTGGGAGGGGAGGAGGATAAGGGGGAAGAGGTGAAGGAAGGGAGGGAAGATTGGGGGAGGGGACAGTAAAAACCAAAACACTTTCAAGGAAGGATAGAGTGAAGGAAGATAGAAAATAGAGTAAATATCAAGGGGAGGGAATAAGATGGTGGATAATACAGTTAGCAATAGTAACCGTGAAAGAAATGATGAGCAGGATGATATCAGAAGGTTGTATGAAAAATACCAACCATCAACAGAGAAAGAACTGATGGTATCTTAATACAGATTGAAGTATAATTTTATTTGTTGGATCCTTTTTCTAAAGATATTTTGTCTTTTTTCTTTCACGACTGGAGTAATGTCGAGATGCTTTGCATGACTGCACATGGATAACTTATATTGAATTGCTTGATTTCTTAGGGAGGGGTGGGAATGTGAAAATTTGTTTTTACATGTAATAGAAAATTCTAAATAAATGAATTTATTATTATTATTATTATTATTATTATTATTTTAGCTTTTAAGTATTTATTATGCTAAGTCCTAGGGATACAAATTCAAAATGAGACAAGGCCCTGCCTTGCAGAAGTTTCTATCATTATACCATTATTGTATCATTGTGCATATTATTTTCCTGGTCTGCTCATTTCAGTTGTATCAGTTCATATATCTTCCCCTGCTTCTCTGAATTCTTTTTTTTAAGTACTTATTTTATTCTGAACTTAAATGAAACAAACATTTCCATAATACAGGAGAATTGTATTAGAGAATAATCTCTCCCCTCCCCCATCCCCAAGGCAGCAAACAATCTGATATGGTCCATACATGTATGATCATGTAAAACATCACCATACTTGTCACTCTGTACAAGCAAACCAAAATTATTTTTAAAATGTAAGAATGTGAAAAATAGCATGCTTCAGTCTGTGTTCCATTAATATCAGTTCTTTCTTTGGAGGTGGATAATATCTTTCATCAGTAGTCCTTTGAGATTGTCTTGGACCATTGTATGGTTGAGAATAGTCAAGACATTCACAATTCATCAAACAATATTGCTGTCTCTGTGCAAAGAGTTTCCTTGGTTCTGTTCACTTCCCCAAACATCATTCTATATATGTCTTTCCAAGCTTTTCTTTTTTTGTTGTTTTTGTTTTTTGTTTGTTTGTGTGTGTGTGTGGCAATTGGGGTTAAGTGACTTGCCCAGGGTCACACAGCTAGTAAGTATTAAGTGTCTGAGGCTGGATTTGAACTCAGGTCCTCCTGAATCCAGGGCCGGTTCTCTTTTCACTGTGCCACCTAGCTGCCCCTTCCAAGCTTTTCTAAAGTCATCCTGATTGCCATTTCTTATTGCACCATAATATTCCATCACCATCATATACCACAATTTGTTTAGCCATTCCCCAATTGAGGGGCATTCCTTTGATTTCTAATTCTTAGCCACCACAAAAAGAGCTGCTATAAATATTTTTGTACAAATAGATCTTTTTTGCTTTTTGTCGATTTCTTTGGGATATAAACCTAGTAATGGTATTGTTGGATCAAAGGGAAGGGTATGCACAATTATATAGTCCTTTGGGCATAGTTTCATACTATCATACAGTTGAGGAAAGCTCTTCTCCAAGCTAAATATTTCCATTTCCTTCAATCAATCTTCTTTGGCATTATTTCCAATTCTCTCACCATCTTGGTAGCTTTCCTCTGAATGAAATCTAGTTAATAAAAACTCTTAAAATGAGGCCCCCAAATGAAACACAATATTTCACATGTGGTATGACAAGGGAAGATTATGGGTTATCATTCTGGACTTACTGCCTCTGTTCAGCTAGCCCAGATTCGTATTATTGTTATTGTTTGGTCATTTTTTTGGTTGTATCCTGCTACTCATGACCCTATTTCAGGTCATTTGGAAAAGATATTAGAATGGTTTGTCATTTCCTCCTTAAGCTGATTTTAAAGATGAGGAACTTGAGGTAAGTGACTGGTCCTGGGTCACACAGCTAGTAAGTATTTGAACTCAGAAAGGTGAGTCTTTCTAACTCTAGGGCCAGCATTCTATCCACTATACCATTTTTCTCTTTAAGATGGATTCGATGATCCCCAGTTGGATTTTAGTAATCTTTGTTTTCCTTTGTAAATGCTTATAAAACATTCCTTTATTGTTGTAGAAAGTTACAGAAGTTAAGCTCTCTAATAGTTTGCATACTCCACCTTCCTTCGCTTTTGTGTAATAATGCTCTCCACTTGTCTGTAAGTTTTCAAACTTCACTGGCAGTGATTCAGCAATCACATCACCAGTTCTTGATCAACCTAGGAGGCCTCATTTTCCTCCTCTTTGAAATTAAGGGGTTGGATTTGGATGACCTCCAGGTTAAACTCTCATAGTCTTATAGATGTAGACCTGCAAGGGACCTTAAAGGTCATCAAATCTATATTATTTTTATTGGGGTTTTTTTGGAGGTAATTGGGATTAAGTGACTTGCCCAAGGTCACACAGCTAGTAAGTATCTGTGGCCAGATTTAAATTCAGGTCTTTCTAACTCCAGGGCTGGTGCTCTCTGGAAGGAGGGAAGGAAGAGGAAAAGGGAGGAAAGAAGGAAAGGACAATTTGAAATTCAAAATTTTTAAAAATGTTTAAAAACTGATTTAAGATGTAATTATATTTATATATACATATATATGTATGTCTGTATATATGTGTGTGTTTATGTATTTGTAAAAAGTAAGGAAAAGCTTTATTCTGACAATAGCTTTAATTTCTTTGACAAGGGATATATTTATGTAACAACAGAAAAAGTATTAGTTGCTATTAAACAATGTATATGACATATTTGGTATGATACAATGAACATGACTGGAATATTCAACTTAAAAATGTTACATATGCCTCATTTATTTTTTAGGGATTCAGGGTATAGACCTATACCACTTTAAATCACATTTTAAAACTAGTGATTTGTAATGGAATAAAATCAGTCTTTTAAATCATGGGAGTGGTAAGGAGGGAGAGAGAGTGCACAAAGGAAAAATAACTCAGTCAATAGCTGCTTGTAAAATTTCACTGAATGTTAGAAAAATGAGATTTTTTAATAGACCTAAACTTGGAATAATTCAAGATTTCAGAGCCTTTTTCTCTATCATTTTTTCTATCATTTAACTTTTCTATCATTTAACTTTTTAGGATGCTGTCTCCTTATCATAATCATACAATGTAATTAATTAAGCATATAGATTATCCTATACCAGTTTCATGATTTTCTAATGACAGCAATCAAAAGTATGTTATTAACATCATTGTTGATATTATTAGTTGATATTAAGCCATATTATAATTATTCATAACCCATGTATTAACTATATACCAAGTCTACTTAGTAATATAAATGATGATAAATTTTGAAAACATACTTGGTGAAACAAAAAATAACTTACTTTTAATGTATTTAATTTTTATATACTTAAATTTTAGACTGAACTGGGGACAAAGTTATTCATCAAATCTTTATCCCTTTTCAGACATGAATATAACAATAAAAAAGTATATAGTTTTTAATGGACTCAATGACCTCTAAGATTCCATCAGCCCCAGAACTATAATCTGATAAAGTGCTGATAGTGTTCTCACCTAGAAAGTGAATAATAGCTTTAATGAGATGACTTCCTCATCTTTTCCAGACTATATTTCCTACTTCTCCCCCAAAAGAAAAAAAGGCACATGTAACATGTTCTTTTTTATTTAACTCCTTAAAGTATACCTTCCTTTCTTGAAATAAGGACTATCCTGGAAAGTCGTGGATATAGGATCTCTATGCCATACATTCTAATGGTCTATGATGCTAGCATAAAGGTCCCTTGAAACAAGGCTTAGGTTGGTTTACATATAAGAAGGCTTAAGTCCCTGAAGACCCCAGAGTAGGAAGAGGGAAAGCTAAAGAAGATCAGGACTTGAGGGAAGGGTTTTGCCCCTACAGTAAGAGTTTTAAAGAATCTCTTGAGAAAGAGGTGAGAGAATACAGGAAGAAGTTGTGGCTTCCCCATTCCATGAAACAGAAGAAAGACTACAGCAACACCCTGGGGATATGCCTCTTCCTGGAATACCAGAGAGGAAAAACTAAGTGTCAAAGTGATTTTTGTTTGTGAATCTCAAAGGCTCACTCAAGGATAGAGAACTGAGAGCAAGATGAAAGATGTGTAGGAACTGGTCATCCTTATCCTCTTCCCTGACCTTACTTAAGATAGGTGCAGCTGACACTCATTTCTAGATGTGTAGCTGTTTCTATTAGTGTTCTTTTACTTTATTAAAGGCTGCATCTGATAGATCAAATGCTCATTTCTCAAGAGTTTGTGTCACTGACCCTGTTCCTTTCATTTCCTTGCATCCTTTTGTTCACATGAAAGATGCTGTGGGACAGCTCCGAGGACAGACATAGGGAGAGTGACATTTCCTGGAACAGGGCAGGGATCCCAAATCTAGTCCTCTATTAGATTTACTCTAACTACGGGCGTGAGTCATTCGTATGTTTCACGATAGCACTTATAAGAGCAGAATTACTATGAACTTAGAACCTTATAAATCTATCTTGTCAAACACAAACCTAAAGTAATATATAACATTTTTATGTTTCTTCTATAAAAGAAAACTCACTGTCAGGTTTATGATCTTTGTTATTATTATAGCAAATGCACATGGGCTCCGAGTTTGGGAGTTCAGATATCAGTTCTCCCAATTACTATCTCTGTGTTTTGCATTTCTCACTTCATTGGGCCTCATTTTACTCATATATAAAATGAAGGGCTTCTACGATACGGCTTTTGAGGTCTTCTCTAGATCTAAAGCTATGATTCTATGGCTGATCTTTTCTAGCTGGCCAAATATACAATTATATGTCGCCTTCATGACATCACTTGAGAAATGCCCAATGAATAACCTATATCTGATTGCTTATCACCTGCGGGAGGGGGGAAAGGGAAGGAAGAAGGGATAAAATTTGGAACTCAAAACTTTAAATAAAAATGTTAATTAAAAAAGAGAAATGCCTCAGGAAGTCAGCCCCCAGAAATAGTCCCTAATGACAGTAACTTCAAGCTATTATAGTTTTTTCTATAGTTTAAAAAAAAAAAAAGATCATTCTCGCAGGAATCATGGGAAATAGACATTGTTGTCTCACACATAAGGATATCGAGGTTTGGAAAAGTAAATGGCTTAATCACAGCCACAGAGAGAGCTGGGGCTTGAACCTGGGTATTCTAAATCCATGTCAGCACACTACATACTGCACTGTTTCTCATAACTGTACTGCCACCTGAAACTATCCATTTAGAGTATTTACTATGAACTTGATGGTTTTATCTTTATTTTCTAAAAAAAGAATTGAGCAACAAAATCGAATACATACATATTTAGAATTATTTACACTTTAAAATGAACATCTATGTTACATGTCCATAATAACAAATTAGTGGCTCTTTCTGCATCCCCTTTGGTTTTGTTTGCTTATTCAAATCTGCATTTATATAAACATTTTTATTATATTGTAATTTGTTATTATTGTTCCTTTGATTCTGATTTCTTTTGAATTATTTTATATATCCTTTCAAATATGTTTACTTTTCATTGTATTAATAGCTAATAATAACCACTAGCAAACATTTTTATCAATGAACATATTCAGCACCTCCTATGTTCCAGGCACTGTGCTAAGCACTAGTAATACAGAAAGAAGCAAAAGAAAGTGCTACCCTCAAAGAGATCCCACTCTAATATGGGAGACAAAAGGCAAACAAATATATATAAATAAGCTGTGGACTTCTATAGTATTTTAAGAATTGCAAAGTAATTTATATGTAGTATCTCATTTTATCCTCACAATAACCTGTGAGGTATATGCTATTGTTAACATTTTACAGGTGGGGAAACTGAGGTGGAGAAAGATGATTTTAATGACTGGCTAAAGATCACACAAGCTAGCAAGTATCTGAGGAAACATTTGAACTCACATCTTTCAATACTCTATGCACTGAGTCATTTAACCCCTAACCTAGGCTTATTTTCTCTTTCATCTAATGTAACCTGGCTGTAATATTTAATGATACTGTACTAGTTCATTACACCAATATTGCACAGGTATTTTTAGTCAGTCACCAACTGTTAGATATTTGTGTCAAGCTATTTGCAACAAGGAAAAAGAAATGGTTTACATACATATGTTTCTTGTTCACAATCTTTGGGCATTCACTTAATGAGGATTATTTTTATGACTCTTTTATGCTGCCAAATTGCCATCCAAAAAAACATTATACCAACACAGAATCCCACCAGTGGTGTGTATGTCCACTGACGTCTCCACAATTCCTCTGGAAATGAATTTTTATCCCTTAATTTTATTTGAAATTTAGAAGTATGTTAAAGTTCTTTTTAATAGCATTTCTTTTATTCTTAGTCAAGTTTAACCTTTTTTTCAGGAAATGGTTTACACTATGCATATACTAATTTCTAATTTATTTGTTTATATCATTTAACCATTTTCCCATTAATATTAGGTGTTGCCCTTGCATAGTTATATCAATTTGTGGTTGATTTGTTGTTAATTGCAGATCCTTCTTTCTTTTTTTAATTTTTAAAAAATGCTCCCCAGCTAATTTATCTGTCTTCTTTTGTTTGTCATTGTACTTCTTTCTTGGGTTTCTATTGTCTAGATTATTTGCAAAGCAAACAATTTGTGCAGATTTGATTTTATTTGTAGGAATGTTTCAAATGACTCTGTGTTATTGGAAAGCATCTTTTCCCATTAATAATTATGCTCAGATTTACAGGGTATATCACCTTGAGTTGCACCTTCAGCTCCTTTACTCTTTTTCTTTTGTTTTGTTTTGTTTTTTAGTGAGGCAATTGGGGTTAAGTGACTTGCCCAGGGTCACACAGCTAGTAAGTGTTAAGCGTCTGAGGCTGGATTTGAACTCAGGTACTCCTGACTCCAGGGGCAGTGCTCTATCCACTGCACCACCTAGCTGCCCCTCCTTTACTCTTTAGAATATATTATTCCTTTTCTTCTGAGTTTTCCGTTTTATAGTCTTGTGCTATTTTAATTTTCTCTTATTTTGCTGTAACTTAAACCCTAGGAAGTGCTTTAGCTACATTCCATATATTTTATGCTATTCTGTCATTTTTCTAATTTCTTCTCTAACCCAATTTTGGTGTAGTTGATATTGTTTCAATGTATCCTATTTTAAATTTATGTTATTCAATTTTCTGCTGCAGGTTTTTGAAAATGTAAGAGATATCATTTCTGCTATTCAATTAGTTTGAGTTTTTCTACATTCAAGTACAGACAGCTGGATGGCACAGTAGATAGAGTATTGGGCCTGGAGGCAGGGAGACATCTTCCTAAATTCAAATCTGGCCTTAAATATTCCTCATCTGTAAAATGAGCAGGAGAAGGAAATCCTCAAATGAGGTCACAAAGACTTGGACATGACTGAGATGAATGAACAACATTTTTCAAGTATGTAATTAATTTTTGTAAGAGTCCCATGTCAAATTGAAAAAAAAATGCCATTCCCTGCTTCCATTTGGTTAACTCATGTCTATTATTTCTAACCTAATAAGATATAATTTCATAAAATTTTACTAGATTTGTCATATTATAAGAAAATATGGAAATCTCTAACTATAATTATATTTTAATTTATGCTTGTAGCTTTATTTAAAGTCTTCCCTCAAAAGGCTCAAATTTGTAGGGTACATAATTTTGTGATCTAATTCTTTACTTATAAGACACAGTTTTGACCAATTTTTCCTTTTTATGTGATCACTGAAAAATCTGAAGTGATTTTAATGATTATTTTAGTATATGATTTCTTTATTCCTGCTAGTATTTTGCAAATATATTGTTCTTTCTGTCTGGGAGACATGGGTATTAGAAGTTGATATGCTCTGGTCCTACTAATTATTTTTCACTTTGTCAAATGATACCTGTTGCCCTCTCGGGAAGATATTCCCCAATTATTTCTTATATTGAGTCATTTTTTCCCCCTATTCATCTCCTATGCCACTTTTTTACATTACAACATGTCTTATTGGATTGGAGTTATTTTTTGACTCCTGAATTTTCTGCCAAGATGTTTCCCTACTTGCTATTTCTATAGATTTTTTTTTCTTTTTACTATCTCAAGTATACATATTTATCTTTGGTTTAAAATTAAATCCTCTTCCCAACTCAGCAGAGGTTGTAGTAGCTTATGAACAGTTTAGCTGAATTGCATTTATTTTCCCATCCTATCTTCTTGGGCTTTCAAAATATTACCCTTGGAGACATGAGAATTAGATATCTGTATGCTCTGGTTTTATTAACTATTATGACATTACCAGTCATGAACACCTCTGTGTCAATTTGTCTACTGAATCACTTTCCTTTGTGATTGTTAGATGAAAGCTGAGCCCTAGAGAAGTGGATATTTTAGTGTACAGAAGACGATGACATGGTATTGTTGATCAGAATGGCTAGATTGACACAACACACCACACAGCACAAGGGATGGGGAGAAGGGGGGCAAAGGATATGAAAGCATAGAAAGGGAAGAAGAAAGTCACCAAAGTAATTTCATCTTCTTACAAATTCCTCAAAAACTTGGTCCTTCTTTGTCTTTCCATTTCAAAGAGACCGATGACATCAAGGGTGATGTCTTGACTTGTGTATGAATTGCATTTAAGTGAGATAGAGACATTGACCTCACTCCCTTCCCAAGCCTTCAAATTCCAGTGGCAGGACAAAAGTCAAGAAAACGGGCAACCACCCAGGATGCTGTAGATGATTGCGGTGTCTTTGATGTCTGACCAAGCTCTAAACACTCCACAATGCTTGCTTCAGCCATCTTTATCCTTCATTGGAACAAACTATTCTCATCTACCCATTCCACTGCGGGAAGTAGACACTATCTTGGAGTAGACATTCCCCTAATTCATCAATGGATTTGAGACATGTTGCTTGCCCTTAACCTTGTTTAAACCATCTGCCCAGATTATTTACTAGGGCATGACAACTGTGCATGCTATAGCTTCTTGGAGCCACAGTTGAGAATTGAGAGACAAATAGGCAGCAAAGGTACGTAAGCAACCCTGTAAAGTACTCAGCAAGAACTCACACCACAGGTGCTAATTCTCCTGAACTATTTCATAGTGGGGATGATATTTTCCATAGCTTATCAGCAGTAGACAAAGAATTAGAAAATAGGCCTCATTGTTTTTATTTCAAGTTTCTTTTCATTTGAACACTTTCTCCACAAAACTTCTTGAAAACTATCCTCAGGGTTGACACTAAATCCCATTGCCTGTTCAAAGCTAACAATTTTGTCTTTTGTGAACATGCTATTGCTTGAACAATTCCTGTGTAGTTATAGAAGAAGTAAAAGTACCATGGTTTACTGGAAAGAATGGACTGGGGGCAGCTAGATAGCACAGTGGATAAAGCACCAGCCCTGGATTCAGGAGTACCTGAATTCAAATCCGGCCTGGGACACTTGACACTTACTAGCTGTGTGACCCTGGGCAAGTCACTTAACCCCCATTGCCCCACAAAAACAAAACAAAACAAAAGGATGGATTATTGGTAAGATGATCAGGAATCTAAGCTTGAATCTACCACTTACCAGTTAAACAACATTATGCAAATTTCCTGGTCTATCTAGGATTCAACATACTCATTTGGGAAAATAAAGAAATGGAACTATATGAGTTCTAAGGTTCTTTCTATTTCTAAAATATTGTATGATTCTGGGTGGAGTCAAGATGGCGGAGGAAAGAAATCAAATGCACAGAGCTCCTGATACAATTACCCCCAAAACAGCAATAAAAGAACCCCTGGAGCAGAAAGACCCACAAAAATATGGGCTGAGGTTATTTTTCAGCCATAGACAGATTAAAGGGGGCCGTGCTGGGCTACCGGTAAAGTTCATTCCCACAATCACGCTGACAGAGACCCCAGGCATACCATACCAGAAGAACTTAACCCCCAAACCTCTGAATCAGCTGCAGCATCAGCATCTTCTGGAACAGAGCTTGTGTTCGGGTGAGAGGGCTGAACAGTTGGGTGGGGGGAAAGTACAGGGGTGTCAGTGGAACCTAGGGAGAAATTCGGCTATCCAGGTGGGGAAGGGGTGCAGGCTCATTGAAGCTAAGAACTACCACAGTGCTTTGCTAGAAAATTGGCTTGAGGTTAGCTTTGGACCAGAGAACAGGACAGGCAAGAGAAAAACCTGCCCTCCCTCAAACCAAAACACCTGGGAGCCTCGGAAGCTGGGGACAGTAGTATAGCCTAGAAGGAAGGTCCCCCAGTGGGGAGCCAAAAGTCAAGTAAAAGATGAGCAAGCAAAGAAAGTTGAGAATTATAGAAAATTTCTTCAGCAATAAGGAAGATAAAGGTGCACCCTCAGGAGAAGATAACAAAAGTAAACGGGGGGGGGGGGGGCGCAGCTAGATGGCACAGTGGATAGAGCACCGGCCCTGGAGTCAGGAGTACCTGAGTTCAAATCCGGTCTCAGACACTTAACACTTACTAGCTGTGTGACCCTGGGCAAGTCACTTAACCCCAATTGCCTCACTAAAAATAAAAAAAATTAAAAAGTAAACAGGAAAAAGAAATCACAAGGGACATTAAAAGGTTAAACTGTTTACACTCATACATGAGAAAAAAATACTTCCAACTCATAAAAACTTTTTCAGCAAGGAATACACAGAGGACACAGGTCTCAACTGAATATGAAGGGATGGTATTTGTAAAGCATTTATTTTTTGTGTATCCTTGTTCTTTGTGGAGCAAACAAGGTGGGTTGTCTGGTGTCTGAGGCTGGTGAACCTCACTATCATCGGAATTGGCTCAAAGAGGGAATAACATACATACTCAAGTGGTTATAGTGATATATTTTTGCCCTGAGAAGAGGGGAAGGAGGGAAGGGAAGTTTGGGAGAGGGAACCATAAAAAGCAAAACACTTTAGAGGAAAGTGAAGATGTTAGGCATAACACCACATGTATGACATCTATTGAATTTCTTGATTTCATAGGGAGAGTTCAGGAGTGGGGGAGGAAGAAAAATTTAGAAAACAGAATTAGCTCAAAGGCCATAATGTCATCAGAGTGGGCTGAAGGAGGGAATAACACACACACACACACACACACACACACACACACACACACACACACAATAGGGTAGAGTAATCTATTTAACCCTACAGGAAAGTAGGAAGGGAAGAGGATAAGGAGGGAAGGGTGAATGAAGGGAGGGTAGAGTGAGGGAGGGTAGAGTGGGGGAGGGGGCAGTCAGTAGCAAAACATTTTTGAGGAGAATTAGGGAAAAATAAGACAACAGAATAAATATCACTGGAAGGGAATGAGATGGAGGGAAATAGTTATGATGATTGACTACGATGTCAAAACATATGGTACCTACTTTCCTGGGCTATTGTGAAGAAAATTATGATGAAGAGGATGCTATCAGAAAAACATGGAAAGACCCACATGAACTGAAGCAGAGAAAAATGTACTGCATACAAAATAACAGCATTAGCGTAAAATGACCTGCTGGGAAGCACATGGTTATTTTCAGCAAGGCAATGATCCAATATAACTCTGAAGAACTTAGGAAAATTGCAGTACATCTACAGAGAAAGAACTGATGGTATCTGAAAACAGACTGAAACATTTTTTTTTGACAATTCCTTAATCTGAAGTTTTGTTTTTATCTGTTTTCTCTCACAACCTAGATAATGTAGAATTGTTTGCCATGACTACTCATGTATAATTTATTGTTTGAGTTCCTAGGATGGGGGTGGGAGGGGAGGAAGAGAAGTTGGAACACAAAGTGTTAAAAAAAAATGATGTCGAAATTTGCTTTTATATGTAATTTGGAAAATAAAATTCTAAAATATTTTTTAAAATAATGTATGATGAAAAGTCACAGAATTAAGTCTAGAACCAGGTCTTTTAGCTATGAATTCAATGCTCTTTTTATTTGAAATGAGTCAACTCTAAGCAAAACTGAAGTGATACTTTTGTGTCCCACTCCTCCCTGTTCTGCATTTCAATTACACTTGTCTTAAGGAAAATGTAGGTTTTCTAATTCTCATTTTCCTCACCTGTAATATTTATCTCATAAGGTCATTGTTGTGTCCAACTGAAAGCAACCCCCATTTGGGTTTTTCTTGGCAAAGATACTGGAGTGGTTTGCCAGTTCCTGTTCCAGATCATTTTACAGTTGAAGAAACTTAGAAAAAACAGGGTTAATTGACTTCCCTAGGGTCACACAGCTAGTAAATGTGTGAGGCTGGATTTGAATTCAGATCTTCCTCACTCCAGGCCCATCACTCTATCCAATGTGGCACCCAGTTGGCTGGGTAATTGTAAAGTTTCAGTGAAATTAATAAAGCATTTTGTCAATTTTAGGTGCAAACATATAAATCTATCTTCTACTTCCTCTCTTTCTGCTATCCATTACTGCTGATGTTATCAGTTTCATTTTGGGGATAGTCATAGGTTCATAGAAAGACAGGATTATAGATTTAGAGTTGGAAGAGGCCTTGGTAGTTAACTAGTCATATCCATTTATGCTCATTAGATGAGGGAAAAGATCTAAGAGAAAGGAGGTGACTTGTCCAAAGTCACATATAGTGTCTAAACGGGATGATATTATTTAGAGCTGAACATTTTGTTAGATATTATTTAGGAATGAGTTATATGAGACTGTTAATGGGGTTCCTTCCAACTCTGAAATTCCATGATTTTATTATTTAACTTCTTGTAATGGTACAAATGACCATACTGAGGCCCAGAGAAAAAATTTAATTTGATTGAATAATAAGAAGGGGAATTGGTATTTGAATCCAGGCTCTCTAACTCTAAATTGGACCTCAAGGTTATTAGAAATTATCTTATAAACTCATTCATACTAAAAAATGACAAATCACTGGCTGAAAAATTTACCTGAAATACATGTTCCTCCATGGGATATTAACATTACAATATCTATCAAAGTCTAAAACTAAGGGAAGAAATTCTAATAATGGAAAGAATTTAGGGGATCATACTTGCCAGCACTGTTCCTTCCAAATCATTCCACAATTCCCCTAAGTGTAAGGCCAGATCTAACTGGTATAATAGCTTGGGATGAATATTTCTAGTAATTAAAAACTAATATGAATGGTTAATGAAAGGACTATATGTACTGGATCAACTCTGACTCAAATTTTCTGAGTATACTGGCTATAGCTTTCTCAATTGAAAAGATGCAAACTTTAAAGTGTTCATCTGCCAGGAAATCAATTGCAGCAAACAAATGGAAAAGAACTATCAATTATTTCAAATTACCATTGATTACCCACTATGTAGGCAACTAGGTGGAACAGTGATTGGAGCACCAGAACACCTAAGATCAAATCTAGTCTCAGACACTGAACTAACTGTTGACCCTGAACAAGTTACTTTACCCTGTTTGCCTCAGTTTCCCCATTTGTAAAAATTTGCTGGAGAAGCAAATGGCGAACTCCAGGATCTTTGCCAAGAAAACCTCAAATAGGGTCATGAAGAGTCAGACGTAACTCAAATGACTGAACCCCAATTTGATCATTCCACTGATGTGTCATATTGTATGCCAATAACACAACAAAAAGATACATGTAATTTAATGTTGTCATAAATTGCTGATTTACTGTAGAACAATGTCATGAAAGGGGGAAAAAATCCCAGCTACCTGACCTTTTCAGGAAGGAAGAGTCTGAAACAGAATAGCAGAGTGGGAGTGAAATGCAATAAACCAGGAGATCTGGGGAGCAGAGCCAAGATAGCAGAGGAAAGGCAGTAACACTCAGATTTCCTGATACAATTACCCCTCCCCTCAAATAAAACCTCCAAACATAGCCAGAAAACAACTCCTAGAGCATTAGAATGCACCAAAAGACAGTTGAGATTATTTTCCAGCTAAAGACACCTTGGAAGTTCAGCAGAAGGGGGAACCAGGCTGGGAGTGGAGTCCAGCCCTACAATGGCACCAACACATATACATCCCCAGGCAAGCTGCACCAGGGAAACTTACCCCTTAACTTCTAAATCACTTGCAGTGCCTGCATTTTCTGGAACTAATCTCATGGTCTGGTGAGAGGGCTGAATGTTTGCCCGGGAGAGTCTATGGGAGTGTTTGCAGGAGCTAAGGGGGGATTTGGATGTCCTATCCAGGGGGGAACCAGAAAGAAACCTTGAGTGGTGGCAGCCTCGGTCGGGGAGGGGTGCAAGCTCTTTGGAGCTAGCAACCATAGCACATAAAGTTTTGCTGTCTGGTTGATTGACAAGTTGGCCTGGGGTTATCTATAGATCAGAGAAGGGGCCAGGTGAGTGAAGCAACTACCCCTCATTAAATCATAACACCTGGGACCCCCTGAAGCTTGGGACGGTATACCCTGGAAGCAGGACCCCACACTAAGAAGGATTTAAAAGTCAAGTGAAAGATGGGCAGAATGAGCAGGCAGGGAAAGTTGCAAATCAGAGAAAACTTCTTTAGTGACAAGAAAGATTGAGGTGTACCCTCAGAAGAGGATGGCAACATCAGGGACCCTACATCTAAAACTTCTGTAAGGAACTGGTTGTGATTTGGGGTTTCTATGTCCCCATTTTTGGCTGGGATTGGAGGCCCTGGCACATGCCCATGCATGCTGGCCTCCTGCTGAACACCCATGTGCCTGCATGACTAGAAGCCCAGTGAGGATAGGTCAGGTGATCTTTAGCGTCCAGAAGCTGAGGGGCTGGAAATTGTAGTTCTGTCAATCAGATAGCCAATTAGCTTGGGGCTGTGTGTGTGGTCAGCCCTGTTTCCTGTGGGAGAGAGAAGGGAGGAGAGGTTTCACTTTTGGAGGCATGACAGAGGGAGTGAGACACTGAAATGCTGTGCAATGGGTTCTCTTTGAAAACTATTTCCAGGGGGTGGTGAGTTGCAAATTGTATTTTTTTTCCTTCCCATATTCCTTTATTTCTTTGTCCCTATTTCTATTAACCTTACTTGTGTTTTAAATTTGTTCCCACTGGATTCAGGAGGACCTGCGTTCAAATCCGGCCTCAGACACTACACACTTACTAGCTGTGTTTCCCTGGGCAAGTCACTTAACCCCAATTGCCTCACAAAACAAACAAACAAAACAAAATATAGAAAGGACTAGAATTTCTAGGCTAAATAGCTTAAATTTGTTCCCATTAAGAGGCTGTTAATCTCATTTCTTACCCTAATATTACAGCGAGCTGCCCAATTAACATTTTCCATATTAAATTTGGCCCTTAAACTTCCAAGAAACATATGTATTGGTCTCAGGCCATAGAGGCACTCAAAAAGGACTGTGAAGATAAAGAGAGGTAGAGGAAAAAATGGAAAGAGATATGAGGATGATGCAGGAAAGACATGAGAAAAAAAGTCAACAGTTTGAAAAGCCAAATGGAAAAGCTCTCTGATGAAAATAATTGCCTAAGAATCAGGACTGAACAAACGTTAGTGATGTTATGAGAAACCAAGACACAATAAAGCAAATCCAAATGAATAAAAAAAAAAGAGGGAAATGTGAAATATCTTCTTGTAAAAAATGCTGACATGGAAAATAGATCCGGGAGAGATCAGTTGAAAATTATTGGACTACCTAAAAGCCATGATTAAAAAATCAAACCCTAGACACTATCTTCCAAGAAATTATCAGGGAAAATTGCCCTAGAATATCATTCTAGAAGCAGAAGGTAAAATAGAAATTGAAAGAATCCACCTCCTGAAACAGATCCCAAAAGGAAAACTCCCAGGAATATTATAGCTAAATTCCAGAGAAAATATTGCAAGCTGCCAAAAAGAAAGAATTTAAATATCATGGAGCTATAGTAAGGATAAAACAAGATCTAGCAGCATCTACATTAAAGGAACAGAGGGCATGGAATATGATATTCTAGAGGGCAAAGGAACTGGGAGTACAGCCACGAATCACCTATCCAGAAAAACTGTGTATAATCTTTCAGAGGAACAAAATGAGACTTCAATGAAAAAGAGGACTTTCAGGTATTTGTGATGAAAAGACCTGAACTGAATGGAAAATGTGACTTTCAAGTACAAGACCCTAGAGAACCATAAAAAGGTAAACAGGAAAAATAAATCACATGGGACATTAAAAGGTTAAACTGTTTACATTCCTACATGAGAAAATAATACTTCCAACTCATAAGAACTTTCTCAGTATTAGGGCAGATGACAAATAAATTAAGACAGAGGGCACACAGGAGAATGGATTACAAAGCAATGATATCTGTAATGTATTTATTTTTTGTTTATCTCTTTTTGTGGGGTGGCTGGAGTTGGGTGACATGCCTAGGGTCATGCAGTGCGTGAGTGCCTTGTGTCTGAGGCCAGATTTGGGCTGGGGGGGGAGGGTCTTGGGTCCAGGGTGGGTGCTTTGTCTACTGTGTCACTTAGCTGCCCCATGATGACATCTTTAGGGTAAAATTGAGGGGTGAGAAGAATGCACTGGGGGAGGGGGAAAGGGAGGATAGGATGGGATGAAATCCCACAGGAAAGGGGTTATGGAGTAGAGGGAGAGATGGGGGAGGAGCAGGGTAGTAAATGAACTTTACATTCATCAGAATAGGCTCAAAGACCTTAATCTCATCAGAGTTGGCTCAAGGAGTGAATAACATACACAGTCAATTGAGTGGTGTAATCTATCTAACCCTGCAGGAAAATAGGAAAGGAAGGGGATAGGGAAGGAGGAGCAAAAGAAGGGAAGACAGATTGGGGGAGGGGGTAGTCAGAAGCAAATCCCTTTTGAAGAGGGATAGGGTGAAAGAAGATAGATAATAGAATAAATATCTTGGGGAAGGGAATAGGATGGAGAGAAACAGTTAACAATAGTAACTGTGAAAAAGAGAAAAGGGGGAAAATTGTACAAAAATTATTTATAGCAACTCTTTTTGGTGGCTAAAAATTGGGGTTTGACTGAACAAGCTGTGGTATATGATTGTACAAAATATTCAAAATGCCTTGTGGTGAACATAAAGTTACCAAACTGTGTATATTCTTTGACCTAGTGATACCACTATTACATCTATACTCCAAAGAGATCAAAGAAAGTTGAAAAGGAAGGACTGATAGGTACAAAAAAAGTTTGTAGTAGAGAAATTTTTGAAGTAGAAAGTAGATGGGTGCTCATCAATTGTGGAATGGCAAAATAAATTACAGTATATGAAAGTAAGGGAATATTATTGAACCCTAAGAAATGATAAAAGGTATAGTTTCAGAGAAAGTAAGATTTCTATCAGCTTATGCAAAATTAAGTAAGCATTATGGGGAGAATGGTTTGTAAAAAAACAAGATTGTAAAGACACACAACCCTGGAAGATTTAAGAACTTTCTCTAATAACGGCAATGACCAAACATTGGCTAAGCAATAATTAAATGACTCATGACAAAGCAGACGGTTTTTTTTCACTTTGACAGGGAAATGATAGTCATGGCTAATATGGGAATCTGTTTTAATTATTCCCATTTATTTTAAAATTTTTATTTGTTTCTTTTTTCACTTGGGTGTATGGAGATGAGATTGAGAAAAAATACTTATTCACTGAAAAAAACATGCTTTGTGGCAGTCTTCTTGCAATGAACCACAGTATCTGGAAAGTATTACCTATGATCCACTATATTGTAATGCTTAATTCCTATTGGACTATTTCTTAAGGCTCTAAATTGATTGATGTAATATTTATGTTGTTTTTATTACTCTTTTTAAAAAGAGATTTAAATAGTAAGTCTATAGCAATAGTCACTCCCTTTGGTAACCCCAACCTTGAGAATTAGTCCTGGAACTATGCCTGGAGATCTCTTCTTGGTGAATAATCTAATGACTTCTAGTCTGCTATATATCTCAGAATTCAAAATCTTTGGCCTCATTGTATGATAGCATAGGTAATGCTGGTTATGTTATACTTTCTCCTCCATACCTTAAAAATGTCCTGATTTGACCAGCTAGTGCTTATTTTGGTAGATACCTTCCTTGGCTCAAACCCTGACTATTGGGACAGATCAGTTAAAACTCATTTACCTTCACAACATTCCTCAGAGATGAAATCTATGTATATAATAAAAAAAAGTTTCTGGGAAGCCACTTGGCCCAGTAGTGGGAAATAGATTGCTGGAGCTTGTAAACAGAAAAACTTGAGTTCAAATTCTGATTCAGGTGTTTTTTAGCTGTGTGACTCTGGAGAAGTCACTTAACCTTCCTTCAGTCTCAGTTTTTTCATGTGACTCTAAATTCTATTCCAAATCTAAATGTATGATCCATGTATATAAGACAGGAGTTCTTAATCAATTTATGTGTCATACACTTTTGGGGTAATCTGGTGAAATCTATAAATCTCAGACTAACGTTCTTAAATGCATAAGATAAAATACCAAAAAAATCAATTATGATACCATAAGCAATTAAGAGAGCATGGAATTGTCAGCTTTATGGACAGAGGAAGAATTTAGGACCAAAGAAGATATAGAGAGTAAAACAAAATATAAAATATATCATTTTGATTATATAAAATTTAAAAGTTTTTGCCCAAACAAAACTAATGTAACCAAGATTACAAGGGAAGCAGAAAACTGGGAAAGAATTTTTGAAACAAATATCTCTGGTAAAAGCTTCATTTCTCAATTATATAGAGAACTGAGTAAAATTTATAAAAATACAAGTCATTCTTCAATTGATAAATGTTCAAAGGATATGAACAGGCAGTTTGCAGACAAAGAAATCAAAGCTATCTATAATCACATGAAAAAAGTGTTCTGGATCTCTATTGACTAGAGAAATGCAAATTAAAACAACTCTGGAGTATCACCTCACACCTATCAGAGTGGCAAATATAACATAAAAGGAAATATTGGATGTTGGAAGGGATGTGGGAAAGCTGGGATACTAATCCACTGCTGGTTGAGTTGTGAAAATGTCCAACCATTCTGGAGAGCAATTTAGAACTATGCCCCAAGGGCTATAGAACTGTGCATACCCTTTGATCCAGCAATACCACTGCTAGGTTTATATCCCAAAGACATCCACAAAAAAGAGAAAAAGACCTATTTGTACAAAAATATTTCTAGCAGCTCTTTTTGTGGTGGCTAAGGACTGAAAATCAAAGGAATGCCTATCAGGTGGAGAATGGCTAAACAAGCTGTGGTATTTTATAGTGATGGAATATTATTGTGCTATAAGAAATGACAAGCAGGATGATTTCAGAAAGGCCTGGAATGACTTGTATGAACTGATGTATAGTGAAGTGAGCAGAACCAAGAGAACATCATGCACAGAGACAGCAATATTGTTTGATGAAAAACTGTGAATGACAACCATTCTCAGCAACACAACAATCCAAAATGATCCCAAAGAACTATTGATGAAACATACCATCCACCTCCAAAGAAAGAACTGATATTGATGGAAGACTGACTGAATTCACTTTCTTTCATTTTTTCCCTTTTATACAAGTTTTCTTGTACCAAATTAACTAATATGATAATGTTTTACATAATCATACATGTATAACCTGTAAAGAATATAATTGTTGTTCGAGGTTTTAAAATCGAGCAGTTCCAGAGACAACCAGAATCCAGAGACAGCCAGAATCCAGACCAGAGTCCAGTTCCCCTGATGACATCTCAACCCTCTTTCTAAGACAAGATTTTAAGGACTTTAAATGGACATTTTTGTTTTTCCTTCTGTTACTATATACATCATCTGTAATATGTATTTTCCCTTTCCTATATTGTTATTAGTATATTGTTTGTTAGCACTGGTTATGATATTCTGTTATTTTTTAAAATTTATTTATTGTTCCATCAAGGAAACACCCTGTCTTTTATGCCTCAGCGTGCACTGGCCTGGGGCACCACAAACCGCAGGGTGTTCCCTCCACTGGTTGTAGCCGTTGCCATGGCGCTGGCACTTCATGTCATCACCACTTGCTGAGGCCTACATGGGCCTGGCAAAATTATGATAATTGGAAGTCTAGTGAGGGCAGTCATGTGACTGTCAGAGCAGCCATCCCATTGGCTGGGACTGTGTGGGGTTTTTCTGGGATTGGGGGAGGAGAATTGGGCATTCTAGCTGGACACTGGAACTACAGGAGTTCTGCTGCGTATTCTCAGCTGATTCCTGGGCGGTGGTATCTTTTGAGGTTGTATAATTTCCCTTTCCCCATTTTATTTCCTTTCCCTTGATCCTACTGATCCTATTTGTATTTTTGTTTTAAGTTCGTTCTTGTTAAAATAAATCTTGTTCTGTTTTGAGGGAGGCTGCTGGTCTCCTTCCTTGCCCCAATATTGCGGTGAGCCACTTAGCTAGCACTCCCCAATTAAAAATTGGTCCCCACAGACCCACATGTACAAAAATATTTATAGCTGCTCTTTATGTGGTAGCAAGGATTTGGAAGTTGAGGGGGTGCCCATCAATTGGGAAATGGCTGGACAAGTTGTGGTATATGAATACAATGGAATACTATTGTCCTGTAAGAAATGATGAGCAGGAGGAGTTCAGAGAAACCTGGAGTGTCTTATGTGAGCTGATGATGAGTGAGATGAGCAGAACCAGAAGAACATTGTACACAGTATCATCAACATTGAGTGTTGACCTACTGTGATGGACTATATTCTTCCCACCAATGCAATGGTACAGAAGAGTTCCAGGGAACTCATGATAGAAGAGGATCTCCAAATCCAAGAAAAAAAATAATAATTGTGGAGTATAGATGCTGAATGAACAATACTATTTCTTTTGTTTTTGGTGCTGTTGTTTTTTTTTCTATTTTGAGGTTTTGCATTACTGCTCTTATTTTTTCTCTTATAACAGGATTAATGCAGAAATAGGATTAATGTTATTATGTGTATATATATATGTGTGTGTATAGATATATATCTATATGTATATGTATATAGATACATAGATATAACCTATATCAGATTACCTGCTGTCTAGGGAAGGGGGGAGGGAGGGGACGGAGGGAGAAAAATCTGCAATTGTAAAGCTTGTATAAACAAAAGTTGAGAACTATCTTTACATGTAACGGAAAAAATAAAATACCTTATATGTTAAAAAAAAAAATTGGTCCCCACAAACCCATATCTAATTGTTTACCACCTCAGGGAGGAGGGAGGGGATAGAGGGAAAGAGGGATAAAGAATGGAACCTAAAACCATGAATAAAAATGTTTATTACTTAAAAATAAATAAATTTAAGGAAAAAAATAATTCAACTTAGGTTTAAAAAAAAGAAATCAATTATATTGATCTACATTTATCATAGAACCTTGTTGGTTCATTTCCCATGTCTCATCTAGTACATCTGTAATTCTCAAAATCTCTGCACTTCAGTCCAACACACCTATTGCCTAGTCCTGATCCCTATCTCTCCATATGACTCACATTCCAAATCACTTTTTTTTTTAGGTGAAGAAGCAGGCCAACAGTTCTTTCTGTTCCTTGAATCCATATATCTGGACATAAACTGGTTTGCCCCTGACTTCCATTTAGAGGTCATAGAATCCTAGCCCCAGGTATCACATAAACTCATTTTCTGATCCCTCCTACACCTCCTTAATTTCCATAATCCCACATTTAAAAGCCTGGTCCAAAGCAATTACATTAGTGAACAAATAATGAGTACTGACTACTTTTCTAATCACATAATTTTTTTTTCCTCCTTTTGAAAAGGACTATAATGAATCCATATGAGCCTTGCCAAGGACTCTGCATTATATGTACTTGTAAAAGAAGCAATAATTTATGGTTTATTTAATACCAATACAAACATAGCATCAGTCTCCAAATTAGATTAACCCACAATTAGGGTAGAACTTCAGTACCAAATATTCATAATACTCTAAACTCCCAGCCAACATATCTGCCTTAATTATATGCAGATTTGTACAATTGCTCATCTCCTTGTTTGTTTAAACAGTACATGGAAATTTAAATGTAATGGGAATTTTTTGCACTTTACTTCTTAACTACCTCTAAACATTATCCATGTGATAAAAACAAAGAATATCATTTTGTAGATTATACTATAGAAGAGATGAAAAGAGCTTGCAGGATTCTCACAAATCTTACACGTTTAAGGAAGGGGAAGGAGATAAGTGCCACCTATATATCAGGCACTGTGCTGAGTGTATAAATATATTATCTCATTTAATCCCTGAAACAACCATTAGAAGAGTAAATGTTATTATTATTCCCCATTTTATGGCTGAGGAAACAGGCAAACAGAGGTTAACTGACTTGTCCAGGGTCACTCAGCTAGCATCTGAGGCCACATTTGAACTCAGGTCTTCCTGACCCAGTGCTCTATGCACCTAGCTGTCTTCTCCATAATAGGACCATGGATTTAGAGCTGAGAGGGCACTTAGTCCAACTCTCTTATTTTAGGGTTAAAGAACCTGAATGACTTGCCTAAGTTCACACAGCCAGTATGTATCCAAGACATTATTTGATTCCAATTCTTTCTGACTCCAAGTCCAGTGCTCTCTCCACTGTGCCAGACTGCATAAACAATTTAAGGAAATAGAGAAATGGAAGGCAGCATCCCTCATAAGCCCCGAACGACATCTATTTCTTTACAAATAAGAAATGACTAGTTATAGCTATTTCAGTAATTTCAGATTTCATACTTTGTATTTAGTTAGTTCATTAAGTTATTAGGGCATATAAGGAGAGGAAACACCATTTTTTAAAAATGAACAAAAAGAAGACAAGACTTGTGATCATAATATGTCAAATACTGCATATTTAATTCAGCTATTGACTCTGAAAAATGGGAAATGGAACAAAGATTTTGACCAAATTAATTCCTAATTCTTTATCCAAAGAAAAATAGTCACCAGAACAAGGAGCAAGAATGTCCAGAATATGCCTTAGCCAATAAATACAATCTTCTTCCAAACTGAGACATGGCAGCCAGGAAAAGAGGCAAGGTAGTGTAGTAGACTGATACAACACTGGACTTGAAGTGAAGAAAGCTAAATTTAAATCACATTTATGATTCTTACTAGCTGTGTGATATGAGCAAGGCACTTACCCTCTATCTCCTCATCCATAAAGGGATCCATAATTTCTACAATACCTTCTACCTTTGAATCAATGATTCTATGACTATGCTATTATGGAGTATAAACATATTTGCAAAACATTTCGTAGGATCGTCGATCTACAGCTGGACAGAACCACAGACTTTAGTCCAAACCCTTCATTTTGCAAATGAAGAAAGTTAGTATGTATTAAAGGTAGGTTTTGATGCCAGGTCCTCTGATTCTGAAGCAGTTAACTCTGTGTGGATACATACACACAGAGAAAATTAAAGGCAATATTCTTGGATCTTGTAGCTAAAGTGACTAGATAAGCTAGATAAGTTTTCCTGCAAACAGTGGGTTTTGAGAGCTGATTCCTGAAGGAACAAAGCCAAGGCCATTTAGACAAGAGTTTGGGGTTTTTTTGTTTGTTTCTTTTGTTTTATTTTTCTGTTTAGAATTTTATTTTCCAAATTACATGTGAAAACGAATTTTGACATCAGGTTTTTAAAATTTTGTGTTCCGGGGGCAGCTAGATGGCGCAGTGGATAGAGCACCGGCCCTGGAGTCAGGAGTACCTGAGTTCAAATCTGGCCTCAGCCACTTAACACTTACTAGCTGTGTGACCCTGGGCAAGTCACTTAACCCCAATTGCCTCACTAAAAAAAAAAAAAAAAAATTTGTGTTCCAACTTCTCTTCCTCCCTCCCTTCCCACACCCCACCCCCAAGAAGTCAAGAAATTCAATATGTTATACATGAGTAGTCATGATTTTCCATCTCCACATTAGCCAGGTTGTGAGAGAAAACAGACAAAAACAAAACTTCAGATTAAGGAACTATCAAAAAAATATGCTTCAATCTCTTTTCAGATACCATCAGTTCTTTTTCTGTAGATGGATTGCAATTTTCATGAGTCCTTCAGAGTTATATTGGATCATTGCATTGCTGAAAATAACCATGTCCTTCCCAGCAGATCACCTTTAACTACTGCTATTATTTTGTATACAGTGCATTTCACTCTGGGTCTTTCCAGGTTTTTCTGATAGCATCCTATTCATTATAACTTTTATATGATACCTTAAAGTTGACAAAGAATTTTCTTCACAATAGCCCAGCAGAGTAGGTACCATACATTTTGCCATTATAATCAATCATCATAACTATTTCCCTTCATCCTATTTACTCTATTTTCTATCTTCTTTTACCCTATTCCTTCTAAAAGTGTTTTGCTTCTGACTGCCCCCTCCCCTACTCTGCCCTCCCTTCTTTCACTTTTCACTCCTTATCTTCTTCCCCTCCTGCTTTCCTGCAGGGTTAGATAGATTACTCCCACCCAATTGGATGTGTATGTTATTCCCTCCTTGAGCCAATTCTAATGAGATTAAGGTCCTTGAGCTAATTCTGTGTTCTAAATTTTCTTCCTCCCTCCTCAAATCTCCCTATGAAATCAAGCAATCCAATATAAGTCATAGATGTACAGTTGTACAGAACACCTTCGCCTTCGTTGAAAGTGTTTTGCTTTTTTGTGCTCCCTTCCCCAATTTGCCTTCCTTCCTTCCTCCCACCCCCTCCTTATCGCCTTCTCTTCCCACTTTCCCTCAGGGAAAAATATATTACTATACCCACTTGAGTTTGTATGTTATTCCCTCTTTAAGCCAATTCTGATGATAGTAAAGTTATCAGTGGATTCTTTCAATTTCTATTTTAGCTTCTGCTTCTAGAATATCAGGGCAATTTTCCTTGACAATTTCTTGGAAGATGCTGTCTAAAATCTTTTTTTGGTCATGGTTTTTAAGGTAGCCCAAAGATATTCAAATTATCTCTCCTGGATCTATTTTCCAGGTCAAATGTTATTCCAAGGAGATAATTCATATTTCCCTTTATTTTTTTTATTCAATTGGATTTGCTTTGCCATGTCTTGGTTTCTCATAAAGTCACTAGCTTCCATTTGTTCAATCCTAATTCTTAGGCAATAATTTTCTTCAGAGAGCTTTTGTATCTCCTTTTCCATTTGGCCTTTCAAGCTGTTGACTTCTTTCTCATCACTCTCCTGCCTTGCTCTCATTTCTTTTTCTGTTCTTTCCTCCCCCTCTCTAAATCTTCCTTCTTTCTCTCCAAAGTCCCTTTTGAGCGCTTCCATGGCCTGAGACGAATTCATATTTTTCCTGGAAGCTTTGGATGTAGGGGCCCTGGACAAGAGTTAAAGGAGGGATTCTTGGATGCTGTCATTATTTTTACAACAATCACTCTTCATCATAGAAGAAATTCCTAGAGTCCCTCGCCACTAATAAGATATAATCATAAACTATGACTGAATAATTTCATTAAATTGTTTTAATCATAATGAAATCGACAGTAAGTGTTTGTTTTCCTCAGACATTAGATTCACAGATATTACATTTATGATATTGAAAAGACAACAAAATATGCATGTGCCAATCTGGTTGGTTTTCCCAGAAATTTTCAATTTTTGAAAGCTTCATGGATTCCTAGATTCTTGTCTAGTTGAGTGAGTTCTTTGAAACAGCCAGTCTCATATTTCTGGCTCACCCACCAACTATCCTTATGATCGCTGGCAAAATACTCATTTGTAAAATAAATGGGGTGAGCTAAATGGTGTCTGTGCTTCCTTCCAGTTCTAAAGTTCAGTGATTCTGTAACTCCAAAATCTTCCATATTTTGCAGAATCAATGTTAAGCAGAAGCTAGAGCCTTACTGAAAATTTAGTGAGAGTAATTGTGTAAAGAATTAATTGTTATTTGAGGTTTTTATGCCTCAGCGTGCACTGGCCTGGGGCTCTGCAAACTGCATGGTGCTCCACCCACTGGCTGTAGCCATTGCCAGGGCTCTGGCACCTCATGTCATCACCACTCGCCGACGCCTACACAGGCCTGGCAAAATTATAATGATTGGAAGCCTAGTGAGGGCAATAATTTGACTGTCAGAGCAGCCATCCCATTGGCTGGGGCTGTGTTTCTAGTTTTGGGGGAGGAGAATTGGGCATTCTAGGTGGAAGCTGGAAAGCAACAGGTATTCTGCTGTGTATTTTCAGCTGATTCCTGGGCAGTGGTATTTTTTCAGGTATTATAATTTCCCTTTCCCCATTTTATTTCCCTTCCCTTGATTCTACTAATCCTGTGTGTGTGTGTGTGTGTGTGTGTGTGTGTGTGTGTTTTTAAAGTACATTCTTGTTAAAATAAATCTTGTTCTGTTTTGAGGGAGGCTGCCGGTCTCCTTCCTTGCCCCAATATTGCGGTGAGCCACTTAGCTATCACTCCCCAATTAAAAATTGGTCCCCACAATTGAAAAGTAATGATTATTCTTGAAGAAAGCATAAAGATGACTGCTTAGTGGCTATTTATAGCACTTCCATTTCAATGTTCCCATGCAAGAGAAAATTATACTATTATAGGGAGAGGTCAAGTCCTAGCCATTTCCTTCTGTTTAAATAACACTTAAGATAAATTAATTCATGTGCCCCTACTTCTTAATATTTTAGTAGCAAAATATATGCCTAAAAGGAAAGCATAGGGATTGTCTAAATCAGTATATCTTTCCCACTTGACTTCTCTCTATACATATACAGTATCATAACTCCTGTCAATCAGATTTTCAATATTCATTTTACATTTAGTAAATTGTAGCTATATGGTTATAAAATTAAGCAAATACTCAATTCTTTACCTTAGTTTACTCCACTTGGAATAGAGCTTAATCTTC
This sequence comes from Dromiciops gliroides, assembly GCF_019393635.1. Taxonomy (NCBI): domain Eukaryota; kingdom Metazoa; phylum Chordata; class Mammalia; order Microbiotheria; family Microbiotheriidae; genus Dromiciops; species Dromiciops gliroides. The sequence continues at coordinate 573,456,582 of NC_057861.1, read as the reverse complement.
CCAAATGTATTGCTGATAACTAATATTTTCCTTAGCATAGCAACCGTTGTGTAAAATTGGTTTCTTATCATCCTCTCTTTCTTTGTGTCTGTGTGTCTGTGTCTGTGTATAAGTTTGTGTATGTCTCTCTCTCTTTCTTTCTCTTTCTCCACACAAAAACACATACACACAAAACAGTCATACATATATAATGCCTGTGCATATTTGTGTATAGAGATTACTAAGATGAGACAAATGAAGTCAATGGACAAAATATGGTTAAAACAGGAAAGTATAGTCTGAAATCCTATCAATCTGATTTTGAAATTTCTCTTCTAGTCTATGACTTCCATTTAGGTAGAGATGACCTCATTCATCTTTATATCTCTTACAGAACCTGGTAAAGAGCCTTACATATAGGAAACAATAAATACTTTCAATAGACTCTCTCTCTGCATCTCTGTCTGTCTGTCTCTCTCTCCCTCTCCTTCTCTCCCTTCTATTCCAAGATTTCCTGTCATTTATAGTAGAAGCTGCCAGCTCTTATATTAAATGTCGACAGAAGACTCAAGAGAAACCTAGAGAGAAATTCACTTATGCAATTGAAAGGGCTATTAGATAATGAAATGCTAAAATTCTAATAGCAATAGAGAAAAAAGTATCCATTCAGAGTCTTAATTTCAAAGTTTTTTGTTTTGTTTTGTTTTTGTGGGGCAATGGGGGTTAAGTGATTTGCCCAGGGTCACCCAGCTAGTAATTGTCAAGTGTGTGAGACCACATTTGAACTCAGGTACTTCTGAATCCAGGGCTGGTGCTTTATTTACTGTTCCACCTAGCTGCCCCTCAAAGGGTTTTAAAGAGTATAAATAGGGAAACACCAAGGGTCTTGGAGAAGGCTAGTTCTGTTATTAGAATTTTAAGAAGGAAAAGAAAAGAGATGGTAAAAAGGAATTATACTAGTGGAGAAAGAATGAAGATGGTGCAGAGTTTGTCATTTCTCATAATTGGAGCACATGAAAATATAAAAAGGAGGAAGGGATAGTAGAAGTAGGCATTAAAAGAACCACACTCTCTTTTGACACCTTAAAATCAATAGGAAAATGGGTGAGAAGTAGAAATGGCAGTAGGAAAAGTTGGGTTTTTTTAAAGATGATATTGAGGAAGGAAAAGTCAGAGATGAAACAAACCTCCTGGTCCTTAAGGGAGATTAAAAGGAAAAGAAAAAAGAAAAAAAATCTGGAAACTAAGTAACCATCTATCAAATGGGTAACAGTTAACCAAGTGGGTAAATGTTAATGTAATAATTATTACATCCAAATTATAAATATAATGATATGATTGTGTCATAAAAATGACAAGAGAAAGGATTTCAAAGATTCTTGGGGAATACTAAAATGTTGTTGAGTAAACTGACCAAAACCAGGAAAATAAATTTATACAATGAAAACAGCAATGTAAGGGGGAAAAGAACTCTGCGCAAAGCAATGACTGATCCTGTATCCAGAGGACAGATGTAAACCACTTCCTAACAAAGAGAAAATAGAATCAAGGTGTGAAGGGTATATGCTATTTTGGACATAGTCACTTGATGGATTTGTTTTGTCTGACTATGCTTATTTGATACAAAGGATTTTGTCTTTTGTTTTTAATTCAGTAGCCAGATAGAGATAGTGATGGTGTCAAAAATGGTGGGGGGAAACCAGTGAATTAAAGGTAAAGAGAGGAGTACAGAAGGAAGTCAAGGAAATATGGAGAAACATAGGAGTTTTTTTTTAAATAGCACTTGGAATTTATAGTATGCTAAAAAAAAAATAAGACAAAGTAGAGAAGAAGAGAATTGGAAGGAAAAGAAATAGCTTAGAACAGAAAATGGGAAATCTCACCCAAGTAATATGGCATAGAGACTCATGGTTTCATAAGTAATCCTCTTTTGTGTTCCATTTTGTATATGGAAATGTTTTGATTTTTCAGTGTTGTTAAAGTTCAGAATAAAACATTAAATAAAGTAAAGAATCGTATCACAGAAAAAGAAGATGACAATTCCATAGCAGGAGCAAGGAACAGCTGATGGTCAGCCTAACTACTTCACTGATATCCCTACAATGTCAACAGGATATGAAGAATGCACCTAGTAGTAAATGAATGGGATGATAAAGAGAATAATTATTGTCAGGCATGTGCCAATTATGATGTCAGTCACTGGAAAGAATAACCACATCACTGAGATCACAACATATAAATACTAGAATCAATATGTATAAATATGTATAAAGACTATATCAGAGGGGCAATCTGGCCTCAGACACTTGACACTTACTAGCTGTGTGACCCTGGGCAAGTCATTTATCCCTCATTGCCTTGCAAAAAAAAAGACTACATTAGAAATAATTTGGATATACCTAGTTAAATTGCTTACCAGGTTCTCAGGAAACAGATAATTTCAAGCCATTTTTGGAATGTCAATGGACTAATAGTTTTCTTCAGCACTAGTCAAAGTAGCTATGTACTCAAATCATGCATGCTGTTTGCAACCAAAAAATTAATGTATCTCACATTCTACACTAAAGGAATACCAGCACTGGACTTGCAATTCAAAAAGATTCATCTGGATGTTACAAATGTGAACTGCAAAAGATTTACTAAAATTTTAGAGTGTTTTCGGCTTAGAATAAAATACATAGAACTAGGTAGGAAATTTTTTAGATATCGAAGAAACGCAGATGTTCACTTGAAAAAAATAATGCAATTTAACAGGAAATGGAAAATTCTGAAGCCTCTTGGAATTGATGACTAGTTGATTTGCTGACCTTTCACTCTTTCACTGTCCTGTATATTTAACAAAATTCACATATTTAATTCTTGTCAAATAGTTAAATTTATGTTCAGAACTACTTCATATCAACATAATGGAGTCAAATGAATGTAAGTCTTCAAAATGCCTTTGCTTATTAAATCTCTATTAAAAGCAGGATTTCATTGTGTTTAGAAATGACATTAATTGGGGCACCCTGTAGATTTATTCATAACGTTTGCTACATAAGAATTTTATTCACTTGAAAGGCTTCATTCCTTTGTCAAGGATTAACCAAAAAAGGCCTTTATGGCACCTAAATATAGCATGGAGGAATAATTTAGCACACTGTGAAATTCATTATATGAATGTGTTCCTCCCCCACCCCTTCTTAGACTTGAATGAGACATTTACATAACCCCTGTTGCACCTGCACTAGGATTTATATTTAAAATAACTTTTTGTCAAATTTAGAAATAATTTTTTACTTTGCTCATTTCTTTTAATTGGGGTAAGGATGATAGATTAAAAGCCGACCAAGGACAGGATTGATGACTAGTAATGAGAAATTATTTAATATTTGGAGCGGCAGATTCAAATTATTTAATAAATGCTTTCTCAGAGTGACAATCCAGAGAAGAGTGATCAGATAAAGGAATACAGAATACTGTGAACCTAACCATGACTGCCAAATGGTGGAACATATTACTGCTATATTCCTTTACCATATATATTGATTTAACATCTTTCATTCAACACTGTTGCCTCTCACTGATTTACTGCAACTACATGGTGAATATATAAATAAAGCTTTGATGGTATTCTCAGGCACACTGTTGAACACTGGTGTAACATTCTGGCTTGGAAGCAAAGTAGAGGATTTTTTGGAGGGGGTCTAGTTAGAAATGCACACCTACACCACAATTTTGATTCACACTTTTAGTAGCATTTATATGGCCACTCTTGCTGTCATGATAAAATCAGGTAGGAATAGAAGACACTGAGAAATATTGGCATTTGAGAAATAAAAGGAGCTTTTAATCTATGCACTGTGGGATTATCCCTGTATAAAGAGTTCTAGTATCTGGGTCATGCCAGGGGGAAAAATCTTAACTGAACATTTTTGGCTCCTAAAGGTAGAAAAAGTTTTCTATATTTTGGGTTATATTGTGTTCTTTAAACCATTATCTACAAAGAAATAAAAGGTTGGAATAAGTGTTCTGGGATTCTTGGCTTCCAAGAAAAGAGTTACATATGGAGAGGGGATAAATTATCCCTAAATTAGGATTTATTTGTAGATGTCAAGTTAATTCCAACATACTAATCTTAAAATAGGTAAAATTATTTATAGCAAATTCGAACTCTAGGTTACCATTCTTTCCCTGAATCCTGTGTTTCAACCTTGAAAATTCCAAGTGTTTTATAATACTAAAAATGGTGTCCAAAGGTGCATCACTTTTTCTTCTACTGTTATCTACTATAAAGTGGAAAAAACAGTTACTGGAAGCCAAGTGGCCAGAATTCTAACTTATGTTCTCCTACAAATTCTGAGTCAGTTTTCTTATCTGTAAATTGCAGAGGTTGGACTGGTTGACCTACCAAAGTCCCTCCCAACTCTGATCTTCTAGGGTTCTGTTCCTCCCTATCACTTTTGTTGTCTTCTATCAATTTTTTAAAAATCAATACTTTCTAGGACTAAGTGTGCCCATATTTCATATGCTCCACTTAATATATTATGGTGGCTCTTAAGTGAATTTATCAACTTAGCTAGCATGAATTAGGAGATCACACAAACAGGCATGTTCTCTTCACAGGTACTTAGAATTGAAGTTTTGAAATGTAAGATTTTAATTAAAAATGCATTTTAGATTTTGCACAAATTTGTATTGATTTTAAAAATTCACCATGGAAAATCATTTTCATATATACCAAATTCAGTGTATTCATTTCATAAGGTAGCTAGTGAGTATGTTCATTAAACCAACAGGGCACTTAGGAACTGAATGACTCATATTCATTATTGCTTTGGAGGGAGATTTTAAGACAAAAACATTGCTTACATTTGCATATGTGTCAGCTTGAGAAATCATTGCCTCTCAACAGAATGAAACAGTTTATACAAAAGTTCACAGATGTAGAAAAGCAACATATATAGGGGTATATAATATCTTGTAGGGTGATGCTTTTAGGGTGTGTGTGTATGTGTGTGTGGTGGGGGGATGGAGTTTCTTTATTTTGATATTTCTGGACCTATTTTTTATTATAATTACCTTGTAGATAAATAAATGATTTTATGACTTTAAGTAGACACATAACTTAAAGTCTTAGATGCATTGAGAGATTAAATGACTTGACTAGGCTACACAATTGTATAGTGGCAGGACCTGAATCTGGGTTTTTCTTATCCCACGGCCAACTCTCTACTACTTCATGCTCCCTCTTCTGATCCAATGGACTAAATTTTATTTAGGACACAATCTTCAAAGTCAAATAATATTAGAACTCTTAATGATATGGAAGCAGCCTTTTATTAATTTATCATTTTATTAGTATCAAAAACTCAAATGAAGAAAACCTATTTACAAATTTAGATTTAAAACTCATCTGTAACTTAGGGTCTAAGAGAGTTAGCTGAGGTACTAAGAGGTTAAATAACTTGCCTGAGGTCACATGGCCAATATGTATGAGAGACCCAGGTCTTTCTGAATCTGAGACCAACTGACTATCTTAGGAAAACATTCTATGCTATATTTTACAGCTATTAAAGCAAGGTATTTCTTGATTGAATGATTTCCCAATAAATCCATTTTACTTCTCTATAAAGTGAGCAGGTTGAAGCAGATAATCTCTAATATACTTTCATGAGATCCAGGAATTACAACTTAAGTTGGCAAAACTTATCCTTGGATTTTGAAAGAGTTAAGTTCAAAATGAATACTCCAGGCTCACCTGATATGCAATTCTTAGGGCCTTAGTCATAGAAAGAACATGATCCATTGGCTAGATTTTTCTCTTTTTTAATTGATCCATTGGAGTACTGGGGAGTTTATTCGCTAGACTGAACACTGTTCAGATGTGCTTTCAATGATGCTGTTTTTGCATTTGTCACTGGCAAAATAGCAAGACAAGATTTAAAAAATAAAAGGAAACAATGACTCCAACACTATACATATAAATGTTCTCATTTTTTTAACTGTGAGCAAGCACAATTATTGAAAATAATAGTAGATGGGGCGGAGCCAAGGCAGGGGAAGAAAGGCTGTGACTCTCCCAGCTCTGGAAAACCTGTCCACATACCTCCAAAAATAATGCAATAAGACAACTCTTGGAGCAGCATAATCCACATAAGAACAGAGTGAGACTCTTTTCCCTTCAAAGATGGCTTAATTAAGGGGCAGCTAGGTGGCAAAGTGGATAAAGCACCAGCCCTGGATTCAGGAGTACCTGAGTTCAAATCCGGCCTCAGACATTTCACACTTACTAGCTGTGTGACCCTGGGCAAGTCACCTAACCCCCATTGCCCGACCCAAAAAAAAAAAAAAAAAAGATGGCTTAATTAGGTGGCTGGGATCAACTGCTGTTCAGGCTGAGAAAGGAGCACAGTGCATGGAACAGGACTACCCTCAAGCAGGTGGCACCTCCAAAGACTCAGGATCTTCATCTGCTCCTTCTGAAGCATGGCTCATGGACTGGTGAGGGGGTCCAACTGTTGGGGGAAATAGCTGTGGCCTCTGCTGGAACTGGGCTGGGGTGCCCACATTCTAAACCAGCAGGCAAACTCAAAGAACAGCCACTAAGTGGGGGAGGGCACAGGCACACCAAACTTCAAACCATAGAGCATCAGATCTCATTCAGACTTCTGTTTCAAGGTCAAACAGAAAGCAGGCCATGGTTACTCACAGGCCAGGCAGGCTGAGGAAAAGCCCAATCACTACCTGGGCCAAGCTGTAGCTCAGAACAGTGTGTCCTGGAAGCAACACTACACTTTAAGAAGGAATTAAAAGCCAAGAAATAGGGGATCAAGATGAGTAAGCAGAAAAAAATAGCAGACTATTGAAAACTGCTTTGGGGACAAGCTAGACCAGAATACACCCTCAGAAAAAGATAATAAGTTAAAGCTTTTGCATCCAGAGCTTCCAAAAAATATGAATTGGTCTCAGGCATTGGTAGTAGTCAAAAAAGACTTTGAAGAGAAAATAGGAGAGATAGAAGGAAGATTTAGAGAGGGGGAGGAAAGAATGGAAAGAGAAATGAGAGTTATGCAGGAAAGTCGTGAGAAAAAAGTCAACAGCTTGAAAAGCCAAATGGAAAAGGAGATACAAAAGCTCTCTGAAGAAAATTATTGCCTAAGAATTAGGATTGAACAAATGGAAGCTAGTGACTTTGTGAGAAACCAAGACACAGTAAAGCAAATCCAAAAGAAAAGAGCTGACCTGGAAAATGGATCCAGAAGAGATTACTTGAAAATCATTGGACTACATTAAAACCATGACAAAAATAAGAGCTTAGACACCATCTTTCAAGAGATTTTCAGGCAAAATTGCCCTGATATTTTAAAAGCAAAAGGTAAAATAGAAATTGAAAGAATTCACCGATCACCTCCTAAAAGAGATCCCCAAAGGAAAACTTCTAAGAATATTATAGCCAAATTCCAGAGATCCCAGGTCAAGGAGAAAATATTACAAGCAGCTACAAAGAAGGAATTCAAATACTGTGGAGCCACAGCCAGGATAACACAAGATCTAGAAGCTTCTATATTAAATGACTGAAGGGCAAAGGAACTGGGACTGCAACCTAAAATCACTTACACAGCAAAACTGAGTATAATCTTTCAGGGGAAAAAATGGGACTTCAATGAAAAAGAAGGCTTTCAAGCATTTGTGATGAAAATACCTGAACTAAATATAAGACTGTAGAAAAGGTAAACAAGAAAAAGAAATCATGAGGGACATTAAAAGGATAAAGTGTTTACATTCTTACATGAGAAGATAATACTTCCAATTCATAAGAACTTTCTCGGTATTAGGGCAGCTGAAAGGAATATACTTAGATAGAGGGCACAGGTGTGAATTGCTTGATTCCATAGGGAGGAAGAAAATTTAGAACACAAAGTTTTTGTTTTTGTTTTTTTAAATCAAGGTCAAGAAGGCAGCTAGGTGGTGCAGTGGATAAAGCACCAGCCCTCAAGTCAGGAGAACCTGAGTTCAAAGCCAGCCTCAGACACTTGACACTTACTAGCTATGTGACCCTAGGCAAGTCATTTAACCCTCACTGTCCCACAAAAAAAACCAAACAAACCAAAAAAAGGGGATGGCTAGGTGGTACAGTGGATAGAGCACCGGCCCTGGATTCAAGAGGACCTGGGTTCCAATCTGGCTTCAGACACTTGACACTTACTAGCTGTGTGACCCTGGCCAAGTCACTAACCACCATTGCCCCACCAAAAAAAAAAATCAAGGTGAAGAAATGATGAGCAGGCGGATTTCAGAGAAACCTGGAAGGACTTACATGATTTGATGCTGAATGAGATGAGTAGAACCAGGAGAACATTGTGCCCAGTATCAACAACACTGTATGTTGATCAACTGTGATAAACTTGACTCTTTTCAGCAACACAATGATTCAAGAGTGTTTCAAAGGACTCATGATGGAAAATGCTCTCCAAATCCAGAAAAAAAGAACTGTGGAATCTAGATGCAGATTGCACCATACTATTTCTACTTTTTTGTCTTCCTTTTATGAGGTTTTTCCCTTTTTCTCTGATTCTACTTTCACAGCATGACTAATGCAGAAATATGTTTATTGTGAGTACATATATAGCCTATATCAGATTTCTTGCTGTCTTGGGGAGGACTAGGGAGGGGAGGAAGGGAGAAAGATTTGAAACTAGAAATCTTATAGAAACAAATGTTGAAAATTATCTCTACAGGTCACTAGAAAATAGTAAAATACTATATTAAACAAAAACAAACAAGAATATAATAGTAGAAAAACAGCAGAGAATCATGTCCAAACACAATACAATTTTTCATAGTAGAGATTTAGCAAATTTTAGCCCAAAGATCTGGGAAAAGATAAGGAGACATTTTATCAAATCTTTAAGGCTTGGCTATATATAGCTTTATACTTTGGACTGATAAAGATTTTAATTAAACTAAGAAGAAAAGCAGAGTAGGCAACAATGTCAACATACAGCCTCTAGAACTTGAAATTGCCCTATTCAACAGCCATTAACATAAATAACTAGCTTCACAAAAAAGGACTGACATTCACTTCGTAATGTGATTCATTTGGGCATTTCAAAATTGGACTCTTTTAGTCCATAGCTTTTAAAATTATCTACCCTAATATCAGGAAGATTTTGTTCTGAGACATTTTAATTAATGCTTTACATGCAGTAGTTAGTTACTGCCATTTTAGCAACTTCAGGTCTACAATATGTGCAACTTAGTTCTAATTTTCTGTGATGCAAATAGAGATTACAGGAAAGTTACCTTTTATAATATTTTATAAATCTAAATGAAGGATATATTTTAATATTGAGTATAGTAAGACCTTGAAATAGGAAGTTCAAGTTGGTGTATATGAAGAAACCAAATTTAATTCTGAGAGAAATGCAAAGATCCCTAGATCTTAGACTAGATGATAGCATCTAGTCATTAAGAGTTTGGAACTAAATCATTTACCTGGTAGAAAACAGGAACACTATTGCTTGGGTCAAGAAGCAATAGTTAGAACTGAACATGGAACAACTAATTGATGTAAAATTGGGAAAGGAATATGACAAGACTGTATGTTGTCACTTTATTTATAGAATTTATATCAGAAAACATCATGTGAAATGCCAGGCTGGATGAATCAAAAGCCAGAATTAAAGTTGCCAGAAGAAATATCAACATTTTCAGATATGCAGAAGATGCCATTCTGATGGCAGCAAGTGAGGAAGAATCAAGACTTTTGATAAGGATAAAAGAGAAGCATGTGAAAGATAGCTTGAAATACTAAGATCACCACAACTGGTCTCATCATTTCCTGGCAAAAATAGGGAGAAGAAATGAAAGCAGCATCAGATTTTAGATTCTTGGGCTCAAAGATCACTGCAGATGGTGACTGCAGCCATAAAATTAAATGATGCTTGCTTCTTGGAAGAAAAGCCATGGAAAATCTGGAAAGCATACTAAAAAGCAGAGACATTACCTTGACAACAAAGGTCTGTATAGTCAAAGCTATGGGTTTTTTTTTTCAGTGGTAATGTATAGCTGTGAGAGTTGGACTATAGGAAAAGCTGAGAACCACAGAATTGATGCTTTCAAGTTGTGCTGGAGAAGACTTTTGAGAGAGCAAGGAGGAAGAATCATTCAATCCATAAAGAAATTAATTAAGACATTAAAGAAACAACCATTGGAGCTGAACTTTAAATACTTTGGTCACATGATGAGAAGACAGGTCTCATTTGGAAAGTCCCTGTTGTTGGGAAAGATTAAGGGCAAAAGGAAAAGGGGATGGCAGAAAATGAGATGGTCAAGTAGTATCATGGAAGCAATAAACATTACCATGGACAGGCTTTGGGAGATAGTGAAGGGCAGAAGAGGCTGACATGCTATAGTGCATGGGGTCAGGAAGAGTCAAAATGACTGAAGGAATTAACAACAAAAGGATCATAGAGGGTGTGTGTTCCAATTCTATTCTTTGTCTAGATGAGGTAATTATGGCCCTAAAAGATTAAGTAGCTTGCCTGAGACTGAACAAGCTGAAAGTGTCAGAGCCAGGATTTGAACCCAGATCTTCTGACTCTAAATCTAGTACTCTTACCTTATTCAAGATTAAGAGTGGGGGGCGGAGCCAAGATGGTGGAGAGGAAGCAGCAAGCTGCCTGAGCTCTCCTTCTGTTCCTTCAAAAGGAACATTAAATCAAGCCTCTGGACAGATTCTGAAACTACAGAACCTGCAAAGAGACAAAGAGACAGAGTCCTCCAACCAGAGATAATTTAGAAGACTTCAGGAAAAAGGTCGGTCTGACTCGGGCAAAAGGGAGGCCCAGCACAGGGCAGCAACCCAGCACCGAGGGGGTCGGGGCAAGTCAGCAGGAGCTGTGGGCCACAGCTGAACAACTGAGGCCCCTGGAACCTGGTTCAAAAATCTGGTGGCCAAGAAGGATAGTGGAAAAACCTACCTGCACTGGCCAGGAGGGCCACGAACGGGTCAGGTGGGAACGGATGCCGGGATCAGGCGCCTGGCTGGCCGAGTGCTCTCAGACAGGAAGTGCAGGGCGGGGGATCTCCACACACCATAAAGGCCTCAGAGTAAAAAGCTGGTCACACAGCACCTATACCCCTGCACAAGAAGCCCAAAACAGGGACCCTGGTGCCCCCAGAGCAGACCTCAACTTAAAAAATAAATAAATAAGCTGCAATAATGAGTAAGAAGCAAAAAAGAGCCCTCTCCATTGAGAGCTTCTGTATCTATAGGGAAGAAGCCAACACAAACTCAGATGAGGACAATAGCCTCAAATTGCCTACATCTGAAGCCTCACAAGGGAAGGTGAATTGGTCTCAAGAACAAAAAGCCTTCCTGGAAGAGCTCAAAAAAAAGGATTTTAAAAATCAATTGAGAGAGGTAGAAGAAAAAATGGGGAGAGAAATGAAAGCAAAACAAGAAAACTATGAAAAAAGAATCAGCAGCTGGGAAAAGGAAGCACATAATTTCACTGAAGAAAACAAAGCCTTAAAAAATTCATCTGGCCAAATGGAAAAAATGTGCATAATCTCATTGAAGAAAACACTGCCTTAAAAAATTCACTTGGCCAAATGGAAAAAAAGGTGCATAATCTCACTGAAGAAAACAATGCCTTAAAAATTAAAGTGGGACAGTTGGAGGAATCCACTAGACACCAGGAATCAGTCAAGCAGAATAAAAAAGATGAAAAAATAGAAGAAAATGTGAAATACCTCATTGGAAAGACAACTGATCTGGAAAACAGATCCAGGAGAGACAATTTGAGAATCATTGGACTGCCTGAAAGCCATGACCAGAAAAAGAATCTAGACACCATATTCCAGGAAATTATTAAGAAGAACTGCCCTGATATCATAAAATCAGAGGATAAAATCATCATTGAAAGAATCCACCCATCACCTCCTAAAAGAGACCCCAAAAGGAAAACTCCAAGGAATATTGTAGCCAAATTCTAGAATTATCAGGTGAAGGAGAAAATACTCCAAGCAGCCAGAAAGAAGCAATTTAAATATCATGGAGCCACAGTCAGGATTGCTCAGGACCTGGCAGCTTCAACATTAAAGGACCGCAAGGCTTGGAAAATGATATTCTGAAAGGCAAAGGAGCTTGGATTGCAGCTGAGAGTCTATTACCCAGCAAAACTGATCATTCTCTTTCCAGGGAAAAGATGGACATTCAATGAAATAGGGGACTTTCAAGGTTTCCTGATGAAAAGACCAGAACTGAAGAGAAAATTTGATCTCAACATACAAGACTCAAGAGAAGTTTAAAAAGGTAAACTGAGGGGAAAAAAAAAGTTACCCTATTAGGTTAAACTGTTTATATCCCTACACAGGAAGATAATACTCATAACTCTTAAGAACTGTAAATGTATTTGGGCAGAGAGAAGGACTTTACATAGAGGGTATAAATATAAATTGTCTTTGATGTGATGATACAAAAGAATTAAGGGGCTAAAAAGGGAGTCTATGGGGAGGAGAGGAAAGAGAAGGTGGAATGGGATGAATTATATCATATGAAGAGGCTGAAAAAAAAAACCTATTACAATAGAGGGAAAGAAAGGAGGGGTGAACATCGTTTCAACCCTATTCTCATTAGATTTGACTCAAAGAGGGAATAACATATACATTCATTGGGATAAAGAAACAACTCATTCTTTAGGGAAGCAAAAGGGGAAGGGAAAGGGGGGGACTGATAGAAGGGAGGACAAAAGCAAGGGAGAAAAGGGTAAAGAAAAGAGAGGGGGGTGATAAAAAGGGAGGGCAGATTGGGGGAGGCAGGGGTAAGAAGTAAAACATCGGTGAGGAGGAATAGGGTGAAAGAAGGGGGGAAAAGTACAAAGGGTGTAAATAGAATGGAGGGAAATAGACAGTCAGTAATAATAACTGTGAATGTGAATGGGATGAACTCTGCTATAAAACAGAAGCGAATTGCAGAGTGGATTAAAAACCAGAATCCTACAATATGCTGTTTACAAGAAAAACATTTGAAGCAGAGAGATACACACAGAATAAAGGTAAAAGGCTGGAGCAGAATATATTATGCCACAGCTAAAGTAAAAAAGGCAGGGGTAGCAATCCTTATCTCAGACAAAGTGCAGGCAAAAATAGATCTCATTAAAAGAGATAAGGAAGGAAATTACATCTTGCTTAAAGTTACTATAGATAATGAAGTAATATCAATATTAAATATGTATTGCCAAGTGGTATAGCATCCAAGTTCTTAAGGAGAAGTTAAATGAGTTACAAGAGGAATTAGACAGTAATACTATACTAGTGGGGGATCTGAATCTCCCCCTCTCAGAATTAGATAAATCTAGCCAAAAAATAAATAAGAAAGAAGTGAAAGAGGTGAATAGATTACTAGAAAAGTTAGACATGATAGATGTCTGGAGAAAATTGAATGGGGATAGAAAGGAATATACCTTTTTCTCAGCAGTACATGGCACATTTTCAAAAATTGACCATGTATTAGGGCACAAAAACATCATAGTCAAATGTAGAAAGGCAGAAATAGTAAATGCATCCTTCTCAGATCATGATGCAATAAAAATTACATGTAAGAAAGAGCCAGGGAAAAGTAGAATGAAAATCAATTGGAAACTAAATAATTTCATTCTAAAGAATGAATGGGCCAAACAAGAAATCATAGAAACAATCAATAACTTTATCCAAGAGAATGACAATAATGAGACAACATACCAAAATCTATGGGATGCAGCCAAAGCAGTGCTTAGGGGAAAATTTATAGCTCTAAATGCTTACATGAATAAAAAAGAGAAAGAGGAGATTAATGAATTGGGCATGCAACTTAAAAAGCTAGAAAAAGAACAAATTAGAAATCCCCAATTAGACACTAAATTAGCTATCCTGAAAATTAAAGGAGAAATTAATAAGATTGAAAGCAAAAAAACTATAGAATTAATCAATAAAACTAAGAGCTGGTTTTATGAAAAAACCAATAAAATAGATAAAATATTGGTTAATTTGATTAAAAAAAAGAAAGAAGAAAACCAAATTACCAGTATCAAAAATGAAAAGGGTGATATTACCACCAATGAAGTGGAAATTAAATCAATAATTAGGAATTATTTTGCCCAACTGTATGCCAATAAATTTGACAATCTAAATGAAATGGATGAATATTTACAAAAATACAAACTGCCCAGGTTAACTGAAGAAGAAATAAAATCCTTAAATAAACCCATATTAGAAAAAGAAATTAAACAAGCCATGAATGAACTCCCTAAGAAAAAATCCCCAGGGCCAGATGGGTTTATGGGTGAATTTTACCAATCATTTAAAGAACAATTAATTCCAATATTATACAAATTATTTGGAAAAATAGGTGAAGAAGGAGTTCTACCAAATTCGTATTATGACACAAATATGGTGGTGATACCAAAACCAGGGAAAGCAAAAACAGAGAAAGAAAATTATAGACCAATTTCCCTAATGAATATTGATGCTAAAATCTTAAATAAGATATTAGCAAGGTGATTACAGCAAGTGATCACCAGGATAATACACTATGACCAGGTGGGATTTATACCAGGAATACAGGGCTGGTTCAACATTAGGAAAACTATTAACATAATCAACCACATCAATAAGAAAACCAACCAAAATCACATGATTATCTCAATAGATGCAGAGAAAGCTTTTGACAAAATACAACACCCATTCCTAATAAAAACACTAGAGAGTTTAGGAATAGGTGGAGCTTTCCTTAAAATAATAAACAGTATCTACCTAAAGCCATCAGCAAGTATTATATGCAATGGAGATAAATTAGAGGCCTTCCCAAGAAGATCAGGGGTGAAACAGGGATGTCCATTATCACCCCTACTATTTAATATTGTCCTAGAAATGTTAGCTTTAGCAATCAGAGAAGAGAAAGGAATTAAAGGAATTAGAATAGGCAAGGAGGAAACAAAACTATCACTCTTTGCAGATGATAAGAATCCTAGAGAATCAACTCAAAAATTACGTGAAACAATTAACAACTTTAGCAAAGTAGCAGGATATAAAATAAATCCACATAAATCATCAACATTTCTATACATGACCAACAAAGCCCAGCAGCAAGAGATAGAAAGAGAAATTCCATTTAAAGTAACGGTAGATAATATAAAATACTTGGGAGTCTACTTGCCAAGACAAACCCAGGAACTCTATGAACACAACTACCAAACACTCTTCACACAAATCAAATCAGATCTAAATAATTGGAAAGATATCAATTGCTCATGGATAGGCAGAGCTAATATAGTAAAAATGACAATACTGCCTAAATTAATTTACTTATTCAGTGCCATACCAATCAGACTACCTAAAAATTATTTTATAGAACTAGAAAAAGTAATAACAAAATTCATCTGGAAAAACAAAAAATCAAGAATATCCAGGGAAATAATGAAAAAAAATTCACAGGAAGGTGGGTTAGCGGTACCAAACCTGGAGCTTTACTATAAAGTGTCAGTCATCAAAACTATCTGGTACTGGCTAAAAAATAGAATGGTAGATCAATGGAATAGGCTAGGCTCAGGAAATGCAGTAGTAAATGACACTAGTAATATAGTGTTTGATAAACCCAAAGACTCCAGCTTCTGGGATAGGAACTCAGTATTTGACAAAAACTGCTGGGAAAACTGGCAGAAATTAGGCATAGACCAACATCTTACACCTTATACTAAAATAAGGTCAAAATGGATACATGATTTAGACATAAGAGGTGTTACCATAGGTAAATTAGGAGAGAAAGGAATAGTCTACCCATCAGATCTTTGTGAAGTAAAACAGTTTTTGACCAAACGAGATAGAGTATATTGTAAAATGCAAAATGGATGATTTTGATTATATTAAATTAAAAAACTTTTGTACAAACAGAAGCAATGCATCCAAAATTAGAAGGGAGGCAGAAAGCTGGGAAACAATTTTTGAGGCCAGTGCTTCTGATAAAGGCCTCATCTCTAAAATATATAGGGAACTAAATCAAATTTATAAGAATCCAAGTCATTCCCCAATTGAGAAATGGTCAAAGGATATGAACAGGCAGTTTTCTGATGAAGAAACCAAAGCTATCTATTCCCATATGAAAAAATGCTCTAAATCTCTAATGATTAGAGAACAACTCTGAGGTACCACCTGACACCTATCAGATTGGCTAAAATGACAAAAAAGGAAGATAATAAATGTTGGAGAAGCTGTGGGAAAATTGGAACACTAATCCATTGTTGGTGGAGCTGCGAGCTGATCCAACCATTCTGGAGAGCAATTTGGAATTATGCCCAAAGGGCGATAAAGTTGTGCATACCCTTTGACCCAGCAATTCCACTTTTAGGTCTTTTGCCCAAAGAAATCATGGAAAGGGGAAAGGGACCCACATGTACAAAAATATTTATAGCTGCTCTTTATGTGGTAGCAAGGATTTGGAAGTTGAGGGGGTGCCCATCAATTGGGAAATGGCTGGACAAGTTGTGGTATATGAATACAATGGAATACTATTGTCCTGTAAGAAATGATGAGCAGGAGGAGTTCAGAGAAACCTGGAGTGTCTTATGTGAGCTGATGATGAGTGAGATGAGCAGAACCAGAAGAACATTATACACAGTATCATCAACATTGAGTGTTGACCTACTGTGATGGACTATATTCTTCTCACCAATGCAATGGCATAGAAGAGTTCCAGGGAACTCATGATAGAAGAGGATCTCCAAATCCAAGAAAAAAAAAAAAGAACTGTGGAGTATAGATGCTGATTGAACCATACTATTTCTTTTGTTTTGGGTGCTGTTGTTTTTTTTTTATATTTTGAGGTTTTTCATCATTGCTCTGATTTTTTCTCTTATAACAGGACTAATGCAGAAATAGGATTAATGTTATTATGTGTATATATATATATATGTGTGTATAGATATATATATCTATATGTATATGTATATAGATATATAGATATATAGATATAACCTATATCAGATTACCTGCTGTCTAGGGGAGGGGGGAGGGAGGGGAGGGAGGGGAGGGAGGGAGAAAAATCTGAAATTGTAAAGCTTGTATAAACAAAAGTTGAGAACTATCTTTACATGTAACGGAAAAAATAAAATACCTTATATGTTAAAAAAAAAAAAGATTAAGAGTGGTTGTATTTCTTGGAATTGAGTGTGACCTATAGTTATACACAAAACCAATCATATCCTTCTAAAAAAAATGCTACCCTGATTCTTCATCATTAAATGCAGGTGATGGTTGGTTCTTTAAAATTATGACAGTATAACCTAAGTGCTAGAAAGTCTTACTAAGATGGGAAGATTTATAGCATTGTTTCATGATGAGTAATATGTCTGTTGTCTGAGGATCAGAATAGCTAAATTTGGAAAGGGTTTCCTCACCAGGTCATTTCATAGGAATGAATGAATTTTTTAAAACTATTCATTAAGCACCAGGGACACAAACAGAAAAGTTTAAAGTCTCTGTTCACGAACTCATATTCTAGTATGGGGAGACAACACATATAAGAAGTTTCAGTGACAAGTCAGATGAAAAGACATCATGACTTATTGGGGTATAGCCACAGAGCTGTAAAGATGGAGGAAAATCTTCCTTAGTTTCATTTCCACTAATGGGAACAGCTAGTGGATAAAGCACTGGATTCAGGAGGACCTGAGTTCAAATCTGGCCTCAGACACTTGACACTTGCTAGCTGTGTGACTCGAGGCAAGTCACATAACCCCCATTGCCCTACCAAAACAAACAATTTTTAAAAACCATATTGGTGATTAATTTAGTGTTTACTAATATTATTATTTTATATCTCCTTTAACAACTTTTTTTTTAAGTGAGGCAATGGGGGTTAAGTGACTTGCTGAGGGTCACACAGCTAGTAAGTGTTAAGTGTCTGAGGCCAAATTTGAACTCAGGTACTCCTGACTCCAGGGCCGGTGCTCTATCCACTGTGCCATCTAGCTGCCCCTCCTGTAACAACTTTTGAAGAGTGCCTATAAAGTTGTAGTAGTTTTGTAATCTTAGAAAAGTACAATTACCTCTACTGAAGAAATCATAGAGTACTAAAATCCTGAGTTAATAATTATTATGATAATGCAGCTCTATTAAGTTTTTTCCATTATTTCTTTACCTAGAGATATCACCAACAAAGTGTCACAAATTTCATAAATAACCCAAATATTCATAGCTTGAGGTTGGGAAGACCAAAAGGCTTTGGGGGAAGAAGGAATGAATGCTTAGCCAAAAGAATAGATCATCTCTGCCCTGGCAATGTTTGATCCTAGAAAGATATGAACAATTTGGTGGCATATGGATTGTAGCCCTGGTTTGCAAAGTCCAGATAATTCCATCAGAATACTGGATGTTTTGGAGAGAAACTTTGGGAGGTCAAGAATGTGTGTGTGTGTGTGTTTAGGTGATAGATTTGTTTTCAGAGACTTTTGGGGAAAAGGGAGGGGGGGAGGGAGGGAAAAAGGAAAGAAGAGAAATAGAGGAAAGGAAGGAAGAAGAGAAGGATGGACATTAAAGAGAAGTGAATATATTTATCATCCTGAAGGTAAATGGCAGCATTGGTATCCCATCTTCTTTCCTTCTCAGTGCTTACATCCAGAAAGGTGGTGAGAACCACCAAATGCAGACAAGAGGCTATAAAAGGTGTGATCATGTGCTAATAAATGAATTTGGTTTAGGTGAGGCAATGCTTAAAGAGAGACTTTCCTTCCCCAACAGCTCCTAGGAAAGGGTGAAGGTGCTGAAGAACTTCCTTCTCTCTGGTATCTAAATAGTAACCCTTTTTGGCTTCTTATGGTCAGAAAACATCTGCCAATTGTGCCATTGTGCTCATCATCTCTTTCTAATACATAAAACTATTTTAGTGTGATTTTTTTCTATGTATTTGGGTAATACTGAAGGCCAGAAATAAGTTTTTCAAATATCTAACACTCAGCTAGTGATGTAAGATGATCTCAGGTTCAGAAAGGGTTGTGGAACAATGAATAGGCTTTCCTTGGAAAATCACCAACCACCTTGGGGGGCTGCTTCCTAACTTAGTAAGCTAGAGATACAAAGACCACAGAATGTGGCCTATTCCAGACAGTCACAATAAATGAATGAATGAATGAATGAATCTCTCTCTCTCTCTCTCTCCCTCTCTCCCCCTCTCTCTCCCTCTCTCTCTCCCTCTCCCCCTCCTTCCTCTTTCCTTCTGTGTATACATATATACACATATTTACTATAAATATCTCCATATATATACACATATATAGAAAATATAGCTATATCTATGTATATATACACATTTGTGGTTATGTAGAGATACACACAAATATATATCTATGTAGAAAGAATGAGAAAGAAAGGAAGGAAGGAAGAAAAAAAGAAAGAAAAAATAAGGGGAAGAGATTTGTGCTGTGTGAGTACCTCTACTCTTGGCACCGAATCCCATGTCATCATACATGGAGATTTTATTTACTTCCCCATAAGTGTAAGCAAAATACTACTTGGTAGTATAATATGCTACTAGATAAAAAGCCTTTATTACAAGTAACATCCGACAATGAGTTTCTGGATCACTATCATTTTCTTTTACAGAACAAGCAATGAAAATAGTGGACTTTTTTGTTTAATATGTGCTCCCAGCTTAAAAATAAAACTTGTAAAACTCACTGGTTTAATTTGCACCTTGATAATAGCAAAACTCATATGGTACATCTTTACAATTCTATCAAAAAGTGAAGTGTGAGTACTTTGAGCTTGGTTAAATAAAAGGTCAGGCAAGGACTCTATTAAAAGGTCAAGTCAATCAAATTACTAAGGATGTTGGCAAGAGATGTAGGCAGGTTGTTTTCAACCATGACTCAAGAGAACCAATTTCTGAGTCCAAAGAAAGCAAAATTATTTGTGAAAGTTACCTTTAAATATTATTCGCAACACAAAGAAATTCTGCATGGGGATACATTGGTAAAGCCACTAGGGAATTTTACCCTAGTTTTCAATTGGGCTAGTGGTGGTGAATGAAGAGGAAAATAAATTGCCAATTACTACAAAGAGGGCAATGTTATAGATTCTCAGCTGTGGCAAAGAACTAGGGTATTGTATTTTGTGGGTATTATCCCACTCTAACCAAAAAGTCCTAAAATACACAGACTGATCATTCTACATGTGTAATTTTTTCCCACTGAAGCATAGCACACATGTATAAATATACACATTTGTGTGTATATGCATAGAAGAACTATATGTTTAGGGAAGATTAACAAATTTCAATCATATAATTTCCATTACAGAGTAGAACAAATAATCTTTCCTTCAATCAGAACATTACACAACTAAAAGAAAATATTAAAGAACTGTGACTTTCAGAGGAATTTCTCCTACATGCAAAAAGCTTTAAATACAACTGATATTGCATCCAACAGCCTTCACAAAGAAGAAAAAAATGCCTTTTCTCTCAGATGCACTATAGGCAGAGAAATACTAAGGAGTCTATTTTTTGAAAGACAAAAAAAAAATATATTTGGAAAACAATGGAGAGATGCCATCATGTGGCTAAAGAAAGTATGCACTATGAAATTGATAGCAAACTGGATATGGTTCAAAGAGACTACCATCTAGTGGTCAAAGTTGGAAATTATTTCAGCCTCTGGGAAGGAAAATTGTCCATCAATACTGTTGTCTCCACGTTCAGGTTTTTGTGCTTGATAATTCTATTCCTATCAATTGATTTTGACCATTAATATGTTTAACATTATATTAACATTACCAATAACTTGTACCTAATGCCACTGAGAACCAGAATAGAATATGAAAATATATTCCAGTTTGGCAATATCATGTGTACTTCAGACATATGGAGGGAGGATGATTAAAAAAATCAGACAAATAGTAAATTCAAATATATTTGTCTGGACATTTAAAATTTTACAACAAAGTATCACTTTTGGCAAAATTTTGGACCTGAGTTTATAAAACCTTATGGTCAATGAACATATTATATTTTCCATAAAAACAACAGAAAGATTATGTGGGGTAGTGGATAAAAAGCTGACACAGGAGCCAGCGAAGACATTGATTCAAATCCCATCTCTGACACATATTGCCTTTCTAACTCATCATTTAACTTTGTGACATCATTTAACTTTTCAGTTTTCTGGGAAATTCTATAAGACTGAATGTTGCAGAGAAGATGCCAACTAGCATTGGTAAAGGAATTATTTTCATCTAGGAGTTCCCTATAATTTTGAACAAATCAAGCTCCTATTCTAAATAAAAACAAGATGAAGAAATTTTCATTACTCTCTCAGGGTTTGTTTGCTTGCTTTGTTTTGTTTTTAACTAGAAGGAACCAGATGCACCATTTAGTTCTCAATTTAAACCTAGAGATGGAAGGGACATTAAAGATTGCCATACACTGGATTTTATCCTCAGAACTTTGCAGTATGGTCATGAGTCTCTGGATTACATTTTATTTTTATTTTATGTATTAATTTCCTAAAGAAAGTTTAGGGCTCCAAGCTAATTTGAGTGTCTGGTATATGAGCTCAAACTAATTCTCATGTACAAAGTAGGGAGATTTAACAGGCCATTGGATCTTATTTATTTACACACAAACTTTTTAGACAATTTGAGAGAATGATTTTAAATGATTAGATGTATTTTTCCCACTTGAACATGAATAATAATAAGCCTTTGCTGTGATGGTGATTTATCTTAAAGATGGTCTGCCCTGCTTGCAGCTTGTGCCTTTGGAGATAAAAAATAAAAATAATAAATAAATTTAAAATTATTTTAAAAATGAATTGATTATACTTCTATGCTGCTCTCATGAAAATAGACTTTTGGAATATGAGATCCAGTGATCACTGATGTCAAACTGATAGAGTAGGAATATTAAAAACAAATATGAAGATGCCATTACATAAGATTTTTCATTTAAATTTCTAAAACTTCATTGAATCTAGCTTTCCAAAAAGGAAAATAATGGAATAAAGGTCTGTGAGGAACTTTGTATTCCTAGGCTGACCAACATTCTTATTTCACAGGAAGATAAATCTGAATGTAGCAAGGTTTTGGGAGACTAATTCCTTTGTGAACAAAGAAAATTCATGAGTTTCTCGGAAAAGTGGTGTTCCAAGGTAAGTATACTGCAATCCTTTCCTCCTGCCCTTGGAGAGAATGAGAGACTTATACTAGAGAATGTATGGGCACAGACATAACAAGTTAGAAGGAGATTGAGCAATCCTTGACAATGGAGGAGAAAGGGATTAATTGAAGCCTTGCAAAGGAATTTGAATGGAAATGGTCAATTAAAGGCAATGAGGATGTTGGAGAGTCAAAGTTAAATGGAGAGGCTGGTAGAGGTTGGTACTGAGGTAAGATCAGGTTCTACCATGTCCTTTGGTACCTTTGAGTACCAAGGCACAACAGAGAGGGCTGATCATGGGACATGTCTGACCAATAAACTTTCACCTGACTAAAAATGCATGCAGATGACAAAGCGTATCTCCCTTTCCACCCTTTGTCTGTGATGATGTTGAATCCAAAGTGTTTCTGTTCTTCAAAGTTATTTCCTTCTTGATTTTCTTAGTGCTACAGTCAGCTAGAAAAGATGGATCATAACTGTTCCTGGTTGTGTGCTTCAACATTTGCAAAAGGGAAGACATAAAGGGGCTCTGGTATAAAGGAATCTTCAAAAGGCCAGACCTTCTCTCTCAGTGGCTAGGACTCTACTTGAGCTAACTGAGAAAGAAAATTGATTATACTTCACAAACTTCCCAAGTCATGGGAATCTGGACCATAAGATCTAGTCAATACCTGAATATACCGGAAATTTACTAAGAAAATAAAGAAGAATAAACACTTCCCTCAGAGGCAGGTGGCTAAGACAAATTTACTCATCCCATTGTTCTCTCCCAGCAGAATCAAGAATCTGTTCTAGAGAGAGGGGTGGTGTGGAGGCTTAGTTTATTAAGGGAAAGTCACCCACCTGAGTCATTCTGAAAGGAGGAGATGGAAAAGTTTAGTTCTGCCTATCCAAAGATGGCCCTTTCCATTCCAGAGTTGTTGTGAGAATCAAATGAGATTACTATATAAGGCCCTTTGTAATCTTTAAGGTGCTATATAAATGTATTATTATTATTATTTCCTACCTTTGTGAAGTCTTGAAATCTGAAAATACAAATTAATTTGAACCACACTTCTGATGCTTCCTAAGAGTATGAAATTTGGGTATGTCACTTAGGATCTCTCAGCATCAGTTTCCTCAACTGTAAAATAAGGAAGTTGGATGATCTCTCTCTCTCTCTCTCTCCCTCTCTCTCTCTCTCAATACACATAAGTTCATGTATGTATGTATGTATATATGTATATACACACTTAGTAAGAGCAAATCTCATCAATGAATTCAGAAGATAAAGAGAAGGAACCTTTGGAAGGAATCAGAAGAAAGAGAAAGATGACCAGTAGGAGTCAGAGGAGTAAATGAAAAATAGAAGTAAAAACAAAGAGGGGAGGAGGAAGGGAGAAGGAGAAAGAACATGATAAAGGAAGACAGAATCTGGGAGTGGGAAGGGAAGGGAATGGAAGGGAAGGGAGACAGAGAAACAGAGAATACAAACAAGGAAAGGGTAAGAGAAAGAAGAAGGAAGCAGGGAGGGAAAAGGAGAGAAAGAAACAGGTAGGGAAGCAACCACTGCCAACTGCCTCTCTCCCCTTATCAACCCAATCATTCTAAAGCAAGAAAAGTCCCATTTTCTTCTCCATATCCTTTTAAGAATATCTTCTATCCAGTAATACCTCGTCCTCCAAACACACACATAAATCTATGCACTCCCTCAATTACTTTCTCTCAGGTTTTGCCTAATTTGGGAATATGATGGCCTTAGCCTTAGCCTGGCAAAGGGTTTCACAATATTAATCTATAAAATGTGTTCTTTAATTAAATATCTCTCAGCCACTGATGTCACTAAAACCACTCTGTCATTGAGGAGAAAAAACTCTCTTCACACCCCTTAAAACTTTACATGCCTAAGCTGTACAACCTCTATAAATTGTGGAGGTGTGTTCTCATAAACAAACATTATTTAAATGTTTCTCCACTAATCCTGACATAGGGAATATACAAGTATCAACCTCCATATAGTCCTGAAATTGATATTCCTAAAGGATAGGTCTGGCCATGTTACTTCCCTGCTCAAGAAACTGCAAAATGCTTCTCTCTTATCTCTAGGATAAAATACTCATTTTTCAGTTGGTCTTTGAAAGACCTGTTTTCAGTCTACTCTACTTTTCCAAGTTTATTGCATGCTACTTTTTCCCCAAGTCATGCATATGTTCTAGCCAAAATGTACCCTGCACCAAAAATTCATCTCCTGTCTCCATGCCTCATGCAAATTGTTCTCCAAGAAACTTATTCTGAACCACGCCCCCCCAAATTGCTAGAGACTTCTTGCTATACACACAAACACACATACACACACAAACACCTCCAGGCATTTGCCATGTATTGGGGTGGAGGACATGTAACTAGAAAATTAAAGGTAAAATATATGTCTAATCCCCTCATTTTACAAATGGAGAAACTCAAGTAGGTTAAATGACTTCTCTTTTTTGGGGGGGGTGTAAGGCAATTGGGGTCAAGTGACTTGCCCAGGGTCACACAGCTAGTAAGTGTTAAGTGTCTGAGGCCAAATTTGAACTCAGGTCCTCCTGATTCCAGGGCCGGTGCACTGTGCCACCTAGTTGCCCCAAATGACTTCTCTAAAGTCACACATTAGAGGCATAATTTGAACCCAGAGGCTCTGACTCCAGAGTCAATATTCTTCTGGTAGATACTTTTCTGCCCTAATAGCCTGTGAAATATTATATGGATTGCCACCTTAATTTCAGTGCTGCACTGCTGACATTGGGGTCAGATGTCTATAGCTCTTCCTGTCATAGTTTCACATGGTCTTCTTACTCTTTCTTCTCTCTTTTTGCAGTATAGGCCCAAGTATACAACTTAGGTTCTTGACTTCCAAAATTTTTCCTGTTGCTGAAAACTTGTGACCTATTCTTATTTCACTGAGGATTCCAGTACTCTGCATACTAATGTTCTGCAGTGAGATAAGGCAACCTAACATGCTTGCTTCCTATCAGGTGGGAAATTGCCTGCCACACTTTACAAATAAACCATGATCCATCAAAGCCTGTCAGACTCCAACCTGAAGAGGCAAGAAAGGAGGTAATCCTGCTGCTACTTGAAGAAAGGCCTGTCAGTCACTGTATTTCAACTACCAACCTCCAGCATTTTCTGGGTAGTCCTCTCTAATAATATCACAGAGTAAGGATGGGGAATCTCTGACCCTTGGCTGGATTTTTATTAATCCCTTGGGATAATATTTTTGTGGTCAACCTGAGGTCAAGCCCAAATAATGATTCTTGATAGAAAAAAAATTCTTTACCCTTGATGTAACAGGAAATAGAAACATCTTAAACAGATGTCAGATTTCCCTTCCCTTGACTCATCACTATTCCTTCAAATGTCTAGAATTCATAGTTTTTTTTCCTTCACCTTTGCCATAGCATTTTCTGAGCTCCTTAGACACTGAGCAGAAACTGCCTTTTCAGGTAAAAGGCTGTCATTCTGATAAATTTTCCCCTGGCCTTAAATTTTCTCTAATCCCCAAGAAATGCAAAACCCTTACAAATAAGGACAACAGTGATATTTATGTAGTGCTTTGAGGTTTTACTTACATTATTTCACCTGATCCTGACAACAGCCCTGTGTTGTGACACAGATGATATTTTCCCTCCATTTTATACATGAAGAAATCTAGATTCAGAATGGTTAAGTTATTTCTGCTTGGTCACACAATTAGTAAATGTTAGAGATTAGATTCAAACTAAAGCTTCCCTGACTCTATACTATACTTCTCACTATATCATAATACTTAGAATTCACAATGAGTTCTCAAAGCCCCAACATTTCCTATCAAACTTTGAATACAGGGGGGCAGCTAGTGGATAAAGCACTGGCCCTGGATTCAGGAGTACCTGAGTTCAAATCCAGCCTCAGATGCTTGACACTTACTAGCTGTGTGACCCTGGGCAAGTCACTTAACCCTCATTGCCCCACCAAAAAACCAAAACAAAACAACTTTGAATACAGGCCTAGCAGCATATTAGATGAAGTCTATCCAAATTTGGAGAATTGATTACTGGAATGTTGGGTCCTGGGTGAACAATTTTGTGTGATTCCCAAGGACCAGCAATTCATAACATCTGCCTGCTAAGATGTGAAAGGGTTGTGGTATGATTTAATGAAAAGAGTATTTCCATGATATAAATTACAAATAATATTAAATCATGCTCTTCCTCCATTTCTTCCTTATCGCTGCCTCTGAGGATCTTTATCTTCCCATCAAGGCTCAACTCAGTTATCCGATGTTTTCTAGGCCATAAAATAATATGTAGGAAATACAAGCTCCTGGCCAAATATGGAAGGTATCCAACAAGAGCTTGTAAGAATGCATTTGTCTCTTGAAAATCTAATCAAAATTATCTGTAAGCTGTACACAGAGACAGCAATATTGTTTGATAAAGAACTGTGAATGACTTGACTATTCTTAACAATGCAATGATCCAAGACAATCCCAAAAAACTATTGATGAAACATACCAAGCACCTCCAAAGAAAGAACTGATATTGATGGAACAGACTGAAGCTTGCTATTTTCACTTTAATTTTTTAAATCAAGTTTTCTTGTACAAAATGACAAATATGGTAAGGTATTACATAATCATACATGTATAACCCATATATTATTGTTTGTTGCCTCAGAGAGGAGGGATGGGAGGTAAGAAAAAAGGGATAAAAATTGGAACCCAAAACTATAAATAAAATATTTAAATTTTTAAAAAAGATCTGTAGGGGGCAGAGCCAAGATGGTGGAGAGGAAGCAGCAAGCTGCCTGAGCTCTCCTTCTGTTCCTTCAAAAGGAACATTAAATCAAGCCTCTGGACAGATTCTGAAACTACAGAACCTGCAAAGAGACAAAGAGACAGAGTCCTCCAACCAGAGATAATTTAGAAGACTTCAGGAAAAAGGTCGGTCTGACTCGGGCAAAAGGGAGGCCCAGCACAGGGCAGCAACCCAGCACCGAGGGGGTCGGGGCAAGTCAGCAGGAGCTGTGGGCCACAGCTGAACAACTGAGGCCCCTGGAACCTGGTTCAAAAATCTGGTGGCCAAGAAGGATAGTGGAAAAACCTACCTGCACTGGCCAGGAGGGCCACGAACGGGTCAGGTGGGAACGGATGCCGGGATCAGGCGCCTGGCTGGCCGAGTGCTCTCAGACAGGAAGTGCAGGGCGGGGGATCTCCACACACCATAAAGGCCTCAGAGTAAAAAGCTGGTCACACAGCACCTATACCCCTGCACAAGAAGCCCAAAACAGGGACCCTGGTGCCCCCAGAGCAGACCTCAACTTAAAAAATAAATAAATAAGCTGCAATAATGAGTAAGAAGCAAAAAAGAGCCCTCTCCATTGAGAGCTTCTGTATCTATAGGGAAGAAGCCAACACAAACTCAGATGAGGACAATAGCCTCAAATTGCCTACATCTGAAGCCTCACAAGGGAAGGTGAATTGGTCTCAAGAACAAAAAGCCTTCCTGGAAGAGCTCAAAAAAAAGGATTTTAAAAATCAATTGAGAGAGGTAGAAGAAAAAATGGGGAGAGAAATGAAAGCAAAACAAGAAAACTATGAAAAAAGAATCAGCAGCTGGGAAAAGGAAGCACATAATTTCACTGAAGAAAACAAAGCCTTAAAAAATTCATCTGGCCAAATGGAAAAAATGTGCATAATCTCATTGAAGAAAACACTGCCTTAAAAAATTCACTTGGCCAAATGGAAAAAAAGGTGCATAATCTCACTGAAGAAAACAATGCCTTAAAAATTAAAGTGGGACAGTTGGAGGAATCCACTAGACACCAGGAATCAGTCAAGCAGAATAAAAAAGATGAAAAAATAGAAGAAAATGTGAAATACCTCATTGGAAAGACAACTGATCTGGAAAACAGATCCAGGAGAGACAATTTGAGAATCATTGGACTGCCTGAAAGCCATGACCAGAAAAAGAATCTAGACACCATATTCCAGGAAATTATTAAGAAGAACTGCCCTGATATCATAAAATCAGAGGATAAAATCATCATTGAAAGAATCCACCCATCACCTCCTAAAAGAGACCCCAAAAGGAAAACTCCAAGGAATATTGTAGCCAAATTCCAGAATTATCAGGTGAAGGAGAAAATACTCCAAGCAGCCAGAAAGAAGCAATTTAAATATCATGGAGCCACAGTCAGGATTGCTCAGGACCTGGCAGCTTCAACATTAAAGGACCGCAAGGCTTGGAAAATGATATTCTGAAAGGCAAAGGAGCTTGGATTGCAGCTGAGAGTCTATTACCCAGCAAAACTGATCATTCTCTTTCCAGGGAAAAGATGGACATTCAATGAAATAGGGGACTTTCAAGGTTTCCTGATGAAAAGACCAGAACTGAAGAGAAAATTTGATCTCAACATACAAGACTCAAGAGAAGTTTAAAAAGGTAAACAGGGGGGGGGGGAAAGGTTATCCTATTAGGTTAAACTGTTTATATCCCTACACAGGAAGATGATACTCATAACTCTTAAGAATTGTAAATGTATTTGGGCAGAGAGAAGGACTTTACACAGAGGGTATAAATATAAATTGTCTTTGATGTGATGATACAGAAAAGAATTAAGGGGTTAAAAAGGGAGTCTATGGGGAGGAGAGGAAAGGGGAGGTGGAATGGGATGAATTATTTCATTATGAAGAGGCTGAAAAAAAAACCTATTACAATAGAGGGAAAGAAAGGAGGGGTGAACATCGTTTCAACCCTATTCTCATTAGATTTGACTCAAAGAGGGAATAACATATACATTCATTGGGATAAAGAAACTTAACTCATTCTTTAGGGAAGCAAAGGGGGAAGGGAAAGGGGGCAGGGACTGATAGAAAGGAGGATAAAAGCAAGGGAGAAAAGGGTAAAGAAAAGAGAGGGGGTGATAAAAAGGGAGGGCAGATTGGGGGAGGCAGGGGTAAGAAGTAAAACGTTGGTGAGGAGGAATAGGGTGAAAGAAGGGGGGGAAAGTACAAAGGGGGTAAATAGAATGGAGGGAAATAGACAGTCAGTAATAATAACTGTGAATGTGAATGGGATGAACACTGCTATAAAATGGAAGTGAATTGCAGAGTAGATTAAAAACCATAATCCTACAATATGCTGTTTACAAGAAACACATTTGAAGCAGAGAGATACACACAGAGTAAAGGTAAAAGGCTGGAGCAGAATATATTATGCTTCAGCTAAAGTAAAAAAGGCAGGGGTAGCAATCCTTATCTCAGACAAAGTGCAGGAAAAAATAGATCTCATTAAAAGAGATAAGGAAGGAAATTACATCTTGCTTAAAGGTACTATAGATAATGAAGTAATATCAATATTAAATATGTATGTGCCAAGTGGTATAGCATCCAAGTTCTTAAGGAGAAGTTAAATGAGTTACAAGAGGAATTAGACAGTAATACTATACTAGTGGGGGATCTGAATCTCCCCCTCTCAGAATTAGATAAATCTAGCCAAAAAATAAATAAGAAAGAAGTGAAAGAGGTGAATAGATTACTAGAAAAGTTAGACATGATAGACGTCTGGAGAAAATTGAATAGGGATAGAAAGGAATATACCTTTTTCTCAGCAGTACATGGCACATTTTCAAAAACTGACCATGTATTAGGGCGCAAAAACATCATAGTCAAATGTAGAAAGGCAGAAATAGTAAATGCATCCTTCTCAGATCATGATGCAATAAAAATTACATGTAAGAAAGAGCCAGGGAAAAGTAGAATGAAAATCAATTGGAAACTAAATAATTTCATTCTAAAGAATGAACGGGCCAAACAAGAAATCATAGAAACGATCAATAACTATATCCAAGAGAATGACAATAATGAGACAACATACCAAAATCTATGGGATGCAGCCAAAGCAGTGCTTGGGGAAAATTTATAGCTCTAACTGCTTACATGAATGAAAAAGAGAAAGAGGAGATTAATGAATTGGGCATGCAACTTAAAAAGCTAGAAAAAGAACAAATTAGAAATCCCCAATTAGATACTATATTAGAGATCCTGAAAATCAAAGGAGAAATTAATAAGACTGAAAGCAAAAAAACTATAGAATTAATCAATAAAACTAAGAGCTGGTTTTATGAAAAAACCAATAAAATAGATAAAATATTGGTTAATTTGATTAAAAAAAGAAAGAAGAAAACCAAATTACCAGTATCAAAAATGGAAAAGGTGATGTTACCACCAACAAAGTGAAAATTAAATCAATAATTAGGATTTATTTTGCCCAACTGTATGCCAATAAATTTGACAAGCTAAATGAAATGGATGAATATTTACAAAAACACAAACTACCCAGGTTAAATGAAGAGGAAATAAAATCCTTAAATAAACCCATATTAGAAAAAGAAATTGAACAAGCCATGAATGAACTCCCTAAGAAAAAATCC
This sequence comes from Dromiciops gliroides, assembly GCF_019393635.1. Lineage (NCBI taxonomy): Eukaryota > Metazoa > Chordata > Mammalia > Microbiotheria > Microbiotheriidae > Dromiciops > Dromiciops gliroides. The sequence continues at coordinate 573,425,999 of NC_057861.1, read as the reverse complement.
CCAGGGCCAGATGGGTTTACGGGTGAATTTTACCAATCATTTAAAGAACAATTAATTCCAATATTATACAAATTATTTGGAAAAATAGGTGAAGAAGGAGTTCTACCAAATTCGTATTATGACACAAATATGGTGGTGATACCAAAACCAGGGAAAGCAAAAACAGAGAAAGAAAATTATAGACCAATTTCCCTAATGAATATTGATGCTAAAATCTTAAATAAGATATTAGCAAGGAGATTACAGCAAGTGATCACCAGGATAATACACTATGACCAGGTGGGATTTATACCAGGAATACAGGGCTGGTTCAACATTAGGAAAACTATTAACATAATCAACCACATCAATAAGAAAACCAACCAAAATCACATGATTATCTCAATAGATGCAAAGAAAGCTTTTGACAAAATACAACACCCATTCCTAATAAAAACACTGGAGAGTTTAGGAATAGGTGGAGCGTTCCTTAAAATAATAAACAGTATCTACCTAAAGCCATCAGCAAGTATTATATGCAATGGAGATAAATTAGAGGCCTTCCCAAGAAGATCAGGGGTGAAACAGGGATGTCCATTATCACCCCTACTATTTAATATTGTCCTAGAAATGTTAGCTTTAGCAATCAGAGAAGAGAAAGGAATTAAAGGAATTAGAATAGGCAAGGAGGAAACAAAACTATCACTCTTTGCAGATGATATGATGGTATACTTAAAGAATCCTAGAGAATCAACTCAAAAATTACTTGAAACAATTAACAACTTTAGCAAAGTAGCAGGATATAAAATAAATCCACATAAATCATCAGCATTTCTATACATGACCAACAAAGCCCAGCAGCAAGAGATAGAAAGAGAAATTCCATTTAAAGTAACGGTAGATAATATAAAATACTTGGGAGTCTACTTGCCAAGACAAACCCAGGAACTCTATGAACTCAACTACCAAACACTCTTCACACAAATCAAATCAGATCTAAATAATTGGAAAGATATCAATTGCTCATGGATAGGCAGAGCTAATATAGTAAAAATGACAATACTGCCTAAATTAATTTACTTATTCAGCCATACCAATCATACTACCTAAAAATTATTTTATAGAGCTAGAAAAAATAATAACAAAATTCATCTGGAAAAACAAAAAATCAAGAATATCCAGGGAAATAATGAAAAAAAAAATTCACAGGAAGGTGGGTTAGCAGTACCAAACCTGGAGCTCTACTATAAAGTGTCAGTCATCAAAACTATCTGGTACTGGCTAAAAAATAGAGTGGTAGATCAATGGAATAGGCTAGGCTCAGGAAATGCAGTAGTAAATGACACTAGTAATATAGTGTTTGATAAACCCAAAGACTCCAGCTTCTGGGATAGGAACTCAGTATTTGACAAAAACTGCTGGGAAAACTGGAAGACAGTATGGCAGAAATTAGGCATAGACCAACATCTTACACCTTATACTAAAATAAGGTCAAAATGGATACATGATTTAGACATAAGAGGTGTTACCATAGGTAAATTAGGAGAGAAAGGAATAGTCTACCTATCAGATTTTTGGAAAGGAAAACAGTTTTTGACCAAACAAGAGATAGAGTATATTATAAAATGCAAAATGGATGATTTTTATTATATTAAATTAAAAAACTTTTGTACAAACAGAAGCAATGCATCCAAAATTAGAAGGGAGGCAGAAAGCTGGGAAACAATTTTTGTGGCCAGTGCTTCTGATAAAGGCCTCATCTCTAAAATATATAGGGAACTAAATCAAATTTATAAGAATCCAAGTCATTCCCCAATTGAGAAATGGTCAAAGGATATGAACAGGCAGTTTTCTGATGAAGAAACCAAAGCTATCTATTCCTATATGAAAAAATGCTCTAAATCTCTAATGATTAGAGAGATGCAAATTAAAACAACTCTGAGGTACCACCTGACACCTATCAGATTGGCTAAAATGACAAAAAAGGAAGATAATAAATGTTGGAGAAGCTGTGGGAAAATTGGAACACTAATCCATTGTTGGTGGAGCTGCGAGCTGATCCAACCATTCTGGAGAGCAATTTGGAATTATGCCCAAAGGACGATAAAGTTGTGCATACCCTTTGACCCAGCAATTCCACTTTTGGGTCTTTTGCCCAAAGAAATCATGGAAAGGGGAAAGGGACCCACATGTACAAAAATATTTATAGCTGCTCTTTATGTGGTAGCAAGGAATTGGAAGTTGAGGGGGTGCCCATCAATTGGGAAATGGCTGGACAAGTTGTGGTATATGAATGTAATGGAATACTATTGTGCTGTAAGAAACGATGACCAGGAGAAGTTCAGAGAAACCTGGAGGGTCTTATGTGAACTGATGATGAGTGAGATGAGCAGAACCAGAAGAACATTGTACACAGTATCATCAACATTGAGTGTTGATCTACTGTGATGGACTATATTCTTCTCACCAATGCAATGGTACAGAAGAGTTCCAGGGAACTCATGATAGAAGAGGATCTCCAAATCCAAGAAAAAAAAAAAAGAACTGTGGAGTATAGATGCTGAATGAACCATACTATTTCTTTTGTTTTTGGTGCTGTGTTTTTTTTTCCTATTTTGAGGTTTTTCATCATTGCTCTGACTTTTTCTCTTATAACAGGACTAATGCAGAAATAGGATTAATGTTATTATGTGTATATATATGTGTGTGTGTATAAAAATATATATGTATATGTATATAGATATATAGATATAACCTATATCAGATTACCTGCTGTCTAGGGGAGGGGGGAGGGAGGGGAGGGAGGGAGAAAAATCTGAAATTGTAAAACTTGTATAAACAAAAGTTGAGAACTATCTTTACATGTAACGGAAAAAATAAAATACCTTATATGTAAAAAAAAAAGATCTGTAAACTGAAGAAGATGGGGAAGAGAATGAAATTATTATGACTAGGTAACAAAGAAGATATTATATAGAATAGCTAGAATGTAGAATGAGAAATAACATGAGACAACCTAACATTTACAATAGACAAAGTACAAGAAAGCCAAGAGTAGTAAATTCTACTACAAGAAGGAGAATTAGAATTGATAGGTATCCCTGAGAAGTTGGTTGTGTATACTTTTTTTTTTTGGTGAGGCAATTGGGGTTAAGTGACTTGCCCAGGGTCACACAGCTAGTAAGTGCTAAGTGTCTGAGGCCGGATTTGAACTCAGGTCCTCCTTACTCCAGGGCTGGTGCTCTATCCACTGCATCACCTAGCTCCCCTGTGTATACCTTTTCAAAATAAACAGGATAGATAAGAGAGGAAGCGGTTAACAGTGATACATTAACAATTACGAAGAAATCTAAGATCCAGGGGGAGAAGGAATGTTGGAGAGTATTTGGATACAGATACTGGAAGGCAAAAATGGAACTTGGCGATAGAAAGAAGAAACAGTTGAGTTCAGTAAACAAATCAAACACTTGGCACAGAGGAAGGATACAGCAGTGATAAGGGACTTCAATTATTCATAAATCTGCCAGAGCTGAGTTTCTCTGACTAAAGCACAACAGCAAATACTTCCTTGATTTGCCTTAATGATAATTTCATCTTTCAAAAGGAAGAACCAGTGAGGGCAAATTCTCAGATAGATTTGATTCTTTCCAATAAGGAAGAATTAGCTTCTCAGGCATAAATGATGAAAACCTTGAGAATAAATGGCCATTCCACCTCAACATTTGTGGTTATCAGTCAGTCAATAAATACTTATTAAGGGGCAGCTAGGTGGCTCAGAGGATAAAGCACTGGCCCTGGATTCAGGAGGACCTGAGTTCCAATCCAGCCTCAGACACTTGACACTTACTAGCTTTGCGACCCTGGGCAAGTCACTTAACCTCCATTGCCCCCCCCAAAAAAATCTTATTTAAATAAATAAATACTTATTAAGCACCTACTATATGCCAGGTATTATGCTAAGCAATGGATATAGCAATAGAAAGTTTTAAATGGTATGACTTGTACTCTAGATTTTGTGAGGTGAAACATCAAGGGGTTAAGAGGAAGGGTGACTAAGATCCCAACAACTCAAGAGGAATGAGAAGCTCCAAAGAAAGATATTCTGTACACACAAAGAGGAACATTTTTGATAAGGAGATAAAAGGGAGTTATCCAAAGAAACTTAAGCAGGACACAAGGAACTCACCCAACTTGGATTTTTAAAAGATAAACACAGAAGAAAAAAATTAGAGATATACAGAAGATGGACATGAGGACAAGTAAGAGACAATGAATAGATAATCATGTCATAGTCATGAAAGAATGATGCAAGGAATGCTAAAGCACAGGATGAGCTAAGGCAGGGGAAGGAAGTTAAGCATAATAATAAAGTCTTTTGTCCTTACATTAAAAGAAGAGAAGACCAAAGGAGGGATAGGACTGCTTTTCAGTATGTATGCACCAATGATAAATGACAACAAAGAGAAGTTATAGCTGCCAAATTCTTATTTTGTTGCTATTTTCTCTTCCAAGGAAAATGATCCTTGCACTGGAAAGGAATGAGCAAATATTGACTAATAGGGAATTCATAACTAAGATAAGCAAAGTGAGAACATCTGACTGCTCCCAATGAGTTCAAATCCCCTGACCCAGACGAACCAAATCCTTAGGTACTAAAAGAATTGGCAGATAAGTGAGCTATTGTCAATGATCTTTGTAGGTAGGTAGGTGGTAGTAAGGATATAGCATTGAGCTTGAAGTCAGGAAGATCTGAGTTCAAATCCAGCCTTAGACTCTTATTAGCTGTGCAACCCTGGGCAAGTCATTTAAACCTTTGTTTGCCTCAGCTCCTTAACGACAAAATGAAAATAAGAGCACCTACCTCACAGGATTGCTGCAAGGATCAAATGAGGTAATAGCTATAAAGTACTTAGCACGGTACCTATGTAAATACTTATTGCTTTCCCTTCTTCCATGAAACAAAGGAAAATGGGAGAGGTGCTGCAAGACTTGACAAGGATAATGTTGTCCTTTTTTTAAAGAGATAAGCAAATGGAGTCTGGGACGCTTTAGAGATAATTATTCAATATATAGAAAATGAAGCAGAAATTATAAAGAATGAATATGGCTTCATTATGAACAGGTAATACAAGAATAACCTCATTTCCTTTTATTTTGATACAATTTATAAATTGAAAAATTAGAAGAATACTGTGGGTATAATTTATATAGAGTTTAGGAAAGCATTTGATGAAGTTCCTCTACTATTTTTTTTGGAAGAGATGAAAAAGACAGGGCAGGAGTGAAATAAGAGGATAATACAATTAGATGGATTCAGACAAGACTGAATGGCCATGAAAAACACATAGTGGCTCAATATCAACTGGTAAGGAAGTCTGGTAGAATGCTCCTGGAGATCTCGGTTTGGTTATATATTAAATAACATTTTTATCAGGGAGTTAGTTGAAAGCATAGATGACATTCTCAACAAATTTGCAGATGGCACAAAGCTGAAAGACAAAGCTAACATATAGGAAGACAGAATCAAGATCAAAAAAGATCTTGACAGATTTAAAAAACAACTAGGCTATGACTTAAGATGAAATTTAATGAGGATAAAGTCAAATCTTACACACAGATTGAAAATATCAACACTATAAGAACAAGACAGGCTAGATGAAAATTCCTTTGAAAAAAGACCTGGGGACATCAGCTGACTGAAAATTGAACCAGTAGGACAATATAGCAACCAGTAAAATCAATGGAATTTTAAGATGCACTAAGAGACAGAGAACTTCCAGAAATAAGGAGGTTATAGTCCTATTATATTCTGCCCTTGTCAGAAAACCTTTGAAATACAGTATCACTTCTGAGCACACATTTCAGAAAGGACAATAATAAACTGGAAAGCACATAGAAAATGGTAAGCAGGATGGTAATAGACCTGAATTTCATGCTTTATGTGAATTAGCTATAGGAAATGAGGCTGTTTAGCCTAGAAAAGAGAAGAGTTGGGGTAATATGATCACTGACTTCAAGTATTTAAAGAATTGTCATCTGGAAGAGGGATTAAACATGGACCCAGAAGACAGAACCAGAAACAGTGGGTAGAAGTAACCAAGAAAACAAAATAGCAACAAAAACTTAACAAATTTAAGTCTGTCAGGGAAATCTTCCTATCAATTACTCCTTGTTAGCTACTTGTTAGATGTGTTGAACATTCTCTTTCAAATTCTCTCCAAATGTGTTGGAAATTCTCTTTCAAATATATTTTGGACTACATAGACAATGAAGCACTTTCCTAACTCTGTGAGTATGATTTCTTCCAGGAAGCCCCAGATGGAAATGTTCTCTTCTTTGTTTCCTAGTATTGCCATATCTATGTATCCCTTTCACATGGTAGGATTACATTCCTTTCAATGCTTATCATAACACTTGACACACAATAGGTGCTTAATAAATTTGTTGATTTTAATTGAATTATTCAAGTATCGTTTGCCTTTTTAAAAAATATGCAAAGATGTGTAAGAAAAAGACCAAATGCATTTCATAGAACTGCTTTCTCCCTCATGCATTAAGCTCTCATGGTAGATGTCTTGTTTGGCCATTTTTGCAAATATGATAAGAGCTGACCCTGATAACCATATAAGAACTGTCTGAGATTCCTTACAGTCTCTGGAATTCTGTTTTATCAACTTTGGGGAAATGTCAGAAGAAACTGGGACTGATTACATCTGAAAAGGTCTTTGAGCTGCAGTATACTTGGAATCCCTTGAGAATTGACTGTATTTTTTTTTAACTTGACTTCATGATATTCGCAACCCCAAAAAGAAGTTGGTTCTTTTTTGAGGTTGTCACAGGATTTCTGCTAAGCAAGTGCCACAGAAAAATAACATTGGTCAAAAGTATTAGGAGATATTAAATTTATTATTAGCAAGAATTCTGAAAGATTCAAATTTTAAAATTAGCAATGTTAGAAACATTTTTGACCTGAAGAAAATCTCTGAGAGATCAAGATGTATACTGTAAGATATGGGGATATAAATATACATGTATGTATATGTATATAGCTATATATAATTATATATTTAAATACATACACATATGTATATTGTATCTGTATGCATATAGATACATACACACACATACACACTTTGTGATTTACAGATTTATTTAACTCAAATGAAATGATAAAGGAAGCATGGCTAAATGGAAAGAACACTGGTTTAGAGACTAGGCTAGCTACCATGCTGAGTGAGTTAATTAGACTAGAATATTGTGCTGAATCTAATGAGATGAAATTTAACAAGGACAAATATTAAAACAAACTTAAATTTGAGTCTAAGAAATTCACTTCACAAGTAAGAAGTGAAGAAGGTATGACTAGACATTATCTCGAGATAAATGTCTATACTCCCTCTACAGTAAAACCCTGAAACAACACTCAACAAACACACCTAGATAAATTTGAGTGAGCTGGAGCTCTAGAAGACAGCTCAATTCTTCAACCCATGAAAGAGAAATAAAGCACAGAAGAAGCATACAAACATAAAAATAACAAACTGGCTCTCATCCTAAGCTGTTAATGCTAAAAGGGACATGAAGAATGGAGCAGCTAACCAACTACAGGAAAATCATATCAATGCTTTAAGCAACATACCTAGGTTTCTAATGCTGTTATAAAGTAACTAATAATTGCATCCTGACTGGAAATTCCCTAGGCATCCCAGGTTTTACATCTTATAAAGAAAGCCTAAGAGTATAGCCACTTTTATGATGTCTAACCTGAGAGTAGCTTCAGTTTCTCCTACAATGTCCCAATTGTCCATTTTCTTTGGCTCCATGATATTTGCACCATATGAGGACAAAATAGGTATCTATACTGAGCAAAAGTGAAGAAGTTTGTGTCCCTGGTTATTGAGCTAGCAATAATAGTACAGTCTAAAATAGAGCAGATATAAAAATATCTTTCAGTGAGTGGTGACATACAGATAGGGAAAGGTGGATAAGTAGAACTTAGCCTGGATTCTTGTATCAGGATTACAAAACTATCAATATGTTGAAAGAAAGTGCTAAAAACGGGGTAAAATCAGAAAGAATCAAGGGATTGATAAAATGTGAATATCTAAAGGGAAGTAAGAGATAAAGTTGAAGAGAAAGTACAAAACTCTCTTTATAACAAAGGGCAATGAGTGATCAGCAAAGGAAACTGTCTTTAAGTGGGTTTATAGATAATCTACCTAACATAGTATTAAGAATTTAACATATTTACAAACATTACCAACTCAGCCCATGAATCCCTGGATAATGATTGATGCTCCCTCAAATTTCTCACAATGTCAAGGACTCTACCCCCAATGCCCTCTCCTCTGATTGATGAGTTTCGCTAAAGAATCTCCATTTGAGGAAGGACCCATAACATACATGCAAACTTCAAACCCAGATTTAGTCCACAATTCCCTGAAATACTTCAGGTTAAGAGGACGATAAAATATTATGGAATGCACATAAGCTGAAGAATGTCTAGAGAAACAAAACCAAAATGGAGAAGGTTAGCAGGTCATTTGAGAATCTAGGTTTGTTGGTCTTGGAGTCAGGCAAAATCTAGGCTCAACTCTCTTCTCCAACAAACACTGATTATTTTCCCAGGAGCAAATCATCTACCCTCTTGGTGACCCCATGAAAATCTCCAAGACTCTGTTAGAACTAAGCTGATGGAAAGATTTTCCAAATTAATAGTTCCCTTCTTGGATGAAATCACGGGTCCAAAAACCAAAAATTCAAGAAATATTTCCACCTGCAATGTACATGACTTAACACATCAAAGGAAAAATATGTAATACAAATGTCATGACAATGAAGTCTTTAATGTAAAAAAAAGGATAACACTTCCCTCAGAATATCATGTTTGTTGGGGCTTTTATGATGATTTATGAAAGAGAAATTAGATTAGTCATAAATTTCATTTTTAAGAGTCCTTTGGGGCAGCTAGGTGGTGCAGTGGATAGAACACCAGCCCTGGAGTCAGGAGTACCTGAGTTCAAATACGGCCTCAGACACTTAACACTTACTAGCTGTGTGACCCTGGGCAAGTCACTTAACCCCAATTGCCTCACTTTAAAAAAAAAAGAGTCCTTTAACATCTCTAGTTTAGAATTCATGGTCTATATGGAGTCATATATGCTGAAAGATCTTGTTTAATCACTAATCTTTAATAAGTAAGCAGTGGACACAGATAGTATGCCCTCTAGGAGTCAATTTTCAATCACATTGCAACATGAAGCGAATCTAAATTTTATATATCACTCATGGTGGTAATTTTTTAAAATTTTGATTTGAGGTCTACATAGATTTCTTTTGTAACTAAATAGAAACACAGCTCAGAGGTTTCCCCTTAGATAAAGATTTGGCTTCACCAATGACCCTAAGTTAACAAGGAAGGTTATTTCAAATGTCAATTCACCATCTTGCCATAAAGTACATAAGTAAGCAGTTTATGGAAAAAGATGTGTGGGGGAGATTGAAGAAATAAAGAACTTCTATGAAGATCTTGACAAGATTCTCCAAACTAAGTGACCATACGCTTTGTTACTCAGGATTCCAATGTGAAATTTGGCTAAGGGGAGGATGATGGAAAAATGAGTTCAGAATTAAGAAAGGAAAACCTTGTGGATTACTCCTAAGTCTCTCATCTGTATATTAGGAATATTTTCTTCAAATGTCCAAAAGGTCTTAGATGTTGTATGTCAATATGGAACATGACCACACATGCCCCATTTTAAAGGACAGTAAATGACTTCTTACTGATGTGGGAGTTACTTCTGAGTCAGTTTTGTGAGGATAGTCAAAATTAATACCAATTTAGAAGAGAGGAAAAAGAAAAAGGGTAAATGTGTCATTATAATAGCTCCGACCTTGTGTACTTATCTTTTGACTGAAAAATGGGAAATCTATAAAAGTAAAGATACTGACTCTACTACCAATCTTTCAAAACATTTAACCTTTGTAAAATGTTGCCAAAATTAGGGGGTCAAAAGAACCTATACTTGCCTCAACTCTTCTTTGCATTGTACTAATCGATTCAAGTAGCTCCCCAATGAGACCTTTAACCACTCAAAAGAGACTGACCTAGTTATCCACATAGAGGAAATCAAATAGATAAATAATATGAATTGTCAATATTTTGGCACACTTTTGGATGCAAAGTTGTAAGCAGGTGAAAACTGGTTTCACTAGTATGACTCTACCTCCCAGGATTCATGCAACCTAGAGGTTAAGGCTTAATTGAACCAAAAAGCTATCAGAATTTCCTCCATACCCAGGACCCTCCTTGCTGTGACACAATTAGAGTTATTTCCTGGGTGTCTTCACCTCATTTCTCATTCCTTATTAGGTAACTCAGAAAATACTCTCATTTCAGTGGTTGAAACTACCATTCTACTTTGCCTCAGAGGTGACAGTATAGTCTCCTATTAGTTCTACATTAGCTTTTGGTCTAAAATTCTATATACGTTTGAGCCCAGATCGACTTTTGGGTCTTGAATTAGAGTGCACAGTTTGTGTGAAGTTGGGGCTAGTTGTGAGGAGGGAAGCATTCAACTATGTTTCTCCCTATGGACAGCTGTTCTCCACTCATGGTTGCCATCTTTATAAAACACTGTCATACTTTGAAAACAGCTCCTTTGGGGGGCAGCTAGGTGGCACAGTGGATAAAGCACCAGTCCTGGATTCAGGAGGACCTGAATTCAAGTCTGACCTCAGACACTTGACACTAGCTTTGTGACCCTGGGCAAGTCACTTAACCCTCATTGCCCCACACAAAAAATGTACATCAAAGATATAAAACTCTTCAACACATTACCAAAAACATCCTGCAAAAAGTGGAAGGAAAGACATATACAAGCACTTATAAAACCAGGAAAGAAAATAAGCCTGTTAAGGAGGAAGAGTAAAGGAAAACAAGTAGCCTATTCTTTGCACTGGTATCCAAAAATATTAAAAGACATAAAGAAAGCCCTAGTCATGACGTTTATAACATCTGTGTAGTGAACTTTACTTTAACTCAGGGATACCTAGATCAAATCCTGCCTCAGATGCTTTATGAACTATGTGATCAAGGTCAAGTGACAACCTATATATGCCTGTTTCCTGATCTACAAATTTGGTAGAGGAGGTTACATGGCTTCTGTGAGCATCCATAGCTCAGAATCTATGATCCAATTATCGATGGATAATTTATTGAAGATAATAGACAACCATGAAAGATCAGACGGTATGAATGGGCCACAATTTGCATCAGTGGAAGTAGTACCTACACCAATGAAAACATGCATCAGTGGATTCCTAAGACTGGGGTAGTTATTAACAGTATAGTAGCTTTGCAATTTCAGAATTTTCCATTAATAATCCTGGTACTAAGAGGCAGTATGCTGAGATATCACCTCACACCAATCAGAGTGGCAAATATAACAAAAATAGGAAAATATTGAATGTTGAAGGGGATGTGGGAAAACAGGGACACTGATGCACTGTTAGAGGAATTGTGAATGGATCCAACTATACTGGAGAACAATTTGGAACTTTGCCCAAAGGGCTATAAAACTGTGTATACCCTTTGATCCAGCAATACTACTGCTAGGTAGTATACCTAGACAAAAGAGAAATAAAACCTATTTGTACAAAAATACTTATAGCAGCTCTTTTTTGTGGTGGCTAAGAATTGGAAATCAAAGGAATGGCCATCAATTGGGGAATGGCTAAACAAGCTATGGCATATGATTGTGATAGAATACTATTGTGCTATAAGAAATGAAAAACAGTGTGATTTCAGAAAGGCCTGGAAAGACTTATTTGAACTGATGTATACTGAAATGAGCAGAACCAGAAGAACATTGTGCATAGTAACAGCAATATTGTTTGATGAAGAAATGTGAATGACAACTATTCTCAGCCAAACAATGATCTAATGCTGAAGCGTACTATCTACCTCCAAAGAAAGAAATGATATTAATTGAAAACAGAATGAAGTATTCTATTTTAACGTTCTTTAAATTTTTCTTTTATTCAAGTTTTCTTATACAAAATGACTCATATGGTAATGTTTTACATAATTGTATTTGTTGTATAACCCATATCTGATTGCTTACCACCTGGGATAGGAGGGGGCAGGGAGGAAAGGAAGGATAAAATTTGGAACTCAAAACTTTAAGTAAACATTTTTATTATTAAAAAAATTGAAGTTGTGACAGGACAATTTGTTGCAAATTCTCCTGTGTTAGGATGGATTCTAGACCTGTGATTCCATTGATCTAGCTAGTTTGCGATGAGGAACTTTATTTGCAATTTGCGGTCTTAAACCAGGGATTCCTGACCTGTTTTGTTTGTTTGTTTGTTGTTATTGTTTTGCCATGTATTTTTTGTCAGTCTGGTAAAGTCTATTGACTCCTTGGAAAAATGTTTTTAAATGCATAAAATAAAATACATATAATTACAATGGAAAAAAGAGGCACTAAGTCAGAACAGTTGACTTTAGAGTCAAGATGATCTGACTTTAAGTCCTGTCTAGGATATCTACTGGCTGTGTGACCATAAGTCATTTGACATATCAGTGCCCCTAAATAAAAATTTGATACCACAAATTGCATTGAAGTTGCTGATCTTCTGTCAAGGTAGGGCGTGGGGGCATTAAATAGACACTGTTATGTGTTGGGCTTCATGCTAAGCATTTCACAGATATTACCTGGTTGGATCCTCATACTATCCCTGGGAGGCAGGTACAGTTATTGTTCCCATTTTACAGTTGAGGTAACTGAGGCAGATAGCAATTGTCACTTGACTTGACCAAGATCACTTAGCTAATATCTCAGGTTGGATGTGAATCATCATCATCATCACCCCTGGCCTTGAGAAATTTACACTCTTATCATTGAGACAAACATGAAAGTAGCCAAGTACATACAAAACACAGGGTATAGCAAAAATTGTCCTGTATCTAGAGTTAGTAGAAGGTAATCTTAGAGGGAAGTCCCTAGAAGCTTGGGTGACCAGCAAGGCCTCTTTCAGAAGCTGGGATATGAAGGCAGCTAGGTGGCACAGTGGATAAAACACTGGTCCTGGATTCAGGAGTACCTGAGTTCAAATCTAGCCTCAGACACTTGACACTTACTGTGTGACCCTGGGCAACCCCCATTGCGCCATCAAAAAAAATAAAATGGGATTTTATCTGTGTGTTAAGGAGAGCCCAAAAAAACCAAAAAAGGTCTGTGCCCCTGCTCTGCCCTATACCCCTACCCCCAAAAAATCCCTAAGGTGAGGGAGAGCACTCCAGAAAGGAGGGACATCAGATTCAAAAACAGAAAGATGAGAGTTACTCACTCTAGTCAAATACTTATTTAGCATCTATTACTGCTTCTACTAAAGTACCTGACCAGGTATATGAAATATATATATATATATATATGTATGTATGTATGTATGTGTATATATATGTATATATGTATGTGTATGTATATATATATAATATATGAATAAGAAATAAAACTTCCCACAAGAAGATTATAAGCTACTAAGAAATTTACAATCTGACTATGGATATAGGGGGAAATTAAGGCAATATGAAAACAAAAGATTTCATCTTTCTGAGGCTCTTTTTTAACGTCTTTCCTGTTGTTCCTGTTGCCTTACCTCTAGATGTTATAAATGAATATCTTTACTAGGGCCATTCTATTGAAGTCTAATACACACAAATTCCTCAATTTTGGCAGCTCAATATACTAGGTATGCCTTGTATTATTTACCACTACCATTCTCATTTAGTCTATATCTGATAAAATCTTTCTATGACCAAATCATAGAAAAACTTGGCCTCCTACTCTAAACACTTTTTTTCCAATTTATTTTTTATTTTTGTGGGGCAATGAGGGTTAAGTGACTTGCCCAGGGTCACACAGCTAGTAAGTGTCAAGTGTCTGAGGTTGGATTTGAACTCAGGTCCTGCTGAATCCAGGGCCAGTGCTCTATCCACTGTGTCACCTAGCTGCCCCTGTAGCCACTTTTAATGGATAAAATTTCTCCATCATTTTTTCTCATATCCTACCAATTTCTGCAATGAAATATTTATGGAGAATTCATCTACTCCTCCCACACAGCTGTGAATGAACCATTTCTCTTTTTTAATAATTCAGCTTCTTTCTATGGCCCCTCTCTCAGGTCCATGTCCCTGTGGCAGAGGAGAATACCACAATTATCATGTTTATGGGAAGCCAAGTGTATCCCTATATTTACCATGCTTGTGTTTTGATTTGCTAAAATATTAATTAGGAAGGGCAATGAATTTGGGAAGAAGGAATGTTCATTATACCTTTAGGTAATGCCAGATGATTGACTGCAACATTATTTTCCATTTACTGTTTTATTTTTTTTTCTTTTTGGTGATTTGTAGGCTTCTCTTTCAACATGAGACATCTGCTTTGTATTTAGACCATACTGCTGTCTTGTTTGTTCCCATCAAAGTGGATTTCTCCCTCTGAGTTATCAAACAAGACATTTGTGGAAAAGCACACAGTGTCTCTTTATAATGCTCACAACTCCACTGAGAATATTGGCAGAACTGACTCATCTTTCTTTTCCTGAAGGGAAACCACTAAGGAGACCTTTCTCTAAACTGTGTTTCTCCATCTTAGGTGAGACTGAATTACAAAGAGATCATAAAATCCAACTTTTTTCTGGACAGTAAGTGTTTCTACAACATTCCCAACAAGTGCCCATTCAGCCTCCACTTGTAAAACTCAAGTGTTGAGGAACCAACTACATTCTCAGGCAGCTAGGTGGATAGAGCAAAGAGCCTGAAGTCCTAAATTCAAATTCATCCTCATAATCTTACTAAGCTGTGTGACCCTCCACAAGTCATTTAAACTGTGTGCCTCGGTTTCCTGGTCTGTAAAATGAGCATAATAATAACACCTACCTTCCAGGGCTGTTTTGAAGATAAATTAAGATAATAATTGTAAAGCGCTCAGCACACTGCCTGGCACATAATGAACACTATAAAAAAGTTACCTATTATTATCACTGTTATTTCTAAGGCAATTCAATTCACTGGAAGTCATGTGGACTTTAAGGAAGACAAGATTGCCCTTCCTAAAAACTATGTGCCTGATAAGTACCCTGAAAACAGCAAGTGCTTAATAAATGTTTGTCAAAGTAAATACCACCATAGTAAACAATGAACAAGTCCTGTCATCATAAAATATCAAGCATACTGTCCAACTTCTAAGCAAGCATCCTCCCTCATCCTCATCTAAAGGAATAGATTAGCATAAAGTCTAGAATATTATAATAATTTTTAAAAGGCCTTATAATGTAACTTCCTCTCTTCTTTGCAGAGATAGGGAACAATGGGTTCGCAACATCACAAATATTTTTCAGCTTAGTTGATCTATTGGTTAATTTTGCTGAACTACTTTTTTTCTCTTTCATTTTTATTCTTTATTACAGGGGATGATATACTGAGAATATACCACCTTGGGGTGGGGCATATTGAGAAAAGAAATGGAATAGAAAAACAAAATATTTGACCAAAAAGGTCACACACATATACACATATATGTTATATATACATATATTTTTTCTGATATATTTTACTGGTCCTAAATTTTTCCCTATATTCTTTCTCCTCCCCTTAACCCATCCCATAAAACAAAGGATTTTTAAGAGAAAGAAAATTATAAAGAAAGAGGAAAAGAAATCAGAAAACCTAGTCAATACATAAAAAACTTAATTAGACAATATATAAGATATTTCACAACCAGAGACCCTCCACCTCTCCAAAGGAGTGGGAAGAGGTATCTTCTCATAATTCTTCTTTGGGGCCAATCTTATTCTTGTAAATTTTGCAGTATTCACTCATGATCATTGTTCTTTCCATTTAGATTGCTTTAGTCATGGTGTATATTCTTTTCTTGGCTCTGCTAACTTTGCATCAGTTCATCAAAATCTTTCCATGTATCACATTCACTTTCTTTCAGAACAGTGAGCCATTGATAGAATTATCACCTCCATTTGTTTAGCCATTCTCCAATTGATGGGCATCTACTTTGAGTCCATTCTTTAATACCACAAACACAAAAAAGTGTTACTATAAATATTTATATATGGAGCCTATTTTTAAAAATTCAGTGATCTCCTAGGAGTTTGAAATTGGCTTTTAAATACTTGCTACCTTTCCTGTTTAAAAATCATGAATCAATTCATGAGGCAATGTGGTATAGTAGAAACAACACTAGCTTTAGACTAATAAGAACTGGATGGAAAGTCCAGTTTTTATATTTATTATCAGTATGGTTTCAGGTAATTTATTTCATATCTCTGTTAATCAGTTTCCTTGTCCTA
Organism: Dromiciops gliroides; assembly: GCF_019393635.1. Taxonomy (NCBI): domain Eukaryota; kingdom Metazoa; phylum Chordata; class Mammalia; order Microbiotheria; family Microbiotheriidae; genus Dromiciops; species Dromiciops gliroides. The sequence goes on along the minus strand of NC_057861.1, from coordinate 573,409,652 downwards.
AAAATGAGGGAGTTAGATTATATAACTTATAATTCTTCAAGTTTCTCATCATAAAATAAAGCAGCTATGACCCAGAGAGTTTAAATAACTTTCCCAGAGTCATGCAGATAGTCAGCAGTAGGATCAAGATTCAAATCCACATCAAATTTAGTGTCCTTGCCATCATCATACTGCTTTCCCACATATCCAAGTTATTTTAATAAATACTAAGAAAAGGAGTACATGTTATTTAAAAATGAAAATAATCTGACCAATGAAGAAGTTGAAGCTTTGCTGTATATTATGAAAAATAAATGGAAAGATGTGAGGAACCAAAAAGTAGCTATATTTGCACATCTCTATCATTTTACATTTCCCTTTCCAAACACCAGATATGATAAGATTAGAATGTGCAGTCATCCTTCAACCTGTCAGATCATTTTATTCTTCATTTGCCCTTGTGCCCAAATGACTTGCAATAAAGAATTTCTCCCATTTCTAAAAGCTTCTGGAAAAGGTAAACACTAATTTCAAGAGTATCTAAAGAAGTTGTCTTTTGAAAGCTTTCCACTTTACTTTCTATCTTATATATAAAGTATACCCCTATTGTAACCTTCCTCAATACAAGTTTGTTGACTGACTAATTGCTCAAGTAAAAGGTATATTTCTCTATAGATCAGAACCAAAACTTGAAAATTTGCAGAATAAAATTTTAACCACATAAAAATATAGATTAATGTTCATTTAACTCTTTCTTTAGGGAACACAGAATAAGGAAAAAAATTAAATGTGTCAGCAGAACATGATATTTTGGAAACAAATCACCCAATAACCTTTTCCATGAGTTTGTTAAAATATTTGTAATTACCTGAGCATGTAACCTGACTGATGGCAGGAGAAGGAAGCTTGGAAATGGAATGAGTGAAAAGGCAAAGTAATTCTGGAATTCAATCCAAGTATGCTTTGCATGATTCGGAAGGCAGAAAGTTCAAGAGTTGATTTATAACATCTCACCAAAACTGAAAATACTTCTCATGTAATAATATAGAACCATTTATTTGAGAACATTAAAAAATACTAACCATTATTAAAATGACAGAAAAGCATCAAGTACAAATTAGAAAGCATTTTTTGAATAGAAGGCACAAAGAAAACGCATACTAACCATGACACATGCACTACATTCTTCATAAAATATTAGGAACTGGATGATCAGCTATGAATGACTTAGCTATTTTCAGCAAAACAATGATTCAAGACAACTCTGAAGGACTTATGAAAAATGCAATCCATCTTCAGAGAAAGAACCGATGGTGTCTGAATGCAGATTGAAGCATAATTTTTTAGTTCCTTTTTCTTAAGTTTTTTTTTTTTTGCCTGTTCTCTTTCACAGCCTGACTAATGTGGAAATGTTTTGCATGAGTACACATGTATAACTTATATTGAATTGCTTGCATTCTTTTTGTTGTTGTTGTTTGTTTGTTTGTTTTTTTCTTTTGAGGCAATAGGGGTTAAGTGACTTGCCCAGAGTCACACAGCTAGTAAGTGTTAAGTGTCTGAGGTCATATTTGAACTCAGGGCCTCCTGACTCCAGGGCCATTTCTCTATCCACTGTGTCACCTAGCTGCCCTGAATTGCTTGCATTCTTAAAGGAGGGTGGGGAGAGAGGGAGGGAGGAAGAAAATTTGGAACACAAAGTTTTAAAAATCAATGTTAAAAATTGTTTTTATATGTAATTTGGGGGAAATAAAATTCTAAATTAAAAAAAGAAAGAAGAGAAAAAAAGAACTAGGGAGAGAACACAGAGATTATTCAAAAAACATTTGGCACCAGTCTTAAAAGGTTCATATTCCAAGATAGGTAGATATAATGAGACAGACATTTAGCTTGGTCTTGAGAGCCTAGTCTTGGGATAACAATCTTGGAATGTATAGCAAAGTATTTTGAAACAGGGACCCTGTAAAGGCTATTTGAGTGACTGGTTCTTGCAAAGTTCTGGGAACAAGGGAATGGTCATGTTCTACATTTTAAGGGAAAGAGATAAATAGGGTATTATTGGAAGCCCCTGACTTGTTCTCAATAGCACTTATATCCAGAAAGACTTGAAGAAATACTGCCATAGGAAGTGTAGTCCCTGTGCTGTGGAATGACTATAAGTTGCAGAGGAGTTCTCTGTAATAATAAGGGGAGTTTCTCACCAGGAGTTCCCTACACTGATGAAATCTCAGATCTAGTACAAAAAGAAAAATAATGTTTAGGAAGAGAAGATACAAGAACAAAGGTTCTGATTAAGTAAAAATAGAAAGACAGTGGCAAAGAGGAAGACTGGGAAGAATGAAGCATTGGAGACATGAAAGGGTTGTAGATTCTGAAAATAATGTCTTGGACATAGAAGAGATGTTGGTGTTGATGAAGTTTGTCTGAGATAGAATGGAGATATAAAGTCTTAAGAGTTGAAGACATTGATGAACTGATAATTCAAAATGTTAGAACAACCATTAATGCGCATGAAGATGTCAAAGATGTTTTCTTTATGGGACAATGATTCTAGAATTATGTGTAAAAATCATTGCCCTCTAGGGTCTTATAGTTTAACTTATGAGATAAGAATGTATTCACATATAACAAACAGAATTCATGTGAGCTCCTGGAAAGCAGGGACTGACTGTCCTTTTCTTTCTTTGTATCCCTAGCACTTAATACAGTACCTGGAACAAAGTAGGTATTTAGGAAATCTGTACTGATTGGATGATTTGAGGATAAAGTGTTCACTATAATCAAGACCCAATATGCATTGTACAGACAATAAGTACCTTGGTGCAATCAGAAGGGGGAGAGAGTTGTTTCAGTTCATGTAGGTCTTTCCAGGTTTTTCTGATATTGTGCTGTTCATCATAACCTGTATATAGTACCTTAAATTTGACAAAGAATTTTCTTCATATTAGCCCAGCAAAGTAGGTACCATACATTTTGCCATTATAATCAATCATCATAACTATTTCCCTCCATCCTATTCCCTTCCAATGATATTTACTCTATTTTCTATCTTCTTTTGCCCTACTCCTCCTCAAAAGCATTTTACTTCTGACTGTCCCCTCCCTGGCTCTGCACCTTCCCTCCTTATCCTCTTCCCCTCCTACTTTCCTGTAGGGTTAAATAGATTACTCCTCCCAATTGGGTGTGAATGTCATTCCCTCCTTGAGCCCACTCTGATGACATTAAGGTCTTTGAGCTAATTCTGTGTTATAAATTTTTCTTCCTCCCTCCCTCTTCAACCCTCCCTATGAAATCAAGCAATTCAATATGTCATACCTGTGCAGTAATGCAGAACATCTTCACCTTACTCGAAAGTGTTTTGCTTTCTACTGCTCTCTCCTCCAATCTGCCCTTCAATCCTTCCCCTCTTCTCCCCCTCTTATCTCCCTCCCCTCCCTCATGGCAAAAATATATTACTATACCTACTTGAGTATGTATTCCCCCTCTTTGAGCCAATTCTGATGATATTAAGGTTCACTCACTCCCCCACTCCTTCCCCCTCTTCCCCTCCCCTCTATAAGCTTTTTTCTTGTTTCCTTCGTGTGAACTACCAGGGGGAGAGATTTGTTAAAGTTATTGCTTGAAGACCTTCAGGGAATTAGGGGACCAACTACTTCCCATGATAGTCTATTCCACTTTTTAATAGCTCTAATTCTTAGGATTTTTAAAAATTCAATTCTCTACAACTCTAAATTGTTACTCTTTACCTTAACTGTAGGAGTCAAGCAGAACAAGTGTAACTGTTCTTCCACATAAAAACTTTCAAATACTTAAAAAAACTGCTGTCTTAGCTTTCTTAAATCTTCTCTAGGCCAATCAAAATTTTGGTTGTTAGGTGGCAAAGTAGATAGAACCCTGGGCCTGGAGTGAGGAAGACTCATCTTTCTGAGTTCAAATCTGGCCTCAGACACTTTATTAGTTGTGTGACCTGGGCAAGTCACTTAACCCCGTTTGCCTCAGGTTCCTCATCTGTAAAATGAGGTGGAAAAGGAAATGGAGAACTACTCCAGTATCTCTGACAAGAAAACTCCAAATGGAATCATGAAGAGTTGAACACAACTAAAAGGTGGCTGAATGACAACAGACCAATTACTCCACAGTTCCTTCATTTCCAAAAAGAAAATATGGGTGAGGGCATTTTTGGTGGTACAAGTTTTCAGAAGTATTGATCATGACCTAACACTCAACAGGAATCAAAATAATCAGAATTCCTAGACTCCTTCTCATATCCCAAATCCAGCCTTGGTTCAGCCTTCACAGCCCCAATTCTTCTAGGTCTTTGGCAGCCTTAGTCACAAAGAACATGGTGCAAGAATATACATGCACATGTGCACATGCAAGCACACACAAACACACATACATTTCCCTTCTTCAAACTACCAACATTACAGAACTGTGAGTAATGACTTAGTTTCTTCAACAGATTGGCTTCTCCTATAAATATTTCCTTTGGTTTGTTGCCTGAATAGAAGATGGGCATACATCAATAAGAGAGAAACTCCTTACTGTGAAGGCAGTAACAGCTGGAGTGATATCTACTAGATTAAAAATAAACTTTAAAAAGATAGAAAGCATCTTCAAAATATGTACAGTTATACAACAGATTTTAAATGATCTGTTATATAAATGATGTTCTCAAAGTCAGTACACTATGTAGCTAAATATTTGTCTAATAAACTGGAAAGGCAAGGCACCTTTGAAAAAATGTTTAAACAAGAAAAAAACAAATTTGAAGTTAAGACTGTTTAAGTCTGCAAAGAAAGAGCGAATGAGAGAGGAAAGAGGGAAAGAGAGAAAGGAAAAAAGGAGGGAAGGAAGGCAGAGAATGAGGAAGGGAGGGAAGAAATGAGGACGGAAAAAAGGGAGGGAGGAAGAAAGGGAGAGCAAGAAAGAGAGTGAAAAAAGAGAAAAAAGGAAGAGGGACAGACAGAGGCAGGCAGAGAGAGAGTGAGATAGAGGAAAAAAAAGAAAAAAGAATGAAATTCTATCTTTCCACCACATCTCATATTATTTTAGACTTTGGCTGACTCCTAAGACCTCATGCTACTCACCTACTGCTAAAGCACAGAAAACAGAACAAAAGCCACCACTAACAGAATATTACATTACCAATAATTGTAAAGTATATTATGATGCAAAATCCAGACCTACAAATGCATTAAGGTTGTAGTCCTATTTTTATAAGCAAAGAGTGTGCCAAATAACTACAAAGTCTACACATATTTATGTTCTAAACTTCAGAGAGAAATTGTGATTTTCAAGGTCTGTTGGCAGAAGACATCTGTTATCACCATCTGTGCAGGAATTCAAAATAAAAAATAACAGCGTGCATCTTCTGGTCTGTGGCTTGCCAACATATGAACTTAAAACCATCAATTTGTTACTTAAGGCACAGAAAGAGATTTAAGTCAGACAGTCACATAATACTAAATCTGAAAAAGACCTTAGAGGACATCTAATCCATCCCTCTCATTTTAATAACTTGTTTTAAATCATGTGCTAATATTTTCATAGGGCCTAATTTGTCCAAGTCACTTCAGTTTTCAACATCTAATCTCATCACAAACATAGTGCAGCTAATTGTGCACCTGCGTATCTATCCACTTCTTAAAATTCCCTTTACCCTAAGTCTCCATGGTTCTGCTTCTTTCTCATACCCCTTTGGCTACTGTTTCTTCTGTTTCTCCTCTTATATTTTCCTCCTTTCTGTCTCCTTAAGATGAATATATCTATCTTCCTTCTATTCTCAATTATTTCTACATTTCTTCTTTCCCTACTACTCCTTCCTCTTCCTCCTCCTATCTCCAACACTTAATCTATTCACATGGTTGTTTAGGTGGACACTAAGTCTAAATCTTTAGCCCTGATTTCCTTTCCAAGAGCTAACTGCCTAGTATCTATTTCCATCTGGATTTCTCATTAACTCCTCAAATGCAAATGTCTAAAACAAAACTCATTCCCCACAAATGTCAATTCTCACTCCCAGGTTCCCTACTTCTCTGACAGATGCTGCATTTTATTTGCTCAAACTCTAAATCATTAAGTAATCTTTGACACCTCCCTCCCTCTTCTTCACCTTCATCCCCACATCCAGTCACCAATTCCTGTGGATTTTTCTTTCACAATGTTTCTAGAATCTGTCCTTTTCATTCCATTCATTACCATTTTAATCATCAAAGTTCAAAAGCTTATATTACCCTCATTTTGCTGGAACTGGGTTCAGGGAAAACCTGTGTAACTCTGATAATGTCATGTAACAGAGGGTGGTTTCAGTTTTCTCAACTATAAAATACTAATAACAGTACCTATTTCAGAGGATTGTCATGAAAACGAAATGAGATATTCATAACTTCATACTTAGCATGTAGTAATAATAGTAATAAATTAATAAATGTTTGTGTCCTTCTTTCCCAAACTCCATCCCCTCCCATCTACCCTAAATATTGACAACTAAATATATCATCCTCAGCTATAATTATTTCATTCCTATACTTAGGGCAGCAAAGTGGCATAGTGGATAGAATTAGGAAGACCTTGAGTTCACAAATCTGGCCTCAGCACTTACTAGCTTTGTGACCCTGGGCAAGTCACTTAACCCTGTTTGCTTCATTTCCTCATTTGTCAAATGAGCTAGAAAAGGAAATGAAAATCACTCCAATATCTCTGCCAAGAAAACCCCAATGGGGTCGAGATGAGTTGGACATGAAAATGACTGAACAACAATTTAACAAACCTTCAAGCTTGAGTTGATGTCTGCCAAAAGAAAAAAAAAGTCCCAACAGTTTAACCTGTCATTCAAAGTCCTTGATATTCTGTTCCCAATCTACAGGCTCTGAGGTATACTTTGTATCTTGATTATGGTATATATAACACGCTACCTTGCATAATCCTTCTAATAACAACAAAGCTCATATTTGTGTAAGTGCTCAATGGTTTGCAAAATATTGCATAAACATTATTTCATTTGTGTCCTCGATTTATCCTTTTTACTAGATTTTAAAGGTTTTGAGGACAGAGCCTGTGTATGACTCATCTTTGTATCTTTAGAAGCACTTGGAACAGTGTCTTGCTTGAAGTACTTTAATATCTCTTCCACTTACTGCCTCGGTGAATTTGGGCAAAAGACCTAAACTCTCTAGGTCTTGCATCCTTGCCTATAGAATGAGATTAGATCTCTGATGACTGAGGATATTATAATAGCTAGGCATCACCATTCTAAATATCAATTTTGATAATAGGTGAAAAGAAGATCCTGAATTGAATGTATTCCTAGCCCAAGGCATTACCTTGAGATTATTTGTTTCTTTAACATTAAATTTCTTATAGGGATTTAACATCTTGCCACTTGCCTCTTTTTAGTGAAAATTCTCTTTTCCTAGATAGGGATAGGGATTAGGTCTGTGATTTCACTGGTAGAAGGGGAAAGAATAATCCAGGCATGGAGAACAATTTGTGCAAATGCAAAGACCTAGAAATTGTCAGGTCAGAATTGTTATAGTCAAGTTGGTTAAGATTTGCAAAATGTCACAAAAAGTAATGTTAAATAAAACTCAGATGGTATTTTGGAGTGCGATCATGGAGAATATTAAATGTCGGGCTGAATTTGTAATTTCTCTTGTGGACAACAGGAAGTTGAAGGTATTTGATTAGGGGAATTGTGTGTTCAGACAGGTGCATGAGGAGGATTATTTAAATGCCTATATGGATTGGAAGGCAATTACTAGAGGCAGGAAGAAAAAGTTGGAAGCAAAAGGTGATTACAGCCTAAAATAGGGTGATCAACTTTTCATTGATAAGGAAATAATTGGGAGAGATAGTCTGGAGATAGAATCAAAAGGCCCTGGGAAATGATTGTATGCGGAAGATGATGAAGAAGGAAAAGTCAAAGCTGACTTCAAGGTTTCAGAAGTGAGTAAAAGGGATTGATTGTTACCATAAACAGGAGAGGTGAAGGAGAGGGTCAGATTCAGGGGTGTGAGTAGAGAATGATTAATTTATCAAATCACAATTGAAAGACTTCAGCAGTTTTGGAAATATAGTCTGAGATGCTTCTGGAATATCCAAATGGAAATGACCAGAAAGCCACTGAAGATGTGTATTAGGAACTCTATGCAAATATTGGGGATAAAGATATATAGGAGTCTTACAAAGATACAAAGAAGTAATCATTGAACCTAGGAGAGTAGAAAAACCCACCAAGGGAAAATGTGTGTAGAGAATATATAGATGAAGGCTTCGGAAGGGACTTTGGGAGTCACTCACACTTGGGCAAATGACAAACTATAGGAGACAAAGAAGAAGCAGTTGGCAAAGTAGAAAGAGAACTAGGTGAGTACAGGAAGCCTGAGGAGGAAGAGAGCACTAAGGAGGAGGAGAAGGAGGAAGTGTGGTCAGCTGTCCTTGTTGTTCATCCTTCATTTTCAAAGAGGACCATCATGGGATGCTGTCTTGACTATTGCATCATTTAGATTTAAGTGAGACAGAGTTACACAAAGTCATCAGCCTTACCCTCTTCCAATCATCAAAGTCCAGTGACAAGACAAAAGTTGGGATGACTGTCAATTGCTTGGCATGGAGTGGATGATCTTGGCATCTTCAATGTTTGACCAAGCTCTAAGCTCTCCACAGAGTCTTCCTCGGCTGCCATTGGAACAAAATGTTCTCATCTGCCCATTCCATGGAAGAAGTCTTCACATACTTGGATTAGACATCCCCCTAACTCACCAGGTTTGAGGCCTATTATTTACCCTCACCCTGCTTTAGCCAATCTGCCAAGATGGTTGTATTGCAGTGTGGCTGCCACACATGCTACAGCTTCTTGGAACCACGTAGGGGTGAGAGGTGACAGATGGACACCAAAGGTGGACAAGCAGCCCTGAAAAGGTCTCAACAAGTCCTAACACCAAAGGTGCTAGTTCTCCCTGAATAACACATATACCCCCTCTGGGAGACATAGGTGAGAGCTGTGTAACAGATGGACACCAAAGGTGGATGAGCAGCAGCCTGGGCAACTGTCAAATACTACATAAACATCAAAAAGGAAAATACCCAAGAAAGGACTCTGTACTTAGCAATTAAAAGGTCATTTGTGACCATTAAAAGTACAGTTTCTAAAGAGTTATAGTGATATAAGCTGGACTGTGAAGGGTTGAGGACAAAATGAGAAAGGACAGAGTGATCTTCCAAGTCATTTTGCTAAAAGTAGAACATTGATAGGCTCTCAACTCTTAAATCAGTTAGGTGGCACAGTGAATACAGTGCTTAACTTGGAGTCAAGAAGGCCCAATGTCAAACCCTGAATTACTGTTTAAGCCCAGGCAAATCATTTAACCTCTCTCAGCTTCAGTTTCCTCTTCTGCATAATAAGGATAATAACACCAAGCCACAGTGTTGTTTCAAGGATTAAATGAGATAATATGGACAAAGCACTATGTTAATCTTTAAGTTTGCAAACAAAATAAATTTATACTAGAACTACCAGCCAAACACTATGTAAATGCTATTGTTATTATTAACTTCTCTAAAGGACAATTGGATGTCTCAGAAAATGATGAGTGAAACTACCACTCTGATTGAAATGATTGGACTAATAGAAAGAAAAAACCATGTCACCTGAAAATTCATAAGGAAGGAAGGAAATGTCTTACATGATCACACATCTGTGATCTTTCAGCAAAGTAATATTTTTGAAAGCCTAGAGAAAAAAATTGAAATGAGCTAATGCCTTCCCACTGTTGATTATTTCTAATTTATCATGTATACATTAGCTTGTTTGTATATAGTGGTTTTCATGTTGTCTCCCCCATTGAAGTGTAAGCTCTTTGAGGAGGACTGAGTTTTGCTCACTTCCTATCTTTTCAGACATCTTAACATTTTATCTTCATCCTCATACTTTATGAGCCACTGACACTGACCTTTTTGCTTCTCCTCACCAGTGACACTCCCCCTCCAACTCCCAACATTTGCCTTGATCCCTCTTCCTCCTCATTTCTGTCTCCTGCCATCCTGAGCTTTCTTTGCATCCCAGCTGGAAGGAGAGAGTGAGGCTGGTGACCTTGCACAACCCTTCCTCACTTAAATCCAATTCATTGCAAGTCATGACATTACCTCCTTGACAAACAATAACAATATCCCAAGTAAAGTCCCACCATCTATAGAGTCTTTCTTGGTCTCCCTTTATACTAGCACCTTTCCTGCGTAGTTTATCCCTAATTTACCTTATTTATACAGAGTTGTTGTCATGCCCCTCAATGGCAGGGACCGTCTTGTAACTTTCTCTGTATGTCTAGAATTTAGGAAGATGCTTGGAAACTAGTGGGCATTTAATAAATGTTTAACAACTGACTGAGGAAAGTAGCAGCTGTCATGGTGCGTTCCTGCCTCTTGCAAGGCTGAGACTGGTGGAATGGTTGAAATCAAGTGCTCTGAGAGGCAGTGAAGATGGCTGAAGCCAATTAGGTGTTTGTATCAAGTATAGCACCAATATAGAGAGCTTCCCCTCCCCCCCCCCAGCAAAAAGCCACCAGGTTGTCTAAGGAGGGGTGATAAAAGGGAGTGGGTCAAAGTTTATGTGCCAATCAATAGTAGGTTTAGACCCAAAATCTAATATACCTGTGCCTAAAATGCAAAAAACAAAGCCCCAAAGGATGGGGAAAATGTTAATAGGGGAAAGTGTAAATGTTATAGGATATATCACTGGACCTGGAGTCAGGAAAATCCAAGTTCAAATACAGCATCAGACACTGGCTGGCTGACTCTGGGGTAGTCCTTAATCTCTGTCTACCTTAGTTTCCCTATCTGTAAAATGGGAATAGTAATAGCAGCCAAAGAAAAGAGAAAAGGGATATAAACAGACTCCAAATCTACAAACCAGAGGCAACTCCATGTTGGAGGGGTCGGGAATGGAGGTGAGCTCATTTTAAGTTTTACATTTGTCTATGTACACTTGCTTTTTGACCCACCAGTACTTCAAGAACATAAGGTCAGAGCTCTAGAGCTAGAAGGGACCTCAGAGGTCATGTAGTCTAACCCCCATCAATTCATTTGCCCAAGATCAGTTAGGTAGTAACTATCCGGGACAGGATTTGAACTCGTCTCCTGACTCCAGAGGCAGTGCACTTTCCATTATACCACAGTCTCCTGGGATTAGGACTCTTTGATCTATCTCTGGTACTGGCACTGGAGCTAGTTTTAAAATGACCTTTTACTAACATTAAGAGATAAAGTGCGGTTGTTCGCATACTAGACTGAGTTGAGAAAACCTGTCTCTGACACTTAGTAGACGTTTGACCATGGAGATCTCACATAGACTTCCTAAGCCATACATGAACTTATAAGTTCATAAATGGCAATCTGCACAAAAGCACATGCCTTTCCCCTAACAACTTAGGCATCAGCACAAAATAAGGGTAAATCAATAAAAACTGAATACTGTGAAATTATAAAGACTGAATTAGAAAAAAAAAAAAAGACCTGTAAAAAGGCACCTCTCCCTGCTTCTTTGCAGAGTTTAAGGATTATGAGTCCACATCAGACCTTTTCTATATATTGATTAGTTTTTCTGAACTGTTTTCCCCCCTCATTTTCATCCTTTGTTATGAAGGATCATTCTCTTCAAGAGGGAAAATATAAGTGATGTAAAAAAAATCAATTATTTTTTAAAAAGAGAAATGCTCACAAATGTTCTTTGACAAAGCTAACCTCTATTCCCTTTGTGTTCCCCTACATATACGATCTCATGTGATCCTGACAATAACCCTGTGAGGAAGGTACTATTATTAGAATAATAATTATCATCCCCATTTTATAGATGAGGAAAATAACATGCCCAGGGTCGTACAGCTAATGCATGTCTGAGGCAGAAAGTGGCTCCAATCCTCCTGATTGGAAGTTTAGCACCCTCCCCATGTACTACCTGGCATTTCCCTATTGCTAAATTATTAGAACCTGTCCTTGATGCAAAGTAGAGGCATAATGACTGGGGAATAGCCCTTTGTGTCCTTTGCTTGATAGCTTAGCTTCAACAAAACTATGGGGGCAGGTAGGTGGCTCAGTGGATAGAGCACCGCCCTGGAGTCAGGAGAATCTGAGTTCAAATCTGGCCTCAGACACTTGACACTTAATAGCTATGTGACCTTGGGCAAGTCACTTTACACCAATTGCCTCACCAAAAAACAACAGCCACCACAACAAAAACCAATAAAAAGTCTTCATGAAATGAAGCTTTGGGATATTTCTTGCTTTGACTCTCATGAATTTTCCAAGTTATCTTTAGACTACATAACAAGACTCCTGCCATTCTTCCACAGAACACCTCCACCCATTTTGCCAGGGTGATGTGCTTCAGGACCATTCTCCAGAGAAGGAGAAATCTTAAAAATCAAGAAAGAGCACATCTGCCAATCATATGCCTTCTTATGCAATTTCTACCTAGAATAAGAGAAGAGTTATTCCTTCCTGAGTCCATGCCAAAAACTGTTCAAAAAGTATATGTCTTGTCAAAAATTAAATATAGTTTTTATTTGCCTGTCTCCTACAAAAAATAATAAACAGATCAGAGAAATCAATTTTATAGTATCTCCTAAAATTTGTTTCCATACCTGTCCTCCTATGAACAAAACAGATCAGAGAACATAATGTCTCCTACAGGAAAAACCAGATCAGAGACAGACAGGAAAAACATAGTACCAATTTTTGTCCCAAGAAGAAAAAAACATGATCATACTGGAGACCCCTTCCAAACTCGAAAGAAAAAAATGAAAGTTAAAAATATCATGTTTCAGTCTGTGTTCAATCAATATCAGTTCTTTCTTTGGATGGAGGTGGATAGTAGGCTTCATCATTAGTCCTTTGTGATTTTCTTGGATCATTGTATTGCTGAGAATATTCAAGTCATTCAGAGTTCTTCATGAAACAGTACTGCTGTCACTATGCTCAGCATTCTCCCAGTTCTGCTCATTTCACTATACATCAATTCCAGGTTTTTTCTGAAGTCATCCTTCTTGTCATTTCTTATAGCACAATAATATTCCATTACAATCATATACAACAGTTTGTTCAGTCATTCCTTTGGGAGGGCATTCCTTTAATTTCCAATTCTTAGCCACCACAAAAAGAGCTTCTATAAATATTTTTGTACAAATAGGTCTTTTTTTCATTTGGGGGGCTATCTCTGGGATATGAACCTAGCAGTGGTATTGCTGAATCAAAGGCTATGCAGAGTTTTATATCCCTTTAAGCATAGTTCTAAATTGCTCTCCAGAATAATTGATTCAATGTGAAGTTTAAAGTTTTTGTTTTGTAATTAAAAAGTTACAATTACCTTATGAAGTTCATAATTTTTATTTTTACATCCATTTTGAAATTTTGGGATTGCAAATTCTTTCTTTCCAGCCACCCCCTACCTACATGAAATTGACTTGATCTCTTTTTTTAAAAATATAGTGATGGGGGAAGCTAGGTGGTGTGGTGGGTAGAGCACCAGGCCTGGAGTCAGGAGGACCTGAGTTCAAATGTGACTTCAACTAAAAAACAACAACAAAATCTGATCTCAGACACTTGACACTTACTATGTGACCATGGGCAAGTCACTTAACCCCAATTGTCTCACCCCCCCCCAAATAGAGATAACAATATCATAACACCTTAACATAAATTAATTTTATAATAATTAGACTGGGTTGTGATTTTTCTGACTGATAGGATTTTAAATTACTGTTTTACAACCAAGGACCATTTCAAATCCTTTATCTATCACTTATTCCCTGTAGCTTGGAGAAGTCATTTTTTTTTCTCTCTGGGCCTCATTTTCTTCATCTGTAATATTAGGACAAATGACCTTAAGATTCTTTCCATTTCATGACCAAAAAAGAGATAGAGAATATTATAAAATGCAAAATGGATTATTTTGATTACATTAAATTAAAAAGGTTTTGTACAAACAGAAACAATGCATCCAAAATTAGAAGGGAGGCAGAAAGCTGGGAAACAATTTTTATAGCAAGTACTTCTGATAAAGGCCTCATTTCTAAAATATATAGGGAACTAAATCAAATTTATAAAAATCCAAGTCATTCCCCAATTGAGAAATGGTCAAAGGATATGAACAGGTAGTTTTCTGATGAAGAAATCAAAGCTATCTATTCCCATATAAAAAATGCTCTAAATCACTATTGATTAGAGAAATGCAAATTAAAACAACTCTGAGGTACCACCTGACACCTATCAGATTGGCTAATATGACAAAAAAAGGAAAATAATAAATGTTGGAGAAGCTGTGGAACACTAATGCATTGTTGGTGGAGCTGTGAACTGATGCAACCATTCTGGAGAGCAATTTGGAATTATGCCCAAAGGGCGATAAAGCTGTGCATACCCTTTGACCCAGCAATACCACTATTGGGTCTTTTTCCCAAAGAGATCATAGAAAAGGGAAAGGGACCCACATGTACAAAAATATTTATAGCTGCTCTTTTTGTGGTGGCAAGGAATTGGAAATTGAGGGGCTGCCCATCAATTGGGGAATGGCTGAACAAGTTGTGGTATATGAATGTAATGGGATTCTATTTGCTGTAAGAAATGATGAGCAGGCAGATTTCAGAGAAACCTGGAAGGACTTGCATGAACTGATGTGAAACAAGCAGAACCAGGAGAACATTGTACACAGTATCATCAACATCATGTGTTGATCAACTGTGATAGACTTGATTCTTCTCAGCAATACAATGGCCCAAGATAGTTTCAAAGGACTCATGATGGAAAATGCTCTCCAAATCCAGAAAAAAAAGAACTGTGGAGTATGGATGCAGATTGAACCATACTATTTCTTATGTTTTCGGTGCTGTTGTTTTTCTTTTTTGAGGTTTTTCCTTTTTGCTCTGATTCTTCTCTTATAACATGACTAATGCAGAAATATGTTTGGCGTTATTGTACATATATAACATATATCAGAATACTTGCTATCTTGGGAAGGGGGGAAAGGAGGGGAGGATGGGAGAAAAATTTGAAACTAGAAATCTTATAAAAATGTTGAAAATTATCTCTACATGTAACTGGAAAATAATAAAATACTTTTATAATTTTAATAAAAACAAAACAAAACAAAAAGATTCATTCCATTTCAAACCTATGACTATATAATTCAAAATGAGACTGTTCAGATAAAAGCTGCCCAAATACTGTGCATGGTTTCTTTTTAACTTGATAGCTATCTGTTTAAAGAAGAGAAAGCTAATTTATGTTATGATTGATAAGGATTTTTTGTCATATTGAAGTTGGATTAAAAATCACAAATTCTCAGGATTAGAAGGAAAAGGGGAGAGAGGGAGTGAAATAAAGAAGAAAAGAAAGAGAGAAGGAACTTTGATTTTATTTCAGGCCAAATGAAGATAAGTAAACAGAATTTACCTGTACTATAATTTAAAGGGAGGCTTAATCTTCTGACTCATATTAGGTGGTGATACTTGATAAGCTGGAAACTGCTTTTTTGTAAAAGTATTTGTTCTTATAAAGAAACTGGGCCTGAGTTAATTGAAGCAAAGGTAGAGGGAAGAAATGACTCCAAGAGTAGGATGAAACAGGAGTCAACAATTTATGATTATTCAATATTATCATTAATTGCAAAATCAATCAATGTCTTCCTTTTTTAGCTCAAATAATTTTCAAAATTAAAATCAATTTCATTTAGTAATGGTTGATTTAAAATAACCAAATTGAATATGTAGTTAAATGGATTTTAATTAATTTGTTTTATTATATTTTAAAGGCCAGAATCAAGCTCTCTCTATAATTGGTAGGTCCTACCCACCTATTTGAATTAAAATGAACCTCCATTTGTAATATTCTTCGACTGTTTCAGAGAGATAGAAAGATACACATATAGATATATGGGTATATACACAGTTTGTTTGTATATATACATATATATGTGACTTTTCTATATTAAGAAATTATAAAGTAACATATGATTTATAACCTGTCTGACCTGGCTCAAATCATTTAACTGCTCCTGTCCTGATTTTCTTATTCCATAAAAATATGGGACTAAGATTAAATGATCTCTAGGTTGTCATCTAATACTGAATCCTATGATTTCTGAGATATTTTACATTCTTTTTCTAAATATTAATGTTCTTTTGTTGAAAGATTTTTTGTTAACAAATATAAGACCTTATTATCTTGTACTTTATGGTATCTCAGTTGAATCAAACATTACAAATGAATAAAGAGCAGGTTATACATCACTCAGAAAGTAGTTGGAATCTACAGAAGGATAAAGAGTAATATTCAAATGAAGAACTTCAAAAATAAATATCAGACAATTGCTACACAAGTAAACCCCAAAATCATTGCACTTGAAATCTAAATTTTTATGACTAATCTATAGCTCCATATCTAATTAGATTTCCTTCTAATAGTATCTTTCATAGACAAAGTACAGAAATTGACACTCTGGTTTTTGGTGTGCATGTGGTTATTTCAATCTATATTATTAGGGTTTCCCTCCCTACTCCCTAAATAAATTACATTAAAATTTTAAAATAAATGCATATCATTTAGGAATGATGTGGTTTCTCAAGTCACACAGTGAAAATGTCTTCCTTATTAAAAAGGACAGGAATTATCTTTACTTTCTCTGGACTTTACAAGGAAAATTATTCACATGTTGAAGATCATACCACTAGAGGGCCCTAGTTGCATTATAAAGAAGTATAAGTGTATCGACCCACACAAGTTTTTTTCTCTGCCTTTCACTATTCTTCTGATTTTTAAAAAACCCATATAGTCATATAATTAAACATTGAATACACATTATGGGTCCCAGAGTCCAAAAGATGCCTATTAGCTAGAACTAATTCTGTTGAGAGGGGGAAAAAAAGAATAATGGAATAAGCTGTTTGCTCTTATCTTACAAAGTCAAACATTATAGCCAGTCCTTTCTTTGGCAAGCTCAGAGCAAACTTGAATCAAAGGATTTCTTATCCTAGGGTTTTGCTAAGGACTAAATAATATATAAGCAGTTTGTTCCAGGTCATCCTGGGACCCCATTCATGACTTTCTTGGGTTCAGCTTCAAGAATAGAAATTATCTACAATATCAGTGAACTTTGTCCTGCTAATTTCTCTCCTCCATGTCTTCCCCAGAGATTTTAGGCCTAACTCCAAAAATCAAGGCCAGATCGACTTGCATTTGCTATTCATCCTACAGGTACAAAACAACCCACCTATACCGCATAATTTAGAAACAATAAAATATCCTCCCACTCCCCAAAGGCAACAGGTGTAAAACACTGTCTCAGAATCATTCATATTACTATGCATTTTTCTTTTATGCTTTTTCTAAGAACACAATATCTCAAGAAGTCAAGTAACACATTAAAATCCCTTAGAAGAGAGGAGCAATATGGCATTTCCACTGGTTTAAAAGCTAAAGGTATTCCTAAAAGGTTTACCTTGTCAAATTAGGTAACATCTGTAATGCACTTAGCACATTGTCTGGTATATATTATGTGCTATATACATGCATATTCCCTTTCTTCCTATTGTCAGGGGATTAAGGGATAATGCTCCAGCTGAAACCCATAAGTATATAGTAAGGAGGAAGGCTTCCAGAGAATAGCACCATAATCATCATAACCTCATAACCTAGGCCCCTACCTCTGCAATCTTCTTACATCCTACTCTATGTTCTTGTGCCATGGGCTTCATTGTAGTTCAGCCAACAAGAGATCCCATTTCTTCTCTCAATGCATTTTCACTGGCTGTCTACCATATCTTGAATTCTATTTTCCATTCATCTCCAGCTCCTGACCTCCCTGGATTTTTATCACAGCTACAATTTTACCTTCTGTAAAAAGCCTTTCCTAATCCCTTTGGTTACCTTCCCATTATTGATTGTTGTTGTCATTTTTCAGTCATTTCAGTCCTGTCTGACTTTGTGACTCCATTTAGAGTTTTCTTGGCAAAAACTAGAGTGGTTTGTCATTTCTTTCTCTGGCTCATTTTACAGATGAAGGAACTGAGGCAAAGAGGGTTAAGTGAATTGCCCAGGGTCCCACAATAAGTAAGTCCCTGATGCTGGATTTGAACTCACGAATATGAGTCTTCCTGACTCTAGGCCCACTTCTCTATCCATTGCACCACCTAGATGCCCAGGAAGTATTTGCTATTATTATTTTCACTTTAGAGATGAGGAAAGTGAAGCAACTAGAAATTAAGTGAGAGGATTATATAAGGTTGCCCAGGGTTACACAGCTAGTATATGTCTAAGGCTGGATGTACATTTAGATCTTCCTGACTCTAGGTCTGGCACTCTATCCACAGCACCACTTAACTTCCTAAGTCTTGGTTTCATTTTATTACTTTTCTTTTTCCCCCTTTCTTTCTATTTTTAAAAGGACTTTGGTCATAATGACCTTTAATAATCTACTTCCACATTTTAGTAATTAAAACCAGAAGGACACTCAGGCAAGGGCCATATGATACACCCAAGGCCAATGACCCAAAGTTTACTCTCACTTAATGGCTGTTGAGATGGATGCAGTTCATAGGTGAGTGATAGAGATCCTGTAAAATCAGTGTGGACTCCTTGAAGCTTCCTTTAAAGGGCATAGGGAGGAGCTCATCCCACTTAGCCACCCAGTAACTGTCTATTTTAATCAACTAAGTTCTAGTTTTCTACACTTTTAAAAGGTAGAAAGTAGGGGCAGCTAGGTGGCGCAGTGGGTAGAGCACTGGCCCTGGATTCAGGAGGACCTGAGTTCAAATCTGGCCTCAGACACTTAACACTTACTAACTGTGTGACCCTGGGCAAGTCACTTAACCCCAATTGCCTCACAAAAAAAAAGTAGAAAGTGCTGTGAGAACCTTCTAAATTCAGTGCCCCATAAATCTGGTGCTCTTGGACAAAACCATGATCATGCTGCCTCTAATGATGGCTCTAAAGATAGTATTCTTTCTGTCTAATACAAATCTTCTGTTGCAGTTCTATGGCGATAGAGAAGAATTTCTATCCTTAACTATGAGCTGCTCTTAAGCACTACCCTTTCCAATCAGATTTTTAGAACTCTGAAGGACCATTCAGATCATATACCCCAGAGGTCCTTTTCATTTTGGGGGGGGGGGGTCATAGAACTCTTTGGAAGTATGGTAAAGCCTATGGAGCTCTTCTCAGAATAATATTAAATAAATAAAATATATAGTCTTATAAAAGAAACCAAATATATTGAAATCGAGTTAGTTAAATATTTTTTAAAACTTCATAGACTCCAGGTTAAGAATCCTTGATTCCAATCTAACCCCTTAGGTTTACTGTTAGGGAAATCAAGGCCTAGAGAGATTGTTACTTATGTTGTTTAAGTAACTTAAATTACACAAGTAGCTTGATCACAAATGAATAGTAAGCTCTGAGTACAATTTTCCAGCCACAGTATATTAATAGGACCTTGCCTTTATTGGTGGGGAAAGTTTCCTATTATTAGTTGTATATTGAAGTATTCCACATGAATCTAAATTATAGATAATATCACCATATCTGTCTCTGTGTTTCTGTCTATGTCCCTCTTTCTCTGTCTCTGTCTCTCTGTCTTTCTCTGTCTCTCTGTCTTTCTGTCTCTCTCCCTCTCTCTGTCTCCCTCTCCCTCTCTCCAATTGATTTTTTGAGGAAAAACAAGGGAGGAAGGAAAGGTCTTTATCTTCTCATGCGGGCTAAACTGGACTTGCCATGGTATTTCATGGTGTATAAACAGGATTTAAAACTCTAAGAGGTGGTATGAACACTTCTGTAATTCCATCATGAAACTGAGTCATATGCTAAGTTTCTAAATGTTAAATTCATTATTTAATTTTTTTAAAAATCCTGCTAGAGAGCTCCCAAACTGGCTCTGGGGTGTAAATGATGCTTCCTTCGCCTCAGTTTAGTGAAATTTTCTGTCATGTATTATAGTAAAATTTAAGTGTATGCATGTATATCATGGTGTAAAAACTATATACACACACATACATACATATATACACATGTACATACAACCATGCATAAATTCACTGCTAAAAACTATGGCTCTAAAACACAGTAACTTCAATAATGTTTATTACTATGTAATATTCACTTCAGCTTATCCTAATATAATATCACTGTCTATTGGAAACCTTAAGGTTATTATAAAGATTGTTTTGAGGTTCAATTGCAGGGAGCAGCTAGGTCACGCAGTGGATAAAGCACTGGCCCTGGATTCAGGAGGACCTGAATTCAAATCTGGCCTCAGACACTTGACACTTACTAGCTGTGTGACCCTGGGCAAGTCACTTAACCCCCATTGCCCTGCCAAAAAAAGAAAAGCTCAATTTCACATTTTATGCCAAAAATGTAAAACACTATACTACAAGAATATCTACATTTTGTAAAATGTCCACTTTTCAGATAACACAATGCAAACCTTCTTTGGGGGTGGCTAGGTATCACAGTGAATAGAGTACCAGGCCTAAAGTCAAGAAGACTCATCTTCCTGAGTTCAAATCTGGCCTTGGGCATTTACTAGCTGTTTGACCCTAGCCAAGTGACTGAACCCTCTTTACCTCAGTTTCCTCATCTGTAAAATGAGCTGGAGAAGGAAATGGCAAACCACTCCAGCATCTTTGCCAAGAAAAACCCAAATGGGGTGAGAAGAGTTGGACATGACTAGAAAATGACTGAACATACCTTCCTTACACTAACAATAAATTATATGACAGTTGGAAAAAACCACAACTCCAATGGACCTTAGAAATAGTTCAGCCCAGCTGAGGGAACTTAGGCTAAAAGACAGGGAGTTAAGAATGTAGGATCATAAGTCTAGAGCTAAAAAGGATCTTTGAGTTCACCTAAAATCTCTTCATTTTAAAATGTAGAAATGGAGGGAGAGAAAGAGGTAAGTAGGGAGAGAGGGCAGGAGGGAGGGAGAGGGAGAGGCGGGGGGGGGGGAGAGAATATGAGAATGAGTATAAGTGACTAACTCAGGTTGCAAAGGTAATCATTGGCAGAGTTGGGATTTGAATTCAGGTCTTTCAACTCCACATTCAACATTCTTTCCATTGTACTATTTTGCCTTCCACAAATGGTAAGCCTGAGATTCTGTACTTAAACACAGGTGTCCTTTCCACTATACATCTTTAAAATTCCAGGAAGGTAAACTTTACTCAGTTTTCTCATGAATATTTACTATGTAGCCCAAACTCAAATAGATGCTTCACCACTGTAAGAAGACTGATTTTCTTCTTTGGCTAGAACCCAAAGGCAAACTGCTGAAAACAGCCAAGGAAAGCCTTCTCATGCCCATGAAGGCTGTTGCTCAGAATAAATCCAATTCTGTGTCAGGAGGGTAGTGTAACATGCAAAGTGAATCAGAGATATTTTATGTAATTTCCCTACAGACACTCTTCAAGGAAAAGTAGGGAAGGGGAGCAAGGCCTGAATGACAAGTCATCAACAAGCATGTACTAAGATTTTGCTACCTGCTAGGCATTGCAATCAGTGCTGAGTACAGAAATATAAGCAAAAAGAAATACAATATGACCACAAAGAGATTAAATTTTAATGGGAGAAGTCAATACATGAAAGGGAACTGAGGGCCAAAACATCTATTCATTGTCTTGTGCTTTTTCTTAAACAAAAGTTTTGATGAAATAATTTTAAAGTGATGGAAGGGGGCAGCTAGGTGGCACAGTGGATAGAGCACCAGCCCTGGAGTCAGGAGTACCTGAGTTCAGATCCGGCCTCAGACACTTAACACTTACTAGCTGTGTGACCCTGGGCAAGTCACTTAACCCCAATTGCCTCACAAAAAAACCAAAAAAAAAACCAAAAAAAAACAAAAAAAAAGTGATGGAAGGTGTCGAAATGAAAGGAAGAAAGCTATATCGGTAAGGCATTATAGGATTTTGCTTCTAAGACAAATTTCATACAAATGATACATACAAATTCAATATCTGAGATTATAGTAAACACTTTCTAAGCAAGTTAAAGTTCTCTTGTGCCTGATGCAAACAATATCTGATTCACAGATTTCTAAGTAATGTTTCTGAAATGTTAAATCAATCTGGAATATAGTTTAGTAATAAAAAGGTCTAGAATCTGAGATGCCTGGGTTTCAGTAGAGATTCTGTGATTAGCTGTGATGAGATTCACAGTGAGTCAGTTGCAGTTAGGCTTTCTCACAGCGAGCCCATTGTCCTTTCCATTGTTCCACCCAGCTTTTTCTGCCTAAGTTTTCTAGATATCATAAGGCCTATATTAGCCCACAGAGTTGTTGGAAGGATAAAAAGATACAACAAATGCAATATGCATTTTATAGATTTTAAAAGCACAGAAGAGTGCAAACTTAATATCATTGTTTAAAGTAGCTGAGGGGCACCTTTAAATGTTTCCTCCCTGATTTCTACCCAAATCTATAATATTTAGTTTAAAAGTCTTCTACTGTTATCTATCACTAAGGAATACGCTCTCTAGATTTAAATTGTGGGAATCAATATTAATATTAGATTTTGGCTGAAAAGCCTTTATTTTAAAAAATATTTTGTTGAACATTTTTGTATATGACTATAATTTTTCAATGGCCCTCTCCAGACCTCCCATTTAACAAGGAAAATGTCTTTTAATCAAAGCAAACCAACAAGGTACCAATCCCCTATCTAGGAAAAAAAAAGTAAGTTTCATCATTAGCCTTTTAGAAGCAAGACTGGTTACTACATTACCTGAATGATTTTTGCTTTTAGTCTTCTTTTCTTTTACATCATTGTGGTCACTGCACATATAATTTTCTTGGTTTTGTTTCCATCATTCTATATCACTACCTATAAGTTTTCCAAAGTTTAAATGAATTATTGAATTGGCGTGAAGTAAAATGAATACTCTATTCATAATGGTGTAGAGGGGGAGAGAAAACAATAGTACTTTATTCTCAATCTCTTCTTTGTCTTAAGTCAGATACTTACAGAGGCTACTAATACACTAATTATTGAAATTCTTCTAGAATGATTCAAAATAAGAGCAATCTCACTAAGATACAACTTGAGTTATAGGGGTTGGGGAAAAAATTCTGCCTTACAAGTGTATTTAATTGTTGTTAAATCCCTGAGAGGAAAACAGTATGATTACCTTACAGATTATGAAATGAGGACATGGATAAGTCACTTAGATTGCCAAATATCATAGTTAATTAGCAGTTATGTTGGGAATAGAACCAAAAAGCCTAGGCCTCCAGTTGGCAGAGCAGTCACAAAGAACACCTGCTATCTAGAAAGAGTCCTATTGGCAAAGGGATAACAATTGCAAGGTAGATTTTGTTAGATGTCTAAAATTACTCCCCCTCTTTTAAAAAGACCATGTTCATAAAATGTGAAATTGATCTTCATGCCTATGAGAAAGCACCGCTGGGGTGGGTTGGTACTTAGGGAGAGGAGCCCCAGAAATGTTCCTGAAATTTCCTATATTCGAATAGAAATGTAAGATGTTGAGTATTTTTGAAGCATTATATAATTCTATCAAAGCTACTTATCAAATATAGATGTAAGTTGTTTCATTATGAAAGGGATGCTGTAAGGTAATATAGTATCATGGTAAGGGGAGCAAAAGGGAATTGCTAAATAGGTTCTAGTGCCATGGATCTTGGTTACTGGTTCAAGGGTTATCAGAGCATCTCAGAGACCTCATGAAAATACAATGAAAATGGGGCTAAGAAGGGAGAAGGGACATCATAGAAAATTCAAGGTACATGGGGCCAAGGATCAGGTGAAATTTGCCAGGCACTAAAAAGCTCCCTAATAATTAAATAAAGGTTGTGGATATTGCCTGGGATAGACTGTTTAATACTAGTAAACTTAAGTGGACATGACTACATTATAGGCAGTATAGGATAGGAGCTTGAAGTCAGGAAGGCTTGTATCCAGTTCCTACAACTTTGCTGAGAATTGTTTTTCCCATCTGCAAAGTGAAATATTAATAGCACCTCTCTCACTGGGTTATTGGGATGATCCAATGAGATGATATATATTTAAAAAGTGGTTTGCAAATTTTAAATTGCAATATGTGACATTCCAATAATAACATTACTATGCCCCTACTATATGTACTTTGCTATAGCACCCTTCACACCATGGTAAAAATTAAATCTGTGTTAACACTGTCTATATGTTGGTCTAACAGATCAGAGGCAGCTAGGAGGTGCAGTGCATAGAGTACTTGGCCTGGAATCAAAAAGATGTGAATTCCTATCCAGTCTCAAATACTTACTAGCTGTGTGACCCTGGGCAAGTCACTTAACCCTACCTGCCTGTTTCTTCATCCGTGAAATGAGCCAGAGAAGGAAATAGTAAACTACTTCAGTAGCTTTGCCAAGAAAAGCCCTGTGGTAAAAATTATTTGTGGTAAAAATTATTGGTCATGAAGAGTTGGGCATGACTGAAACTAAACAAAAACAACTACTGAATAAGAGCAAGGAAATAGAAACTTCTGGAGAAACCTGCATAAGAGAGAAAAGGCCAAGTCCCAGGCTTGAAAAAAAAAATCTTTTTTTTAAAAGCGCACATGTTTTTATCAGTTATTTAGATGTTACTTTCTGATTTTATAAGTTATAAAAGGGAATTTCTTTTTCCTTTTGTTTAAAAGGAAAGGGCTACTAAGGAAGCAAAGCCTCAGCTAACAAATGATGTAATTATCACTTATCACCAAACTTGTAGGCATATCCTGGCCTTGTCAAAGAATTGCCTTTAAAATATTTATTAAACTATTAGTCACTGCCATTCCACTATTGACAGCATACTTATTATTCAAAATTCAATTCATTCAACAAGAACTCAAGTCTACTATATGTCAGGAAATGTTTTAAATGTTAAGGAAAGACAAACATCCAACATCTAATTGGCCTCCACTAGCTACATTTTCTTGGGTCAATATATCATGTATGTACATTGCAAATGCCAAAATAAATTTCTCATAACTTAAACTGAACTATAAAGAACTTTTTCATAATAAGCACCTTAATCACTTGTGCTAGTAAGTAGCTATTGACATTATTCATTAAATAACATAAGCCCGATTAGGTGACCACCTTCATTATAAGGTCATTTGTTCAAAAGACTTTTCTGTTTAAATATAGATTCCCCTGTAAGTGGATTTCATATTACTTTATAAGTGTGATCATCAGCTTATTAGCCCTTCCACCTCTTTTTGGTTTGAGTGAACCAAAATTGGAATATCTTTTTTTTTTCCTTTTTATTCTGAACCACTAAAGATGATTAACTTGGCTTTGGAAATAATTCATGAAAATCTAAATGACTAACTTTTAATTAGTAAACAACTGCAAATCCCAAAATTGACCTCCTCGCCATATGGCTTACAATTTATTTCTGTTCAACTGTAGCTGGAAAAAAATGTAAATAATTTCCAAATTATGTTTAAAAATAGCTTTGAACCTTAGCATTTTACTACATTAAAAGATAAATGTTTTGTCTTTTTTACAAGAATGCTTCATAATTAGGCCAAAAAAATATTTTCAGTTACTTCAATTAAGAAATATGATTGAATTGGCACCAAAAGCAGTTCATCAACCAATACCAAAATTATTTATGATGTATAAAACCCAGTTATCTGTAATGGGGTCAATGATGCTAATAGTTTGCTCTTGTTCTTGCATCATTTCAGTCATGTCAGACTCTTTGTGACTCCATTTTGGGGTTTTCTTGGTAAAGATTCTGGAGTGGTTTGCTTCTCCAGCTCATTTTTACAGATGAGGAAGTGAGGCAAACAAGGTTAAGTGACTTGCCCAGGGTCACACAGCTTGTAAGTATCTGAGGTAAGATTTAAACTCATGAAGATGAGTCTTCCTGATTCCAAGCCCAGTGACTGAGCCTCCTAGCTGCTTTGATACCAATACCTGCCTCATAGGATTGTTGTGAGTCTCTATGATCTCTCCAATGAGAGATCATTATAATAACATTATTGTTACAATTCTTTATTCCTGGCACTGAGAGAAAGTGTGGTATTTTGGATGGAGAACCAGCCTCAGAGTCAATAAGATGAGTTCAAGGCCAGCATCTGAAACATAACTCTTCGTGTCCTAAGGCAACTGAATTTCACCACAGGTGCTGATTAATATTGGTAGAGTTTCCCTACATCAATAAAATGGATGGCCTACCTCCAATGTCAATGAGATAGACCTATTAATAAGCTTTCAGCATGTTAATTTTCAGGGTTTGGTTCTATCTATATTTGTCACTAAAAGATTGCCTTGATATAGGTTATCACTCCCTGAAAATATGCTTTCTTTGAAAGGAAGCAAATAAAACTATGTATTGAAAAATAATATATTATATGATCCAAGAAAATTCCCAAAAAGTCATAATGGAAAATGCTATCCATACACAGGGAAAGAACTGTGAAGTATGAATGCAGATTGAAGCATGCTACTTTCACTTTGTTTTGTTTTGTTTTCCCTTTAGTTCTGTTTCTTCTTTCACAACATGACTAATGTGGAAATATATTTAACATGATTACACATGTATAAATTATATCATACTGCTTGCTGCCTTGGGGAGGGGGAAAAAGAGGAAAGGAGGGAGAAAAATTTGTAATTCAAAATCTTATTAAAAATTAATGTTGAGGGGCAGAACCAAGATGGTGGAGAAAAGCCAGCAAGTTGCCTGAGCTCTCCCTTGGTTCTCTCAAAAAGAACATTAAATCAAGCCTCTAAAAGCATTATGAAACTACAGAACCTACAAAAAGACAGAGAGACATGATCTTCCAGCCTGAGATAATTTAGAAGACTTCAGGAAAGGTCAGTCTCATTGGGGAAAAAGGGGAGCACAGTGCACCTCAGTGCAGCACAGCGTGGAGGGGGTCGGAGCAAGTCAGCAGGAAACTCTAGGCCACAGCCAAGCAACTGAGGCCCCTTGATCCTTGTTCAGCAAGCTGGTGGTGCAGCAGGCCAGTGGTAAGATCCACCAGCCCCAGCTGAGAGGGCAGCCTGCCACCTAGAAGGCCACCAAGAAGACAGGCGTGACCAGGCCCAGCCATAACAGCACCTGGAAAAAGCCCAGGAAGCAAGCCCAGTGTGGCGAGAAATCCACAAGCCATAGAAGCCTCAGAGTAGAAAAAGTTAGTGACACAGCCCCTATCTCCCAGCACAAGAAACTTGAAACAGTGACCCTGGTAGCCCAGGAGCAGACATCAACTTTTAAAAAAATTAGCTGCAATAGGAGTAAGAAACAAAAAAGAACTCTTACCACTGATAGCTTATGTGTCAACAGGGAAGAGCTAAACACAAACTCAGATGAGGACAATACTCTCAAATTGCCTACATGTGAAGCCTCAAGAACGAAGATGAATTGACCTCAAGACCAAAGGGCCCTCTTGGAAGATCTCAAAAAGGATTTTAAAAATCAATTGAGAGGGCAGCTAGGTGGTGCAGTAGATAAAGCACCAACCCTGGATTCAGGAGGAACTGAGTTCAAATCCAGCCTCAGACACTTGACACTTACTAGCTGTATGACCCTGGGCAAGTCACTTAACCCTCATTGCCCCGCAAAACAAAAACAAAAACAAAAAACAAACAAAAAAAAATCAGTTGAGAGCGGTAGAAGAAAAAATGGGGAGAGAAATGAAAGCAACACAAGAAAATTATGAAAAAAAAGAATCAGCAGCTTGGAAAAGGAAGCACAAAGATTGACTAAAGAAAACAATTCCTTTAAAAATTCATTTGGCCGGGGCAGCTAGGTGGCACAGTGGATAGAGCACCGGCCCTGGAGTCAGGAGGACCTGAGTTCAAATCCGGCCTCAGACACTTAACACTTACTAGCTGTGTGACCCTGGGCAAGTCACTTAGCCCCCATTGCCTCACTAAAAAAAAAAAAAAAAAAAAAAAAAAATTCATTTGGCCAAGTGGAAAAGGAAGTGCATAATCTGACTGAAGAAAACAATGCCTTAAAAATTCGAATTGGACAGTTGGAAGATAAGGAACCCATGAGACACCGGGAATCAGTCAAGCAGAATGAAAAAATAGAAGAAAATGTGAAATACCTCATTGGAAAGACAACTGACCTGGAAAATAGATCCAGGAGAGACAATTTGAGAATTATTGAATTGCCTGAAAACCATGATCAGAAAAAGAGTCTAGACAACATATTCCAGAAAATTATCAAGGAGAACTGTCCTGATATTATAGAATCAGAGGATAAAATCATCACTGAAGGAATACACCAATCACCTCCTGAAAGAGACCCCAAAAGGAAAACTCCAAGGAATATTGTAGCCAAATTCCAGAATTATCAGGTGAAGGAGAAAATACTCCAAGCAGCCAGAAAGAAGTAATTTAAATATCATGGAGCCATAGTCAGGATTGCACAGGACCTGGCAGCTTCAACATTAAAGGATCACAAGGTTTGGAATACAATATTCTGGAAGACAAAGGAGCTTGGATTGCATCCAAGAATCTATCACCCAGCAAAACTGATCGTTCTCTTTCCAGGGAAAAGATGGACATTCAATGAAATAGGGGACTTTCAAGGTTTCCTGATGAAAAGACCAGAACTGAATAGAAAATTTGATCTCAACATACAAGAATCAAGAGAAGTTTAAAAAGATAAATGAGGGGAAAATTTTATTCAATAAGGTTAAACTGTTTACATTCCTACATAGGAAAATAATACTTATAACTCTTGAGAACTGTATATATATTTGGGCTGACAGAAGGATTATACACAGAAGGTATAAATATAAATTGTCTTTGATGTGATGATATAAAGAAAATTAAGGGGTTAAAAAAGGAGTTTATGGGGAGAAAAGGAAAGGGGAGGTGGAATGGGATGAATTACATCATATGAAGAAGTGCAAAAAACCTATTACAACAGAGGGAAAGAAGGGAGGGGTGAACATTGTTTCAACCTTTACTCTCACTAGATTTGATTCAAAGAGGAAATAACACATACGTTCATTTGGATAAAGAAACTTAGCTTATTCTTTTTAAATTTTTAAAATTTTATAATTTTTTTTCTTACCTTAGCTTATTCTTTAGGTAAGTAAAAGGGTAAGGGGAAAAGGAAGGACTGATAGAAGGGAGGGCAAAAGCAAGGGAAAAAAGGGTAAAGAAAAGGGATGAGGGTGATAAAGGGGAGGGCTGATTAGGGGAGGCAGGGGTAAGAAGCAAAACATTGGTAAGAAGGAATAGGGTGAAAGAAGGGGGGGAAGTACAAAGGGGATAAATAGAATGGAGGGGAATAGACAGTTAGTAATAATAATGGTGAATGTGAATAGGATGAACTCTTCCATAAAATGGAAGTGAATAGCAGAGTGGATTAAAAACTAGAATCCTACAATATGCTGTTTACAAGAAACACATTTGAAGCAGAGAGATATACACAGAGTAAAGGTAAAAGGTTGGAGCAGAATATATTATACTTCAGCTAAAGTCAAAAAAGCAGGGGTAGCAATCTTTATCTCAGACAAAGCAAAGGCAAAAATAGATCTAATTAAAAGAGATAAGAAAGGAAAGTGCATCTTGCTAAAAGGTACTATAGATAAGGAAGTAATATCAATACTAAACATGTATGTGCCAAGTGGTATAGCATCCAGATTCTTAGAGGAGAAGTTAAATGAGCTACAAGAGGAAATAGACAGCAAAACTATACTTAGGGGGGATCTGAATCTTCTCCTCTCAGAATTAGATAAATCTAGCCACAAAATAAATAAGAAAGAAGTTAAAGAAGTTAATAGAATGTTAGCAAAGTTAGATATGATAGATGTCTGGAGAAAATTGAATGGAAAATGCTCTCCAAATCCAGGAAAACAAAACAAAACAAAAAAACTGTGGAATCTAAATGCAGATCAAACCATACTATTTCTATTGTTTTTGTTGTTGTTGTTTTTCTTTTTTGAGGTTTTTCCTTTTTGCTCTGATTCTTCTCTCATAACATGACTAATGCAGAAATATGTTTAATGTGATTATACATAGATAACCTATATTTGATTACTTGGTGTCTTGGGGAGGGTAGAGGGAGGGGAGGGAAGGAGAAAAATTAGAAACCAGAAATCTTATAAAGACAAATGTTGAAAACTATCTCTAAATGTAACTGGAAATAATAAAATGTTTATATGGAAAAAAATGAATGTTGAAAACTATCTTTGCATGTAATTAGAAAAAATTACATTATAGACTGGACTCAGGTTTTATTCAAGTAAGATTTGAGGACAAAAACTCTATAGGAATAAATCCCTCAAGTGAAAACATGGAACTGGAGTTCAGAGTTCATTCAAACCAAAAAGAGCTGGTAGAGGAAATAGCCCATTGATCCTTCATTTAAAGCACTATGAAACCCTTTAGCTATAGAATGAATACTTATACATAAAAATGGTAATTTAAATAAGTTACCTGTAAAGGTGGTCTCCTAATCAGGCTTAATTGAGAAATACCAATAACCATGTACCACAACAAGTGATCAAGTTAATTAAGATGGAAAAAGTTCTTTACCCTTTGCTAGTTTGCACCGGGAATAAACAATATAGCTACTTGGAGAAAAAGAATTATTTGATGATCAACTTTCTGTCTCCAACACAAAAAATTGTGAGTGATATATAGTAGACATTTTATTCTTGCTAAAAGAATTGAGTTTTGAATGAATGTGTTGTTAATAATGTTGTGGAAATAATTAGTGGCTTAACTTGTCCATTTGGTGATAATAGCAATATTCACATTATTAGCTAAGGATTTAATTCTTTAGCAGCATATTTGGAGCTGTAGGTTTGGGAGTCTACCAACATAGATGGTAAGAGTAATTCTTTGTGTTTGTAAAGAACTTGGTTTCTGAAGCACTTTTAAATTTAATTTCATTAACTAAAATGGTGAGATCAGATTTCCTTGACTGCTAGTTGTCTTTCTCTCCTCAAATTACCTAGTGCTTACTTATCTGAGGACATTTT
Organism: Dromiciops gliroides; assembly: GCF_019393635.1. Taxonomy (NCBI): domain Eukaryota; kingdom Metazoa; phylum Chordata; class Mammalia; order Microbiotheria; family Microbiotheriidae; genus Dromiciops; species Dromiciops gliroides. The sequence goes on along the minus strand of NC_057861.1, from coordinate 573,378,698 downwards.
GGATTTCTCCTCAAAACTCTGCCTCCCACCCCAACAAAGTTAGTTCCTTGAGGGTGAGTACTATTTTTGTTATTGTTTTTGTTCTATGTGATCCCTTTGCCTAACAATTTTGAGTTAACCAAATAGCAGCTGAACCAGGAACCAAGCCTTAGGTACTAAAAATGTATAAATAATTAAGAACAATGCATGAAAATTGTAGTTAGAGCAAAATTAAGGGTGCTGTACTTTCTAGTTCTATTGTCTTATGAAAGTGTCTTAAAGACAAGTGAATTCAAAGGAAAACTTCTCACAAGAAGTGATTTCACATTGATTATGCTTTTATCCCATCTCCTAGCATGGAGCTGGATACCATCTTCCTAATTGCTAACTTGTTATTGTAGGGAGTATTTGTGATTTTTTCTCTTTAAGGACTCACTCCATCAAATGTAGATCACCACCCAGTCTCTGATTTAATACATGAGTCTTAAGAAGTTACTTGAAACATAGAGGTTAAGCGACTAGCCAGGGTAAATATAGCTAGTAATTGAATCTATGTCTTCCATCTCCAAATCCAGATTCCATATGAGAGACAGGTTAGTATTGTAGCAAGAGTTTTGGACCTGGTTTCAGAAAAATTTTTGTTCAACTCCAACCCTCTACCCTCTCTGAGCCCATTTCATCATCTCAAGAATGGGGGTAACAATCCTTGTAAAACCTACCACAGAGGCTTAGTATGATGCTTTGCAAATATTAAATGCTTTGCTTTAAAGCTTTGAGAAGCTCTACTAGATTTTTTAAAAGTACTTTAATCAACATAATGTTCCTTATTTTCATTTTTATTCAGTGTCTTTTCAAAAAACAAATACTAGGAACAGCTAGGTGGCTCAGTGGATGGAGCACCGGCCCTCGAGTCAGGAGTACCTGAGTTCAAATCTGGCCTCAGACACTTAACACTTACTAGCTGTGTGACCCTGGGCAAGTCACTTAACCCCAATTGCCTCACTTAAAAAAAACAAAACAAAACAAAAACAAATACTAGAGAAAACTGAGCCCCTTTTCACAGAAGGTTTTGTTTAGTTCTTTTAGTATTTGTTTTGCTGAATTACCACAAAATAAAAACAAGCTGCTCTCTCTTGGCCTAATGTATTTATGCGAACAGGTACACACTGCAAAAGCCTAACACTGCACTGAATTAGAAAAATTCTGTTCCTTTAAGTCTAGTTTTTTGATGAGCTCTTAATTTCCCTGAAACAAATGTGAGCTTTGAAATCCTGCCCTTCTAGTTCTTAAGGGCAATATTCTAAAGTCTGGCCTAATAGCTGTAACTTTAATAACCTTACCTTTTATTAGCTACTCAAGGTTTCCAATGAAAGATTTTAGGCATCAAAAATTACAAAAATGTAATCTTAATTCTTTAAATCAAATTAATTTTTTAATAATAAAGCTGAAAAGGGACAGCTAGGTGGCGCAGTGGATAAAGCACCGGCCCTGGATTCAGGAGGATCCGAGTTCAAATCCAGTCTCAGACACTTGATACTTACTAGCTGTGTGACCCTAGGCAATTCACTTAACCCCAATTGCCCTGCAAAATAAATAAATAAAGCTGAAAAAAGACAAAACCGGGGCAGCTAGGTGGCACAGTGGATAGACCACTGGCCCTGGATTCAGGAGGACCTAAGTTCAAATCCAGTCTCAGACACTTAACACTTACTAGCTGTGTGACCCTGGGCAAGTCACTTAACCCCAATTGCCTCACTAGGGGGAAAAAAAAAAGACAAAACCTATTCCCAAGGTTCAATGTTCCTAATAGAGATAGAACATATATGCCATCACATAAATGTGTCAAATTATTTTAAATGATGAGCAAAATAAACTATTGCAAATTTGAGTCACATAGCTAATGTAAAAGAAATTTCTCTTCAGATCAGAGGTTTGTCTTGGTTGGTGTCAATCAGAATCTTGGCCAAAGACCACCCCTTCTAAAACAAGACTTATGAGCAATACAGAAATCTACTGAACTCATTAATTGTCAGAATAGAGTTAAAAGGTTTGTATTCTTTGGTTCTATGGCATGTGTATGTATATGTTCTGTGTGTGTCTCAAGAGCGGGTTTTCCTCTTTTTAGTGATGCTTTGAATTCTCCTTTTTCAGAATAAGTCTTCACAGGTGGTACAATGGATAGAATACCAGTCCTGGAGTCAGGAAGACATGAGTTCAAATCTGGCCTTAGACATTTAATAGCTATGTGACTCTGGGCAAGTCACTAAACCCTGGTTGCCTCAGTTTCCTCATCTATAAAATGAGCTGGAGAAGGAAATGGCAAACTGCTCTAGTATCATGGCCAAGGAAGGCCCAAATGGCATCACCAAGAGTCCTACATGATAAACGACCTCAACATAAATAACCAAAAAAGATTTGATCAGATACTTTCTTGCATGTAGGAGGCACATAGCAATAGGGACAGGTCCTGGACCTGTAATATCACTGGAATAGAAATCTCCATGGTGAAGTAAATCTCTCTGTAATTACAGGCCATTGTTTTTGTATTTATTTTTATTTGTAGTCTAGATTAGAGGTTTCAAATAGTTTGCAGCCCATAAAACTCCCAAATGTGCTGGAACCATGTTATAATGTGATTGGGAATATTTAACAAAAGAAATAGAAATATAACAAAACATAGAAAAGATTAAAACGTGCTTTTTCTAAGTCAATATGCAGCCCTCAGAGATTCTTATTTACTATTTAATGACCACCATATTTCTAGTTAAATCTGACACCACTGGTCTAGAGCACTAAAAATTTAAGTGGCTGCCCAGAGTATCATAGCATGTATCAGAAGTTGAACTTGAATTCAGGTCTTGGTGGTTCTGATGTCTGTTCTCTATTTATTGCACTGTGCTGCCTTTTATTCATAATTTAATTAATCTTTTTTTTTTTTTGGCAGGCAATGGGGGTTAAGTGACTTGCCCAGGGTCACACAGCTAGTAAGTGTCAAGTGTCTGAGTCCGGATTTGAACTCAGGTACTCCTGAATCCAGGGCCGGTGCTTTAACCACTGCGCCATCTAGCTGCCCCTCTTTTTTTTTAAAAGCACACCAGAATAAGAGTGGTGAGGGTGAGGGTGATAATACTAAGAATAACTCCTCTACTAAGATTCCACTCTTATACTTCATTGAAAGGATAATCTTCATTGATAGAGCTCTGGGTTCTTGAATGTTACAAGAGCAGAACACAAGCTCTAAAAAGTTCTATCCAAACTCCGAATATAGTACTAGAAACATGTCAAATAAACAGAAATATAATTTAGGCCTCAGTCCTATAAAGTCCCCTTATATTTCTTGCAAACCATAAATTGTTGAATATTGTTTCCTAATCTATTCTTCCACTCTCCTTAATTTTATGAGTCAATTCATTCTAGCCATGTTAATGGTTTGTTTGCTTTTCTCTCCATTTAATCCTGTTCAAGATTTCCCCCATGAACCTAAGAGCCTTGAAAGTAATAGTGCCTCCCTTCTTTCATCACCACTGGCCCTGCTTCCAGCCTGGCCTCCCTAGTCGTGTGTGTGTGTGTGTGTGTGTGTGTGTGTGTGTGTGTGTGTGTGTGTGTGTGTGTGTTGGGGGGGAGGGGTGGAATAGGGATTAAGTGACTTGCCTAGGGTCACATAGCTAGTAAGTGTCAAGTGTCTCAGGCCGGATTTGAACTCAGCTCCTCCTGAATCCAGGGCAGGTGCTTTATCCACTGCACCACCTAGCTGCCCCCCATAGTCATCTTTTTTTTTTTTTTTTTTTTTTTTTAGTGAGGCAATTGGGGTTAAGTGACTTGCCCAGGGTCACACAGCTAGTTAAGTATTAAGTGTCTGAGGCCAGATTTGAACTCAGGTACTCCTGACTCCAGGGCCAGTGCTCTATCCACTGCGCCATCTAGCTGCCCCCATAGTCATCTTTAAAGGATCCAGAACCTATAGAAGAAGAGCTCACCTACCTCAAAACTAGCATTGCAATCCATGTCCAACTGCCACCAACAGGCAGGTAAGGCCACGGGCCCACTGAATGACAGTGCCTCCTCAAGACCAGTAGCTCTACTTCTAGACCATCCCCTGCAGCCATCACTCTGAGAAGCATTCCCCATGGATATGGGACCTGGCAACTGCCTATGCAAGCACACATGCTTCCTTAGGAACTATGACCACTCATAACCCAGAAAAGAAAGTTATTGATACCACAGGCTTTGGCAATGTCAGATAGTTCAACACGAGAAAATATCATTTGAGACTTTTTCCCTGACTCTATTTTCCTTACCCACTGCTTTTCCTATTCCAGAACTATTCTTTATTTACTTCACTGTATTTCTATAACCACAACAATATTCAACTTCATTCATGTACCAAAAGTACCTGAATCCCTATTTGAGGGATATATACTTTGAATGTAGTTCCTTGCTATTATAGAGAGTCATGTTATAAATATTTTGGTGTATATGGGAGTCTATATTTTGATCCATGATCTTTTTCAAAGTACATGGCTAAGCAGCGAGATCTCTAGGTCAAAGTATACAAACATTCTAATTATTATATTTTTACAAATCCAATTCATTTTCCAGAATTACTGGAGCAATTCACACCTCTACCAATGATACATTATTATTGTACCCTTATTTATAAAAATTCCTCCAAACTTGACTATTGCCATCTATGCCAATTTGTTTTTTGCTTCTGTGAAGCAAAACTTTCTAGTTCTTTTTATGTACATATATCTTATTATTTGTGACTAGGAGCATTACATATGGTTGTTTAGAGTTTGCAGTTCATTTGAAAATGACTTTTATATATAGAAGCTCTCTTTGTGGTGGCAAAGAATTGGAAATCGAGGGAATTCCCATCAATTGGGGAATGTCTGAACAAGTTGTGGCATATGGATGTAATGGAATACTATTGTGCTGTAAGAAATGATGAACAGGCGGGTTTCAGAGAAACCTGGAAGGACTTACATGAACTGATGTTGAGTGAGATGAGCAGAACCAGGAGAACATTGTACACAGTAACAGCAACATTGTATGATGATCAGCTGTGATAGACAACTCTTCTCAGCAATACAGTGATCCAAGACAATTCCAAAGGACTCATGATGGAAAGTGCTCTCCAAATCCAGAAAAAGGAATTATGGAATATGAATGCAAATTGAACCACACTATTTCTACTATTTTTTCTTTTTTTTCTTTTTTGAGGTTTTTTCTCTTTTGATCTGATTCTTCTTTCACAACCTGACTAATACAGAAATATGTTTAATTTGATTGTACATATATAACCTATCAGATTGCTTTCTGTCTTAGAGAGAGGAGAGGGAAGGGAAGGATGGAGAAAATTTTGTTTGTTTTTTTGTTGTTGTTTTTGCAGAGCAATGAGGGTTAAGTGACTTGCCCAAGGTCACACAGCTAGTTAAGTGTTAAGTGTCTGAGGCTGGATTTGAACTCAGGTCCTCCTGAATCCAAGGCCAGTGCTTTATCCACTGCGCCACCTAGCTGCCCGTGGAGAAAAATTTGAAACTCAAAATCTTATAAAAACAAATATTGAGAACTATCTTTACATGTAACTGGAAAAATACTATTAGATTAAAAAAAACTAGATGTTTTGACAACTCATCTATTTTAACATTGGCTTTCAGTCTTTTTGTTTCTGTTATTTGTCTACATATCTTGGATATCATAGTTTTATCAGAGAATTTTTCAATTGATTGCTCCCTTTTGTATTATAGTTGCATTTATTTTATTCATCTAAAAGCTCTTCAATTTCACTTTATCTCTTGTAATTACCTTTATCTCAGGGCTATTTTTTAAAAGCAACAACTAAAACAACACATTTAAAGAGCACTTTAAGACTCATTAAAACCTTTTCCCCATAACACCCTAGTGAGATAGATAAAGCAAATAGTCTCCCTTTAAAAAAATAAGCTCAAATCCAATGAGTTTAAGTCCAACACAACTAGAAAGAATCAGAACCACTCAAACCCAGTTTCAATTCCAAATCCAATGAACTTTCTGCTACTCCATACAGCCTTTCAATTTTTCTTAGAGAGGATTCTAAAATAATCGAAAAGATCATAAATGGAGCCTGTAAATGACCAAAGGTGACCAAGAAAACATAAGTACCTATCAACTACCAACTCAACTATATGTCCACTTTCTTATGTCTGTAAATTAATGAAATGTTTATGAACAGTGAACAGGTACACTTTCAGAAACCATTTTCTATAACATATCATGTTTTTATTGTGATGCAGCATGGCACTATGTCTATTTTTGGTTACATTTAAAAAAAAACATTTGAGTTAGTAGAACAAAATCTATTATTAAAAACTTTCTTCATACAAGGTGTTTTCTACTCATGTTAAATCATATTGATTTAAATTTTTGTGAAGATTCTCTCATGATATATAGGTCTTAGGTAGCTAGGTGGCACAGAGGATAGACACTGGACCTGAAGTCTGGAGGACCTGAATTCAAATCTTACCTCAGATACGTACTAGCTGTATGACCCTGGGCAAGTCACTTAACTCCAATTGCTTTAAATATCCAGAGCCATCTCTAGTCATCCTGATACATACATTGCCACTAGACCTAGATAGTTCTGGAGGAGAGAGTGAGGTTGATGACCTTGCATAGCCCTCCCTCACTTAAATCCATTTCAGTGCAAGTCACAACATCACTCCAATGTCATGTTCCTCTTCGAAAACAAAGGACAGACAATAACAACAGTGTGTAAAGATGAATGAAAAGAAGGAATAAATGTATTTCTAACATGCTTGGCTTATACCCCTCACTCAGGGAACTTAAGAAAATATATCAATGGTATTCTTCCTCCTATGCTACTTAACCTACTGATTCTGGGTAATTCTGTAAGCACATAATCATCTTTACTGCAGAAGAAAGCTTTCCTTTTCATTAACAAATAGCAAACTACAGGAATGGAAAATGATATGTGCTGTCAATCAAAAATGGTATTCTGGATGGTTTTGCTAACTTTTTATCATAAAGTAATAGTAGAGTGTGTTTTAGAAAAGGATTGATGTGTCAAAACAAAATATATCATTTTGAAAAACTCTCCCCCCACACCAAAGGACTGTTCAACACTGAACAACCTTTTTAAGTTTGAACACTTACTATGTATAATGAACCTAGATACTATGTGAAATATAAAAGTAAATCAGGGATGGTCTCTGTTCTTAGTTCACTTGCAAGACAGTAGGGGAAACATCATGTATACTAATAACTATAACAAAAGTTATAATGCCAAATTACCATAAGCAAGATATAAAGAAAGTGTTGTGGCCAATGAAAGGCCTTTGGACCAGTTGGTAGCCAAAAGAGTAAACTAGTATCTGGCCATAGTTCAGAAAGGGACATTCCCCACTGACAGCAAAGGACCTGTCACTTAATGTTCCAAATGTTAACCTAAAGACCAGGGAGAAAAACATTTTCTGAAGTAACAAGTTTACTCATTATAACTGATCATACTCTGCAATACCCATTATTTTGGCAAAATGTTTTTATTTAAAATTCTCCATCAGCAAGCAAATTCCTCTCATTTTACTGATGAAATTATCAAGGGCCAAAGCAAGTTGAGGTGGCAAAGTCACACAAAGAAAATGTAGGAAAATCAGAATTAAATGCCCTAGATTAAAACAATCCTGGCTGAGGGAACATATCATTTTCATTTTGTTTTTCCCAACTCTAGCAGACACTGAAAACTCTTTTGTTTTAACAAAAGATGGTTGGGGCAGCTAGGTGGTGCAGTGGATAGAGCACCGGCCCTAAATTCAGAAGGGCCTGAGTTCAAATACAGCCTCAGACCTGTGACACTTAACTAGCTGTGTGACCCTGGGCAAGTCACTTAACCCCAATTGCCTCACACACACAAAAAAAATCTTAAAAAAAAAAAGATGGTTTACAAATTATGTTTGGACAAATGAACAGAGTTGCAAATAGCATGGCATTAATGGTTTCAATGACCATAGACCAGTTAACTTTAAATAGTGAAAATTTCCATTTCAAAACCCAATTGTTCCCTTAGCCCCAGTAAGTATTCTTGAAAGCATAGGGTAGGAGAAGAGTAGGGATGTTTTAGTTCAGAAACATGATTAGTGAGAAAAACAATTCATGATCAATTTCTTTTTCAAAGGGCAGAACATTAGTAATGAAACAATGTAGATGATCAAGAAAGATGGAGACCTATGGATGTTACTTATTAATTTCACGTATAAAATGATTTATGAATGATTTTTGCTATCCTGAGTTTCACTAGGTTTAGATGGAGCTTAGGGGACATACAATACCAAAAGAAACTCAGATACTATCCATTCAACTTTGGTTGAGAGACAATTTGTAAAGAATAGATATTACTATACAGCTGACAACATAAGTACTCCAGATCAACTGGGGAATGAAGGAGGGTAAGGAATAGTCCTAATGTTAAAAAGAAAGGATTCTCCTCCCACTTTTCAACCTAATTAATCGTTCTCTGTCTCTTTCAATAGCTCATTTTCATTTCCTTGACTATTTAAGGTAGCTCTAAGTTTTGCATTGGGCCTCTTCTGTTCTTTCTCCATTCCTTTTCCTTCAACAACCTCATTAACTGCCATAGCATTAGGGATAATTCCCAAAGTCATAGATCCAGCTATAACTACCTATTCCTAGTCTCCAAATTCAAATCTTTACCTGTATAGCTCACCAGCATATCTAAAATCAAAAATTGTATTCCCCCCAAATCCAATTAATTCACTTCAATGAATATTTATTGAAGCCTAGAGACACACACGTATCAATCAACAAGCATTTATTGAGTATCTCCTATGTACCAGACATTGTGGTCAGCTTTGGGAATACAAAGCTAAACAAAGATGAAAACATGTCAGCCCTTTCTCTCAAAGAATTTAAATTCTACTGGAAAACTCTAAAATGGACACAGACAAAAAAATACAAAGTAATTTGATGGTGAAGAGAGAGTAACATCTGAGGGTAGCACGGTAAGTTTTATGGATCAGTTTGTACATAAACATTTTTGAAGGAAGCCAAGAATTCTAAAGAAGCAGTAATGAAGATGAAATTCATCACTGGCATTTAGGAAAGTTGGTGTGAATGCATAGAGCATTTGTTATATGAAGAATGACTAATATTTTAATCACAAAGCCACTCTTTTGACCTTCCTATTTCTCTCTGTGGTACCATAAACTCCCAAACATTCATGTTCGAAATCTGTTACCTTTCATTGACTTTCCTTTAGATCTTGAAGTTGGCCAAGTGTCCTTGTTTACAGATGTCCCTATAATGATTGCATGAAAACCTGGAACATTATGGAACCTTCTATAAGAGGGTAACTCTCACCGAAAGGAGAGTAGAGGCTGATTGTCTACATAAGAAAAAACAAGTAGACAAAGGACACATATTATCTAGAGGACAGAAAGCCCACTGAGTTGGTCCCTCAGTACAAATATCTTAGGAAGATATTTGTCAATAGACAATGACTGGGATCATGCTTGGATAAAAGGAAGAAAATGGGCTGGCATGCATTTAAGTCACTGAGCATAGCCTTCGACAGCTCTAAACTTGTTCTTGAAATAAAACCTGTCTTTTTATATCAACATTCTTCTAACAAGGTTGACTAGTAGTGCTGAAAGATCAAGGTATAACATTTGAACAGCATGCATGCTAAACTGGTACTCATGAAATGTTTAGCTTAACAGTTTAGTGCTTTGCCCACACAACTCCATAATTACATTTTTATTATTTTGTTAAAATTCTGTAAAAATACTCTAGTTTACTTGCACATATGAAGTAGCTTTCATTAGGGATTTGAGAATAAAAAATAAATTAATCCACATTCTATGCTGCAATGCAGTCATTGTGTTTGAGTTGTGTGTGTCATTTGGTTTGTTTTTACATAATTATTTAATAAGTAATACTGAGATGTTCTCAGTATTACTCTAGTAAAGAAGTGATTAATAGCAGTGGTGTCAAACTCAGATAAAACAAGACCCACTAAACCACACTTAATATGTGACCCTGTGGACTGTTTATTGACTTAGAAAACCACATGTTAATATTATTTATTTTATTATATTTTTATTTTTAAAAAATATTTTCGGGGGCAGCTAGGTGGTGCAGTGGATAAAGCACCGGCCCTGGATTCAGGAGGACCTGAGTTCAAATCCGGCCTCAGACACCTGACACTTACTAGCTGTGTGACCTTGGGCAAAGTCACTTAACCCTCATTGCCCCACAAAAAAAAATATTTTCCAAATGCATTTTAATCTTAGCCTTTGGAGTTGTGGGTTATATGTGGCTCATGAGTCATATGTTTGAAGCTTCTGATTAATAGGATGGTTATGTTAATCCCAATACTTCAATGGTACTATGATTTCATGCCTTCTCAACTCATAAAATTGTTGTTCACCTCCTCCCATACATCTTCCTATTCTTGGTATGAGGGATATGAAGACAAAGATTTTTTAAAAGACCTTATTGCACAAAGAGTTTACTTCTACTGGGTTCCATCTAATGGCATATGGTGGTAGGAGAAGGGAACCTTCCTCAGAGTTTATTAATAGTGTATGGATAACAGTCTACCACTTAAGATGTTTATCCTTCGCACTTTGAGAATTACTAGAATTCAGTAAAAGAATCCTATGTTCTTTTTCTTTTTCTTTCTTTTTTTTTTTGCGGGGCAATGGGGGTTAAGTGAGTTGCCCAGGGTCACACAGCTAGTAAGTGTCAAGTGTCTGAGGCCGTATTTGAACTCAGGTACTCCTGAATCCAGGGCCGGTGCTTTATCCGCTGTGCCACCTAGCTGCCCCCAAAAGAATCCTATGTTCTTTTAACATAATGGTTCTTCCTTTTCCAATTAAACAAATCTTTGAAGTTATCTTCTATACTACCTCTATGTGCAATTTGTCACTAATAATATGCTATATTGCATCATACTAGCTATAACCATGTCTAGAACCTTTCTTCTTTCTACTTGAAGAAGGTCTTGGTACTATAAAGATGTAAGGTTTCTATGTAGTCTACAAGTCTATGTGCTTTTGTTTCCTGGCCTTGAGTTATATTTTCCAGTGTAATTTTAGACTACCCTTTCCTATACTCATTTTTGCATTAAAATCACTGTGTAAAAGTTGGTATTAATCTACTTTAGGGGGGTTTATTTTTAAATAATATTTTATTTTACCCCAGTTACATGTAAGGATAATTGTAACATTCATTTTAAAACATTCTTGAGTTCCAAATTTTCTCTCTCCCTCACAATCCTTTTCTCTGAGACAGTAGGCAACTTGATATAAGTTATATGTGTTCAATCATGCAAAACATTACCATACTAGTCATGTTGTGAAAGAAGATACAGAACCAAAGGAAAAAAATACAGAAAATAGAAAAAAATATGCTTCAATCTATATTCAGACTTCATCAGTTTTTTCTCTGGAGGTAGATAGCACTTTTCACCATGAGTCCTTTGAAATTGTCTTGGATCATTGAATTGCTGAGAATAGCTAAGTCATTCACCATTTTGGGGGTTTTTAAATAATTTTTCCTAGGATTTTCTATCTCATCTTATAAAATGGTGCTACAACATGTACATGGAAAGAGTACTGGATTTGAACTCAAACAACCTGGGTTTTAATACAGACTCTGACTCATTACCTAAACAACTTAGAGGAAGTTATTTAACCTCTCAATCTCAGTTTTCTTATGTCTAAAATAGTGGAGGGGGCAGCTAGGTGGCAACAGTGGATAAAGAACGGGCCCTGGATTCAGGAGGACCTGAGTTCAAATCTAGCCTCAGACACTTGACACTTAATAGCTGTGTGACCCTGGGCAAGTCACTTAACCCTCACTGCCCTACCCCGCCCCAAAAAAAGAATGTAAAATAGTAGAGGACAGACTAGACAATTTTAAAGGTTGCATTCCAGCTCTTAATTTATGATTCTATGGATGTTGACACATAAGCTGTAATTATAGTATTGTTTAATATATCATATTAATAATGTTAAAGATTCTTCATGAGCACCTTAAGGCAAAATGACCAAGTGTTCCTTAAAATCATGTTTCTTGTCATCAGATTTAAGATAAAAGCAATTCTGTCACCACTTTTTTTTTGCTCTTTGAGGAGAATCCTTAAACTATCACTCCATACTATAATACAACTTCCTTATCTTCTGGTTTTATTTGTAGTGAGAAAATCAATATTGAATCAGTTTCTCCAGGAGATTGTTGACAGGTTGGTAATTAGACAATGCTCTCACAAATGAAGAGCCAACATTTAAATTAACATTTATAAATGGCTAAAAATCTCCTTTCTGCTTCTTTTCTCTCCCTTTCTGCCACCAATTCTTCAAAAGAATAAAGGGGTCAAACAGGACTGAGGACTCTTTCTGTATTTTCCTTTCTATCCTGGGTTGTGTTCTGATTAATAATTCCTCATCTAGTCCCAACTCTTTCCATATTTAGTTACTCTGATACCTAGAAAACAGGGAGTTTGTCACTGAAATTATACCCCAAGCTTTTCTGACATGGCAGAAGCTACCAGAGCAGGCATCCCACTAGAATAGCCATTTAAAAACGAGCAAAGGTCACCTCCATGTCACTAGGTGCTAGCCAAATAGGAACACTGCAGTAGAGGGATGGATGATTGGCCTTCAAGTCCTGAATTCCAGTGCCTGTCAGAGGCAACTTTAATCTTGCCTCTGACACATGCCAACTTTGTGGCCATGGGAAAGTCATTTAGCCTTCAAGTACAGCTTCAAAACAGATGAGCTCTTGAGCTGAATTGATTAAGGATGTTTCCATTCAAGGAATTCTAAACCAGAGGTATTGAACTCCTGGCCCCAAGGCCACCACTTCCGTTTGATTTTGACACCACTGCTCTACACCAGGGAAATTATGTGATGTATATGTGTATTATATATAATATATATAATGATATAATGTTACCACATTTATTTCATAATATCAAAATCAGAGTAAAAAGAGATACAGAAAAGCACTTACTAACTAACATCTAATAACTCTTATTTTCTCTTTACCAGAAATATAAGCTTTTCTGTCATGAGGGATCCAGATAAACTTTGCTCTCATATACTGAAAGCCAACCTTTTATCACAGCCCTAAAATTCCATCCTTAAATAAGGCGTTTAACACCTTTAAATTAAAGACACTCAGTTTCCTTTCCCTGATGCCAACTCTAGGTAGGTTGTTGGTGTGCTCTACCTCAGCCTAGAAGTGGTTTTACACTTCAGCAATCAAAGTAATTGAGTGTTCTGACACTAACAAAAAGATTGCGCACTGTAAATGAATCTAACAAAATGACAGATAAACTAGCAGCTACAGAAACTAAGAACAAAAAAGTTTCAATTAGAAGAAATATAGAGTGATAGAGCTTTTGGTTAAGATAAAAATAATTTATCCTTTGGACTTCCAGACTATTCAGCCAATTGTCTCATCCACTAGGAACTTGATTATCTGAGGAATATTCTTTTTTATTTTATTGATATGTTTTGTTTTGAAACAATAGATACTTCTCAGTAAATACCTAAACAAACCAGTTTATGCAATACCTTCCTCACTTAGCACTATATTAATTGATAAGAGAAATGAGGGGTATATCTTTGAACTTGGAAAGTATAGTACAAATAATTGCCCGTTTATTTTGATCAAAGTTTTTGATGTCTATCCATTTTGATTTTATATAAATTGTTGTACTCTTTGTGTTTACTGTTCTTTTTATATGGTTATATGGTTCTTTTTTTTTAAAGGTTTGCCTTCATTATTCTGCTTCACCTCATTTAAGTAATCAAATATTTCTCTGGATTTTGACATTCCTGAGTATCTGTCATTACATATGTTCCAGCACCATTCTATTATATTCCTATATCATGTCATTCAGCCAATCCCCAATCATCAGGCACATATTTTGCCTTCTCAAATAATTCTGCCATGAAAGTATTTATAAACATGGGTCTTTTCTTAATGTTAGTCACCTTAGAGTACAGTCTAATTAGTGAAATCTCTGGGTCAATGGATACACACAAATTAGTAATTTTTCTTGCCTAACTCCAAATAATTTACCAGAATGGTTGAACCCATGTGTAGATCTACCAGTAATTAGCATGCTTAGTTCTCCAAAGTCTCTCAACAATTAGTTTTCTCATCTTTCAGCATTTTTACTAGCATCAATGGTATGAAGTCATACCTTGAGGTTGTTTGAACTTAACTTTCTCTGATCATTAATGATCATCTACATTTTTTCAAATGGTTATTAAGTTTGCATTTTTTCTTTTGAAAACTATTTATCTACATCCTTTCATCACTAATTTATTAACAAATTGCTCTTATATTTGTAATAATTACTTATGAAGCTACTTAATACAATGCTGTTGGGGGTTTTTTATACCAAAACATGGTTTCACTTTATTCTAGCCACATTAATTTTATCTGTGATAAAACTTTTAAATGTTATATATAATTTAAATTTTCAATTTTGCCCTTTTTTCTATTTCTTCTTTCTTCTCTTTGGATACAAACTATTCCCCTATTCACAATTTTGAAAGGCATACCTTTCCCCTTTCAAACATTTTATGCCATGAATTTTTTTATTGAGCTCATTTATCCATTTAGATAAGATGTAAGTGTAAGAATGGCTTACATGTTTCCCTTAGTGAGCCAAATAAAGGAGTTGGTTTTATTGCAGGCAGGTAACAAGAAATACAATTTCTTGGAACATAAAGTAAGTCTATATTTTAATGCTCATAAGTATTTACAAGAAGGTCACCATGAAAATAACTACAGTTTATGTACCAAAATATGTTACAAATGGTTATGAATTTTTACAAAGAACTTGGTGTGAATCTCCAAATTAGAACATGTAATTTGATTCTGAGTGACCTCATTGAAGAGGTCAGAATAAGTGAAGAAAATTTCTAATCAGGAATAATCAAATAGACTATAAAATATAAATATCATGAATATTTTCTTTGAGAAAAGAAATGGTAAATAATAGAAGTAGCAAGAATTTAATAATGTAACAAATGAAACTGATATTTTAACAGACTAATCATTATTTATTACTAATTTAGAAGTCATTCATGAATCAACTATGTACAGTGTCAGACTACCTATTTGCTTAGAGACTAGAAAAAACTGGTACAAATATTGAAGAAATAAAAACTGGTACAAATATTGAAGAAATAAAAACTAAAAATATATATGGTATGCAACTACAACAACTGAGTTTATACCTACTCAGACAAATTATTGAAAAGAAATTGGATGTGGAAAAAGAAGGTACAAAGATTATATTTCATACTAAAATTTAACTAATGTAATTTAACTGCCTTAACAAGGAAACCAAATGCACCTAAGAAATTGTTCTAGTTTCCAAACACTTGGCTTGTTCGCCAAGCAGAGAGCTATGGCAATCAATGACAATACCTATTTTGAATTTAAAATCATTGGTATAAAATTTAACAGAGCATGATGGAAAATGGTAAGCATTAGTCCACAGTTCTACCATCAGTGCATTAGTGTCCCAGTTTTCTAACATACATCCCTCATTTTCCTTTTTTGTCATATTAGCCAATCTGATAGATATGAGGTGATACTTTAAAAAAAAGTTAAAAGATTGTTTAACATGAAATTGGGGGAAAATAAAATATATTAAATTTAAAAATATAAGGAAAAATTATGAGCATTGTTTTCACATAAAACAGAAAAATAAAAGCAGTGCTACTTCACCTTGTAGAACATATGGCTAACTCATCATGAGCTTTCACTCCACCTACCCTCCTTTTCCCCCTACTCTAACCATACCTGATGAAGTTGCTTATTTGGGGAGTGGGGGGAGCAGGGCAGTGAGGGTTAAGTGACTTGCCCAAGGTCACATAGCTAGCAAGTGTCAAGTGTCTGAGACTGGATTTGAACTCAGGTCCTCCTGAATCCCAGGCCAGTGCTTTATCCACTGCACCACCTAGCTGCCCCCTGAAGTTGCTTATTTTTAAATGATGAAAAGATTTACATTTATTTCTATTAAATTTCATTATATTCATTTCAACCCAGTGCTCTAGCCTCTCAGAATTTTTTCTTGATCTAGACTGTTGTTCCAGGTGTTAGCTATCCCTCATGCTCTGTTTTTTTGTTTTTTGTTTTTCTTTTTTTGTTGTTTTTCTTTTTTTTTTTTCAGGGCAATGGGGGTTAAGTGACTTGCCCAGGGTCACACAGCTAGTAAGTGTCAAGTGTCTGAGGTCGGATTTGAACTCAGGTACTCCTGAATCCAGGGTCAGTGCTTTATCTACTGTACCACCTAGCTGCCCCCATGCTCTGTTTTTTAATGAAAATTTTTCTTACATGTGCCTGGTAAGCTCATATAGTTGATGTATTTTGTTATCACAAATAGAACTTCTCTTTCTAGTCCTTCCTCCTGGATTTTATTAATAATACACAGAAAATGTGAAGGCTTTCTTTTTTATCCAGCTATTTTATTGAAGATACTATCATGATAATTTTTTCTCGATTTAAAGAGAGATAACTACTTCTCTTTTACTAAAATGTATCCTTGAGGAATTATTTTAGCATCCAACTTCATATTTTCCTTAAAGTCAGTGCTCTAGGAATAAGTAGAAAGTCTCATTCACAAATAAAGAAAGACCATTAAACATATAGGACTTGGATTTTTTCAATGAGCCATTTATTTCATTCAAAGTGTTCTTTCATTAGTTCTTTCATTATTTCATTGCCACTGTGGGGCAGCTGGGTGGCTCAGTGGATAGAGCACCAGCCCTGGAGTCAGGAGGACCTGAGTTCAAATCCAGCCTCAGACACTTAACACTTACTAGCTGTGTGACCCTGGGAAGTCACTTAACCCCAACTGCCTCACCAAAAAACAAAACAAAACATAGATACGGCCACTGCATTGAAAGGCAGTTTAGCGTTTCTTCTCTCTCCTGGAACTGTATTACCAATTACATGCTAATCAGAATACTCAATTGCCAAGTATCTCAAAGCATCATTGGAGAAGCATTCTAATATGGTATTCACACACCTTTAAAACAGAGCAAAGTGTAGTACTACATTACAAACTCATAACCTTCTGGATTTTTACTCTTTTCTTTATATATTGATTATAAAGTATTTCATGTAAGCATATGTAATAAATATTTCATTTTAAGAAGTGGTCAATTTATCCATTCATTTGAGAGAGAGAGAGAGAGAGAGAGAGAGAGAGAGAGAGAGAGAGAGAGAGAGAGAGAGCGCAAGCGCAGATGATTAAAGAAGAGCTAGGTTAACCATGAAAGATTAGAGAGTTTTAGAAAGTGTACTGGACTTGAAGCCCAAAGAATTGGATTTGATAACTGGCTCTTCATATAAGTTATGTCAAAAATAACATCTCTATTGTTGGATTGGGAAGATCAAATGAGTTAATTTTAGTTCAATCATTTTGTTAACATAGTATATTGGATAGATTCATAGATTTCTAAATGTGAAAGGAACCACAGAAATGATCCTGATCCAATTCAATCCACTTGTTATATAGTTGAGTTACCTGTGGCAAAAAAGGTGAACTGATTTGAAGGAGACCAGAGAGCTAGTGACAGATATTTAAAGGTATAGGATGTGTACCTGTGATTTCATTGATGCAAAGAACTCACAGGTGAGAAACCTCACGGCATTTTCTCTGGAGTCTAATTCTAATGGTTTTGCTCTTTTGATCAGCTCCAATTTATCCTCTGAATAGTGTGTTTTGTAAATAATTACTGTATTTGCATGTTGTCTCCTTAATTAGACTATAAGCTCCTTGAAAGTAGGGGGTGAGGATTGTAATTTTATTTTTGCCTTTCTTTGTATATCTAGCACCTAGCTCAGTGCCTGGCACATTGTTTAAATATATTTTTGACTGACTAACTAATTGACTTAAAATCTTGTAGAGATTCTGAAAGCACTAAGACATTAAGTGACTTGTCCAGAGTCACATAGCTAGTATGCATTAGAGAAAGGACTTGAAGCCAGGTCTTCCTGGGGGAAAATACTGAACACTGAAATATAGAATAGCTATATAAATTATCTTCTCAGTCTTCCCACTTAGATATGATGCTGAAATAACACATTATCATTCTCTATTAAAAATTTCAGATAAAATGTTTTTTTTAATTTCTATATTCTTTGGATGACATACTTCATCCAACTGACAGTGACAGATTAATTCACAACTGAAATATTGACACATTAATTTATCTCAGAAATACTGTGCAACTCATAGTAATAGCCATATGACTGATAAACAATGCTTCCTACAGAGTAATATTTCTATTTACTAAAAGCTAAATCCAAAACTATTTCTAGGGATTCTAAATTTAAACTAAGAACTGATTTCCTGCATTATTTAGTCTATAAATTAGGAGTAGAAGAATATGAAATGGCACAAAAATTTTGGGGAAAACATACATATATAATCTCACAAAATGTTAAGTGTCAAAGTTATATTTTAGGGACTGTAACAAAAATTCTAGGGACAGTAAGTAGAGCAATGGATAGAGTGCTGAACCTGGAATCAGAAAGACTCAAATTCAAATCTGGCCTCAGACACTTCCTAGTAGCAACCCTGGGCAAGCCACTTAAACCTCTTTGCCTAAGTTTCCTCATCTACGAAATGAGATGGAGAAGGAAATGGCAAGCCACTCCAGTATCTTTGCCAAGAAAACCCCAAATGGGGCAGCTAGGTGGCGCAGTGGATAAAGCACTGGCTCTGGATTCAGGAGGACCTGAGTTCAAATCAGGCATCAGACACTTGACACGTACTAGCTGTGTGACCCTGGGCAAGTCACTTAACCTTCATTGCCCTGCAAAAAAAGAAGGAAAAAAAAAGAAAACCCCAAATGGGGTCATGAAGAGTAAGACATGACCAAAACAACAACAACAACAACAACAATAACAAACAAAAATTTTAAATTTTGCTTTTGTTTAAAGAAAATAAAATTTTTAAAGGTAGGTTAGAAATCTAATCTTGAAATGAATATTGTTCACATTTATAGTGGGGAAACTATTATACCCAAAGAAAAATATATATAAACAATTCAAAGAAACATTGTAAGACATATAAATTGATGCAAATTTTTAAAACTGAGCTAAAATAATATTTTCAATGATCACTCAAAATCAAGGCACCTAGCACTTCCCTTCAATTTAGTCTAAGTTTACAGAGGCATTATACAAGGGTAAATGTTGCATAATACAGCATGTATCATCAAACTGGATCAACCCTTCCCAACAATAAAAGGGATGAAGTCTCCCTTTTATCAATCAGGCAGGAAGCAGGTGGCAATGCAAAGAAAAGCAAATCCTTTTTTCCCAGCAGGCTCTGAGGTCTGGTCTTAGATCAACTTTGTCAGTCCAAAGAAGGGACCCATCACTGAGAGATCTCACTTCCAGCTCATTGCAATTAACTAAATCCTCATTTTTGATGATTAAGCAACAGCTAGGCTGTGTAAAATTGTGCAATCATTCTTAAAACAGTCCTGGACTTCAGAATTCCCTACCAGTTAACTCCAAAGTTCTCTTGCTGGTCATTTACAAATAGATATTGAGAACAGGACATTGTCAGCATCATTACTCTTAATAAGTACCCTGTCTCCATATGTTGCTTCTTGTTGGGTTTTTTGTTGTTGTTGTTGTTTTGTTTTGTTTTTTGTTTTGTTTTGTTTTGGTGAGGCAATTGGGGGTTAAGTGACTTGCCCAGGGTCACACAGGTAGTAAGTGTCAAGTGTCTGAGGCCGGATTTGAACTCAGGTCCTCCTGAATCCAGGGCCGGTGCTCTATCCACTGCACCGCCTAGCTGCTCCCATATGTTGCTTTTTAATGTTTCTTTTTTAATATTTGTCAGAATTTCTCTCTGTTTTCCCCCCTTTCAATTAGAAAAATTGTCAGAATCTAAGAGGGGGTACCCACTGAGATCATGGTGTCTCTCTATATTAATAAAAAGGTAACACTTAAAAATGTAACTAGTGAAAAATAATGTATAATTTGGGGAATCACAAAATTCCACGAGATGGTAGTATAATCCAGAAAGGCTCTGGAAACCAAAATCCAGAAAAAAATAAGAATATTTCTTTCTCTAGACCAATTCAAAGGTAAGGTTGCTCTGACTCAGAACTAATCCAGTTATGTTGACAAAAAAAAATCATGTAGTTGAAAATGTCAATTTATCTGATTACTATAGATTTTTCTTTTATGAGCTCCTGAACTCATTACTAATTACATGCTCACTAAGAAACATCTGATTTTTAATTTGATCTCCTGCGTAGACCTAAAGGGGGTAAGAACTCTCCGCAGACTACTGATGTGGTTATTGGGCCAGGTATATCTCCCAATGTATATTATTAAATTGACATTCCGATAGACAGAGTTTGGCCTTGTTGTCTCTGCATGAATGAATAAAATTGAGATCATGAATCTTCAAAGTCAAGAAACAGACCCTAAACAGTTGTTCTCCTTCCAAAGTGCAACCTCATGCCTTCT
The DNA here is from genome assembly GCF_019393635.1 of Dromiciops gliroides. NCBI lineage: Eukaryota > Metazoa > Chordata > Mammalia > Microbiotheria > Microbiotheriidae > Dromiciops > Dromiciops gliroides. The sequence continues at coordinate 573,358,172 of NC_057861.1, read as the reverse complement.
CCCTTAGGCCTCTGAAAACCCAAGCTAAAATAGTCTGTTTGCCTCACTTCATTTTAAGTACTACAAAGTAGATTGAAACAAATTTATAGAGCTCATAATTGAAGGTGAAAGATAAGTCAGATGAATAAGTCCTAATATGACAATGATTTACTATTTCTTTTAAGTGTTTTCTTTGACAAATTATTTTTCTTCCTTAGTTTATAGTCTCATATTATCACAGTCCATTTGTTTTATATTTTAACTACATAACATTTTGAAATCTTTTGAGTTTTCAATCATTTCTTTTAGATTTATAATACAGTATAATGAAATTGTGATCATATTAGGGTAATTAATGTGGGATAAGCAAAAGAAAGAGCAAAATAAAATCTATTCTCACAAGACTTCTATTTGCAGTGGAAAGTACTGACTTCAAATATGTTTGGAGTCAGAAGGCATGGGCTTGAAACATGGTTCTGTGACTTACTAGCTTTGTGATGTTGGGCAAGTCACTTTGCCTTTTCAAAACCTCAGTTTTCCCATTGCAAAATAGGTGACTGAATAAGATCATCTCTAAGGCCCTTTCCAATTTGGATATTATGTGATCTCTAATATAGTTCACGTGTAATTTTCCTATATTATTGAATAATTTTAAAATTTTAGGCAGTGAAACAGAAAGCAGTGAAATTGACTTATCTTGAGGTAATATATTTTAAAAGGTCATCTCATGATTTTTATATTGTCTAAGATCTATATATTTAATTAAAATTTTTTTTTTTTTGGTGAGGCAATTGAGGTTAAGTGACTTAACCAGGGTCACACAGCTAGTAAGTGTTAAGTGTCTGAGGCCAGATTTGAACTCAGGTCCTCCTGACTCCAGGGCTGGTGCTCTATCCACTGCGCCACCTAGCTACCCAGATCTATATATTTATAAAAAACTAAGGCTATTCATATACTGCTGTTATGTGATATTTGAAAACACAGCATTTCTGAAGAAAATGTGATATGCATGTTCATATTATGCACCTTTAAAAGGAATCCTATTCTCTAGTGGTTTGGAGAATGATATATCCTCTTGTTGCTTTTAAACAACAATAATACTTGCTACTTATTGATTTAAACTGTCATCTGGTATGTTTATGAATAACAATAATAGCATATATTTAAATTGGAATTTAAGGTTTACAATGCATTTCATATTTTATCTCATTTGAGGCACCATGGTGTAGCAGACAGAACACTGAATTTGAAATCAAAGGACTTTAATTTAAATCTTTGCACTGATATTTATTATCCTTGAGTTCTTAGTCAAATTATAACTGAGTTTCATTCAGTTCAATTATTGATCAAGTTCCTACTATGGGCCAGACACTTAAGGAGTTTATGCTCTATTGGAGGGAAACAACCTCCCCACAACTAAGTAAATGTAAAATATATACACAATAAAAAGTAATTGGGAACTGAAACTCTAACAATTAAGCGAATTACTTGAGGCCACATCTATTAAAGGAGAAGGCCACACTTTGTGGCCCCTAAGGTCCCTACTGATTCATTTGCCTTTCTGTAACTCCTTAGACCATTTCTTCTTTCCTAATATAGTAAAAGAAAAAGAGCTACAAGTCTGTGCAGAAGTTAGTTTTCTTTTTTCTTTTCATTTTTAATTTGTGGAATAAAACAAGCATTTCCATAATATTTTACTCAATAAAAAAAAATGACTCTACATGAAACTGAAAATGCACTATGCACAACTTGCTATTCTTTTCAAATACACAAAAAATTACCATGTAAATTTCATTTTCCCCTTTTTTCTCTCCTCCAAGATGCTATAGAGACAGAGATAGAGATGATAGAGATAGAGACAGAGATAGAGACATATAGATATAGATACAGATAAAGATATAGATTATAGATATAGAAAGATAGATACATACACACTTATATACATATATGTACATATACCCTATGTATATGTATATATATACACCCAATATATATTTATATCTCTATATATGACACACATGCATATGTATGTGAAATTATTCTATACATACTTCTATTTGTCAGTTTTTACACTGGATGGAGGTAGCATCCTTCTTCATATCTGCTTTATAGACAGTTAATTTGGATATTTATAATAGATAAAATAACTTATTCACTCAGAGTCATTCTTAAAACAATATTGCTTTACTGTATACAATGCTCTCTTAGTTCAGCTCGTTTTGCTCTTCATTATTTCATGCAAGTTTTTCCATGTTTTTCTAAAATCATTGAGCTAATCATTTCTTATAGCATAATAGTATTCCATCCCAATCATATACCACCGCTTGTTCAGCCATTTCCCAATTGATGGGCATCCCTGAAATTTCCAGTTCTTTGCCACCACAAAGAGTTGCTAATAAACTTTTTTTTTTTTTAGTGAGGCAATTGGGGTTAAGTGACTTGCCCAGGGTCACACAGCTAGTTAAGTGTTAAGTGTCTGAGGCCGGATTTGAACTCAGGTACTCCTGATTCCAGGGCCGGTGCTCTATCCACTGCGCCATCTAGCTGCCCCTGCTAATAAACATTTTAGAACGAAGAAGGTAAATGGTAAATTTTCAACTGAAAACAAAGCCAAAAAGCACATTTCTCTTTAGTATATAACACAATGTAATGAGATTATGACTATATTATAGTACTTTTAATATGAACTAAGAAAAATTTAAAAAGCAAACAAGTAAACAATGTGTGGTACTCATTCTCTGAGGAAAATCTGAAATTACCTCTCTAGAATGGGTGGAATTAAGTCATCTAAAGATGTGGTATTAAACTCACATAGAAACAGGGAAGACTAAACCATACATAATGATCCCTGAAGGCACATATTGAGTTAGAAAACCACACATTAAAATAATCTATGTTTTATTACATTTTTATTTATTTTGTTAAATATTTCCAAATTACATTTTAATCTGGTTCAGTGGTACTCAGGAGTCGAGAGAGGGCCATGTGATTAATACCTCTTATCTGAAGAAATCGTCCCAGAAATAAACCACTTAATTATATATTTTCTAAGTATGTTGCTGACAAAACCGAGGGGCCAGCCTAAAAGTTCAAGAGGAAGCACCTTAACTAAAATGCAGTGAATGAAAAGCACAATAGAATCTGGTAATAATGTGAGGTGATGTTGTAATGACAGAAATTCAGTTCAACAAACACTTAATAAGGATATACTACATTCAAAGTTAAGAGCTGATGATACAAAAATAAATGCATGGATACAAAACAGACCTTGACCTCAAGAAGTTTATAATAGCAAAGATGTAGACAGACAGATCTACACACACACACACACACACACACTTGTTGTTCAGTCATTTTTCAGTCATGTCCAACTATTTATGATCCTATTTGGAGTTTCCTTGGCCTTCCTGGAGTGGTTTCTCATTTCCTTCTCCAGATCACTTTTTTTTTTTTTTAGTGAGGCAATTGGGGTTAAGTGATTTGCCCAGGGTCACTCAGCTAGTAAGTGTTAAGTGTCTGAGGCCGGATTTGAACTCAGGTACTCCTGACTCCAGGGCGGTGCTCTATCCACTGCGCCACCTAGCTGCCCCTCCAGATCACTTTTTATCAATGAGGAAACTGAGGCAAACAAGGTTAAGTGGTCAGGGTCACAGATTTGAACTGAAGACGAGTCTTTTGACTCTAGGCCCAGTGCTCTATCTACTGTACTACCTTGCTGATATGTATGTAAACATGCATACATATATATATTTACACACATACCCACATATATATACATAAATGCATACATACATGTTCATTAGGAAGGTGACTCCCATAGTGATGAAAAGTACAGACCTGAAGTTGTAAGATCAATTACAAGGGTAATACAATAGTCTAGGCCCTAGTTTCTTAATCTGTGGGTCATGACGCCATATGGGGTCATGCAACAATGTGGGAGTCATGAAAAAAAAATTTGGCAAGAGTAAAAGGTTATGTATACCTATATACCTGGGGTGAAAAGGGGTCCTGAGTGGAAAAGGTCTAAGAAATTCTGATCCAGGCAAAAAGAGACAAAGACCCAGAAAAGGGCAGTTGCAGCAGGAATAGAGAGCAAAAGATAGTTAATGACATTCTAAATAAACAAGGAATAATCTATAGTCAATATAACTTGGCAACCAGTTGAATGCTAATTGTGAGGGAGAAGTAAGGATCAAAATTCCAAACCTAGGTGATATAGGAGAAAGATGGTATCATCATCAGAAAGATACTGGGGAAGAGGGTAGAGGTTTAGAAGGAAGAAATGATGATTTCACTTTGGCACATTGACTGAGGCACAATAGGGAAATCCAGGTATTTCTATTATTGTTAGAGTTATAAGCCTGGAGCATTGGAGAGAAGTTGGAAATAGATTAGATATGGGAGTCATCTGCATAGAAGCACTAGTTGAGGTCATGAGTCTGGATTAGAAGACTAAGGGAGAGAGAGTAAAGAAAGAGGGCTGGGGCAGCTATGTGTCGCAGTGGATAGAGCACCGGCCCTGGAGTCAGGAGTACCTGAGTTCAAATCTGGCCTCAGACACTTAACACTTACTAGCTGTGTGACCCTGGGCAAGTCACTTAACCCCAGTTGCCTCACCAAAAAAAAAAAAAGAAAGAAAAGAAAGAAAAAGAAAAGAAAGAGGGCTAAGGAATATTGTGAAAAGGCAGGTGTATGATAAGAGTCAGTCAGGCTCTTCCCAAAGCAAAGATTGACCTAAATGGCCAGTTCTTAATCTTTAGGCAGAAATAATTTTATATTGGGGAAAGATATGGTTTGATATAAATTACCCTTAACACCTAACTCTCTGTACACTAATTTTATACTCACTATATCCTCCATTACATAATTTCATCTACGGAGTAGATCTGCTGACCAGGAGGGAGCCCCCTGTGAAGATAATCAGTTCCAGTTCTTTGGGGTAGGTATATTTCCCACGGTAAAGTAATAATTGGCTTCTTGGTTTATAAATAATTCTCTTGTGAATTTTATTAGAATGAATCCATTCCCAGAGCTGAATAATTACCCCTGGCTGAATATTTTCCACCCCCAAATTTTCTTTATTAAGTATTTTATTTTCCCCCCATTACATGTAAAAACAATTTTTTAACATCTATTTTTAAAACTTTGAGTTTCAAATTCTCTCCCTCTCTCCCCACTCCTTCACAAGACAAGCAATCCAATATAGTGATTTTTTTTTTTTACAAATGCTGGGGTAACTTGGATGAAACATAAGTTTTTATCGTCTTTCAGTTTCTTAGTGTTTGTTTCCCTTTGAGTCAGAGTTGTGGATTATGATGATCTCAGGTGGGATTTTGCCTAATGTCGTTTTGCAGCAAAAAAGTTCTGAACTGGTTAAAGTCCTAATTTTCCTTTTCCTGAGTGCTGATTCCCAACACAATAAAAATCAAGTTCTATTGCCTGCAAAGTTGCTGGTCCATCTGCTTCAGATGCCTGGGTTAGGTTAAGATATAATTTCCCTGAGAGACCCATTCTTCAGGCAGCCATGGAAAACTAATGGTGGGAGGGGACACAGTAGGGAAGTGTGGAGGTGATTGGTATGTTTTTTTGGGGGGAAAAACTAAAGATTTGGTTCTGGGGAGGATGATTTGATGGGATTTATATGGGTGCTCCCATATACACTGGAATTATTTCATTGTCTCTTCACTTCCACCATAGGACCACAGCCCCTATTTTAGAGTATATTGGATTAGAAAACAATTTGTAAGCCCTTTCTAACTTTCCATAATCCTAAATAAAAGTTATAATGTGGGAATACTGTCTATTCTGAGTACTCTGTTCCTATAGAGAAAATTAAGTCTGGGGTGATAGTAACACCACCAACATTTTATATGTTTAAAGTTTTATCACATAGATTATCTAATATGGTCCTTAGAAACACTCTGTGGAGCAATACAAAATAATCATAGTTCACATTAAATAGCTCAGCTCTATGAAAGAAATAATATTGGATTTCAGAATTTTTCTTGTTGGTTTCCAGAACATGTGCATCTTCTATGGAATCCACAAGAAAGATTATAAGAACTTTCAGGAAAAAAAAGAAACAATACCCATACTGCTACAGATACTTTCTCCACAACATCCATCAATACCATCTCACCTGTTCTCATCAAACAGCTTGTTACTGAATTTCACATAAATACAGCTACTAATTAGGCTCATTAAACACAGTTACATTTACAATTTTATCTCCATTAGTTTCACTGTATTTATTTCACCCAACTCAATTAAAACTCAATATAAATAACTGAAAACCAAAGATGAAATAGATGCTGTTAGAAAATAAAAGCATTTCCTTAACAAGAAGACAGAATTCTCATCCAAAGTTCCTGATAATAGGAACACGTCTTATTTGTCTACTTCAGAATTTGAACCCAATTTTCCCTTTAATCTGCATGCTTGTACATATTTTAATACCAAGTAAAAAAACACTTTGTTTAGATTATTATTCAACTGAGAACAATGTCTAGATGCTAATCCCTAGAACAGTTTTAATAGTTGTACCTTTTATCAAGTCAGCAATATAGCCTATTTCTCCAAAAACACATATGATTTTTATTGGTGTTTTTTAATTATTAGAGCTAAAACTGTGTTTTCTCAATTAATTGCTATTGCATCAGTTTGGGCAGTAAGCATTTATTATTAATTAATATTACACATACCAGTAAGAAGAAGAAAATCCCCAGAAGACCCATGTTCTCTCAGAGAGAGAGAGCATGTGGTCTCAAGGGGAGTTCAGAAGACCTATTAAACCTACACTGTCCTAAGAGGGAGACTGAGCAACGAGAAAGTTAAGAACCAGCCAAGAGAGTGTGCATGGCCTTTTCCAAGAGTTTTTATCCTTTTTGATAGAGGCAGGTCATTATACATTAATCAAAGCTAATTGCTTAGCATCATTCAATTCCATTGGTTGATATGACTTGAGGGTGGTCTGAATTAAAATGAACTCTACTCCCAGCAATACTAGGTGTATACCCCAAAGAGATCAAAGGAAAAGGAAAAGGACCTATATGTACTAAAATATTTATGGCAGCTTTTTATGGTGACAAAGAAATGGAAATTGAAGCAATGCCTATCCATTGGGAAATGGCTCAACAAGCTATGATATATGATTATGAAGGAATACTATTGTACTAAGAGGAGGACGATGGTTTCAGAAAAACTTGGCAAGACTTATATGAACTGATGCAAAGTGAACTAATCAGAAACAGGAGAATAGTGTACATAGTAATAGCAATGCTATAAGAATGATTAACTGTGAAAGACTTAGCTACCCTGATCAAGACAATGATCCCAGACAATTCCAAAGGACTTGTTATAGAAAATGCTATCTACCTTCAGAGAGAACTGATGAAGTCTGAGTGTAGTCTGAAGCATAGTTTTTCTCATTTTATTTTTTCTTTTTTGCAACATGGCTAATGTGGAAATATTTTTACATGATTTAACATGTATAATTGATAATATTTCTTGCTCTCTCAATGGGGGACAGGAGAGAGAATTTGTAAGTCAAAAATGGAATTAATAACAAAATAACTAACTAATGCATGTATTAAACAATGTCAAAAATATTGTTGGGGAATCAAGAAGTGAAAGAGGCTAAAGGCTTGTACACAACTGAAAGTCCTCAGAGCTGCATATCATAAATGCCTTTTCTCATACATTGCTCACTCCTCAAACACTATGGTCTAGCCAGACTGGCCTACTGGCTTCTCCTCATGACATCCCGTGTTATGTCTCCACCTCTTAGAACTTTATGGTTTTCATTCCTAGAATGCTCTTTCTCCTAACCACTCCTTCATGGGATCTTTGCATGCTAAAAATTCAGCTCAAGTTTGATCCTCTAGATAAAGTCTTTCCTGATCACCTAAAAAATGAAAGCCTTCCCTCCTTGAATTACCTTTTATTTATCCTATACATAATTATACAAGTACATTGTGTCTCCCTAAAAGAGTATATGCTCCTTGACAACAATGATTATTTCATATCTGTTTTTGTATGTGCAGCTTCTATCACAGCGCATAACACATAAGTGCTTAATAAATGTTTACTGGTTAAGAGTTAGAAGATTTTAAATGATAAGTAATGGATGACATCAGAAAGTAAAATGATGATTGAGCGAGAGAGACAAAGAGACAGAGAGAGAAAGAGAGACAGAGAGACAAAGAAAAAAAAAGAGTGAGAGATAGAGAGAAACAGAGTGCTACCAGTTATTGATGGAGAGGTCATGTTAAATCACTGCTCTGTGTACAATCAGACAATGGAATAGTTACAAGGTCAAAATCAATACCAATTAGAAGGCTTAAGATGAGAAAACTGAATATGATCACAAGTCCAACCCAACTTATCTTAATCTTAGTGAGGAGTTGGATATGAAAAATGGAAAACCAACAAAAGTAAAACTACTATTATAACTACATTGCTAAATGAAATCCATAGTCACTCAAAAAAAAAGATTGTCTCAGCAACTGACCCAGAAAAACATAAGTGCGCAAACAATCCATGTAGCATATATAATGACAGGTAGTTGAACAGGCAACCCAATGTCCACAAGTGTATATATTCTGGACAGACACTTCAAACCATGAATGGGGTTGAGAACTTAGTAGGTAGGTACTTACATGTGAGAATTGACATAAAAAGTTTCACAATATATGAAGACTGTAAAAAATATGGGCAAGTATAGGAGAGTCCAGTAGTCACAGCACTTGTCAGACAAGTTTGATTCAAATCTTGCCTCTAATTCTTCCTGCTCTTATGGCTTTGGGGAAGTCACTAAATGTGTGACTTCTAGTCTAAGCTTTAGTGTCATCATCTATAAATGGGGGAATTTATCAAGATGACTTCTACGGTTCCTTCCAACTATAGATCTATGACTTTTGATGAACCTGTAGGGAAACAGTAAAGAATAATAGGACAGCCCAAGGGCTACTCTAGTATTCACAAAATACTTGAAGACCTTCCACATGCTAAACTTAATCTCTACAGTAAATTTTTGGCTACATAACTATCAAGGTTTAGAATCCACAATAGTAGAGGAAGTATACATATTGATGACATTATGTTCCATCAAAGTGCCTATCTATTCATTTGAAGGAGGGATAAATGCAATAGCATATGCAAATTGCTTTGCAAACTTCAAAATTATTCTGGTAGCTATCAAATTGTCTTCTTAAATTCACAATTATTTTACCTGGGTGTTGCTCTATTACTTTTGATCCTGGGTTTTATCCAGTTCTTGTTTTTACATAATTAGCATTTTTGCAAAATACTTGAAAGCAGACACTGTGTTCTTTTCTACATTACTATTAAATGACCTACATTTAGAATGGATCAAGCCTGTTTCACATCAGCATATGGTCATTCTCCTTCATTGGTACATTTTTGGCTGCCTCTTACTCTAAAGATTTTGTCATGATTTCCCTACTGTTCCTAAATACAGATGATGAGGTACTCAGTGTTTCGAAACTGCAACCCTTTATAATTCTTTTTTAACTTAATAGTTGTCAATTATTTAAAAAACTAATTCTTCAGCAGCACTTCACGTGCCTAAATTGTGGCTTTGCATCTGCTATCCAGACTGAGAAACAGATGACAGGGCAAACTTGTTAGGGTAATTAGTTCATTTAAAGTAATGAATAAGCCCTACAAAGCTCCTTTAAGTGTAAAATATAGTAATATGTAACTAAAAAGCAGTGGCACCCTACTCCCACTTTTTCTGTTATGAGCTTTCTTCTTCCTCTGTTGAATGCTAACTTGAAAACTGCAGCTACTTGACTGAAAATCTCCATAAGATTTCTGATACTGTATATAGTTCTATTTATTAAGGGTTCCCTACATTTTATTCCTCATTTCCACTTTTCATCCATGCAAGTTTGTCAGTAAAACGGGGGGGGGGGGGGCGGAATCTAATTGACACAACCAATGCATTCATTTTTCACATTCTGAGTAAAGTGAAAAATTGAAGTGATCTTTATCTTTATCATCTTTCTACTTTACTTCTCAAATAAAAGGGAAAAAAGGCAGCTTCCCAGCAAAATAATTGACGCACATTCTCTTAAGTATGGAAAACCTGACTCTTATACAGAACATAAATTCCCTATCCCACTTATTGGTTCCTTGTGATATATTTCTACTCCTGGCTCCTGAACAATGTGAGGGAAGAACAACTCTAAACGAGTCATATCTATCATATTTGTACTGGGATGCACATGTTCAACAATCCTATCAAAGACTCAAAGAGTAACATGTCAAGAGAATTAGGTGGATTGTTTCTAGCTGGAAAGAAATTATTCATATTTTGGTTTGAAATGATAACATTTTGCCTCTAATTAATAAGGAAGATACTTAATCAAAATGGATCTTTTGTGTTGCCAGTGTCTGGACAAGAATTAAAAAGGATTTTAAGGGTCTAGAAAACAAACAAAATCTGCCATTTTAATTATTTTTATGTGTATCAGAACAGCTGCTGCTCATTAGTTCATTTCACTACAGAAAAGCCCTCTCCATTTTTTTCCTCCTTTACACAAACTCTGAAGCAATAAATGACCATATTCATGATATTCATTAAAAGTTAGCTGATCAAGTGTCAAGAAAAATGTATGATCCAAAATGGACACTTAAATGTTTGATTGTAACAAGGTGTTACAATATTAATAGATACTTGAATTTCATATGATGTAATTTTTCATATAATCATATAAAAGGGAAATTCTTCAGCTAAATAAAACCTGGACTATAGAGTAGATGGGGCAGGGTTGGGGGAAAGAGTTCATATGACCTTTGTTTAGTGAAAAATTGGAAATAAGTGGTATAACTATATAGCTGAGACATTACAGAATACAGGGCCATCCTCATTTGTAATTGTCCACCCTTAACCCATTAAGACAATGTGATAAGGAAAAGAGTCTTGGACTTGGGGTCAGTGGATGGGGTCTCAGGTTCTAAATCTGCTACTGTCTTTATGATCTTGGGCAAGTCCCTTAACTTTTTTTTTTTTTGGTAGGGCAATGGGGGTTAAATGACTTGCCCAGGGTCACATAGATAGTAAGTGTCAAGTGTCTGAGGCCAGATTTGAATGCAGGTCCTTCTGAATCCAAGGCCAGTGCTTTATCCACTATGCCACCTAGCTGCCCCTACTTAACTTTTTTAGGGCTCAGTTTCCTCATCTGTAAAATGGTGGTGTTTGGCAAAATGATCTCCAAGCTCCCTTCTAGCTCTAAATGCAGAAGTTTATGATGCTTCATTTTGGTTCTGAAAATGATAAAACTGTTTGGATAGGGTTTTCATGTCTTTAATCTGATTTAATGAGATTTCACTATGCCTACTTAATGGAGAGGGAAGGGAATCAACATTTATTACTATGTGCTAGGCACTGTGCTAAGATCTCATTTGATCCTCAAAATGATCCTGTGAATTCAGTAGTATTAGTATGCCTATTTTACAATTGAGGACACTCAGGCAAAAAGAGGTCAAGTGATTTACACAGGATCACATAGCTAATAAGTGTCTGAGGCTACATTTGAACTTGTCTTTTTGATTCTGGGCCCAGTGCTCTATCCAATCTACCACCTAGCTGCCTCTAAGTGCAAGGTAATCAAGAATTCAGATGAATCATGTTTTTTATTAATTTTTAAAACATTTTTTTAATCTTCTGTTACACAACATAAAAACCTTCCAGAGGAAATCATCCCTCACTGGGCCAGATTTTGGGTAGAGGTAGGTCCTGCCAGAAGGCAATGATACCAAGCAATCTATAAGTGTAGCTCAGTTCTAATCTTACCTCCAATACTAAACTTCTATGTGTCTATAAACAAATTATAAACTCCCTAAATCTCAATTTCCTCCTCTGAAAAAAAGTATCCATCTTATGCCTCTGACATGGTAATTTCATAAACAGGACAAACAAATAAAAGCATATTGAAGTTTCTTCAACTTTCAATTAGATAAATGGTCAACTCTTGCTTAGCCAAGTTAACAGAGAAGTAAAGTTGTAGAATCACCTATTGCTAATTTAGGGCAGAATTATCTATTTTCTAGCAGATTTGTCGTCTTAACTGTTTTCATTAGTGTAATAATAAAATTAGTTGGTACTTTTCACCCTTAGTGGCTGAGTTCTTTGAGGGTGTACTCCTAGTTTGCCAAATGAATCAGGACAGTTGGTGTGGAATCTAATTCTGCACAGATAATTCACACATGGATAAATAAAAGGCTGTGTAAAGAATTAATTGTTATTTGAGGTTTTTATGACCCCATCTTTTGGCTAGAATTTGAAAGAGAAATCTAGGAGTGCACTGGCCCAGGGTTCTGCAAACCTCACAGTGCTCCACCCACTGGTTGTAGCCGTTGCCATGGCGCTGGCACCTCACATCATCACCACTCGCTGAAGCCTACATGGGCCTGGCAAAATTATAATGATTGGAAGCCTAGTGAGGGCAGTCATGTGACTGTCAGAGTGGCCAGCCAATTGGCTGGGGGCTGTGTGGGGTGTGCTGGGAAGAAAGGAGTTTTTTTCCAGCATTCTAACTGGAAGCTGGAAGGCACTGGCAGCTGATTCCTGGGCAGTGGTGTTTTTTCAGGTTGTATAATTTCCCTTTCCCCATTTTATTTCCTTTCCCTTAATCCTACTGATCCAGTTTGTGGTTTTTTTTGTCGTTGTTGTTGAGTTCGTTCTTGTTAAATAAATCCTACTCTGTTTTGAGGGAGGCTGCCGGTCTCCTTCCTTGCCCCAATATTGCGGTGAGCCACTTAGATAACATTCCCCAATTAAAAATTGGTCCCCACAGCTGATTTGTTCAAAACTGCATGCCCAGAAACATTATTCCATCATTAGATTGTAGTATTATGTATTTCAATGCTTTCTGGATAAACAATATTATTGCTCAAGTGGATTCACTGGATTTTAGAGTTAAGGAACAGAGGTTATATGTTTATTGTTACTATTACTATCATCATTAATTTTGTTCTACCTGATATTATGAAATACTTTAAGGTTTACAAAGCAAGTTATCTTATTTGACTCTCATAGCAACCTAGTGGGATAGAATTCATGAAATATCCTGAAATGTGACTAATTTCCAATTTTCTATGCTAGAACAAAAATAACATAAAACCATCTTTTCATATAGGCCTTATCTTAAAAAACTACTTAAAGTACACACCCCAACTAGGATATAGTATATTTTGGAAAAGCATACTATTCTACATCTTGCACATTTGAGGAGAAAGTTTTCTTAGTAGGCTCTGTCCCATGTTCCCTGTTTTCTTATTGACAGAGATCCCTTTAGACACTTCAGTAGAATGACATGGGGCAGTAAAGTGGTACAGTGGATAGAGCACTGGCCCTGAAGGTGGGAGGACCTGAGTTTGAATTGTACCCCAGACACTTAATATTTGTGTGACCCTGGGCAAGTTCCCCAACAAAATGTATTTTTTCAAGCCCTGTAGCAGTTTTAGGATATAAAGGTAAATCATAGAAGGAGGCATGGCCTTGTAGTACCCAAGTTTGGCATCCTGTAAGAAGTAGCTAAAAAGTCTAGATTGTGTGACAAAAAAAAATTAACTGCTTTCATTTACCCTATCTCTAAACTCTTCTTGCAACAAGTGCAATGCCTTTTTATAGAGGAGAAAACAGGTAGATAGATTAGGGGAGGGAGAAGCTAGGTGCACAGTGGATAAAGACCAGCCCTGGATTTAGGACAACCTGAGTTCAAATCTGGCCTCAGACACTTGACACTAGCTGTGTGACCCTGGGAAAGTCACTTAACTCTCATTGGCCAGCTAAAGAAAGAAAGAAAAGAAGAAAGAAAGATGGAAGGAAGGAAGGAAGGAAGGAAGGAAGGAAGGAAGGAAGGAAGGAAGGAAGGAAGGAAGGAAGATGGAAGGAAGGAAGATGGAAGGAAGGAAGGAAGGAAGGAAGGAAGGAAGGAAGGAAGGAAGGAAGGAAGGAAGGAAGGAAGGAAGGAAGGAAGGAAGGAAGGAAGGAAGGAAGGAAGGAAGGAAGGAAGGAAGGAAGGAAGGAAGGAAGAAGGAAGGAAGGAAGGAAGGAAGGAAGGAAGGAAGGAAGGAAGGAAGGAAGGAAGGAAGGAAGGAAGGAAGGAAGGAAGGAAGGAAGGAAGGAAGGAAGGAAGGAAGGAAGGAAGGAAGGAAGGAAGGAAGGAAGGAAGGAAGGAAGGAAGGAAGGAAGGAAGGAAGGAAGGAAGGAAGGAAGGAAGGAAGGAAGGAAGGAAGGAAGGAAGGAAGGAAGGAAGGAAGGAAGGAAGGAAGGAAGGAAGGAAGGAAGGAAGGAAGGAAGGAAGGAAGGAAGGAAGGAAGGAAGGAAGGAAGGAAGGAAGGAAGGAAGGAAGGAAGGAAGGAAGGAAGGAAGGAAGGAAGGAAGGAAGGAAGGAAGGAAGGAAGGAAGGAAGGAAGGAAGGAAGGAAGGAAGGAAGGAAGGAAGGAAGGAAGGAAGGAAGGAAGGAAGGAAGGAAGGAAGGAAGGAAGGAAGGAAGGAAGGAAGGAAGGAAGGAAGGAAGGAAGGAAGGAAGGAAGGAAGGAAGGAAGGAAGGAAGGAAGGAAGGAAGGAAGGAAGGAAGGAAGGAAGGAAGGAAGGAAGGAAGGAAGGAAGGAAGGAAGGAAGGAAGGAAGGAAGGAAGGAAGGAAGGAAGGAAGGAAGGAAGGAAGGAAGGAAGGAAGGAAGGAAGGAAGGAAGGAAGGAAGGAAGGAAGGAAGGAAGGAAGGAAGGAAGGAAGGAAGGAAGGAAGGAAGGAAGGAAGGAAGGAAGGAAGGAAGGAAGGAAGGAAGGAAGGAAGGAAGGAAGGAAGGAAGGAAGGAAGGAAGGAAGGAAGGAAGGAAGGAAGGAAGGAAGGAAGGTATGAGAAATTGTCCAAGGTTTCACAATAAGTGTCTGAGGTAAGATTTGAAACCAAGTCTTTCCAACTCCAAGTTCAACATTCTATTACCTAGAGTTGCCCAAGAAGATAAAGAATGAGTGGGTTGTGGGGCAGCTTGGTGGTGCAATGGATAAAGCACCGGCCCTGGAGTCAGGAGTACCTGAGTTCAAATCTACCCTCAGACACTTGACACTTACTAGCTGTGTGACCCTGGGGAAGTCACTTAACCCCAATTGCCTCACCAAAATAAAAACAAAAACAAAAAACACACACACAAAGAATGAGTGGGTTGCAATCTGTGTCATTAAAAGAAAGTCACATTGATGAGATTACAGATTCATTGAAATGCTGAAGTAGTCACTTTTGTATTCATCTTGGACTTATAAATCTACAAACCAAAAAAAAAAAAAAATGTCTTTTACACTTTCTGCCATTACGGCTATTACAACAGAAATCTCATACCACAGCTTTGGTTAAAGCTCTAAATATGCAAGCTTCCTTTCAGCCAATTTACTTCAAATGAATTCAATAAATATAACAAAACTTGTGCTGTGATGGAAAAAGCAATCTATTTGGAATCAGAAGCCCAGTTTTGAATCCTGGTTTGGCCTCTCCTGTGTGTGACGTTAGGGGCATCACTTTATCTTTCTGACCTTCAGTTTGGGCATCTGGAAAGAGGGTTGCATTAGATGATCTTCGAGGTCCCTTCCAGTTCTCAATCTAGAGTCCTATGATAAGTATTATATTTTCACATAAATACAGTAATTAGAAAACAGTCTTATCCTTATCCTTCATTTTAATGCCTTCCCTCTTTTGATACTTTCCAATTTATCTCATTTAGAATTGTTGGTACTTTGTTAGACTGTGAGCTTCTTGAAAGTAAGGACTGTCTTTTGTCTTTCTTTGTATCCTAAAATGCTTTCACAAAGTAGTCACTTAATAAATGCTTACTATGCTCAAGGCTCTACTATACCTTATATTTATTATAGCTTATCCATGGCATCAAGAAAGTTTCAGTCCTACTCTGTTTCAATAATAGCCTCAGAATGTAGTAGCAAGAGGTACTTGTCTTCTATAATTTCTTGTGACCCATATGTCATTCTTATACATTGGCAGCTGGAATCAAGAAAGACGTGGTGTTGGGGCAGCTAGGTGGCGCAGTGGATAGAGCACTAGCCTTGGAGTCGGGAGTGCCTGAGTTCAAATCCAGCCTCAGACACTTAACACTTACTAGCTGTGTGACCCTGGGCAAGTCACTTAACCCCAATTGCCTCACTAAAAAAAAAAAAAAAAAAAAAAAGAAAGACGTGGTGTTGATTATGGAGAAACTAGAGGGAGAAGAGAACTTCTTATACAACTATGCAATTAAGAGAGTGTTCTCTGGTTCCCAAGTCTTTCATACTCCAGCAGGCCTTAGATTGTAAAATAATGATGGAACATTGGCATGTGAAAAGAAGTAAACTCTTCAAATCTTTTTCTACTTTGGAAGTAGGAAGGTAGAACCTTTGAAAGAATTATTTGGCCAAGCAGAGAGAAAAAGGCTTATCATTTACTGTCTTTGTCATGGTATATTAATGTAATGGATACTGTTGTGCTATAAGAAATGATTAGCAGGCAAATTTCAGAAAAACTTGGATTTACATGAACTTATGCTGCATGAAGTGAGAGAACCAGGAGGACATTGCATACAGTAACAGCAACATTGCATGTGATGATCAACTGATAGCTCTTCTCAGCAACACAATGATCCAAAACAATTGCAAAAGACTCACACATCCAGAGAAAGAACTATGGAATCTCATTGCAAATGATGTATACTATTTTCATTTTGTTTTTGTTTGTGTGTGTGTTTTCTTTCTCATAGCTTTTCCTTTTTGTTCTAATTCTTCTTTCACAACATGACTAATGTGGAAATATGTTCAACACGATTGCACATGTATAACCTATATCAGATTGCTCTCTTGAGGAGGGGAGAGGGAAAAGAGGGAGGGAAAAATTTGGACCTTAAAATCTTAGAAAAACTAATGTTTAATAAATATATTTAACATGTCATTGGGGAAAAAATAAAATATTATTCATATATTTTAAATTCCAACAGCAATTAACTTTTAACTTCTCATTGACTTTCTTAAGCACCTTAGACTCCCACTTGAAAAACTTGACTAAATGTTCATTCACTCACAAAACAGTATGCACATAAGCATCACAGGATTTAGGAATTAGAAGGAAATGGAGATCAAGCAAACTAATGCATGCACTTGTATACATACATTCATGCATGCATGAAAAATCGTCTAGGAAAAGGGTAGGTGTGTTTTTACTTGTCATACCTGTTAAAAGTTAATGGTAATTTGCTTTTAGGTTTTCTTTCTTTTCTTCCCATCAATATATCAAGAAAACTTACTGTGAATTGTGAGTTCACATTTCAAAGATGCAGTAGAGAGATGCTAAATTGCAGCCCTGTATCATCTCCAGTTCATGTAGGCTGGGATTAGGACTTCTAATGATGTATTTATTGCAGTAGAATCATTACATGGTACAATGGCAGAAGTTTTTGACTTGGAGTCAGGGAATACTGGTTTCAAATTCCATTTAGGACACTTATGTCAACCAAGTAGGAACTTCTTCAGCTAAGGAAAATCACAGCCAGTGTATATCTTACAGATTTAGAAGGTTCCCTGAAACTGATAGAAACCAAGACCATGATTTGCTCATGGTAATATGTCTAATAAGTATTCCTACATGAATGACATCACATGTTCTTGAAATTTTTTTTGGTTTTGGGGGGGTTTGTTTAGTTTTGTTTTGTTTTTAGTGAAGCAATGAGGGTTAAGTGACTTGCCCAGGGTCACACAGCTAGTGTTAAGTGTCTGAGGCCAGATTTGAACTCAGGTTCTCCTGACTCCAGGGCCGGTGCTCTATCCACTGTGCCACCTAGCTGCCCCATGTTCTTGAAATTTAACTTATTACAATGAAAGTCCATTACAACAACAACAAAAAAAACACCATAGGTTATTGCACCTCCAGATGATTTGCATATGGCAACAAACCTTAATCTATTAGCAGTGCCTAAATAATACAAAATCCTTCAAGACTATTACTAGAGATCTCCTTGCCAGAATGACAGAGATAGATTCAATAGCTTTTAGGAAAGGCAATGCAGTGATGGAGTTGATGACTCCGAACTAGCTTTGTATAAATAGGCTCCAACCTGTCTGTAAGAAGGCTAGTTGCCTAGCCTTAAAACTGATGGTTCTGGATGCCTGCAGTTTCCTTAGTAGCTTGTCATTCTAAAATTAAGATGCTTTTGTAAGAATATATTTTCCCTTGGCAGATGCCTCTTAATGACATCCAATCCTTTTGCATGTCTTGCAGTGCAGCTAAAGAGTAGTCCCTCTTTAAAATGAGCAGATTAATGGAGGAGGCAGGCCAGCCAGCTGGATTAGAAAGTCTGGCTTTGGCTCCAATCCTACACATTTCTCTCTTCCACAGTAGCACTGATGCATCTGTAACTGGCAAAGGGCATATTCATTTTTTTTTCTGAACCTGTAGGAGAGACCCAGTGAGACTTTCAACTGCTGCTCCTTGCAGGGTGTACGTAGGCACTGGGACTATATAAAGCTCAGGGAAATGATGTGATAAAGCATTGGTAGGCACAATGATAATATTTTTCCCATGAGGTCACAGAAGATAACAAGTATGACATATGTTCATGACTGCTGTGAGTTGGCATGAAAGGCAGCACGTTATATGATTTTGTTATTCCCCTTCCCCCAACACATTCATTCTCTCTCTCTCTCTCTCTCTCTCTCTCTCTCTCTCTCTCTCTCTCTCTCTCTCTCCCTCCCTCCCTCCCTCCCTCTTTCCCTCCTTCCTTCCCTCTTTCCCTCCTTCCTTCCCTCTTTCCCTCCTTACCTCGCCCTCTCCCTTTCTTCCTTACTTTGATTCCATTCAACAAACATTTAATTAAACACTTTCCTTGTGCCAGGTACCATACTGGGTGCTGGGGATTTAAAAACAAACAAATGTAACAGACCATATTCAAAGGGTACTTTCATCCTACCTGGGATGGAGAGAAATAAATCAATAGAAAATTTATACAAATCTTTATCTATAGGCAAGTAGTTGAAGGCCTAAACTAATGTTTAAAAAAATGTAAATTAACATCAATTATGTGAAAAACTTGTAGAATAATAATCAAAGAAATGAAAACTAAAACAACTTTGAGGATCATGGAATCTATTAAACTGACAAAAAAAGGAAAATTCCATGTTGAAGGGCATGTGGGAAGACACACATATTACATATGTGTGTATGTATATGTATATATATGCACACATATACATATACACATATATACATATATATGTATACACACACACACACTAATTCATGTTTGAACTGTGAATTGTTCCCAAAGTTTAAGTTCTTATGTGTTTCCTATGTGGCCTTAACTCTGAATAATACCTTAAGAATGTCTGTCCTTTGTTACTGCATAATGGCTAGTCCTCACTTATACATTCAGGATTTAGAGTTTCAAACATGTTAGGCTTCCTGTTCCCTAGCTCATGTGCATTCTTGCTCCTTATCTGAGGTTAAATGAATAGCAGGATTATGAAACAAATGAAAGAACAAATAAAAGAAAGGATGAAAGAACAGAGGAGTCCTAGCACTGAGCCCACAGTTTACCTTATTAAAAGAGAGATCAGTGAGCATTAAGAAAAAATGCATAAGACATTAGGAAGAAAGCATTTATCAGAAGATTGAAAAGAGTCTTAACACAGAAAGCTTTGGAGGCAAAGTGGGCAGCTATATGAAGTACTTTGTATGAGGGACAGAAGTTCTAGGATTCATCTATTCCTAGGTACCAGGATAACCTATTCCCTGAAAATCAGGAAAGTATTCTGTACTTTACTATCACATGATTGTCTCCCAAGACCATTTTGCTCTCAACATCGATGTAAGTGCTTTTCAGTGGTATAAAAAATATTCTAACTACAATTTATGAATCACATTGAGATCTTCTGGGACAAAATTCAGCATATAAATATAAAATATTAGATTAGTATTATTACTTAATGAAATAGCATAATGCAGAACACCTACTGATTTTTATCCTGAAACCATTCATGTAATGCAGCACAGTTTTTAAAAAGGTTTAAATAATATACTCTAGTTTTTAATACTACGTTTGGAACAAAAATGTACCTTAGCTCTCCTATTCTTTCCTCCTTTTAAAAATTTTCCTTTTATTCATTCCATAATTCAGATTTATTTCCGTGCAGTTTCAATCTGCCACAAGGACTGCCTTCCTAGACCATTTCATTAGTGTTGCTGTGGTGATAGTGGTTGGGGGGTGGTGGTGATGATGGTGGTTGTTTTGTACACAATACTTAACATTAAATGGCAAGGCAGGCTCACCAATCCTGGAAGAAAGTCAATTCCCTATCCTGAAACAACACGGATTATAACTTGGTTTCTACTTGCTATATACATGTGGACAACAGGTAGTTTGGCCATAGGTAAAGTAAGCTAAAGAAATGATACAAGATTTCACTGGCTTAAAATATAGGGCAGTATTATACAGAACACCATGAAGATTTCTGCTATGTAGTTAATTGGTAAGGAATAGTTGAACAAACTATGGCATAAGTTAGTAATAGAACATGATTTTACAGTAAGAACTGATGTTTAGAAAATCATGAGATTTTTATGAATTGATAGTTGGAAGTCTGTGTATGTGTGTGTGTATGTATATGTGTATATGTGTGTATGTGTGTGTTCATGTTAATTGAAAAAATACTATAAGGAAACTTTAATGTAAATGAAATGTTACTGTCAAGTATATGATGAAATATTGGCAGCAAGGTTGTCACTAAGAGGACAGAATGCCATATTCATCCTCAGAGACAGCTAATATCTTAAAATTGTTTTTGTTTGTTAAGAGATCCCAAACTAAAGGTGGAGGGGATGAGAGGGCAGAGTAAAGTATGTCTAGAAATAACTATTACTAAAACAAAAGATATCAAAAGAGTTTGTTAATGTTTTAAAAGACTGTTGCCATGGCTCATTTGGAGAATAGCTTTTATAACCCAAGAGCCAAAACAAAAAAGCCCAGAACCTACAAGGGACAAGTCATTGACCACTGGTTCCTACATCAGCAAACAGTATAAGAGACCAGAATAATCCTTGAAAATGTTGTATAGTGATCAAAATGTTAATTAGGTGCCATTTTGTCCCCCTCTCAGTATCACTAATACCTAACTCCCACGTGCTCAGTCACACCTGTTACATAAAGTCACCACTATAGTATACCACCAAAATGGGGAGGACCTCATGGTCCTCACAATTCTTTTACAAATGATAGAATAGTACAGTGAAAAGAACCTAACTATCCATCTCATTTGTACTGCTGGTACCCCTAACATGTGGGAATTCCTTGTAATTATTGTACTGACACCAAGCTGTCAAACATTACCAATTTGAGCATTGTGAGTATTTGTCAAGGGGCAGGGAGACCCACTCTGAATTACTGAGCAATTCTGAATTAGAGGGTAATTGTAATGAAATATAGTTTAATTATTTTTAAGAACATATAATAACTCAGAAGAGAAGTTTCTACCCAGACATAGCCTACACTAATGAAATCACAGGTTTGGATAAAAAAAAAAACCTTTCAATTTTAGAGAGGGGAAAGTTTCTTAATCAACAATGAAACTGATGGAATTATGTCAAAAAATACAATTCTTTGATCATGTAAAAATAAAAAAACTTTTGCACAAAAAAAAGAACATATAATAACACAAATAGGTAGGATGGCATAGTGAACAGTGTTGTATTTAGAATATCTAGGTCAACAAAGTTTCCATAGTTTCATATGGGAATTATGAAAGTGACTGGAGACAATATTTTAATTAAAATATCAATCATTTGTGTGTAAGAAGCTGCTTCTAAAACACTCTAGGGTACCAAAAGATCTATTCCCAAGTATTTAAATATAGATCTTAGAATCATTAATAATTATAGTCATTTGGCCTATAAATGAAGACTTGCTTTAATCAAAGATCAGTCCAACCTACTCTCACTTAAATTAAGTCCAACACAGGTGGTGTTAACATAAATAATAGATATAGCACAAGGAATTTTTTTTTTCCAAAATGCTCCCACTGAACCTAGAGCGAAGAAACCTAGGTTTGAATCTCTACCTCTTATCAGCTATGTGACCTTGGCCAATTCACTTCACCTCTTTGCAACCTGTTTTTGATCCATAAAATCATACTTATACTACCTAATTTATATGTTTGTTATGAAGAAAGTGTTTTATAAACCATAGCTATGCATAGATACGACTGTAAAAATATTTAGAAAGAACTACAATATTTTGGTGTGAGTATTCTCTCCATCAGTGCAGATTATAACTGCTCTACAACTTGTTATCCTGCCCAACTCTCCTAAGCTGAGGATCTGTCTAAAATATGAGAAGTCTTCTACCCTACAACATAAACACACAGATATAGAATTGTATTTAAATTAACTATGATAAAGTAAAATACTTAAATTCACTAATTTGTACAATATACCTTAAAACCTTCTGTGCCTTTAAAATTATTTTAATGTTATATGTCTTCTGTTTGCTGCAATTCCTTTTTTGCATAATTTGACATTGAATTTACAAGACCACAATATGTATTTTTAAAATTTTCATCATGAAACCACACAACCCATTCATTAGCTATTAATCATAATTGTAACAGTCCTCCCAAGACTAGCCTTGATTAAACACATACATTTTCAGTGATGTTGAAATGAGATGAGTTCCCAGGCCATTGAAAAATGTAAGTCTACACATCTCTTGGTTGAATTTCTTAGCCTTTTGTGATCTGTTACATGGCATAAAACTTTGTTGCATTGTTGAATCTCCTTCTGGGAATTTCCCTAATTTCAAAACAATTCTACTACTCAGAATATCAATGTATTTATTAGAGTCCATCCTTCTTCCAATGAAGACAAGGTTTCCAGGTGACCTCAAAAATATTACTACAAAATTTCTTTGGGTAGATGTTTTATACTATGACAAAGATTCCTATATCATATAGATTGATATGCATTTCTACTGGAAATAGTTTTTTGTATAGCTTTGAATGAGAAAAGTAAGCTCCATCACTAAAAAATTATCCTTTCTCAGTTTTCATTGCTCCAGTCTTTGTATTATCATGTATAGGATAAGCAATTTTTTCTTCATAGCAATGGTTAGCAGCCTTTTTTTAACTTATCTTTTCACTGTTTTCCAACTGCAAGAAATCTATGCCACACTACAGAAGTGCCAATGACAATCACTTGAGCTGTCAGGTCCTATGAAACAACTTTGTTTACTGTTTCCTAAGGATTACTTAGGCTTGCGCTCGTGCTCTCTTTCGCTTGCTCTCGCTTTCTCTCTCTCTCTTTCTTTCTCTCTCTGTCTCTGTCTCTGTCTTTTTGTGAGGCAATGGGGGTTAAGTGACTTGCCCGGGGTCACACAGTAAGTCTGAAGTTGGATTTGAACTCAGGTACTCCAGAATACAGGACTGGTGCTTTATCTACTGTGCCACCTAGCTGCTCCTAGGCTATTTCTCAATGGCAAGCTTTTGGCATTGTTTATTTTAAACCATCCTTCACTTTGGACATCAGTGCAAATGATTATTTTTCACTGTAGGTTTGAATGACCCTGAAAAATTTGATTTCACCACACCAATAACTACAACAATATCCCTAACAATCACTGATGTATGCCTTTTAAAAGCTACAATATTGGCTGGATTGTATTTAGTTGAATTTCCCTGAAGCAATATCAATTCTCAAAAAAACACAGAATTAAGAACACAACAAAAGAGAGCAATAAAACTTGTATATGGCATGAAATCCAGTCAAATGGATTGAATACTTATTAACAGGTAGCTAACAACAGATGGGAAAACCAGCTCCTTCTTTCATCCGGTCAGCCAGGTGTTCTGAATCAACTTAATGTCAGTAGAAGCATTTACACATATCCATTGTTGTCACAAAATGAAACTATCAAAATTACTGCTTGTCCTAAATAAATCACATATCCTTCCCATCTCTATACAGATAGATTCAAGAGTCATATGCATGGAAGAAGAAAAAATGAGAGTACCAAATCATATGAGATACTATCAAAGGGGTACATGGGATATAGAAACACATCCTGACAGTTACCTTTAAAAAGCATACACACCGGGGCAGCTAGGTGGCGCAGTGGATAAAGCACAGGCCCTGGATTCAGGAGTACCTGAGTTCAAATCCAGCCTCATACACTTGACACTTACTAGCTGTGTGACCCTGGGAAAGTCACTTAACACCAATTGCCTCACTAAAAATTAAAAAAAAAAAAAAAGCATACACACACACACACAAAAAGTAATTTGGTTATACAGAGCTAGGACCAAATGCCTTTGAAATAGATGAACTTGTGCATACCAGAAATAACTACCTATTCAACCTACAAACAATAGTGAAAATATAAATGTTCTTACCCCAATATCAAATAGATAAAAGTTCAAACTAATCAGGCAATGCTACTTGCTACCTTTGTGACTTTAAGCAATTGGTTTTTACTTCGCTAAGGCATAGTTTCAATATCTGTAAAATGAAAATGCATTAGTTTCTATAAACTAATACAATTTTAAATACAATGATACACCATGGACCCTTGATATATAAAATAATCACAAGCCAGACAGGACTTCCTGTGGGTAGATTAAATACACAATATGTATACAGTTTTCATGGTTCTATTTTCTTTATTTTGCATTATTTCATACTTTCCCATATTTTTTCATATTCCACTTTAATGATGTTATGGTATTCTACAATATTACCAAAACACAAGTTGTTCAGCCATTCCAAAATGTTTTTATTAAAGTTTCTCACAATTTTTTAATTACAAATAACACCACTATAAATATTGAGTTAATCTGAAATTCCATGAGCAATGTGTGCCTTCTTACCCTGCAAAGTCAAAGACAGTGAGTTAAGTTACTTTTTTTATTTTAGGAGTATTACAAATCTTTTAATTTTTGTTTCCATGACTACTAACAAGGATGAACATATAATTCTTTATAATTTTTCTTCTCTTTTTTAATCACCTATTTGTATCCTATTATCATAGCCATTGGAAATTAATATTGGAATCTGACAGGTCTTTTTTTCTTCATAACAAGTTTTTACTTCCATTAATTAGAATCATTATTTTGATTAGAATCTTGGGTTTAATTATAAACGTAAAAACTAGAAGAGATCTTAGAGGTCATTATGTCAAACATAAATTACTTTTCTTTTTAATTTATGTAGTTGTGGGATATTTTGTTATCTTTTGTTGTGTAGACTGCTTTTACTTTTATAAAATCAGATTAAATGTATTTGGGAGACCAAACACCATCTCAAATTTAAATTATTTCTAAAAGGCTATGGAAAGATGTTTGTTAAATATAAGCAAGCAACATCATTTTAGTAATTTTGCCAATTTTATTAAAATCTACCAGAGCAGATTAGCACTTTCTCTATAATTTATGGTCATAGAGGTTAAGTGACTCGCCCAAGATAACACATCTATTAAGTATCTGAAGCTGTATTTCAATTCAGATCTCCCTGACTTCAAGCAGACCCAGCACTTTTCCTAAGGGCCAGGTCCTTAATAAATTCTTGTCTTCATATCCTTTGCTGTGCATGAGATAGATTTCTTTGGAGTTTAACTTCGATAGCAGCATTATGTACTAACAAATCAAATTTTTAAAAAATAAGCAAAGTAAGATTTTGTATTCGCTATAGATTTCAGTTAATTGTGTGACTGCAAACATGAGATCTGCTATAGAACATCCTTTGTGAATGTCTGTCTTTTCTGTTCTAATGCCTTCATCAAAGAGGCCCTCAATAGATCCCTAGATCATTCTCATAACTATTTTGTAGAGATGGAAAAGTAAACATTAGGTCAAATAGTTATGATATGTTAAGTGCTTTGACATTAAAGGACTAAGTAAATGTCTGCTTTTTTCCTTATTTTCTCAGTCTTAGTTTCTCAGTAGTAGTAACATCAATGGTTCCATTGGTGAAGTGAACTCCTGATAAGAAAAGACTCTCTTAGATGCAGATTATCAATTATTTTGCATCAAATAGTCCTAGAAATTTTCCTAGAGCATTAAAAAGCTAATTGATTTCCTCATGTAGTTATGTGTCAGAAGCAAGATTTGAAGCCATTTTTTAAAATGCTAAACTGGCTCTGTATATATTAAAATTAAAATAACAACAATGATAAAAATAAGTGATTTTTTTTCTAAAGATTTGCAATCTTTTTCCCCACCAGAAATCTTGAGAGCCTTTCCCTTCAAGCCTTGGAAAATCTTTCATCTCCAGCAGAGATTTCCTCTATGTTTACTGTGTCTAATGTAATTCCTCTTCCAATAATTGTTTTCTTTAGTGCCATTTCTATTTCCTCATAGAATATATATGTGATGCTAAAGTCTAAATGTGACAACTGTCATTGATGGTGAAAGGAGTTATTTTATAAATCTTTAGAGATCTATTCCATTTCTTACTTCTTAATCTTCCATTTTCATCCTAAAATGCTATTTTGATTATCTGACTTACCTGGGTCTCCCAAAAAATCCACTATATGCTTGATATTCCTTCTACTTCTTACTATTTTCTAAGGCATGCAATCATAACTTTCACTATTCACTTACTTTGGGCTTTGTTTGTTTGTTTGTTTGTTTTGGTGAGGTAATTGGAGTTAAGTGACTTGCCTAGGGTCACACAGTTGAGGCCGAATTTGATCTCAGGTCCTCCTGAATCCAGGGCCAGAGCTCTATCCACTGCGCCACCTAGCTTCCCCTTTTACTATTCACTTATGCGAGATACTCCACTGTAACTATAAAACTTTTTATAGATTTTAGCATGTCCTTGGAATGTTTATTTGTTTAAAAAGATTAAAATAAGTCATTTTAAAATTATGAAGAAACTCTTCCACCTAAATATGTTTTCACATTCTCTTCATTGATTTTCTGTGGCAATTTTCATGCCACACCTAATAAAAATATTAAAGGCTATATGATATTATCATGCTATTCCTAATAAATATGATTATAGGCTAGATAATATTATTTTCATGCTACACACAATAAATATTATAAGCTAGATATTATTGATTTAACGCTATGCCTCCTAAACAGGCTAAATAATGAAAACATTTATTTAATCTTCAAAAACAAATTAACATTCCGAGGATGTAGGAAAATCTATAAAAAGTTTTATAGGTACAATGGAATACTTTCTAAAAGTGATATAGTCCCTTTCATCAGGGGTTTAGAATATTCAATCATAGGGTATGTGTTTAGTATAATGATTTAAAGTGTTGGAATAAGGTGGCTTATTTTTTGTTTCTGTTTTCTATCACATGTTAATAGGCACATAGTTGAGGAAACAAGATTATTTTGATGGTGCTTAACCAGTGTTAAAATACCAAAAAGTTAGCTAAGACTGTTTTAAAATGCCTTTTCAATATAGAAGTGACATAAGGAGAATAAATTATATTCACAAATACATAAAGGATAGTGAACTGGCCTCTGAGTTAGGAAAACTTAAGCTCAAGTCCCTGCTCTAACATAAATTAGCTGTGTGACTCTGGGCAAGTCATTTGACTTCCCAGAGCTGCAAGTAAATTTCCAGGACTATTAATTATAGAAAAGGTGACAATTTGCATTGAAAGAGGGAATTTAGGGGGCAGCAAGGTGGTGCAGTGGGATAGAATCCTGGCCCTAGATTCAGGAGGACCCAAGTTCAAATCCAGCCTCAGACACTTGACACTTACTAGCTGTGTGACCCTGGGGAGGGAGGGAGGGAGGGAGGAAGGAAGGGAGGAAGGGAGGGAGGAAGGAAGGAAGGGAGGAAGGGAGGAAGGGAGGAAGGGAGGAAGGGAGGAAGGGAGGAAGGGAGGAAGGGAGGAAGGGAGGAAGGGAGGAAGGGAGGAAGGGAGGAAGGGAGGAAGGGAGGAAGGGAGGAAGGGAGGAAGGGAAGGAAGGAAGGAAGGAAGGAAGGAAGGAAGGAAGGAAGGAAGGAAGGAAGGAAGGAAGGAAGGAAGGAAGGAAGGAAGGAAGGAAGGAAGGAAGGAAGGAAGGAGGAATTTACTCACCCAGAAATTCCTAATATCTATGAAAAGGGCCGCTAGGTGGCACAGCGGATAAATCACTGGCCCTGGAGTTGGGAGGACCTGAGTCCTCCTAATTGTGGGACCCAGGGCAAATCACTTAACCCCAATTGCCTTAAAACATCAGGGGCCATCTCCAGTTGTCCTGATGTATAACCTGCCACTACACCCAGATGGTTCTGGAGGAGAGAGTGAGGTTGGTGACCTTGCACAGCCCTCCCTCACTTAAATCCAATTCACTGCAAGTCATGACATCACCTGATATTATGGTCCTTCCTCTTCAAGAATGAAAGACAAATAAACCTATATTTTTGCACACTTGCTTGCCACAGTGTCATCTGCTTGTATTTGCTTTTTGGCTGAAGATGACTAAACTTATTTCACCTATAACCATGATTTCATCTATTAGTTCTTTTCATATGGTCCCTAAAAACTCAATATGAAGCTATCACCTCCTGTTCAAAGTCCTATCTCATATTTCCAATTACCTACTGGCAATAATACTTGGATATGTCATCACTTCAAAAACCTCAAGTCAGAAGGTGAATTAATGACCCTCTCAAAAAAAAAAAAAGACTCCTTGTGCAAACTTTCCAATTTCTGTTAATGGTGCAACCATGTTTCTAGTTCCTCAGGGCAAAAAACCAAAAACATCAAAATCATCTTTGGATACTTCCTGATCTATATTGTAAAAATATTTTAACTGACTTCCTGGCCTGTGGCCTAATCTAGGGGCCTAATCTGACTGGAGGACTAATCTGGGGATTTTTGACTGGCTGGCTATCTGACTGCTATTAATTTAATATGGGCCGTTTAAAAATTTCTCCACACAGCTCCCAAATTGATAAGCAAAAGATTAAGAAGCCTCTTAATTAAATAATCAAAGCAGAGTTTATAAAAATCAATGTAAGCGATAAGGGTTAAGAAATGCAAATTATACAACCTGTCTGCTTTTAATATAATAAGTGACATTGCTGCCTCTTGCCTCAGGGTACGCTCTAGCTTTCTCCAACTTTCACTCCAGCTTCCCTTTCACTGCTCCGCTCCTTTCTTCTAACTCCAAGCCCCTTTCACTTTGTCAACCCCCCTGAAAAGCCTCTTACTGTTGCGTCCTCCTTCCTTGCTCTTAGCTTTTTCTCTGTCTCCTTTCTCGCTTTCTTAGCGTCCTTGTAGCAGCCCCCTTTCTGCCCGTTCCTCCCTTACAGTCTTCTTAATCTTCCAGCCTCCCCGACCTCTGTACGTCTCCTGTTCTCTTAATCTTCCGGGCCTCCCCTTTTCACTGTCTTCTCCCCTGTATATATGTTCCTTCTCTCCCCTCAAACCTTGGGCTCTGTGCGCTCCCGCACATGCCAAGTTAAACCGCCAGCCGTGCTAGCGCTGCGGCCGGCGCTCAAGGGGCCTGTGCCCCCTGCTGCACGCCTGGGACCTCCACACAAGATGCGCTAGAGGCCGGCCTGCACGAGCCCAGGATCTCTGGGGTAAATCCCCCCAGTGCGGAGGGAGCTGGGGCTTTTTCCCCCAGACATCTGACCTGGCCTCCGTAAAACCCATGGGGCTTTTTGGCTCAGATGAAGCGGAAGGGGAGGGGCACCAGCCCCTCTTACACAGAAAAAAAAAACCCTGAGGGCCTAAGGCTTTCTAATCTCAGCCCAAAGGCAGGGTCCCCAAATCAAAATAAATTTTCATATGGTAAGCACTCAGTAATGATTCATGAAATGAATGGAATCTTCTATTAATAATACCTCTTCTCTTCTATCCCGATTATGACCACCTATGTCAACATAACATCAAAATAACCAGTCAATTCAGTGAAACTCACTAATAACTAACTAAAGTCAATTTTTCTTTTGCTAGGGAGAATTTTAGTCCTCATCTCACAACAATTGTCAAATTATCTTTTTTGTTTGATCCATGTATTTTTCATTTTAATAAATAAAGCATATTCATAGCTTGGGTTTTTGAATCACAGATATAACTGTGGAAAGACTCCAAGCCCAAACAGTTAACAGGAGTAATACTATTAATGCTGAAATAAATGCACATTCCTTATGCATATTAAGTAACCAATAGAAATCAAATACAAAGAGACTATAATATACTTCACACAGCTCCCTCCAATCCAAGGCAGAACACAGAAAGATTCTCATCGAAAACCATGCAACTGATAGGTATTCCTATTGTCCCTAGGATATGATCAGAACTTAGTGACTTCTGAATGAACTAGGCTACTTCTTGACAATTTAAATCCAGAAATCCTCTCCCTAAGTTAACATTTAGACAGATGACATTTTACACAAAGGCTATTCTGTTGGAGAACACAGGATGGTGTCACAGTATCAAAAAGGAAGAACACTGTTAGCTCATCAATACAGCAGATAGAATGGATCCCACTTCATCAGAGGTTCAGTCCAAACATTTCCTGTTGGCATTAGTACAAAACAAGGTCCCATGGACTTCTGGCATCACATCTGTTGAACTATAAGATCCAGTTCACTTTCTGGGGTATTAGAAACATTTATTTAATATCTCTATAATAGATCAACATCTCTAGTTGTTTCCTCTGACAGGTATGCCTCCTGATTAACTTGGACATCAGCATCTTTTTGGTCACTATCTTGTGCATAAAGATTGCTTTTTGCATTGCAGCTCTGATCAGAGGGAGATCCTCTTTCTTGAAATGGACAGTCATTAATGGCTCTAAAAAATTGGTACAAACCCTGAAGGATTAGACCATCCAAAGGTACCTGATACCTGCTTATACTTTTCTCTACCTTGAAAAGTCTCTGCTTTGCTTGATTTAAAAGTTTGAAATAAGGTCGTCTCTGGCTCTAAGGACTTTCAATATTGCCTGATTCATCAAATTGTACATCCTAATTTTCTTCTGCTGCTCAATTTTTATCTCCTTCAGAAGAATAATATTCCATTATGTTCAGTCTCTGTGTTTGCAAAAGAAGGCTTCTCTCAATGTTGAACTCTCCTTCTGCCTTTGAGTCTATTTCTTCAGCCTTCTCATTTGCTTCCTGTTCAAAGAAAGTCGTCATGTGTTTGATCTGCTTTTGGAAATCAGTGTCACTAAGGGCCATGGTGACAGCAGCAACTCCTACACGGAACTAGCAGCCTCGGCGTGTGGCAGAAGAGAAATCAGCCTCTCAAATTATATCTTAATCACACTTTCTGCCTCCAGTTTCTCCACCTACCATTTGTCCTACACATGATTATCATTATATAAGAAGTCTTTTCTTATTGATAAGTACAATAAGTGTATCTTGCTTCAAATAATTTACATATTGCTGAAAATGTCTGTGTAAACAGAATATCTTAAGTACAATATGATAATTTATTTTTTACAAATAGGAAATTATTAAATTTTGCCACATTGAAACCTTTGGTAAAGCAAAGGATCATTTTGAAAAGTCAGTTATTATAAATTAATTTTTCTTTTCCTTTTTTTTTGGGGGGAGAATAAATCTAGATTTCTATATCTTTGTATTTGGTTGACATAGAGATAAAACGATACCTTTAGTGATTTTTAAATGAATGAATGAATGGCAATGTCAATAGCATAAATATCAAATATCTGGAAAACTAACTACATTATTTCATCTTCTTTTCTCCCTCCAGTACACCCTGCATACCGTCATTGATTAATCTTCCTAAAATGCCCTATAATTACCTCATTTCACTTCTCAGACATTTAATGGTTCCCTATTACTAATTAGGACCACTAGGTGGATAGTGGATAGAGTGCTCAAACTGGAGTCAGCAAGACCTGGGTTCAAATATGGCCTCAGACAAGTCATATAGCTGTTTGTCTTAGTTTCCTCATCTGTAAAATCAACTGGTAAGGGAATTGGCAAACCACTCTAGTATCTTTGCAAAGACACTTCCTCCCTCCCCCCCCAAAAAAAAGGGGGGACACAAAGAATCTGAGAGGATTGAAAAAGGATTCAATAACAACAACTATTGCCAATAGGATAAAATCTGAATTCCTTATCAGGGTGACAAAGCCCTCATACGAAGGTCCTGACCCACTTTGTCAGATTCATATCTCTCTACTTCTCTCCAATCTGACTAGCCTCTTCATTTCTCATTCCTTGCTTAGTCCAGACTCTACATCTTCCTTCAGGTGATTTCCTCTGCCTATAATCTTCTAATCTCTCCCATCCTTTAGGATCCAGTTTAAATCCTCTCCCCTCACCCCATTAAACCTTGCATGACTTGGGTCCACAATAATCTCACCCTTTCAGTAACTCACCTACAATAGAATCGCAGAATCTTGAAATTGGAAGGGACCTCAGAAATCATGTATTCCATTTTATATCTGAATTCTGGATGTCCTATAGGCATCTCAAAATCACATCCAAAATGGAATCATTATTTATTCTCCAAACCTCTCCATTGCTGTTGAGGACACTACAATCCTTATAATAACGGATATTTGCCATTTCAAATCCATTCTTAACTATATCCCGTTTTCATAATTTACATCCCATCATTTGCAATTTATTGTAGAGGTAGAACTTAAATTTTTCACATCTGTACCTTTCTGTCCCTCCTTGGCCACTGCCCCAATGCAGGCCTTCATTACTTTGAACTACAGCAATAAGTAATAATTAGCCCCACTGCTTCTTGTCTCTCCCCTCTCCAATCCATCTTACATATGGGTACACACGCATGCACGCACACACTAATTTACAAGAATTTAAATGGTGCATAATATTCTAGCCCCAAAGATGCCAAAACAACTCTCTCAATGCATAAGTCTAAGTACATTGTCTTTCAGCCTAAATATACCTAGTACTACTTAGAATCTCAGTAGAGAGGGGGCTAGATTTGGTGCCAGAAGACCTTAGTTCAAAACCTTACTCAGATACTTGATACCCACATGATCTTTGGAAAGTCACTCCACCTTTCTTGGACCTCAGTTTCCTCATTTGTTGAATTTGATTATCTTTAAGGTCTCTGAGATTTTAATCAATGTTCTTAAAATCTGTGCCATTCATTTGTCACTTAATGATGTACTCTACATCATCTGCACAGAGCAGATGAAAGGTCTGGACTAGATTGATCTCTAAATTCCTTTCCAGCTATATTCCTATGGAAAATTTTGAGAAAAAGAAAACAGTATTTCTTCAAAAGGTTAATGAACATTCTGTGAATGTATATTGTGTTAGTAAATACTTGACAGATGAATGAATCCGTGGATATTCTGTTCTGTCCACTTTCGGTATCTTTCCTTGGGGGGATGAAATTTATACAGTTTTCTACAGTCTCTTATTCTTCATCCACATCCACCATTTCTTTATAACTTAACTTGCTTGACACCAGAGCTGGATTCCTCAAATATTATGAATATATTAAACTTTTGTAAATCAATTCACATTTAAATGAACCAAAGGAACTCACTGTTTAAAAGGATCCCCTTGGGGGCAGCTAGGTGGCACAGTGAATAAAGCATTGTAGATGGATTCAGGAGGACCTGAGTTCATATCTGACCTCAGACACTTGACACTAGCTGTGTGACCCTGGGCAAGTCACTTAACCCTCGTTGCCCCTCACACACACACACAAAAAAACAATAAAAGGATCCCCTTGAAAGGAATAGATTCTGCAGCTTGGAAACAGTGCCCCACTAAGGAGCTAAAAGTCTAGTAAAAGAAAGGCAAGATGAGACGACAGAGAAAGGTGAAGACCATAGAAAGTTTCTTCAGTAACAAGGAAGACCAAGGGGCACCCTTAGAGGAAGATGTCAACATTAGGGCCCCTATATCTAAAGCTTCCAAGAAAAATATGAATTGGTCTCAGGCCATAGAGGTGCTCAAAAAGGGCTTTGAAGATAAAGTTAGAGAGGTAGAGGAAAAAATGGAAAGAGAAATGAGGGTGATACAGGAAAGACATGAGAAAAAAGTCAACAGTTTGAAAAGTCAAATGGAAAAGGAGGTACAAAAGCTCTATGATAAAAATAATTGCCTAAGAATTAGGATTGAACAAATGGAAGCCAGTGACTTTATGAGAAACCAAGACACAATAAAGCAAATCCAAATGAATAAAAAAATAGAGGGCAATGTGAAATATCTTCTGGGAAAAACTGCTGACCTGGAAAATAGGTCCAGGAGAGATAATTTGAAAATTATTGGTCTACCTGAAAACCATGATCAAGGAAAGAGCTTAGACACCATCTTCCAAGATATTCTCAGGGAAAATTGCCCTGAAATTCTAGAAGAAGCAGCTAAAATAGAAATTGAAAGAATCCACCAATCACCTCCAGAAAGAGATCCCAAAAAGAAAACTCCTAGGAATATTATAGCCAAATTCCAGAGCTCTCAGGTCAAGGAGAAAATATTGCAAGCTGCCAAAAAGAAAGAATTCAAGTACTGTGGAGCCCCAGTCAGGATAGCACAAGATCTAGCAACTTCTACATTAAAGGACTGGAGGGCATGGAATATGATATTCCAAAGGGCAAAGGAAATGGGATTACAACCAAGAATCACCTACCCAGAAAAACTCAGCATTATCTTTCAGCGGAAAAAAATGGGACTTTAATGAAAAAGAAGACTTTCAGATATTTGTGATGAAAAGACCTGAACTAAATGGCAAATTTGACTTTCAAATATAAGACCCCTAGAGAACCATAAAAAAATTGGTGCTGGGGGACATACCTGGGGTTGTACAGTGGGTGACTGTCTTGTGTCTGAGGCTGGGTTTTGGCTGGGATCACCCTGGGTCCAGGGGTGATGATTTGTCCACTGTGTCACTTAGCTAGATGATAACATCTTTAGGGTTAAATTGAGGGGTGAAGGGAATTCACTGGGGGAGGGGGAAGGGCAGAAGTGAAATCCTACATGAAAGTAACAGGAAAAGTCTTATGGAGTGGGGGAAGAGATGGGAGAGGAACAGGGCAGTAAATGAATTTTACACTCATCAGAAAAGGCTCAAAGATCTTAAACTCATCAGAGCTGCCTCAAGGAGGGACTAACAGACACACCCAACTGGGTGGAGTAATCTATTTAATCTGGGCAGTAAATGAGCCTAACATTCATCAAAATTGGCTCAAAGACCTCAATCTCATTAGAATTGGCTCAAGTAAGGAATAAAGTACACACTCAATTGGGTGGAGTAATCTCTCTAACTTGCAGGAAAATAGGAGGGGAAGGGGATAAAGAGAGAGGGGCAAAAGAAGGAAGGGCAGAGTGGGGGAGGGGACAGACAGAAGCAAATCCTTTTTTTGTTTTGTTTTGTTTTGTTTTTTTAGTGAGGCAATTGGGGTTAAGTGACTTGCCCAGGGTCACACAGCTAGTAAGTGTTAAGTGTCTGAGGCCGGATTTGAACTCAGGTACTCCTGACTCCAGGGCCAGTGCTCTATCCACTGCACCATCTAGCTGCCCCCAAAGCAAATCCTTTTGAAGAGTGATAGGATGAAAGAAGATGGATAATAGAATAGCTATCTTGGGGAAGGGAATAGGATGGAAGGGAAACCGTTAACAATAGTAATCATGAAAAAGAGAAAAGGGGGGAAAATTGTACAAAAAATACTTATAGCAACTCTTGGTGGAGGCTAAGAATTGAGAATCAAGAAAATGTCCATCAATTGAGGAATGATGGGAAAAGCTGTGTTATATGATTATAGTGGAATGGTCTTGTGCTACAGGAAATGACAAAAAGGATGATCCCTGAAAAACCTGGAAAGACTAATGAACATCGATGTATAGTGAAGTGAGCAGAGCTGGGAGGACATTGTGCATAGTGACAGCAGTACTGTTCAATGAGTAATTGTGACTGACTTAACTATTCTCAGCAGGACAATGATCCAAGACAATCCCAAGGAACTAATGAGGAAGCATACAATGCACTCCTATAGAAAGAACTGATAAAAAGAACACTTGTGGATTGTACATATATAATCTGATTGTGATCTTGTGGAGGGGGGAGGAAAGGGAGGGAGGGAGGGAGAAAAATTTGGAACTCTGAATCTTATGAAAATGAATGTTGAAAACTACCCTTACATGTAAATGGAAAATAAAATAAATGTTTGTTGCTTAAAAAAAAAAGAAAGAAAGGAATAGATTCCTTGTACTATTAATCATCAACTCTGAATTTATCTCTTGCAAATCTGAGTTTTCATATATTGAATAATCTTAATGTCATACACATCTGTATAAATGCACTGTCAAAAACATTACAGCTTTAGTTTGTACTATTAACTTATCTGTAATGTGTTCAAATGTGTCCAAAACTGAACTCATTTTCCCCCTAAACCTACTCTTCTGTGTTGACTTCTTTTCTTGAGGGCATCTTCCAGTCACTGAGGTTCAAAACCTAGAAGTCCTCAACTTTTCAACTTTATTCACTTCCCATCCCCATATCCAAATTAAGTTTTCTTGATTTTACCACCTCAACATTTCTCCTCTCTCTCCCCTCTCTCTAATCTTATCCCAACCATGCTAGTCTGGGCCATCATTGCCTCCTACTTGAACTATTGCAACAGCTCCTAACTTGATATATCTTGATATAGCACTTATATCTGCTCTTTTCAATTAATATTTCATAGAGGTATCAAATTGATAATCTGAAAACTCATATCCAGCCATGGCATTCCAATGATCATGAAGCTTCAGGGGCTTCCTACTGTTTCTTGGATAATATGAAAAAAATGACTTAATTTGTCATTAATAACCCTTAACAATCTGGCACCATTCTTTGTCTCCAGATTGATTATACACTAATCCCTTTTCCTACACTGTGTACTTCAGCTAAATTGGCCTGTTTGACATTCCATCTCCAGTCAGTACTGTTATCTTTGAACAGGTTGTCTATCCTGCATGCTTAAAAAACATTTCTTTTTCACCTGATAGTCTCTTGGAACCTCTACTTTCCTTTAAGGCTCAGCTTCAAGGACCTTTCTCTCAGGAAGCCTTACCTGATTTCACTGGTTGTTAGTGCCCTACCTCTTCCTTCACTGTTTATTTATTTTATCTATGATTTTAATCTATATTTTGTTTATTTTAATTATTATTTGTGAATCTTTTTACATCCCCCCACCTTTTCCCTCCTAAAATGTAAACACCTCAAGGACACTGACCGTCTCACTCTTGTATTCATTTCCTCAGCATCATAGAGCCTGGCAGAGTTGATTTCTTGATGTGGTAAGTATCCATTCTACAGATAATTACTTAATATAAAATCACTGTTTTCCACATCCTATAGAATTCAGGGTGTCAGGTGGCAAATGGAGCCTTTAAATTGAAGTTTTTCCTCCCACTCTGACCTATACATTGGCAACATATGCCTTGATATCATTTGAAAGGCTGCCTATGTTCTGAAAATAACACACAGACACCCTGTTAACTAGCCATGCATCAACTTTTCAGTAAACATGATCATATACTTTTCAAGCTTTTATATTAAAAAGCAAGGAGATAACATTTTATATAAATAGTATATTGAAATAATGAAATCAGAGAAATAATGAGTGGGGGAAGTAATACAGGAGAAATTTTCATCATCCCATCCCACACCAAAAAAAAAGTGTGTTCATTTTTTTTCAATAATCCTTGAGGATAGGCTTTTGTATTTGTATCCCCAGAACAGTGCCTGAGTTACAGTACACAATGAATGTTTGTTGATTGTTATTGAAGAATTTCATTACATAGTTTAGGTATATGAAAAAAATGTTCTTTTCTGGGGAGGACAGGGATGCTAAACAAACACTAGCTCCCCCTCAAAAATGACAAATTCTGTCAATTCAATGTAACTATCTAATAACTGAGGCCAACAGATTTAAAATTTGAGAAAAATCATACAGTGGAAGTTAATTAACTAGTTGTCTGATTTTAATTTACCAAACCATTCATTTCTAATACAAACTAAAAGAAAATTTTAGTAAATCAAAATGGATCCCCAATTTCAAAAATTACCACATGATCCCAGCATCATGGAAGTCTCCTAATCTAACTCATCCTTATGTAAAAGTATTCTTTATAAAGTGCTAGGAAGCCATGTTAGCCTCTGCATAAAGCCCTTCAAGGGATGGGGAATCTTGAAATCACTTCCTCAAGAAGCCCATTCCACTTTTGGATAGTTCTGTTGCTTAATACCTGGATGACATTGCAGGAAGTTGTCTCTATCTCAATTTTCTCATATAAAATCAGAGGGGCTTCTACTAAATGACTTCTAGGAGCCCTTCAAGTCCTGCCTATGTAATCCTATGCTCCTAACTGTTGGGAGATTTTCCTTACATTGCAGGAAAAATTGGTCTTCCTTCAGCTTCAACCCGTTGTTCCTACTTTTGTTCTCTGGGGCCAAATAGAATAAGTCTAATCCAATTTTGAAAAAATGCAATTCAGACCTGACTCTAGACACTACATTCATCATCTCTCAAATCTACTTTGAGGTTCTTTTTTGTCAGTGTCAATTTCAGCATCTGATTTATTTTTCCATTCAGGTTTTTAACCCCTAAGATTAAAATCTTTTAGTCGGAGACTTAGTTAACTTTTGGAAAACACATTTCATCACCATTGAAAAGCCCCATACAGAGCTGTCATGTTTGACAAAAATGAAGCTCAAGTGTCAAATTCCTCTGGCCTCTTCATAGAGCTTTCAAAGAAATGAAGTAATATCCAGACAAAATAACTTAATCATGCTAACACTGTCAGCCTACCAGACAAAAACCGCAAGAGCTGCAGTATGACATGAAACATTTATAAAAAGGATGAAAAGAATAACTTTAAGATTGCTATTAGCTAGTAACGATTTACATTTTTAAAAAAAAATCACAATGTTGAACATTCATTTGTTAAGAAGTTCAGAACTCACTAAGAAAAGATTTCTCTTCTTGTCTAAGAAATATTTTGCTTCCTTTTGTCTATGAAGAAATCAGTATGAACCTATTATTGAGAGGTTTTAGTTAAAATTTTATTATGGGGAAGAGGCAAATGCCATATCAAACCTTAATTTAACTGCTTGCTTTGGCTTCAAATGAATTGATAGGCTTTCTCAAGAAATATCAAGAAGTCAGAAGTTTAAAGATCTTATTAACAATTATGAAAAACAGAAACAAAAGTCCAATATACATCAAAATACCCATAGCATCACTCTTGTGGTAGAAAAAAAATGGAAACAAAGTGATTAGAGAGTGGCTGAAAAAACATGATGGTGTGTGAATGGGAAGGTATATATTGCAACTGGAAAGGATAAACAAAAGAAATACAGAGAAGCACAGGAAAACTATATGAACCAAATCAAAGACCAAAAAGCAGAACCAAGAGAAACAATAATATAGGATTACAGCAATGTAAATCTTTAAAATGTTGAACTTTGAGTAAATGAAAAAATGTCCTAGAAAAAAGAAAATGAAACAAAATGCACCCCTCACAGCATAAAGCTGGAGGATAGCTAAGAGAGAATATTACATACCTGTCCAGCTGTCATAGATATTTCTACTTCATTGTTTTTATTTATCATGAGGTTCACTGGAAATGGCAGTGAAACGACTATAATATAAAGGCAATAGTCACCAACAAAATGTATAGCATAAAGCTGGAGGATAGCTAAGAGAGAATATTACATACCTGTCCAGCTGTCATAGATATTTCTACTTCATTGTTTTTATTTATCATGAGGTTCACTGGAAATGGCAGTGAAACGACTATAATATAAAGGCAATAGTCACCAACAAAATGTATTAAAAGTAATTATAGCTACTTCTCTCCTTTGCTCAGCATGTGATGAATTTAAAGCCCCAATATGTACACCAGAAGTCAAATAAACTTTCAAAAGAACAAAAATACAAACAAATATTAGTAACAAATGTCAAAATAATCAACTAACATTATATGGTTTCTTTTCTAAATTTTGGTAGCATTCTATTAAGAGTTATTGGATACACACACACACACACACACACACACACCCTGATATGAATTTGGATAGGTGTCTCAAGCATTAATATAGTAGTTAAATGTGGGAAACTGTTGTAAATTCTTGATATTGCATTTTAGGAAAGACATAGAAAAGCCAGAAAGCATCCAGAGTTAGTCAACCAGGTCAGGTCAGTGAGAACACTAGAGAAGATGCTATATAAATGAACATCTGAGGGAAGCAAGGATATTTATCCTGGAAAAGAGGCTACAGGGATAGTCTTTAAAAGACTTGCATAAGAAAGAGGAATATTCTGCTTGGCCTTAGAGAACAAAAGTAGGAACAATAGGTAGAATTTGCAGAGGAAAATCTGATATGAGGGAGAACTTCCTAAAAATTAGGGCTACTCCAAATTAGAATGAGTTGCTTTAAAAAAAAAAAAAACTAAAAAAAAAAAGCAGCAAGTCTCTTTTGACTAGAGGCTTTTAAGTGAAGTCTCTTTGGCCAGAGTTCTAGGAAGGACTTTTATGAGGTATAGTTGGATTGGATGGCCTCCAAGGTAGTAATTATAATAACAAAAATCTATATAGAACTTTGAAGTTTGCAAAGCATTTACATATATTATCTCATTTGAGCCTCTGTAAAGCCCTGGGAGGTAAGTGCTATTATTATCCCCATTTTACAAAAACACCTTCTGAGCATATCAGTCAAAAACACTGAATTTCATTGAAGAGTGATGATCGCACATTAATGGAATTCGAAAAGATAAAGATAGTCTAGAGGCAGCTAGATGGAGCATTGGTCTTGGAATAAGGAAGACTCATCTTCATGAGTTCAAATCCAGCCACAGATACTTAGTAGCTGTATGACCTTAGGCAAGTCATCTAATCCTGTTTGCCTCAGTTTCCTCATGTGTAAAATGAGTTGGAGAAGGAAATGGCAAACCACTCCATGATCTTTACCAAAGAAATCCTAAATGGGGTCACAAGGAGTGGTCATTGATAATGATGGTTATCTCTTTGTAGTTATTAATAACTATTATTATTATTAACGATTATAACTACTTTGCTAAATTCATAATTAAAAAGAAAACTTTTAAAAAGTTAACTATACAAGCAATATTGCATATGGTCTATCAAAATATATCCTAATGGTTATGGAACACCTTCTGAACAAACACTGTAACAGAAATGCAGGTGAAATGGTGTCTAAAGAGCTCTCATTACAGACTCTTAGCAAAATACTAAGCCTTGCCACATGGGGTCAAGTCCCAATAACTACCTCAAATCACATGACACATAAAGAAAGGGTACATTTCACATTCTTCCCCAGTCAGCTTTCCTGCTAGTTAATACACAAGGGAAGACAGCTAGGAGGCATAGAGCACTAGCTCTGAAGTTGGGAGGATCTGAATTCAAATCTCACCTCAGACACTTATTAGTTGCATGACCCTGGACAAGTAACTTAACCCCAATTGCCTTAAAAACATCTCAAGTCATTCTGATTTTATATATATAAAATCTTGGCACTGGACCTAAATGGTTCTGAAGGAGAGAGTGAGGGAGTGAGGTTGGTGACTTTGCACAGCCCTGACTCACTTAAATCCAGTTCACTGCAAGTCATGCAGATGGCATGGTCCTCTTCAAGAATGAAGGATGGGAGGCAGCTAGGTGGCACAGTAGATAGAGCACCGGCCCTGGATTCAGGAAGACCTGAGTTCAAACCTGGTCTCAGACACTTAACACTTACTAGCTGTGTGACCCTGGGCAAGTCACTTAACCCCAATTGCCTCACCCCCAAAAAAATTTTTTTTAAAAGAATGAAGGATAAACAATAATAACAACAAGTACACAAGGGAAAACATAGTCACATCAGGAAAATTTCTCCTTGGGGAACCTACATAATGAAAATCTACCTTCTATATCCTGGAAGCTGACGAGGGTCTTACTCTCACTCTGTAAACAAATCAAACTACCAAGAAGCACCAAAATAATACAATCATAGGAATTAATGCTATAAGGAACCTTTGAGATCCTGTAACTCATCTTCCTTAATTCACAAATTATGAAACTGAAGCCTAAAAAAGTTAAAATTATTTTCCCAAGGTCACACAGAGAAGCAAAGTCAAGATTGGAATTCAGATCTCTTGATTCCAAATTGAATATTTTTTTTCCTTCACAACACTATTTAAGTATGCCAACACTTCTCAATGTTACCAGAAAAGCAGCTTTAATAACACAGTGTGGCACAATGCAGGCCCTATGTAACCCCAGTCTCAGTACTTACTACAGGAATTGTTAGCCTTAGCCATGTTGCTAACAACACTGTTAATAAGTACAACTTAGCATGAACTGTCTTTGGA
This sequence comes from Dromiciops gliroides, assembly GCF_019393635.1. Lineage (NCBI taxonomy): Eukaryota > Metazoa > Chordata > Mammalia > Microbiotheria > Microbiotheriidae > Dromiciops > Dromiciops gliroides. The sequence continues at coordinate 573,315,874 of NC_057861.1, read as the reverse complement.
AAAGGTGTGAAAATCGGGGTTATTGTTTCAGTGAAGTGCTCCTTAAGACTCCAACATCCTTTGCTATCCAATTCACACCTAACATAATAATCAAGCATTTCCTCCAAAAGCAAAATATTACAAAGACTATATGGCAAACAGCACGTTGGAAATATGTGCTTCTTGGGCAAAATGAGGCAGAGTAAAATAAAAAATCATTTCAGAGAAGTTCATATTTCAGAAACAGAATAAAAGTACTTTCCATTAAGATGTCAGTCTCGTATCAGGTATCTGCCTGACCAAATGGGAAAATCATGATGAATTATTTCAATCCAAAGTACAAAGTGTTCCCAAACTCTTAAGAGCAAGTAGAGCCCTCAGGAAGCAGAACTTTACCATACTATACTATACTATACTATACTATACTATACTATACTATACTATACTATACTATACTATACTATACTATACTGTGCTCCATAGAAAAACCTGGGCAGGTAACTAATACTAATAGGGCCAAAGAAACAATTATGCGACACAGAATCAAGCTGAGATATAAATCAGGAGGAAGTTCCTAACGTGACATCACCAAAAGCTCTGGTAGTTATATAAACAAGAGATACAACTTGTGTTCATATACATGTATGTATACACATGTGTATAACCATCATATAAGAGTGTATATGCATGCATATGTTTTGTGTGACCAGCACATAAATGTTCATGTGCATATATATGTAAGTGCATACAGTGTGTGTATGTGTTATAAACATGTATGGAATAGGACCTGTTATTTCATGATTTAGGTCAGTCACCTCTATAAATGTAGGTCAAGTGTTAGCCTTAGACAGTTGTCTGAAATACTAAATGATTCAGTGACTAGCTCAGGGTCACACAACCAGCTTCAGGATATGAATCCAGATCTTCCTCATTCTGGAATTGGCTCTGTTTGCTATTGCATTTATATGTTGAAAATTACTTTAAAATTTTGTTTCATTTACAGCCTATAAAGATTTCCAATTATCATATCAAGTTTTTAAATAGCGTTTGAAATGTAATGAATGAATTCAACTAATAATGAATTTATTTATTCAATTTTAATGTAACTTTTTCAGTTGTAAACTGGTAGTATTTCTTTTCAACAACTATAATTCATCCTGAATATATTTCTTATGATTTTTAAGTGGCTATTTGCCTCTAACTTTAATACCATTAAACAAAAATTGTGGTTGATGTGAAAATCACACACATGGGAGGCATCATTCCATCAAAATTGATGCAAAAATTTCAACAAGAGTTTTAGTTCTAGGCAAAACTGTGAAATGGATTTTTTTCTTTAGTACATCTTGTCCTCCTCGTTTACTTTCCTGTCTATATTGTGGTATCTGTCCCCTGTACTGTGTACCCATTGTCTCCTCCCTCACTACTAAGAGATGATATGATTTCAGCTATCTTTAAGTCTGAATTTGCTATACATTTTAAATATAATCTTGGTGAAATGCAAGAATTTCTGTTAACAGAATTTTGAGCATCAAGGAGCCAGTGGACATTGTTTAATGGTGCTGGTTGCACCAAAATTATAGCATGTAGGCACGGAATAGGCTGTTCTACTGGGGCTCTTCTACCTCTAGAAGTCTTCATGGAAAGTCTGGCTAATCACTTGCCAGGAATATTATTAAAATGATTCTATTTCTAAACAGAATTTCTTAAGCCAAGGTCTGTAAACTTTAAAAAATATATGTATATACACTATACTATAATATTATATATATACCATATGTATTGATAATTGTATTTCAATATAATTAGTTTTAATCATAACTTTATGTATTTTACTTTATCCATTTTAAAACATTATTCTTAGAAGGGATATAAAACCTTTACCAGACTGCCAAAGGGGACCAAGACACAAAGAACTATTACAAAATCTTTTCATAAGAACAAGAGAAAAAGATAGAATGCTAGCTTTTAAAAAAGGTATCTAACATTGACCACAGTTTCTGGCACATAGTAGGCATTTAATCAATGCTTACTTGTTGATGAAGAAGTTGGATTAGTCTTGGAATAAGGAAGACCCAAGTTCACATCTCCTCTCAGGCATTTTACTAGATGTGTGAACAAAGGCAGATCACAACATCTCTCAGTCTCTGGTTCTTCATATTTAAAATGTGGCTGATAACCATAGTACCTGCTTCATAAAGCGTGATCTCAAATGGGATAGTGAATATAAAGTGCTTTACAAACCTTAAAAGGCTATACAAATTTCAAAAATAAGAATGATGATGACAGCAATGAAGATGGTGGCAGTGATGACATCAGAGATTCTCAGATTCATTCATTAAACCTCATGGTACACTAGAAATATCACTGAGTCAAAGGACCAAGGTTCAAATCCCATTTCTCTCATTTTACTGGTGTTGCTGTGACCTGGGCCAAGTCACCTAATCACCCTGACTCTCATTTTCTCATCTGTCAAATGAGGGAGGGGGCTTAGACTAGAATATCTTTAAGGTCCATTCCCATTCTTCTGTGATGCTGTGCTCCTATAATTCCATGTATAATAACTGATTTTACCTACCCAAAAGCTAACCCCAACTTTGAAAGTATTTCTAAAATTTCCTAGGAACAAGAAATGGTGAAAAAGAAGGCAGGTTGTTGATTAGCAAACTAAGAGCTGAAAGCCTATTAGCATGGCAGGAGCTGATGAGGTGACCTTTTCTTATGAAGTAATTCTTTCAAAGGTGAAGCTGCCTGGCTGTCCCAAACAGGCGGATGTGAAAGGATTTTCTTGTAGATAGCTGACAATTGATTTAGCCCTTTTAATAGACTGGCTGTGGGCGCCAGAGGTGGGGGGGTGTTCAATTGTCAAGAATGTGGCTAATTCGTTAACTTTATTAAAAACAGTGTTAATCAGTTTTTCTTCCCCTGGGAAAGCATTATTTCAAGTATCATATCTAGGTAAACACAGCCCAACTTAAATTAGATTCACATAATCAAGTTACTTGTTATTACACCTTCTCTCAGTTTGTTCCCTAATCTTCTCACCAAAAGAGAGGTGGGGTATTTGGCTGCCAGAAAAGTAGGAGGGGTGAGAAGAGGTGAGGTGCAGATGGGGAGAAGGGTAACAAAGCATTTTATGCTGAAACTAAGTAATATTTTTGAATAAAAAACTTTCATGAAATCTCAAAGACTCATTGCCAGGTCACTTCCCATATTATTTTTTATAATGAGCAAATTTATTTCCCCTCCCTCATACCATGCCACTTGAAGAACTCTGAAACATAAGCCTTACAATATCCCATTACCGAGAATAAAAAGTAAGACTATGAAATTCAACAAGTTATTCCAGCATTTGATCTGTGCACTTCAGGGGAAACACCTACTAAATGGAGTCAGACTCATAGCTCACACCAGGCTTCAAAGTCTGAGCTACCTTTGTACAAAATTCAATAGTAAAACAAAAGATGGTTATGTATGCAATTTAATATGACCACTTTTACCTGAAAGTTGTAGCAAGTTAAGTATTCCTTCAGTAAGAATAGGAGTCCTAATACTTATTTCAATTCAGTTTAGCCATAGAGCAGAAAGAGGGAGACAATTCACTGTGACCTACTGTAGCCCTCACAGGGCTACTCCATTCCCTGCTGGCTCTTTTGCTGTACTTTGTTGTTATGCCTAAACTGCCTTCTCACTTTCTCTAGTCCCCTTCTCCCATTATTCTCAGGACTTCCATTTTAAAGAGGCAGCCAAGCCTACTGGCTCTGCTTCTGACTTCCTAAACTTCACCACAACGCCCCCACAAGGACCCCTTCTTCCCCTCTTTCATTCTCTTTTATGTGTTCTCCCCCACTGAAGGCAGAGTTTATCTTTTTCTCTTTGTGTTTGTACCTGAAATCCTAAGAACATTCACTCCTAGAACATGGTGTTTTATCACTGCTCTAAATGGATTTGACTGCCTTAGGACCTAAAGCGCACCCCTTCCCCTTCCCCCATTCTCCGATTGTACTAATGATTGCTCTTTTGAGTTTTCATCATAGAAGCAAAGATCTGCTTCCTGTTATATGCAGGCCACATCTGGAATATTGCATGACATTCTTGGAAAAAAGATTTTGGAAAAGGCCTAGAAAAACTGAAGCATATCCAAAGGAGTCTGACTAAAATGTTAGGAACACTTTTTTTTTTTTAAAGGCATATGAGGTTAAGTTGAAGAAACTAGGGAAGAAAAGACTGAGAGGGACATGATGGCTTTCTTCCAGAATCTGAAAAGGAGACAAACTGGATTTGTCTTGCTTGACACCATACAACATAAACTGGGGGGGGGGGGGGGCAGCTAGGTGGTGCAGTGGATAAAGCACCAGCCCTGGATTCAGGAGGACCTGAGTTCAAATCCTGCCTCAGACACTTGACACTTACTAGCTGTGTGACCCTGGGCAAGTCACTTAAACCCTCATTGCCCCGCCCCCACAAAAAACAAACGGAAAAAAAAAAAAAAAACAGAACTGGGAGCACCAAAGAGAGTAAGCAGATATGGGAGGTATTGGCTAAAGAGACAAAAGACTTCCTGAAATTAACTCTCTTCCTCTGGTGTGTTCATGTCATAATACATGCATGCATGCATGCGTATATACATACATACACATACATATATACAAACAAAAGTATATGTATCTATACAAAAATTATACATGCATGTGTGCATGTACATGTGTACAGAAATATGTGTACAGACAATATGTGTATATAAAAATTTATACTTAATCATATGTGTGCTCATACATATATGCATACATATGTGCATACATGTATAAGTGGAGCTGCTAGCACTCACCCTGGAGTCAAGAAGACCTAAGTTCAAATCTCACCTCAGATACTCATTTGCTATGTGACCCTGGGCAAGTCACTTAACCCCAATTGCCTTAAACGTGAGGGGCCATCTCTAATTGTCCTGATGGACGACTTACCACTGGACCCAGATGGGTCTGGAGGAGAGAGTGAGATTGATGACCTTGCACAGCCCTCCTTCATTTAAATCCAATTCAGTGTGTGAGGACCAAAATTTGATATATGGAGCGTTATATGGGTGACTCTCCTTAATATTGGTGTCTCAGAAATATGAGGGACCTTTTAGGTTCTCCCTCCCCTCTGAACTGCCCTTTTTAGATATTTCTCCCAGGCCAATAAGAAAGGAGCTTCTAAGCTTTAGTTCACAAAAGGATCAGATTTTATTACTTAGGAATTAATTAAACAACAAAAGTGAAACTAATAAAAATCAAAGATAAGGAAATAGGAAAATAGAAATATAGATAAATATTCTTAACTCTAAGCTTAACCTATTTAACCCCAGACCATTTCCAATTAAGTTAGTTCAAAGGAATTTAGGGTTTTCCTTAATTAACTCACGAACAGTTGCTCATGCCACCTAGAGAAGCAGCCGCCTGAGACAGAGCCAACACGCGCCACCACCTCAAGGGCCAAGACCGAGAGAGCGCCTTCCAGAAGTCCCCTGGTGTCCTGGAAGAACCCTCCGCCTCCCTTCAGGGAGTGTTCAATCTTTCCTCCCCCAAAAGGGGAGGTCCTTCAAAAACTGCCTATGGAGAGTTCTCCTTCTGACCTCAGTAGCATTCGTTAACCTTGGGGTGGGCCAGGTGTGGCCCCTCCCAAATGAGTAAGCTAAAAACTGCAATATTAATCTTACCACAAATAATTTTTACCACAAGTGCAAGTCATGACATCATTCTGATGTCATAGTCCTCTTTGAGAATGAAGGACAAACAATAACAACAACATATAAGTATGTGTATATAAATGCATATATACATTCATATATACATAAACACATGTGTATATGCATAGCTATATATGTATTATGTGCATATGTTTACATGTATATACATACACATACATACACTCATATTACATGCATACACAGATATATATAGTGTAATGATTGGAATGATGCCACCTGCTGGAGACTTACTGTAGAAAAGTTCCGCCATGAAAGGAAGGTCTTTGAGGGCAAGAACATGCATCTTTTCTTTGGCATCAGGAAGTGATGTTTGCTAGTGGGAGGAAGAAGGAAGAGCTGGGTGCTCTGATTCGGGCTTTTTCCTTTGGACTCTGGTGGAGAATGGAGCTAGGAATGTGCTCTCCCTTTGATATGTAGGCCTTTCTCTCTCTCTTTACCAAATTCTTATTCTCCTTAATAAATGTTTAAAAGTCTAACTCTTGCTAAAGCTTATAATTTATTGGCGACCACTCATTAGATATTTTAGACAGACTAGCTAGAATTTTAGCCCTTAATAATAGTAAGTCCACCCTAAGATACAACTCATACCCTTAGCCTCCTTATCATAGATATAAAATGTATGTGTGCATATGTTTGTATACATGTATGTATGTGTTATATAATTTAAATTAGGGTATAATTTTGGGATACCAATATAAAAATTAGTGATTACTGCTCTTCACAATTTGAACTGGTAAAAGTCCTTGGGTAATTAGGTAAATAGTTGCTAAGTAATTAGGAGAGAAGAGTGACAACAAGCATGTATTCCTTTTAGATAAAGCTAATGCCTGTTAAGGGTTATTCATGTGTTTATGGATGTATATGTGTGTGTTTCCATATGCACAGATGTATGCACACATGTGTGTGTGTGTGTATGTATGAATAGATAGCAACTTTTATTTACTGTTCATATTCAGTGTCACTTTTTCTCCTCACTCTTTTCTTATTACATCCCTAAACAATGAAGACAGAGTTTGTTAAAACAGCACCATAAATGAGATGATGGGTTTAAATGACAAAACAAGAAATCTGTTCCAGGGCAACTTTTGGCAAGACATAACACTGATGGATCAATGTTTTGGTGAACTGGAAGACAATAGTTGGGGCCATATGCTGCATACTCATGTGGCATCCATATTCTTTTGTGGTTGTTCAGTCATTTTACTCATGTCTGATTCTCCGTGACCCATTTGGGGTTTTCTTGGCAAAGATACTGGAGTGGTTTGTTATTTCCTTCTCCAGCTCATTTTAAAGACTAGGAAACTAAGGCAAACAGGGTTAAGTGACTTGCCCAAGGTTATATTGCTAGTAATTGCCTGAGGCCAGATCTGAGTTCAAAGAGATGAGTTTTCTTGACTCCAATCTGACTATGCACATTCCACCATAGCTCAATTCTTAGTCATAATAACTATAAGAAACAATGACTAAAAGAAGCCACTTTTAAAAGTAAGCTATCTTAATTGTTTATACATTTCAATTAATTGTCAACAGAGGCAGTGTGTTGTGGTGGATAGTAGAGTCATTGAATCAAGATCTGGGTTCACATCCTGCCTTTGACATGTACCATGCGGTCCTGGGCAAGCTGATTCACCTATAAATGCCTCCTGACAATTTTCTAAAATTATAAAGGCCAGAAGAGTTGCTGACAGGCATCAGTGTGTAGAGTTTCCATAAGGAAAATTCTCCACTGATGAGATTACAGCTCCAAAGCAACAACAACAACAACAAAAGGCCCCTAACAAATCAAATTTTTTTTAAAAGAAATGTAGGTGTTGATAAAGCACAAATGATCTCAGCCATTAATCTATCACTTGTTATAGATACTAAATTATTGCTTATCCATATTTCCTTTTCTTTCTAAATAAAGGTATCAGAACCTGTCAACACTTTTCTTTTCGTCATTCTTTAAAACAAATTTGGTAGAATCTGTTTTTCAGCATATTAGGACTTTTTTGTCTTCAATAGAATATAAATTCCTTGTAGGCAAGCAGTGCTTAATTTTTATCTTTGTATCCCAGATGCCTAGCTTAGTGTCCAGCACATAGTAGGCCTTCTTATTGATTGATTCCTAGAGTTGCATTAAAGCAGAGAAAAATGAGCAATAATGATCCTCTAAGGGAGAACTGATGAATTGAGTGCTGATTAAAGCATACTTTTTTATGTTATTTTTCTTGTGTGATTATTCAATTGCAATATTGCTAATATGGAAATGTTTTGCATGACTTCACATTTATAATAGATATCATACTGGTGACCTCAAAGGGTGAAGGGGAGAAAGGAAGGAGGAGAATTTGGAACTCAAAATTTTTTTTAATGAATGTTAAAAAATTTACCTGTAATTGGGAAATATTTAATGAAATAAAAACTTTTAAAATTAAGAATAATGACTCTCTAAAATACAAAGATTAAGGGTACCAACCGTCTTACTTTTTTATTTGGCTCCTCAGTATTCACCACAGTACCCAAAGTATAGTGAACATTTAATGCTTTCTGAATGTTAACAGATAAATGTGTTAATAAAGTACCAAACATAATCATAATATTTTCTGTCATAAGCTAAGGATCCATCATGAGTAACTCATGAGTTGTGAAAAGAACTAAAGATGCAAAGGACCTCAAAGGCCATCCAGAGCCCAGCTTCTTTACAGATGAGTAAACTGAGGCCCAAGACATTTGAACTCATGCCCCTAACTGCAGAGCCCGTGTTCTTTCCAACAGATCATGCTGCAGTGAGGATGAATTTGCAGTGACCCCTTGTCTCTCTTCTGGTCTCCTTAATGCCAGTTGTACACATCTACATGTTAGCTGGCTGGGGTTAGGCATACAGTCTGTGAACCTTCCCTGAGTTGTGACCTATGCCCTTAGCTTCATTCAACTGACTAGCTAGTACTCAAGTGAGACTGTTCCCTTATAACAAAATGCATCTTCACTTTATCATCACATTGAAATATTCAGTTAAACAACTATTATTTTCTAAAGCTTTTCCCAAGCATGTTCTCAAGGAAAATGATTCCAAAGTTCTTTTGGCTAACATGACATAAACATACAAAATACCCAACTATGTTGCAAATTAATCTCACTTTGTAAAAATGTGACAGGTCTATAGTTCACATTCCTAAATCAGGCTAATTTCCCTCTACAACAAGGACTTCAGTTAATCTTGGAAAGCAGCTGCAGAATTAAGTTCATAGTTGAGTATAAAGGGAGTTTGTGGGAAGAAAAAAGATTTGGGAATGAATCTTTCAATTAGTCATCATTTCCCCTGATTTATTTGGGGAAAGTCCCTGGTTCCATGGAAATTTCTCTGGTATGGGGGTTCTTAATATTTTAGGGGGTCATCAACCCCTTTGGCAGTCTGTTGAAATCTGTGGACCTTTCTCTCAGAACAATGTTTTTAAAATACATATGATTACAAGGGGAACCAATTCTATTGAAAGAAAGATGTATTTTTTCCCATTCAAGTTCATAGCCTCCCTGAAATATACTGTAAAAATCCCTGCTCTATGGGGCAGCTAGGTGGTGGAGTCGATAAAGCACCGGCCCTGGATTCAGGAGGACCTGAGTTCAAATCCGGTCTCAGACACTTGACACTTCCTAGCTGTGTGACTTTGGACAAGTCACTTAACCCTCATTGCCCCACCACAAACAAACAAACAAACAAAAAATCCCTGCTCTAAAGTACTGAGAGATCCATTGAGGCAGCATACATTCCTTGCCTCCTTTAAGACAGAGATATTACAAATGCTCTATTGTTTTCCTTTTTCTTTGTTCATGAAATTTCAGTAGTCCTTTGGGAAAGATACCTGATGGTCTACTGGTTCATTTGATTGAAATAATATCAAAGCCTTAATGGGCATTGTTGTTGTTTAGTTATTTCAACTGTGTCCAACTCTTCATGACCCTATTTGGGGGTTTCTTGGCAAAGATAGGAGTGGTTTGCCATTTCTTTCCCCAGCTCATTTTACAGATAAGAAGCTGAAGCAAGCAGAGTTAAATGATTTGTTCAGGGTTACACAACTAATAAGTGTCTGAGGCTGGATTTGAACTTCTATCCTCTTGACTCCAGGCACAGTTTTCTATCCACACTGCCATTTGTCTACCTGGTGCATCAATATCTATCTGGTACAAACAGTAGAAAACTTGAACACCATATTACTCAACTGAAAACAACAATAAAACATAAAGGGAGGAATTCAGAAAAAAAATAAATCATAAAGCTTATATTCCTTTAATCAGCTGCCAGAATAAAAGTTAAAATAGTAAGGCAATACAAGGTGTCAAAGCAGGCAAAGAGCTGAGTTAACAATTTAATGCCAATCAACTTTAAAACTCTACCACAAAAGCTTGAGAAAGAAAGACATCTGGGACAAGACCAAACTCCAAATGGAGGAAGAATTGGATAATTTCCGATCATTTATATGACCAAACAAGTACAACATGATAAAAATATAACTTGAATTGAAGGAGAAATGAAGTTTTAATATACTGAAACATGAACATAACAAACAACACAAAAGTTGAATTAATGCAGGAGACAAAGTCTGATTTCTCTGCAAAAACATAAAAAGTGGTAGGGCCAGAGAATATTTATAATTATTGGTTCGAATAAATCCAAGTGACCAATGAATTCCTAACAAGGTATTTCAAAAACTTCCTCTCATATATTAAGCATGACCTCGTATTTCTTAAAAGAAAGCATCACATATCTATTGCCAAAGGATAAGAACCCCAGTGACACCTCCAAATACAAGGCCAATTAAATGTTTATCTACTTTGTGCAAAACATTCACAGGCTTTGTTATGGGGGATGGTGGGGGGGGGGGAATCTATGAACACTTAAAAGAAAAGAGTATATTGGTTGAGGAGCCCATATACAAAAAGGAGTCCCCTGGTCTGATACTATTTTACCAAGAAGATTGAGGCTATATAAAAATGTGAACTCACTCAATTCCTTTGAATGATGTTATGTCCTCATCATTCTCTCCAGTATCTGAGAAAGTAATGGCCCTCCTTCTTCCCAAACACACTATCCTTTACTTTAGTCCCATCCCCAACTCAAGGTCCTCTATAATCTGTCTTCATTAAATTCCTATTATATATCTCCAGTTTCCACCTTCAAATTAGCTCCATCTCTTCAGTTTACAAACTTTCTTGGATCTGTACATCTTAAAAACAATTCGCCCCCTAGCCCTGCTACATGTCACACTATCATCACCGAACTCTCTTCCTCTTGACTACCACATTCTTTAAAATTGTCATCTATCCTTGCTGTATCGGTTCCCTACTAATCACCTACTCACTCTTCAGTACCCTAAAATTTGCCTTCTATTCCTGCTCCGTCCAAAGTTTCTATATTTTTATGACCAAATCTAAAGACCGTTTTAGTCACTGCCATCTGTGATCTCTGTAGAATTTTATTTTTCAACTTTCTTGTTACCTTTGTCCAAAACACTCTATCTCTTTGATCATGATTTCCCTTGATCGCTCTTCAGGTTCAACCCTGGAAAAGTGGAATCCAAGGTAGAACACTAGAGTTAGAATCAAATAGCTCTGCGTTCAAATTCCAAATCTGCCACTACTAACCATGTGATGAAGGGCAAATTCCTCCCCTCTTCTTGTCTAAGTTTTCTCCTATGGAAAATGAGGGTAATTGGACTTGATGATCACTGCATTTTCTTCCAATGCTAACGTTCTAAGATTTAGTTATACCCTTGGCTTCCTCCACTCTTTAATCTCTCCCCTTGCTTAGTACATTCATTCTCATAATTTCAATGATTACCTCTTTACATATAGTTCCCAAATCTCTATTTCTAACTGCTTCCTTTCCCCATGACTCTAGTCCTACATTTTCAACTATATGCTTGATACCTCTACTGATATGTCACAGAAAGTATGTCAAGCAAAATGTGTATAATCGTATTCTCCCATCTCTGCTGAAGGCATCAACAGATCACTGTACTGGGGTCACAAAAGTTTAAATACCTTGGACTCTTCTCAGGTTGCCCTTAGATGCAAAATGGAAAAGTGAAAAGGACACTGGATTTGGAATCAAAGAAACCTAGTATAAACCATGACTCTGCCACTAGCTACCTATGTGACTCTGGACAAGTCACCATTTCACAAGATCTCTTTTCATTTCCACTTTCACTCCATATTCTCCCAACTTTTCCACTTCCTCCTCAAAAGCCTTGCCCCCAAAAGGATACCCTTCTTCCCCTTAACTACCCTTCCCTTTACAGCTGCCTTTTTATTCACTGTCTTTTTCCATTAGAATGTAAGCTCATTGGGCATGGTGGTGCATGCCTCTAGTCCCTACCATACTAGTCCCTACTAGCTAAAGCTAGTAGAGTGAGTTCAGGTTTGAGATATGATAGGGCTAAAGCTGATAGACAGTGGGTCTGGATTAAGTCTGGCACTTATATGATGAGCCTCCAGAAACAGAGACACATCAGGCTGCCTGAGAAGGGGCAAATTTGACCAAACTAGAAAAATGGAAAAGGTTAAAGCTTCTGTACTTGTCAGTATTGAGGTTGGACCCCTCTACCACAAATTTTGGTACAGGACCTCATTGCCACCTGGCCACACTACTTCAATGGTTTCCTTATGGATCTTCCAACTTTACCCTTTGTACTACCTTTGTACATTCTTCATAAGACTAATCTTCCATATTTATGAATCTAGTCAGATGAATCTGCTGTTCAGAAATCTTCAGTATCTCCCTATTATCTGGTGAAAGAAATTCACATTTATTTACTGCGTATTAAAAACCTTCTACTCTTTCCACATGAGATAATTAGAGGCATAGATTTAGATATAAAAAGAACTGAGAGGTCATCTAGTCTCCCCTCATTTTATAGTTAAAGATATTGAGGTCAAGAGAGAGGAAGTTATTTGTCTAAGGTCACACAAGTAGTAAATGACAGAGCCAGGATTTTAACTTAACCCCATCAATTCCAAATCAAGAGCTCTTCCCAAATCTAGAAGAAATGAAAAAAAAAAAGCATTTATATATCATTTCAGGCATTATGCTAAACTCTGGAGATACAAATCCAAAACAAACAAGCAAAAACACCCCATACCTTCAAGGAATCTAATAATTTCGTAATAAAGAAGTCTAATAAGAGGAAGTGGTAGCCAGAGAGGATGTTTTGGTCTCAGAAGTTACAGATTTGGAGAGTTGGTGAAGGGGACCATTGATAATCTCATTTTTTTCAAGGAATGCTAGTCTTCATTTGATTACTGTTCACAGAACTAGATGTGAAAAAGGAAGGTTATGGGGATGGTCCAAAAACAATGCACAAAATGGCATGGCATGAAGATGGCAAGAAAGCAGTATGCTAGGTCTAGGTCTAGGCTAAATATGACTATTCCCAAATTCCTGTTGCTCTTACTAGTGATATCTACTAGTATGGATGAATGAGCAAAAATAATCCTTAGGACTGGATCAACAACTCCAACCACATCCCACACCAAGGGTAGATTAGAATTATCTTCTCCAAATGATGAGCAGCATATTTATTTAAGCTCCTTTTCTATACTTTATTAAAAATTTAATGATATCTAAGGATCCACAGAGTCTTGTTTTAATTCTAGCTTGTGCTAGAATTGGTGATACAAAACATGGCTCCTGGCCAAAGGAAAATTTACTAGTTGATAGAGCTTAAACACAATAATGCTAAGGAAGACAGGGAAGAAAAATATGTAGCCAGAGGACCAGGAGGAGACATAAAAAAAGAGGCAAGTTTCCAACTAGAGGTTTCCTTCAAAACAGTGCATTCAGGGGCAGCTAGATGGCACAGTGGATAGAGCACTGGCCCTGGAGTCAGGAGTACCTGAGTTCAAATCCGGCCTCAAACACTTAACACTAGCTGTGTGACCCTGGGCAAGTCACTTAACCCCAATTGCCTCACTAAAAAACAAAAAAACAAAACAGTGTATTAAAAAAAAAAATAATTAGAGAAGAAATATGAAGTTAAAAGCCAATAATGGAGGCCAGGAAATCGGGGAGGGGAAGGAGCCTAGAGGCAGGTTAGTCTTTTCACTGACATGTCTTTCTAGCACAGAGAAGTACAAATAATTGGTATTAACTGTGAATATGACAAAGTCCAACTTCACATACCACTTGCTACTGTGTCAAAGAACAAGTTTGATGATTCCTCAACAGCTTTTGGAGCTATTATACCCCACAAAGATTTGTTTGATTCCCTGAATTTTCTCTTTTTGAAATTGCTACATAAATTTTTAAATACTTCCTTTAGTGGGTAAGGGGAAGGGAATAAGCTTTCATATATCATTCACCATGTGCCAGCACTTTAATTTATTGGCATTCTCAACAAATATAATATGATATAGAACTCTGGGGTAGGGAGTGGGGGGTTGTTTATTTTTGGCCCAGATACTCCAGATTTGTGATTTCATTTATGCAAGGAATTCCTGGTGTGAAAAGTCCTTCAATGAGGTAGGTCAGCTATTCATTTTTAACTTATAGCCTTAGACATCACCTGGGGCACCGAGAAGTTAAATGACTTGTCCACAGTCTCACAACTACTATGTGTCAGACACAAGACATGAACTCAGGTTTTCCAGGCTCTAACAGCTGACCTCCTATTCACCACAGGATGCTGCCTCAACTCATTTTAAAAAATTTAACATTTAAATAAACATTTATATTTTGATTAGAATAAAAAATGTTTAACAAAATAACACGTCATTTCGAATTTTAAAGAATTAGATTTCATTGACCCAGTTAATATACAGCTGTAATCATTGCTATTAGGGGATGCTGATGCTGAAAGATCCCTTAAGCTTGGGAATTCTGAGCTTCAATAAGGCTAAAGCCAATCAGGCATCTGAAATGTCTGACACCACTGTGGTAAGCTTCAGTAGTGGAGAGTCCTTAGGCTGCCTAATGAAGGACAAACCAGGTCAGTTCAGAAGCAGAAGAGGAAAAAAGAAGGAAGAGCAGGAAATTGGAGGGGAGAAAAGGGGAAGCAAAGTAAAGAGGAAAGGAGACAAAGGGAAGGGAAAGAAAGAAGAAAAAAGGGAAGTGGGAAGGAATAAGAGAGAGGAGAGAGAGAGAAGAGGAAAAAGAAAATCAATTCATTCTTTTTTTTTGGCAGGTAATGAGGGTTAAGTGACTTGCCCAAAGTCACACAGCTAGTAAGTATCAAGTATCTGAGGGCAGATTTGAACTCAGGTCCTCCTGAATCCAGGGCTGGTGCTTTATACACTGTGCCACCTAGCTGCCCTGAAAATCAATTCATTCTTGAGAATTTTTTAATATTACTTCAGCTAATATGATATACCTTGTGTTATGATAAGAACCAGAACTGGGAATTTTAAGGCAAGTAGAAGAAAGACATCCATTGTACCAACCCCAAAAAGTAGAATGGAAATTAGCAAAGAGGAAGCAAAACAGTAAAGTGAAAGGGATTGTCAGACCTGGGGTTTGAATGTAGGATAGTGAATTTGCTGAAACTTGTAAGATAAATTCCCTTTGGATTCAGAGAATAAAAAATGCTGGGTTGGAAAGGTAAAAGAAAATGTTTTACTTGGGTTAATGTTCTGTGTTACTGTCTCTATAGAAAAAAATAAATGGAATCAACCTCTCCAGCCAAATGCTCAAAGGAAAATTGCAAATTTGGGTGACTATAGCCCTCCTAGGAACTGAATACACACACACACACACACACACACACACACACACACACACACACACACACACACATTTAGCAATGGGACATAATTAAAGCCCTTATTCTGAGCAGAGACCCTATGCTAAAACAACCTTTCCCTTTCATCCCCCTAAGATACGAATAAATTCAACCTCATTCCATTAATTTTCCACAGTTTAATTGCAAGTGACAAATGTTATGGTTAACCTCCCATGGCTCTTATTATGCCTGCATTTTCAATTTCCTTCCCCTTTCTCCATGGCAACTTTCATTCTCTTAGGCTGCTTGTTCCCACCTAGGATTTTTAAAGACATTCCTAAAGTTTCCTCAATGAGTAGAAAACTTGGTTATTTAAGGCCTAGGGCTAAGAGGAGTGACATGTAGGTGACATTTCTCAATTCCCAAGTAAGTCAAGATGAAAAAGAAAGCCCATTAACTTAGATTCTGTTAGAAAATTCAATTAGGCAATATCCTTCTTGTCTTTCCATTCAATCACAAATGCCAACCATGACTATCCTTAAAAGAAGATTCTTCCAGAGGAGCTCTTCCTTCTCAGAGTCTGGCAAATCCAACTTCATAGTATTCTTTAAAGCCTGGATTTAACACAATACATCAGGAAGGGAATTGTCCTACTGATATTTCACCTTAATATTCATTTTTAAATAAACAACAAGATAGTTCAGATTCTAAATACACTTTTTTGATTCCAGGAAATTGTGTCTTCTTTCAACACAGCAAGTCAAATCATATCAAGTCAAGTCATTGAGCATCTATCAAGCTCCTACTATGTGACAAGCATTGGACTAAACACTGAGGAAAGAGAAACAGTCCCTGCTCTCCTGGAGTTTATATTATGGAAGAGACAGCATTCGAAAAAGATATGTACATGGGGGCATCTAGGTGGTACAGTGGATAAAGCACCAGTCCCGGATTCAGGAGGACCTGAGATCAAATCCAGCCTCAGACACTTAACACTTGCTAGCTATGTGACTGCCCCACATACACACAAAAAAAGATACGTACAGAATAAATTGGAGACGATATCAGGATTCAGGGGGACTGGGAAACCTTTTTGAATAAAGTGGGATTTTAGTTAAGAATTGAAGAAAACCAAGAGGCAGAGATGAGAGGGAAAGAAAATTCTAAGTATGTGGGACAGTCAGTAAAAATGCAAGAAGTCAGGAGTATCATGTATGAGGAACAACAAGGGGACTCATCTTCTCTGGCATATTAGGTGGAGGGTAGTATCGTGTAAGAAAACTGGGAAGGAAAGAAAGGAACAGGTTATGAAAGCATTTAAGTGCCAAACAGAAAATTTTAATTTTTGATCCTGGAGGTAATAGGGAGCCCCTGATATTTATAGAGATGATAGGAGGGAAAGAATGACTTAGCTATACATGTGTTTCAGGAAAATCAGTTTGGCGGCTGAATGAAAAATAGACTGGAGCAGTGAAAGAGCTAAAGCTAGTCCAGGCATGAGGTGACAAGGATGTGCAACAGAGTGCAGTTGTGGCAACAAATCATAGTAGTGTCAGAGGAGAGAAAGAGGCATATGAGAGATGATTATGAAGACAGAATCAAGAGAACTTGGCAAGTGGTTAAATACTAGAAGTGATATCAACATCCAGGTATCATTTTATCCAAATCATTTCTACTATTAAAATAAAACAATTAGAGTATCATTTTATGTCACACCTGTGGCTTACAACCATTGCAAATGATACAGCTTAGAGATCTCAAATATTGCTGTGTGCTTAATCAATTAGTAATTGTGGAAACTGAAATGTTTCCCTTATGGGTTTCTCCCTTAGGAAATCTTTCTCTTTTTTCAGAATGAAAATTAAAGTGTTTAACATGTGGATATGATGATAAAATGAATCTGTTTTTCCCCTTTTAATTCCAATTTGATACTGACTTCAAGCACACCAGC
The DNA here is from genome assembly GCF_019393635.1 of Dromiciops gliroides. Taxonomy (NCBI): domain Eukaryota; kingdom Metazoa; phylum Chordata; class Mammalia; order Microbiotheria; family Microbiotheriidae; genus Dromiciops; species Dromiciops gliroides. The sequence continues at coordinate 573,298,506 of NC_057861.1, read as the reverse complement.
TGGATAGCTCTAGGGAATGGTCCCGAGAAACAAAACTGTTCAAATCTTGGCTTGCATAGACACTCCATGAAAGTTATTGCCATCTGAAAACCACATTCTCAATTGTAGATCTTAGCAAATATGCCAAGGATTAAATGAATGTGGAGATTAAACCACTCTCTTGCCTCCAGCAGAAGTCCCTCTGGAATAAGAAAGAGTTAGCACATATGGCTAGAATAATCAAGAAAAAAACTTTTCCATTGCTCATGACATAACTTCTGTGTTTAAACCAAGAACAATGGTCTCTGGTTCATATAGTCAGTAATGCAAAATCTTTCATTAGCCAGAAGAATCTGTACCAAATATACATATTGGTAAATATTTTAATGGGCACATTCCGGAAAACTTATTTTTAAAGAAAAAGTAAAAAATTACTTGAGAAATATGACTGCCATATATATATATATATATATACATATATATATATATATATATATATATATATATATTTGTCCTAAATCCTTATAGAATTGTGATTTTAGAAAATTTAGAAATATGTTCTGAAGAAATCTTTGTTCTTTAGGGCCACTGATGAGAAATACTATTCAGTCTCAGTAAAAGAATAAAGATGGAGAGTAAAGTATGATTGTCAGTGACTCACAGCTTTTCATTTGGGGGGTGGGGTGGGAAGAGGTTCTTTACTAGTTGTATCACTGTAGTTATTTCTCCTGTAATGGGGATTTTAAATTTCTATTTCCTTTTGTTAATTTTTATTATTCAGAGCTCAAAGCCATTTCTCCTATAACTTCTGGTGAATTGAAAGTCTGTCCTACTAATATTAATCTCACCTGACTCATGGGTATTAAAGGAAGACTTGTGACATTATCAAGATAAGAAAGCAAATGAGAGGAAGAATAAATTTCGATATCTTTAAAACCTCTCCTAAAAGATTTGTGGAAGAATCCCTCAGCTACAAGTATTTGTTGTTGTTATTTAGTCATTCAGCTGTGTCCAACTCTCATGACCCCGTAGACCATACTGCCCATGGGGTTTTTTTGGCAAAGATACCAGAGTGGTTTGCCATTTCCTTTTCCAGTGGATTAAGGCAAACAGAGGTTAAGCAACTTCCAAGTCTTCCTGACTCGTAAATCCTGTCCTCTCAATCAGCCCGTGGCAAATCCTTTGTAACCTGACTTAATTTACCTATAGAGTCTGTTTAACTAGGTTTGTTTCCTTAGGATACATACATGAGATTATGATTCTGTTTACATAAGTTTTTTCAACTTTCATGGCATTGAAAAAAGCATGAGATCATGAATCTCTTTTTTAACATTTTTAGCCTAAAAGAATGCATGAGTTTGTCGTATATAAATCTATTTCTCTATCACTCTGATGTAATTTTATCTATTAAAAGCTTCTTTAGGGTCCCAATCTTTCTTCAGGTTTTTAAAAATTTCATTTTAATCCTGAACTTATGCTTAAGTATAATAAAACCTAGGGTTTTTTACTTCTATAATTTCTGCATTGTGATATTTATTTTGGCCCAGTAACATAACCACACAAACTCACAGAGGAGATATTTCTCCCATAATACCCTTATTAAATTACTTCAAAACATGACACCATGGAAAACCAGAAAGTTCTTCACAAGCAAATGATTGTACTTATACCACAGTTTGAGAGGTAGTAGACCTAAGCAAAACTAAATGCAGTACAGAGGTTTATATACTTAGGTCAACTAAATGAAATGGATACACATCTTAATGATTCTACTCATTTCACTGAAATAAGAATAAAGAAAATCAGCTACTGCTCTATAAGCAACCTGAATGCCATATAAAATCAGATATGACAAAATGGATTTTTGAATAAGAAAACTATGAATTGCCAATCTGAAGTCAGATTGCAGTGTTTAATGAGTGCAGCAACCAGTTGTTGTGAACACTTACAAAATAACAGATTAATTGAACAAGTATTCCAAAAACATTTATTAAGCATCTATTTATGCAGGGCATTTTTTCCTAGACAATGGGTAGATAGAAAATTTACGTAGAGTTTCTGCCCTACTCAAGCTTATTAGACTAATAGAAAGACAGAATAAAGAGAGAGCTAAATTGAAAGACCTAGGCTCAAATCCTACCTCAGACACTTTGCTACCTGTGTAAAACTAAACAAGGCACCCTGAGCCTTACTATCCCCATCTCTAAAAATGGATATGAGTGTGTAGGCCACAAGGTTGTGGTAAGGATCAAATAAGACAATATGCAAAAAAGCACTTGGCAAACCCTGAGATGCTATATAAATAGTACCTGTGTTATTATAAAGTAAAATTTGGTTGAAAGAATACTCTTTAAAAGCTCCTTGAAGACAAGGCTTGTTTTTGTCTTTTAATAACCAGTAGTTTTGTTGGGTTTTGTAGCTCAATCATTTCAGTCATATCCAACACTTCGTGATCCCATTTGGGTTTTCGTGGCAGTAATACTGGAATGGTTTGCTCATTTTACAGATGAGGAAACTAAGGCAAAGAAAATTGACTTGCCCAGGGTCACACAGCCAGTGTCAGAGGCCACCTTTGAACTCAGGAAGATGAGTCTCCCTGACTTCAGTCCTGGCATGCTCTATCCACTGTACTACCTAGCTGTGCAACATAATTGTAACTATGTTAAATTCATAGAAAATAAATAAATGAGGGTCTAAGTAAAAAAGTAATGGGGGCATCTAGATGGCGCAGTGGATAGAACACCAGCCCTGGAGTCAGGAGTACCTGAGTTCAAATCCGGCCTCAGACACTTAACACTTACTAGCTGTGTGACCCTGGGCAAGTCACTTAACCCCAATTGCCTCACTAAAAAAAAAAAAAAAAGTAATGTAGTTGTAAAACTTTTTTTGCTGTTAAGATTGTTAAGCTTTAGTAGGATCATAAATGTTTTTCATTGTAAGTTGCACATAAACAATAAATGTATAATTCAACAATGTTTAAAAAAAGTATTAGCACAGTGGCTGGCACATACTAAGTGCCTAATAAGTGCTTGTCTTGATTGATTCTTGAAAATTATTATAAGTGATTCAGGAGTGTTTATGAGACAATTTAGTAAGCTCCAGGATGATAGCCTAACTGTCCTTGAAAAGCTTGCATTCTAGAATGCAATAAACAGCAAGTGAGGAAAATAGTTACAGTCTAATGGAGGCTTGGCAGAAGGCCTGTCTTCCTCACAGGGATGTTCTGAAGGTGGTGATGCTGAGCTTTCTGCTATCAGTGAGTAATGGGACATTTGACCACAAATGTAATCTTAATTTTGTGGCTTTTGATAATAAATAAAAATGGATGCTTCACAAAGAATAGGAGAAAGGAACACTTCAAATAGCTTGATGACTTTGCCTGTTAAATTTCAAAAGCTATTTTGAGATCCTTTTGCTTTACTTTTGCCTGATTCACTTGATTGTTTTGAGAACTGTGTTTAAATAAACTGTTAATTAAAAAGATAACAAGTTTGTGACATTTTCAGTTTGCCTCAAATATATATATTGTTTCCATTATTGATTCTTTTAAGAGGAAAAAAAATGCTTATTCATTACATTCTAGCATTGTTTGTTTCCTATTATGGCTTTTACCATTGGTCATTTAGTGGTCTGGCCCACTTAACAATTAACTAACAATTTAAATATATTTTAAAAATAAACGAATGCAATAGCCAATAAAGTAAGCACTAAGTGCCTAATGTATACAGAGGTTGTGCTGGACCCTTGGCTAGGAAGGAAATATCTAGACTAGATATGCTGATTAGGAGAAAAGCAGAGTAGTAGCCTTCTTGCCCATAGCACTTTGGGCAATCTTAGGGTTATAGACTTGGATCTTGAAAGGGGCCTTAGTCATCTAATCCAGCTCTCTCATTTCACTGATGAGCACAGTGAGGCTCAAAGCAGTTAAGTAACTGGCCAAAGTCACAGACAAAGTAAGTGGCAGATCACAGATGAAAGCCCAAGTCCTTCAACTCTAAGGCCAATTATGCACATGTCAAACCCCATCAAATTATAAAATAATAGTTCCATGAACCCAGGAATTATATCCTTTTTTATGCTTGTATTCCTAGTAATTATTATAGTTCTTTTGACATATTTTATGCTTAATAGAAGTTTTGTTCAAATCATTTATTTAATGCTATAATACTATGGTATGAAGAAATAAATTGGGGGGGAAAGTGGATAGGTGAGAAGTCCTGATATATTATTGTAATAGTGGAGGAAAGTGTTAATGAGGACCTATACTAGCATGGCAGTGATAGCAACAAAAGGATGATAGATTTACCACTGGAAAAGACCTTGACGATCATGCCATCCAAACCCCTTGTTCTCACTTTTGGCATCTGTAGAGCAAGTGATTTGCCTAAGGTCACACAGGTAGTAAGCACTAGAGTACTGATCTGAAGCTGTCTTCAAGGTCAATACCCTTTCATGACAATGTTGTGATTTTCATCTTTAAAATATAATTGATGGGGGCAGCTAGGTGGCACCAGCTCTGGATTCGGGAGGACCTGAATTAAAATTTGACCTCAGACACTTGACACTTACTAGCTGTGTGACCTTGGGCAAGTCACTTAATCCTCATTGCCCCACCAAAAAAAACCAAAAAACCCAACCAAACAAAAATTGATGGAACTAAACTTATAATTCAAAGAAATGTATTTTCCCATCAAAAAAACACTACTACTAACTAGCTGTAATATCTTAGTCTCTAAGCCTCCATTTGCTTATCTATTAAAAGAGGAGCTTGAATAGAAGCTCTAAGGTCCCTTACAACTCTATGAAAGGTAACAGTCCAGTACTAAGCTTGACATAGAAAGTCATTAACTTTTATTTCCATCTACCAATATATGAAAAATACTATTGTTAAACCAAAGATGAGCCTTGGTTTCTGAGAGAAACAAAAGAAACTAAAGTATTAAAAACAAAGGATGTATCAAACTCTAGTTTGCGACCAGAACCAAATTAAAATACGCTTGGGACATGTATAATAAAATGAATAAAAATAAAATACAATATAGATAATGTAAATTTGTGGTTTTCTAAGTCAATATGTGGCCTTTAAGGATCAATTTCCATTTGAGTTTGACACCATTTGTCAAAAATCCATTTTGCCAAATGGAATCCATACCACCTTTCCAGGGATTCCATCTAGTCATGGCGTACCAGAGTCTCCAAAGTAACACAAATCTTGTAATGGAGTTGAGGTTTATGTGAGTAGTCTGCCATACATTATAAATTTAGAATTATGTAGAAATGTCCATCAGAGAGATGTATGATCAGAAAAGAAAGTGGACACAGCTGAACACGTTGTGACATAAAATTGTAATGGAATAGTTTCATTGTATAAGAAATGATGAGGGGGATGAGTTCAGAAAAACCTGGGAAGACTTGCATGAACTGATACAAAATGAAGTGAGCAAAACCAGGAGAACATTATGCATAGTAATATGGTAAGGATGATCAACTTTGAAAGACTCAGCTACTCTGATCAATACATTGATTCACAATTCCAAAAGCCTCATGATGAAAAATATTGTCCACCTTCAGAGTTCAGATGAACTCTGAGTACAGATAGAAGCATATTGCTTTTTGCTTAATTTTTCTTGCTTTTTTTTGCAACATGGCTAATGTAGAAATATTTTGCATAACTTTACATGTATAATGGGTATCGTATTGCTTTCCTTCTCAATGGGTAGAGAAGAGGCTAGAGAGAAGGAGATAATCTGGAATTCAAAATTTTTAAAATAATGTTAAAAAAAAAGAAAAGAAAAGAAGATAGGCTAACCATGTAGTAAGAATGAAGAAAAACCAATAGACAACTCACTTGTTCCATTGGTATCCATACAATGTCAAGAACATGCATGGTGCTCCTCCCCATGCATGAATTATTTATAGAAAATAATATTAAGAACTACCTATGGGGCAGCTAGGTGGCACAGTGGATAAAGCACTGGCCCTGGATTCAGGAGGACCTGAGTTCAAATCCAGATTCAGACACTTACTAGATATGTAACCCTGGGCACTTAACCCTCATTGCCCCCCCCACACACACACACACACAAAACACCACCCAGAATGAGAAGGCAAGGAGGCATAGAAGCTTGTGATCTGTACCATCATTAGTATACCACATGGGAGAATCCATAGATTCACTGAAATAACCAAGATACATACAGAAAACTGTGCATAAGTTTGCGGAGACTCATCTTATAAAGACATTACATAGAAGAATTTTCCTGAAGATTGTTCAAAAATATCTAGGGGCATGCATGTTGGGCTATTCCTTTCCTATAATTTTTAAACTTATTCAGGCATAAAACTAAGCAAAGGCAGCATTTGTCCTGTATTTCAGCAACAACCAAATCTCTTCCAGATTCATAAAAATACAGCTTCTTAAAGCTTTCAGATTGAGATCTGCTCATTGTAATAATAACTGACATTTATGTAGCACATTTAAAATTTATAAAGTATCTTTATAAAATATTCCCCATAGACTAAATAATAACTTTTCCTAGCTAAGGGTTTGCCCCCCAAAAGGGGTATATTATTTTAAAATTTATAATCTCATGTATCCATACTACAAATGAGTTTCAAGCTACCCTCAATTAGAATATTCTTTCCTATTTCAGAATTTTCAGTGTAATGAAATTGAAGTTTCTTCCTGTCTCTATGACTACTACTAATCCTGCTTTCTGAACATTACAGATAATGATTATTTTAACTTGCATTTACTTTTTTCAACTACCATATAATAAATTGTCTAATATTTTAAGTTAAAAAGTGTATGTAACTATTAAAGCCTGAGTGACTTGTGAATATATATTATGGGTCTCACTAATGATTTTATGCAATTTATTTCAGAACTTATAAAAAGGTAAGAATTTGAATAAGTATATTAAGAAGGAGCAGAGGTGTCCTTTGAACAATATGTAGGTATTCCTTATTACTACCAAGTCATTCTACTTGAAAGTTATAAACTACTATTTTTCTCTTCATTAAAAGATTACTACCTATGTAGTAATCCTTGAAAAAACAAATATCACTGAGAATTGTTTATTAAGGTCCAGAACACATAAATTTTAATTCTAATTATTTTTCTTACATATATATGATCATAAATAGAAAACATTCATTCATTTAGAAAAGGCAAAGAATAAGTATGGACAATTTCATTGTTGTGCAATATAGGAACTTTCTTTAATAAGAGACAGCTTTCAGATTATTTTTCAATTTAAATTTAGTTGTCCTTGTACACATCTACCCTGATATAATTTAAGCTCCTAGAGGGTAAGTATTTTGTTCATTTTTGCCTTTGTAGCCCCAGATCCTGGCACAGAGTAGGTAATTAATAAATATGTTTATTGAATAATTGTTTTCTTTAAGAGATACATATCATTAAATCAATGATTTTTTTTTAACTTCAAGTAGATCTAGAAGAGATATAATTAAATTGGCTTCCTGTGCCCTTATTTATTAAGTTTCTCCATGACAGAATCAGATTCAAGAGTGAAGTTTCCCTTCCTGGTTTCTCCACCATCTTGTTACAGAAGAAACTCCAGCCTTATAACAAAGGCAAAGACCTTATTCTGCCAATTTCATGATAATAGGCTCTTAGTATTCACAGAACAATATAGGCATCTTCTATAATAAGAGATGGCTTTGAGGTTATTTTACATCTGTGGGTAACCAACAAAACAGGTATTTACCGAATACCTGGTATGTACAAGGAAACATGGTATAGTAGATTTGTGCCATAAAGATCATTTCTGCCAATTACTACCTGTGAACACTTATTTGAGCCTCATTTTCCTCATATTTGAAATGAGGAAGTTGTACTTGATGATTTCTAAAGTTCCTCCCAGCATTAAACTCCTTTTTCAATATATGGGTAGTTTTTACTAGTTTGGTACCTTAAAACACAATCAGCTAGGAAAAAACTATTCTTATATTTGAAACATTCTCTACCTATTTAATAGGCCAATTTGTAAGAACTAGAGATACTTGTGAGGAGAAAGATGGAAATTTCCCTCATAAAAAGGAAAATTATTCCTTTTCCCAGTTTGAAACTATATCCCCAAACCTGAGTTTGCTTACATTAAAAAGCAGAATAAAATAAAAAAAAGGTTTGTTTTCCTTTCTACTGAGGGGTGAGGTGAAGAGTGATAATGAGATTATAAGAAATTGCCCAGGTTCGTGCAGTATAGTTTAAAGTGAGGGGTTGGAGGAAGTGGGGGTGGGGTGGGGGTGGGGAGGGATTCATAACCCTCGAAGCTCATCATTTTTATGTGTTTCAAGTATATTGAGTATAATCAAAGTATGGAAAGTATAATCAAAGTAAGAGGAAACAGCATCTGCCAAACATCACTTGTGCCCAACAGGTATGAAAAAAAACATTCTTCCAGTTCTCCCTGACAAGTCATTAGACCTACATATGAAGAAAGCATGGGCTCATTATCTCTTATTTTTATAAAGATCTTTAAAGACATTTCTACTAAAAACTCAATATTTCAAGATATTTAAGTGATCCAGGATAGTAAAAGATGCACATATTCATCTTGTTTCTATTTCCAATTAAAAGAAATATTCTTCTGAACATTTCATATCACTAATTGGATGGGAAAAATAGGCATGTGGTGAGCAGATTACCTTAAAAAACTGACCTCAACATAATGTAAGACAAAAAAAAAGACAGTCTCTAATTTGTTTGCTTATCAGAAAACCTGACTGACTGGTTATTCCAAACTGGCCACAGAGGATTATCTATCCTTTTAGGGCTAAATGTCAGTTCTGGAGTAAAACTAGGACACAGAAAAGATTTTTAAAGCTTTGAAAAACATTGGATGGAAGGTGTTAAAAAAACCTCATGGTCGAGATAACAAAAGCATATTTATACCCACAGTTTGAGAGTAGCACATCTCATTAGAAAAGTCTTTCATCATCATGGGTGTCTAAAATTATTGACACAGGGCACTGGATGTCAAGGCAGAGATGTCAGTAATTAAACAAAACAGTCTATCCCTGGTTTGCTAAAAGAGCTATCTTTGCAGGTAGAAAAATATATTCTTTTCTTTGTAATAGAATAATCACATAAATGTTCATTGGCATTCACCTTCAGGTGAAAGCACTCTCTTCTCAGAAAGAAAATACAATGGTTAAGATAGACACTTGTTTCTTGCTAGAATCTGTTCATTTTTTAAAAAGCAAATGTGGAAACAAAAAAGGAAGTGTAATTTTGAAGAAGAAAGACCAAAATATTAGTGTAGAAAAAGACTAGCAAGATTGCCCCTCAGAATTCATGCATGAAATCTATACAGAATTTCAGGTAAAGTCATTTCCAACTCCAATTCATAACCCAATGGAATATAGCTACTAAAGGAAAAGGAATTAAATGTCCAAATCATATATCACACAGCTTCATACATGATGTGCTCAATTCATGAAGTTAAAGTTAAGTCTACACTTGCTTGCTTATTAGAAATAATCAAATGCCCTAAAAAGATGATTATAAAAGGTAAGACACACTGTTCTCTTAATATTTGTCAGCTACTATGGCACATAGTTAATTGTTCTATTATCTTATGGAAGCTTTCATTTTGTTAACTAGATTCCGATTTACTCTTTAACTTTAGGATCTAGAAAATTTCTAAAAATAATAATTTTCCTGTAGCCATTTAATTTAAATTTTGAAAATTTAAATTAAAATTTTGCAAAGCACTTTCTACAGATTATCTTGTTTGGATCTTACACCTTGCAACTCTGTGAGGGAGTATGTGTATTTAATGGTATCCTTATTAAACAGAGAAAGAAACTGTTGAGACTCATAACAACTTGATGAGGTAAGAATTCTTAAGCCAATTTTGTTTATGAAGCTTGGATATGTTATGGTGGAAATATGGGGTATGGGGTTTGGGTTAGGGGTAGGGGTTCTTAGGAATTCCTCTTTAAAGAATTATACCCTCTTGCACACAAAAGCAGTTAGAATAAGATGGTAGTTTATTTAGGGAAAAGGGAAGGGGGAGGGGAGGGAAACCATGAAAGAAATCCTTGGACTTCTCATGGGGAGAGAGGTATGGAACAAAACGTGTGGCTCTGAGGTACCAATCTCCTTGAGCTGGAGGCTGGCAGGTACTTTTATAGGGGGCTGATGAGGGTGACCATCTCATGGTGGAAAGTTCCTTTAGTGAGGGAGGACCATCCCCCATTGGTGGTGGCTAGAGGAATTAGGTGAGGGGTGGCTACAGATCTCTCAAGCCATCTCTCTCTTCAGGACACAAAGGCTGCAGTCACACCCAAAGTTATCTCCCCAGGGGTAAGGGAGATCAGAATGAAGGGTGGAGGTCCAGAAGCTAGCTCGGTCTGATCTGGTTCCACTTATCTCTCTAGGCATATCTGTCCTCCGGTTTAATTTCTCTAGAAGATTCCTCGATGTGCCCCAGAGAACTTCTGTCGTACTTTGGGCCCAAAACAAATAGATTAAGTGTCTAGTCAACAGTCACATAGCTAGTATCAAAAGGAAGATTTGAAATCAGGTTGTATTGACTTTGAAGAAATGTGGCACAGTATAAAGGGTATTGGACTTGGAAGTCAAATAATCCAGGTCTAAAATGTTCCTCTGTTGTTTACTACCTGGCTAACCTTAGGCAAGTCATAACATCTCTGGACTTCATTTTTTTCATTTCTGAATTGGTGACCTTGGATATTAACAGGGTCACACTCAAGAATTCCATTGTTTCATGTCCAAAGGGTTAGGGTTAGGGTTAGGGTTAGGGTTAGGGTTAGGGTTAGGGTTAGGGTTAGGGTTAGGGTTAGGGTTAGGGTGCAAAAAATAACAACTCTTCCAAGGCAATAGCTTCCAAACACATTGCAATGGATGAGATTAGCTGTCACCTTGGAAACCAGAGATCACAATCCAGGGAATGGGACACAGGCAAATAGATTTTGATAAAGGTGACTTGGACATAGGAAGAACTGTTGCATATAGGGTAATGCCAAAGGAATAAAGGTCTAAGATGAACTCCATAGATTTGAGAACTGCCATGGGTAGAACAGCAAAGTACAGAGGGCCAATGCATGCAAGGCAATTCATCACTATGGGAGAAAAAGGAGATAAACAAAGTGTGCCTTAGCAATTTTGCCCACTCACGTTTGTCCTACCTGAACCACAGGACCATCATTACATAACACTCTTTTTTGAACCAGAAATTGAGATACATAATCTGATAAAAAGATGTTGCTTTTTTCAAAGGTTTGTTCAGTGTGCACTTCCTATTCCTGAAGCCAGGACTGTCCCAAATGATTGTTATAGAATAATAACATTGTCATTGACAACACATATTTAGAGAGTTTATTTTGTTCAAATATGAGCGACTGCAGAATAGGGATTGATTTGTTCTCTGCATTTTTATCACCAGGTCTGGCTTTCAGTGCATGCTTAATAAATACTTTTTGGTTGGTTGATTGTTTTAAGGTTTACAAAGCCCTTTGTTCATAAAATCCAAGTGTGATAGGTAGCAGAGATTCTGATTTCAAAAAAACATAGTAATCTATTGTTTGAAAGTGCTCCCCTTGCCATATAGATAACAGCCTCCTAGAATGAATCAGCTCCATTTGGAGAAGTGGTGGTTCCACTCTTTCCTCTGCATTGCTTTTTTTTTTTAATTGTAGCAAAAAAAAAAAAGTATAACCTATTAGAAATAAATGCAGCTTCTAATGCAGATTACCTTATAACAAAGACAAGGAGGGGATGAATCTTCACATGCAAAGTTAGAAAATTATATGTCATTACAAATTCAGATTGATTTGTTATAGAAATGATTCAGCCACTTGAAGACAATAGAAGACTTTTATTAGGCAAATAAACATGTTGAATTAACTTTTCAAAAGAAGGAGAAAGATAGAATACATTAAATATGCATTCAAGGAAAAGTATCAATCAGGGAGAGAACAGTACTTAAGCTTAAGCTTAACAAATGGAAGAAAACAATAGTATGGGCTTTCTTCCCTCCCCTGAACCTCCTCAGGTTCAATAATAGGAAAAATCATATGAACAGATAGTAGCTATCATTGATCAGTCAATATTACATAGGATTTTACTAGTATACACTTGAAGTTGGGTTCTCTACGGTTGAAGGAAGAATGAGCTACATTCTTGAAGTCTCTCAAACTTCATCTTTTAATCATATCTAGATGTCCTAGTGGATAGAGCACTGGACCTGGTATCATGAGGACCTGAATTCAAATTTGACTATGGACCCTTACTAGCTATGTGACCCTAGGTAAGTCATTTGATGTACATCTGTCTCACTTTCCTCATGTGGATAATAATAGCATTTACCTCCAGGTAGAGGATAAAACTAGATCATATTTATAAAGCCTTTTGCAATGCTTAAGGTGCTATATAAATGACATTATTATTATTATTATTTGTTTTGTTTTTTTTGGTAAGGCAATTGGGGTTAAGTGACTTGCCCAGGGTCACACAGCTAGTAAGTGTTAAGTGTCTGAGGCCGGATTTGAACTCAGGTACTCCTGAATCCAGGGCCGGTGCTTTATCCACTGTACCACCTAGCTGCCCCTATTATTATTATTGTTGTTGTTGTTATTGTTATTATTATTACATTACAAATCTCAAAGGGTTTCAGAGGAATAGGGACATTCATCTATGAACTTTCATGTCTTCCTAGACAAGAATCTTTCCAACTTCTTGGATAACAGAAAATGACTCTACTTCTAACTGGAGCCCATTGGAGCTTTTTATTGAAGACCAAATATGGAGAGAGAGAGAGAAAGAGAGAGAGAGAGAGAGAGAGAGAGAGAGAGAGAGAGAGAGAGAGAGAGAGAGAGAGAGAGAGAAAAGATTCCCACAATTCCATGAGGTAAATATTAGAGGTATCATTTCTTACATTTTATAAATGGGCCCAAAGTCACAGCCATTAAGTATTAGAGGCAGGATTCATATTCAGGTTATCTTCTCATTCTAACTTCTATATTCACAAGATCATAGTAACATGAGGCTTAGGACATATTGAGGAATTGAGACTATTAAAGTTTAAACTGGCCAACTAAATATCAGAACAGAGACACCAGAGAAGTAAGAAAGTCTGTTAGACATTGCTACTACCTGAGGCTGCACCAGGGGACAAAGGTAACTCCAAAAGTCAGTACCACCACCCCTCATTCTAGCTTTTCCCACCCCATCCCCAAAAGGGAACCTTCCATTGTAAGGTGGTCACCCCATCTATCCTCTATAAAAAACACTTGCCTCCCTTCCATTCTGGGAGGAGAATGTTTAGACTTTGCTGACTTTCCTCTTGTTCACTTTCTCTAGTGCCCAAATAAAAGACCATTTTATTCTAATTGGACTGGGTGAGAGTTGTAGTTCTTTAAAGAGGAATACCTAAAGAGCATCTCAGATCTGTAAAGAACCCCAGGAATAATCCAGTCCAACACTTTCAGAAGTGGAAACAAAGACTGAAGAAGATTAAGTCACTTGCTCAAAGTTACGTGGATAGTAGAAAGAGAACCAGGTTGATAGCAGAGGTGACTTACAATCCAGGAGCCTTTCCACTGATCCATCCTGTCTTTGATCCTTTTCACTATACAGTGTTGACTCAGAAACGGTTCCTGTGCACAACAGATTATTTCAAGTACAGTAAAGCAAGTAGGAGAAATGGATCCCCTAATTTTTACTGAAAAAAGTCAAAATCCATTTTCAATTCTTTTTATGCATTTTACCCAATATATCTCCTTCAATAATAGTGATCCTCTCTCTTTTTTTTAATTTTTAAATTTTTATTTTTAGCTGGGCAATGAGAGTTAAGTGACTTGCCCAGGGTCACACAGCTAGTAAGTGTCAAGTGTCTGAGGCTGGATTTGAACTCAGGTCTTCCTGAATCCAGGGCTGATGCTTTATCCACTGCACCACCTAGCTGCCCCCCCCCCGCATCCTTTCTCTTTGAAAGCAAGAAAATAAGCATTTATTTAATGCTTACTGGATACAAAATTCATTCTAGGTGCTGAGGGTGAGTTGTTTCTCCTTCATTTTTGATATTCACAGGGTGATGTCTTAACATGTACGTAAACTGGATTTAACTGAGACAGAATTGCACAAAGTCATCATTCTCTCTTCTAGAGTCATTAAAGTCCATGGCAAAACAAAAGTCAGAATGACTGGTGGTGGCCCTGGATGCCATGGATGACCTTTACATCTTTGATTTATGACCAAGCTCTAAACACTACACAGCACCTGCTGAAATGGCATGAGAACAAATTGTTCTCATCACCCATTCCATGTTTGTTACCCTCAACATGGTTTAGCCCATCTGCCAAGACAGTTTAACAGGGTGTGGCTGCAGCACATGTTACAGCTTCCTGGAGCCACAGGCAAGAGTTGAATGCCATGTGGACACCAAAGATGGATAAACAGTGCTCAAAAGGGCTTGGCAAGTCCTCCTACCAGAGGTGCAAGTCCTCCTTTAACACCTACGGAGATACAAAGTTTCTATAAGACCCTCAAGGAGCCTATAGTTTAGCAGGACAATACAAAACCAACGTAGACATAAAAAGAAGAAGTTGTATCAAGTGATTAGTAAGATCCTTCCCACTTCTAAGTTTAGGATCCAGTGATCCTAGGACCAGTTAACTGCTCAAAAATCCATGTGATCTCATTCATAACTGTAGTTGAAATTTAAATGAGTATAATCATGGTTTGAAATTTTGACAGACAATATATTGCCTTCCTAAAGGTAAGATGAAGCTACAATGCAAAATGAATGTTTACCTATGGGTCCATAGGTAAACACTAAGATATATTCCATCTTATGATAAGGAATCCTGACACATTATACCACAGGGTCAAATTTAAATTTCAGTTCATATTTGAGCTGACATAAGAAAGATTAGTCATCACATCTACAATCTATTGAATAGTGACCAGTGTTAATAATCAATATTCTTAAAGAGATAATAAAAGATTGCCCTCAGAATTTCAGGGAAAGGTTGAATAAGGGGTTGTACCTAAAAAGTGTCTGTTTAAATTGCTAACAACTCAGGTGACATAGATGAAAATCCAAGATGGAAGAAACCTCAGGGCTTGTCAAGTCCAAACTACACCTAAGTAGGAACCTCTTCTACAAAATCTCCAAGAAATGCTCCCCCAGCTCCTGTTTAAAGACTGCCAAAGATGGGGAATTTGTAGCCTGTTGAGACAGCCTGTTCCACTTCTGAATAGCTCTAATTGTTAAGAGTTGAAATCTACCTCTGTGCCATGTACACCCACATATCCTATTTCTGCCTTCTGGGACCAAGTAAAACAAATCCCATCTTTCTTCTGTATGACAGCCTTTCAAATACCTGACGATAGCTATCATGTGCCTCCAAAGCATAAGATATACCACCAGTTCTTCAAATGATCCTTATGTGACATGGTTTTGATTCTGCCTTCCTCCACCTTCAAAACACAATTGGTAAAGCACACATTTGAGTAGGTAAACACCTCTTAGGACAGCCAAGCATTTTATGAACACTAAGATAGCCGTCTTCACAAAATTTATCTACTCTTTTATACTCAAGGAGGTTATTTCCAGAATTTATACAGTCTCCTCAACTGAACTTTTATGTATCTTCAATTCTATTTAAATGTATCAATAACTTTCTAATGCCTTATCACTGTACTCTCTCTTAATGGGTATTTCTTCTTCTTCCTGCACTTACCTAAATTAATCTACGTTTGAAAATCTGTAGCATGAGCCTCATGTCAAAATACTTAAAATTATATCAAATTTTAAGTCAATATTTTGAAGTTAAATTAATTGCTGAAATAAAAGAGGTTTCTCTTATTCTACAAATGCTTAGATGGCCTATTAATTCTACTGCCACTAAATTGCTAGACCACTCTTTGATTTCTAGCAGCAGAGTGTGATGACTCACCAATTATTATTAATTACTGCTGCTAGAGGACTCACTAGAACATTCATCACTCTTGTCTCTTTGGACCAAGAGCTATCAGGAACCTTAGTCAATTAGGAACATTTAAATAGTAGGTTAAACAAACTCTAGCTCAAACACACACACGCACACACACACACATTTTCCCAGTTTATTTCCTAGATGCGAAGCTTTAACTTTTTTCAAAGTATTTCCCAGTTTCAAACTGACCCTTGAATGCAACCTTTCATGAGACTTTAAAATTGTATTTGAGCAGACTAATGAACAGAAGCTCAGCCGAGGTAGGCATGGTCTCTAGGTAAATGAAAGCTTTCAGTGTGGGGTCAAACAGGTCATAAAATGAGCTTAGTCTAGTAACTCCCACCAGCTCATTTAAATAATATTCATCAAAAGTGAAAATCTGTATTATGCCAGGATAATACTTGATAAGAAAATAGCTGATGATCGCAGGATTATTTTTGAATGAATAACAAGTTCATTATTATAGTGAAAAATCAAACCATCACTACAGAAGAAGAAATATCTCCATTACCAGTATTCAGGACTTTCAAAAAGCCATATGAAATATAATGCTTCATAAACGATTTTAAAGATATCTTTTGAAAAAGCTATAGCATTTCTGAAAGGAATCCCTTGAAAATCCTCAAAAGAATATGTCGTATCATGTGCCATAATTATCTTAAGACATAAGACCATTTCCAAATGACTCCAAGTTTATACTCCTTTTAAAATGAGGCCTTAAATATTTGTCACTACCTTCGCCCTTCCTCCTCTTCTACTTAGAACCAAGCATACTCCCACAGTAAATTCTAATCTATGAAGATTAGATGGCAAGTTTAAATTCTATTCAAACTTTCAAAATAAGTTTAAGAAAATTGGAAATTTAGAGATTCTGAGTCACTACCTACAAAGATGCAGTGAAGCATTAAATGAAAGTAAATTAGATTTACATTCGGCCCAGTGCTGAAGTTAAGGTGTTTGAGAGTGAATATTATCGTTTTGTTACAACTATGACATTTTTATTTGTCTAGATTGGTGTACCTTAAATTTACCTCACTGAACAGAATTTGACACTTTTAAAGATCTAATTTTATGGAAGTCATGCTTCAAGGATAGAATAATAGGGGCAGCTAGGTGGTGCAGTAGATAGAGCACCGGCCTGGAGTCAGGAGTACCTGAGTTCAAATCTGGCCTCAGATACTCAACACTTATTAGCTGTGTGACCCTGGGCAAGTCACTTAACCCCAATTGCCTCACTAAAAAAAAAACCAAAAAACCAAGAATAGAATAGTAGCCATACTAAATAGCCCTGATCCAAAACGAAATCTTAGCCTAAATAATAATCATAATTATGCTTATTTCTCTACTTATCAAATATATCCCTGATTTGTCTCCTTTATGTAGAGATAGATATGTTTCTACTGATCTACCATTAGCAGGTTATAGACTTTTTAAATTCTGGAAGAGCCTGCATAGACCATCTATTCCAACTTCCTCATTCTACAGATGAGGAAAGAGAGACCCAGGGGGGCCATAACTTGCCCAAGGACACACAGGTAATAAGTATTAGAGGTAGTATTTGGGCCCAAGCCCTTTGACTGGAGAGCTATACTTTAAGATTATTGGATATGAAGGCATCATGGGTTGATGGAAAGAACCATGGCTCTAGAGCCAAAGGATATGGGTTCAAAAATAAAAAATTTTTGATGCTTGCTATATGACCTTAGACACATCACGTAACCTCCTTGGTGCTCAATTGCTTCATGGGTAAAATGGGGGAAGGGGTTGAATTAGATGATTTATAGGTTCCTTTCCCAGTGTAAGCCCATGTTTCTATCCATGTTCTCACCTGGATACTGTGAAGAATTAATTGTGATTAGAGGTTTTTATGACCCCATCTTTTGGCTAAAATTAAAAGCCCTGGCACCAGCACTGGCTGGGGCTCAGTCACCACACCTCCTCTCAGGCATGGTGCTCCACCCACTGGCTGTAGCCATCGCCATGGTGCTGGCAGCTCATGTCATCATCATGCACCAATGCCTACATGGGCCTGGCAAAGTTATAATGATTGGAAGCCCAGTGAGGGCAGTCATGTGACTGTCAATCAGGGCTGCCAGCCAATTAGCTTGGGGCTGTGTGTGGGCAGCTGAGGTTTGTTGGGAAGGAGAAGGGAGGAGATTCTCCATTCTGGTGTGTGAGCTGGAGAGAGATGGGATGCAGCTGTGTGCTCTCCTGAGCCCCAGGTGGTGGTATGATCACAGGTCATATAATTTTCCTTCCCCCATTCCCTTTTTCCTTTGTCCCTAGTTCTAGTAATCTTATTTTTGTTTTGAATTTGTTTTCCTGTTAATAAACCCTGTTCTGTTTTTTGAAAGAGGCTATTGGGGCAGATAGATGGCATAGTGGATAGAGCACCAGCCCTGGATTCAGGAGGACCTGAGTTCAAATCCGACCTCAGACACTTAACACTTACTAGCTGTGTGACCCTGGGCAAGTCACTTAATCCCAATTGCCTCACCAAAAAAAACAAAAAAAAGAAAGAGGCTGGTAATCTCCTTCCTTGCCCCAATATTGCAGCAAGCTGCCTAATTAACACTACCCAATTAAAATTTTGCCCCTACAATACCTTTAGGCACAAGTTTAACAATGTGAGGATTTAATATTGGCACTCTTCAATTAAATACACTCACCCTGCTGTCAATATACCTAAAGATTTGATATGGGTCTGAACACATGATGAAGATGATGATGTAAATTAATAACCAAAGCTATTGTGTTTCATAGGTTGCCATATTTTGTTGAAAATTTTTATCTTCCTTCAGTTTTAGTTGAGCTAAAAACAAACAACCTCCCAATATGGCCAAAATCAGGCTAAGAAATACGAGCAACTTCCAGATTTACTTTCCCAAGAAAGAGGGCTTCCCAACCACATACTTCACTATCTACATATTAGCACACTGATGCTCGTGTCTTGTTTAAATTAAACTTTTGGGCATAGCTAGATGGCACAGTGGATAAAGCACTGGCCCTGGATTCAGGAGTACCTGAGTTCAAATCCAGCCTCATACGCTTGACACTTACTAGCTGTGTGACCCTGGGCAAGTCACTTAACCCTCATTGCCCCACTCCCCCCAATTAAACTTTTATTGATATTATTTGGATTTTATATCAGATGTATTTCCCAATTTATCTCTCTCCTTTATAACAATTTTTTTAAAAAGTAGGGAAAAAAAAAGAGTTCAACAAAGCTAAAACATTATAAAAGTCAGACATTATATGCAATATTCCACACCAATATTTCTCCAAATCTGTAAAGAATTCCTAGGTAATTGCCGTTAAATATTCCTTCTTTGGGGTCAAGCTTGGCCAGTTTTGATTTTTATTCTATTGTTGAATTCATTTATATAGTTTTACTGGTTCATCTAAAACTTCCCATTCTTTTCTGTATTCATCATATTCAGAATGACATTAATGTTCCATTTCATTAATAAGTTGTTTAGCCATTTCTCATTTGATGGACTGGATCCCATGTATAAGTAAACATTATTTAAATTATTAATATATAATAGCCTCCATTTTACACTACTCATAGAAATATTTTAGTGGTGACTTCTTTATAAGAAGGTTCTAAACTCTTCTGTATGAGATATAGACCTCTAATTCTAAATGGATAATGTCCCAATTTTTAAAAAAGAAAAGAGGGTAGATTCTGTAAACTATAGGCTAGTGAGCTTGATTTTGATGCCTGACAAGTCTAGAACATATTACTACGATTTAAAAATGGAAAAGATGATTATAAAGAGTCAACATGACTTTATAAAGAACAGGTCATCACAAGTCAGCTTTATTTCCTTTATTAACAAGGTACATTAGTAGAATTTCATAGGCATAGCATATACGGACCCCAGAAAAGCATTCAACAGTCTTTCATACTATTTTTGTATACAAAATGGAGAGACGTGGGCTAGTTGATATTACATTTAGGTAAATTGAGAACTGGGTGAATAACGAGTAGGAAGGTTGATGTCAATTTGGAGGGAAGTCATTTGGGAAGTGCCTTATGGAATTTTCTTTGACCTTATTCTGATAAGCATTTTTAATGGTGATGTTAAGTGAAAACATGCATGCATATGAAAATTGCAAATAACAGAAAGCTAGACTAACTAGTAAATCCAAAACCCAAAAATGAAATAATACTGTCAAGGTTATTAAATTCTACTCAGAGACACAACAGATATCCAAGTAAATAAAGACTATATCCAAAATAATACAAAGTAATTTCAAGATGGAGATGGGGGAGGAAATTAGGAAAACACTTAGGAGGTATTACCTGTGCACTGTGAGGTATGGATCTCAATTCATTTTTTGCTATACTGATAAGCAACTTTTAATTATTCTTTTATATAGTGAATCCTACAGCTAATCCCAATAATTTAGCAAATAATAATCCTATTAGTTTAGCTAATAACTTTTAAATAATTATTTATTCATATTTTAATTTTTAAAAACACCAAAAAAAGTAAGGAAGCTATCTTTCCTGATTACCTCCATAAAAGCGTATTGTTGCTAAATCATGCTCACACAAGTTAAGATTTGGAAAAGACCTCAAACATCATGATGCAATGTTTAGAGTGCTGAACTTGGACTCAAAAAGATCTTGGTTTCAATCTTACCTCAGACACTACTAGCTGTGTGACCCTCAGGTAAGTCACTGTCTCTTAGATCATGATTCCTCATCTATAAAATGAGACAAATAGACTTGACCTCCATGGTGTCTTCTAGCTCTAAGTCTATAATAAGCCTATGAAAAGTTTAGAAATTTTGTCAAAATTCATGTATTCAAATGGAAAGCATTATGTAAAATTTGTCTTATTGGTGTCACATTCATAATTAATCTTTATAAAAAGTCAGAGAGGAGATTAGGGTAGGGAAAAAAAAATCTAAGCAAGGAAACAGAATGTCAGAACATGCTCCCTGGCCACACAACGATTTACATTTAGAGGTAAACACAGGACATAATTTAATCAAATACTAAGATATGTACTAAGGAAGACCAAAAACAAGAGAGATCTATGTGAACAGGAGCTCCCAAGGAAGGATTTATGGAAGATGTTGGTCTTAAGCTTGGCCTTTGAGGATGAATACATTTTGGATATGTAGAAACAAAAGAAGGCAACATTTAAAAAAGAGTGCAAGAAACAGCATGAGCAAAATGTTAACAAAATGGAGCACAGCAGAGAAAATGAAAATGGCAATGGTAGAATAAGGTTACATGTTGCCAAATTTTTAGTGAATATGATCATCCAGGTAAGCTAAGGCCAAATTCTAGATGTTTTTCAATACTTGGATAAGTGGTTTGGGCATAAGTCCATAGATCACAGGAAGCTCAAGGGATTCTTGAGCCAGAGAATGACACAACAGACATTATCTACACGACCGCCATCTTAGGACCAGCCTCACTAATTTAAGATGGCCTCATCACTAGAACACTTACTATCAGCTGATGAATTATTTTGGCCACAACAACTCAGGAAATAATTTGGTAAAATATACAAACGTCATGATATTCATTCATAGAACTGAAACATTGAAGAAATTGTGGCTATTTTGGTGGATTATCTAGATTTTCAACTCAATCAATATTCTGAGGAAATTTCCAAAATAGTTCTGGGGGTAGAACACTTTTTATGTATTGAACATATAGAAGAAACTATTGAGCACAAGGTAGATTTATTAAATGACAAAAAATTTTTAAAACATGAAAATAACTTAAAAGGAAAAATAGTGGGTAAAATGTGACAAAATGTAGAAAACAAAATAAAAGGCACTGCTCATTTTCTAATGGAATTTTTAGGAACATTCTTAAAAATTTTCATGTTGGGGCAGCTGGTGGCGCAGTAGATAGAGTACCGGCCCTGGATTCAGGAGGACCTGAGTTCAAATCCGACCTCAGACCCTTGACACTTACTAGCTGTGTGACCCTGAGCAAGTCACTTAACCCCAATTGCCTCACCAAAAAAAAAAATTTCATGTTAATAACAAAATATAAGATTCCTTTAAATACAGTTTTATCTTAGGAATAAGACAGAACCTTGAAAACACACAGTTGTACATCTTTTTAAAAATGTGACAAAAGCAAAAGGGAAGTGGGTTTGAGATTTTATTGACATAGTAAACTCCCAGTGAGAAAACTACCTGTGAAAGTCTGCATCTGCTTTGCAACTTAAAATCTTGTCTGGGACATGAAAAAGTTAAGTTATTTTATCCTCAGAGTCACACAGCCAATATGTGTCCAAGGTATCTTGGATATCTTTGTGACCAAAAGCTCCCATCAATCCTATAACTAAACAAAACGACGCTTCCATCAGTACTGAATTATTTTCTCTTTAATTAGCCTGAGAACGGAAACCAAAAGCATTAGCTTGAAAGCGGACTTGGGACAAGACACGAAAGCACTAAATGTACAATGAAAGGAAGACAACAATGATTAAAATATTATCTTCATGAAAGATGCCAAAATCAATCCTCATTTTATAAGTACTACTTACACAGTTACTTAAGTTTTAGGGGCCATTGTTTGGAATACCTATTTAAATCACATCAGTTTTCTGTGGAACAAGATAATTGTTGCTCAGGTATGTCAAGGCATTTGTTAATTATCATTACTTGAAACAGTCTCTACATAGTAAAACAGCTAACACAGCATCTATGTTAGTTCTAATTAGTGCACCAAAAATACTTGCCCCTTGCCTATCTGGCTTCTAGATATCTTCTGCTGGGTAGCATGAAAATAGCTTTAGAAAAACAGACTTGTCTATTAGATGTATCTACCTACAGAAATAATGAAAATACCTTCCAGCCAAATCTGCTGAAAGACATTCAGTTTAAGTAAGAAATAGGTAGAACAAGGATGAGAATTCAATTATTGAGCTTCATGACTGGCTGTGAGCTAGTTGTAATATGCTTAGCATTCTAATGTTCTGGATTTTGTTCCATCATGAATATAATAAATGTATAATACTCAGAACTTCCCCCCCCCACACACACACACACACTTCTTGTGGGACCTCGAACAAGTCACTAATGTTTCTGAGACTCAGTTTCCTCATTTGTAAAAAGAGGTGGTTGAGCCAGATGGCCTCTAAGGTCTAAGTCTTTATGTTTATAATGATTTAGTCCTAATACTATAGGATCAACGCATATAGCAATCACCAAGGATCTGGTCAAATCAGCTTTTATTTCCATACCTCAGGGATCTGTGATATTTGCTGATATGAATAGTCTTTCCATTAATGCTCATCACATATCCTTTAAAGCCATAAATTAAACATTATTCAAAGCATTTATTAAGTATCTCCCATGTGAATCAATGAAAAAAAATGCAAAAGAATGGGGTCTAGCTGTACCGGACTTCAAACTGTATTATAAAGTGATAATTATTGAAACAATGTGGTACTAAGAAATAGAGTGATGGATCTGTGAAATAAAATAGACATGAATTTCACTATAATAAATGACTATATTAATCTAGCATATAATAAACCCAAAGATCCAAGCTTTTGGAACAAAGAATCATTATTTGACAAAAGCTGCGGGGAAACCTGGAAAACAGTATGGCAGAAACTAAGTGTAGACCAACATCTCATACTGTATACTTAAAATAAGGTCAAAATGGGTACATGATTTACACACAAAGGGTGATACCATAAGTGAATTAAGAAAGCATGAATAGTCTGTCAGATTTATGGACAGGGGAAGAATTGAAGACCAAAAAAGATAGAGAGAGCATTATAAAATATAAAACAGATAATTGTGTTAAAAAGCTTTTGCATAAGCAAAACATATGTAACTAAAATTATAAGGAAAGCAGAAAACTGGGAAAAATTTTGCAACAAGTATCTATGATAAAGGCCTCAATTCTCAAATATATATAGAACTGAGTCAAATTTATAAAAATACTAGTCATTCCCCCATTGATAAATGATCAAAGGATATGGACAGGCAGTTTTCAGACAAAGAAATCAAAGCTATCTATAGTCATGAAAAAATGCTCTAAATTACTATTTTTTTTTTTTGGTGAGGCAATTGGGGTCAAGTGACCTGCCCAGGGTCACACAGCTAGTAAGTGTTAAGTGTCTGAGGCCGGACTTGAACCCAGGCACTCCCGACTCCAGGGCTGGTACTCCATCCACTGCGCCATCTAGCTGCCCCTCTAAATCACTATTGATCAGAGAAATACAAATTAAAACAACTCTGAGATATCACCTCACACCTATCAGAGTGGCAAATATAACAAAAAAGGAAAATGTTGGAGAGGAATGCAGAAAAAAATGGAAAAACTGCACTGTTGGTAGAGTTGTGAAAATATCCAACCATTCTGGAGAGCAATTTGGAACTATATCCAAAGGGCTATCAAATTGAACGCCCTTTGATCCAGCAAGACCACTGCTAGGTTCATATCCAACAACATCCCCAAAAAGAGAAAAAGACCTATTTGTACAAAAAATATTTATAGCACTTCTTTTTGTGGTAGCTAAGAATTGGAAATCAAAGGAATAGCTAAAGAAGCTGTGGTATATGATTGTAATGAAATGTTTTTGTGCTACAAGAAATGACAAGCAGGATGATTTCAGAAAGGCCTGAAAAGACTTATATGAACTGATGTATAGTGAAGTGAGCAGAATCAGAAGAACAGCAATATTGTTCAATGAAGAACCGTGAATGACAAACTATTCTCAGCAATACAAATGATCCAAGACAATCCCAAAGGCCTAATGATGAAACATACTATCCACCTTCAATATTGATTGAACAGACTGAAGCATGCTTCTTCCACTTTATTTCTTTTATTTTTTTTTAAACTTTTTTTTTTTTTGGGTGGGGCAATGGGGGTTAAGTGACTTGCCCAGGGTCACATAGCTAGTAAGTGTCAAGTGTCTGAGGCCGGATTTGAACTCAGGTACTCCTGAGTCCAGGGCCAGTGCTTTATATATTTCTTTCATTTTTTAAAATTTTAGTTAAGTCTTATACAAAATGACTATAATATGGAAATGTTTTACATAATTGCACAAGCATAATCTATGTCTGATTGCTTTTTGCCTCAGGGAGGGGGTAGAAGAGGGAGGGAAGGAGGGATATATTTTGAAACTCAAAACTTTAAATAAAAATGTTTATTAAAAAAAGAAAAATAAATAAATATCTTCCATGTATCAGGCACTATGCCCAATATAGCCTTCATGAGCTGCTGTGGCTGGAAAACAAACATTCCATAATTGCCCTTCTTCTAATGAGCTTCTCCATTAGCTAGTCTTGTAGCCAGAGGACAGATTGTAGTCTGTCACTGGCTTATCTATCCATCAAGCCTTTCCTGCTTGGAAGGGCCTTCTGGAACTTGTTCTCTCCCGACATAGACCTCAAAAACTCCAGATCACCTTCCTGTCAGGATGAGGCATTTGAATAGAATCCTAGTGGAAGATACATTTTTATCATGTTAAAAATGGAGAAATATGAGGATTATCTATCACATAGAACTAGGTTGCCAAAAAAAAAAAAATCCTACTGATTTCCTTAGCAATAGGCAGTGGTAATTAAATTTTGTTCTATCATGAATAGTCACTAAAGCTGAAGACCATTTTTAATTTTCTTTCTCATTTATGTCAAAGCAGCATTTGATACTGCCCTTGATTCCCTCCTTCTAGATCTTCTCTTCTCCCTTGGATTCTGTAATGTAGCATTCTATTGTCTAAATCTGTATGCATTTCTGTCCTCTTTCATTCCCCTCTCTCCCCAAATGTGTCCCTCTTCCTAAACTCTGGTTGACAGATCTCTTTAATATCCACTCTAAAAATGTTATTACCTCTCTGCATATGGTTCCTGAAATGGTATCTTTAGCCTAGGCTGAACTCCAGGATAACTTCTAGCTAGCACTTACATAGCACCTTAAAGGTTCCTCACAATAACTCTGGGAGGTGGGTGGTGGTGGTGGTAGTGGTAGTAGTAGAAGTAGGCACTATTATAATTTTACAGGGGAGGAAACAGACTGAGGGAGGTTAAATGACTTGTTCAGGGTCACACATTTAATAAGTGTTTGAGAATGGATTCAAACTCAGGCCTTCCTAATGTGGCCTAGCACTCAATCCCACTGTACCACCTAGCTATCTCCAGAACCATACTTACAAATGCCACTTAAACATTTCCACCTAGATTCCCTGTTATAACCATAAACTCAGTATATTCAAAACTGAAATAATCATCTCTATTGCTTCTCCCTCCCCCCCAAAAAAATTCTCTTCTTTCTATTGATAACATTACCATTCTCCCATCCCCAGGCTCAAAATCCCAAAGAGTTGTCTCAATCTTTTTCTCCTCCCTCCCCCACTACACATACATACAAATTCATTCATTCATTCTCTCCCCCTCCCCCTCCCCCTCCCCCTCTCCCTCCTCCCCCCCCCCCCTCTCTCATTTGCCAAGTCCTGTCAATTGAAACTTCTTAACACTTCTCTTATCTATCTTCTACTTTACTCACTACTAGCCTAGTTCAAGACCTTATCACCTCTTGGATATAACTTTGGTTATATCCTCCTAATTTGTCTCCTTACTTCCAATAAACCTTCTTTTCTAATTCAATCCACCCACTACAGCCAGAGTAATTTTCCCAGTATGCAGGTCTGACCAAGCTATTCCACCTCAAAAGCCTTAAGTAGTTTCCACATTGAGTCCTGAGTAAAATCCAAATTCCTTGTTGCCCTTTAGCTAAAATCCTTCTTTTCCCTCTGGGTCCATCTCTGTGGTACTTTCTCAATACAGTCATCTAGCATCGAATAGCTGCTCCTTTGTTCCCCACAACCCTCCAATTTTCTCTCTTCTCAGCTCTCTTTATGTCTATGCAAACATCTATTTTCAGCTCTCTTTGAATCATCTTCATTGTATTCATCCTATTATAACATGTATTCTATTTATGTGTGGTGTATAGGTTGTAGTCTTCCATTTAGATTATAAATTTCTTGAGAGTAGAAACTTTTGATTTGGGGGGGGGGGAGGGGGCAGGGCAATGGAGGTTAAGTGACTTGCCCAGGGTCACACAGCTAGTTAAGTGTCAAGTGTCTGAGGCTGGATTTGAACTCAGGTCCTCCTGAATCCAAGGCCAGTGCCTTATCTACCATGCCACCTAGCTGCCCCGAGAGTAGAAATTTCTAATCTTTACAAGAGGAAAATGACTCCTCAATAATTCTCTGGAACTCAGCGGTGGTGATGTTGCAAAGACTCATTTATTGTCATTCTCACAAGAATGGTCACCCAGTGTGCAGTTGGTGGGTGCAAAGAATGGGGGCTCGCAGGCCCCATTTTAACTCCTAGTCCCTAACTCAAATGGACCCTCCCCTTTTTCATCACTGGTCAATTATTCAAGGGTTACAATCTATGTGCAAAAACTAGCTAACTGGAACACAGTATTCCTAACCCTAATTTCCATAATTATTCTTTGGGTTCTTAGCCAATGGGGGAAGTGACACAGGGACATTTCTTCAATCTTCCCTTATATGGACACAACCTAGGAGAGGACCTTATTGAGACTAGCTCAGAGCTCCTTGTTTGCTGGAGGGGAAGGAAGGGGACTGAGACCTTTGTCTTCAAACAGATCCAGAGGAGTGTAATTTGAATGGTGACTGTTATATCCTTATTGAGAGGAGACCATTCCCCATTTCCTCACACTTCATATCTCCAAAGCCTGTACAGATCTGACCCAAAAGAAGCACCAATACCCATAATCAGGTTGAATGGCAAATGTAAAAGCAATTTGAACTTTGAATCAATCCATGTGGCATTATCATTTTGGGTCATATTATACAAGATAAAATTTCATAAAAATTTATAAAAATCACTGACATTAAACTAACCAACATAAAACTGGAAGATTTTTCTAATTACATAAAATTATTCTGTCACTCATTTTCCCCATTTTTGGTCAATTTTATATTTCCAGAGTATAACATAAAGAAGCCTAATACATTTTCTGTAATTCTTTTTATGCCTGAAGAGGACTACTACCTATTTTCAGTTTAGTTTAACTCACAGTTCAAGTGGACAGGTATTTACAGGATACCTTCCAAGTACTCAGTGCTGCTTTAATGTCTAGCAAAACTTAATTGTGTTTGTGTGTGAGCCAACTATTATTTCTTAGGGATAAGAACCCAGGAGGGAGAACCTATAGACTTTAGGCAGAAGAAACGAATCTCCTTCCTTTTTGAACTATATATTGACTTCTCCATTCTAGCATCTCTCCTGAGACACTTAAACACCCAGGAAGATGGCAACCAATTATAGATAGCCAATGGAATTCCAAACTTAAGAATATTTTCCTTGCAAAGTAGTGACTGAAGACTCAAGGTAATCAGATTCCGGAATATTTTTTTAAAAGATTCACTAGTAGTCTTTTGTAAAAAAAAAAAATTATTAACTATAATCTAGTCTGAAAAATTATAGAACTGTGCTTATATAAAAAACTATAAGTATATGAAAAATTATAACTTTAGAACAATTATAATTGGGCCATAAATCCTGCCGCAGTCGCCAATCAAATGTAAAAATATTTTAAAATGACTTGTGGGCCCAAATCTGACTGGGGGACTAATCTGGGGCCTTCTGACTTGCTGGCTATCTGACTGCTATTAATTTAATATGGACTGTTTTAAAATTTTCTCCACACTGCTCTACTCCCAAATTAGTAAGCAAAAGATTAAGAAGCCTCTTAATTAAGTAATCAAAGCAGAATTTGTTTATAAAAATCAATGTAAAAGAAAAGGGTTAAGAAATGCAAATTATACAACCTGTCTGCTTTTAATATAATAAGGGCCTTGTTGCCCCTCTTGCCTTAGGGTATGCTCCAGCTTTCTCCAACTTTCACTCTTTTTCTCCTTCACTGCAGCTCCCCTGCACTTTGCTCTTAGCTTTTTTTCTATCTCTGCCAGCCCCTCTCTTTACATAGCCTCCTCAGTCTCCTTAGCATCCTTGTAACAGCCCCCTTTCTGTCCATTCCTCCCTTACTATCTTCTGAATCTTCCAGCCTTCTTCTTTTACTGTCTTCTCCAACCTCCTGTATCGTCCGCCCCCTTTGTCTTGTCAGCCCCCCTTTTTATTAACCTGCTCTCAGGTGAAATTTGGGGCTGGCCACCCCCAGGGCAGGCCAAGCCCATGCTCCCCTGGTGGAGCTGGAGGCTGGGTGAAGCAAACCCCAGAGTCTCTGAGGGGTTTTATGCACCTTTCCGCTGTGTGCATGCCCCACCGTGGCCTGGGGTTTTTCATCTGCACAGCTTAGCCCAGCTTAGTGGCACACCCCACCACCTCCACAGCTGAAGCGGAGGGGGAGGGGAAGCTCTGTTTGTGGAGCCTGAGGCTAATTTCAATGCCCACACTTTTGTACTAGGGGGTATAATATAAAAATGTCAACTGGAAAGCCTATGTCATAGTTAGCAACTATAATAAGGGATTTTGCTCTATGTAGTAACAAAACTCTCGGCAATCATCATCCACATCAGTCCTTTGGCCAAAAGACCTAAAATAAATGCCATTATGAAGGATAATATTAGTAAAATTAAGAAAAAGAATATCAAGACATATAAAATCTTATAATATTAACAAAGATAAAACACATTTGTTATTGGTAATGTCTTTTGATACCTATTTATACTGCTTACATAATTTCAATTCTACCTATTCAATGGAAGGACTAGTTTGAATTTTATAAAATAGTAAAATTATTGGTGGAGGAGACTGGAATCACATTTTTAAAAAAATAAAAATTATTGGGGGCAGCTAGGTGGTGCAGTAGATAAAGCACTGGCCCTGGATTCAGGCGGACCTGAGTTCAAATCCAGCCTCAGACATTTGACACTTACTAGCTGTGTGACCCTGGGTAAGTCACTTAACCCTCATTGCCCCGCAACAACACAATAAATAAATTTTAAAAATTATTTTGTGAGTTTTCATATTGGAAACAATAACCTATATTTATTTCTTTTCCTATTTAGTCCTATCATTTAGATAAAAACATTCAAGTAAAGTCCAGATTGTTTCTAAATGAAATTTCTATGCTGGGTAAGAGTCTCAACTAGACACTACCTCTAAGGTGCCTCCCAAAGATTCTAGGACTTTTGTTATTTAAATCATTTATATTTATTTCAAAAACAACCATTTGTTCAAAATTATACCATAGGAAAAAATATTGATAATAATCTGTATGTGAGTACTTTTAAATTGTCTTATACTCACCCCAAATTCAAATTTGCTTAATTCAAGCCCGGAAGATTATTCAGAGAGTTTTCTATTTTCTTGCTTGTTAATAACTATTTGGTTAAGGCAAAGAGTATTCAATATATTTTATAATACTTCAAAGACTTAAAAGTTGGTTGCTGATTATACCTCAGCTATGTGATAAGAAGGAAAATAACGTGTAACTATTTTTTCCCTTTTGTATATACATGAACAAAATGGGAAATTGTTTCTGCTCTTAAATGGTCATGTATACACACACAACTAAATATGTAATTGTTTGGTCTTCACTGATTACTAGAGACAAAAGGTACAAAAAAATGTACAATGAAAATAATTTATATTGAAAATGATTTTATGTATTCATTATACATATATTTATATATAAATTATATCTGTTTATTAAATCAAAGAAAAAACTTTTTATACTGTGAAAATACCAAATCAGTGCTCTGCAAATAATAATTATTTTAAATATTCAGCAAAATAATATAGCCCTATCAATGGTTATCAGTTCAAATGGATCTCTTCCTGATCTTCACCAGTGTACTCTTTTGCTCTTCCACCCCTGATTCTTTCCACATCTAGAAATAATAAAGCCATTACTTCAATTTCTCCTAAAAAGGGTATGGCTATCTACTGCTACATCTTTACTTACCATCTGAGGGAATCAAGGATATTAAGACACCAAGTGGTTATACATGGAGTCTTTCCCCATTGCGGTTTCAATAAAATTGCAGGTGTTCATAAGAAATTAAATGGGAATTTGGGGGTAAGTTTGTGGAAGGTGCAGATGACACATAAAGGCCAGCAGACCACACAGAAAAAGTTTAGAAACTCAAAAATTCATAAAATACATGTATAATATAATATCAACATGTTTTATCTTTAAATAGCATAATATTCAGACTTTTCTGGTATGAAGGGAGGGTCAAAAAATTTTAAGTGCATTTTTCCAAATTATAGGGAGGTCACCCCTAACCTCTGAAATGTGGAAGGGATAACTGTATTAGACATATTCAGAGTAGATACCAAGTAATTTCCAAAGGGATGATACTAGCAAATGGGAAGGAAGAGAGGAATTAGGATGGGGTTTTTGTATGACTTGAAAGAAGCCAGAAATTTAATTAGTAGAGGAAAAGGGTTTCTATACATAAGGGCTAATCTGCAACAAACCCTTAGATCTTCACTGTCCTTTCCAACAATATTTCTCCCTATTTCATAAAAGTAATTGTACTTCTTAGTAGTACTTCAGTTACTTTTCATTACCAGTACCAGTATTGATCTTGAACTTTTTGTGTGCTTCTTATGGTATATGGTAAACTTTGGGCGTCAAGGCTATGCCAGTGGGAGGGAATGTGGTATGTTTATGCAACAAGGAAATTGACCTAATTATGTCAAAAGATAATCAGGAAATAAGGTGAGATTGGTAGCAAGAGATAAGATTTGAAAGTTTCATTAATTTCTTAAAGCTACTGAGGAATGATTTAGGCCACTGAAGCAGTAACTAAGAGGTATTCTAATTATCTGTAAAGGTTTAGTCTCAAACTTCTAGAAAAAGATTATGCCTCTGCCTCAAACATTACAATCCAAAAGGGGACTGGAAGCTCCAAGAATTCATTTAACTTCTTAAAGGATTTACATAAAAGACCATAAAATCCAAGTCCTAAAGACAGAACAAGTAAGAAATAATGCTCTAGGGAGGGAAGGCAAAAACAAAACTAAACGAGACAAAAAAGCAATTGTTCAAAGAAAAAAGGAGCAGGTATTAACAGATATTTTAATAAAATGAAATTGGAAAAGGGCAGTGGAGGCATGTTGGAATTTGAAGATTTTATGAAGGTTAAATAACTGAGCATAAAAGAGAGAACTACAAGATAGGAAAGCTGAAAAGGACTGGGTACATTTTAAATGGACGAGTTATTGTAATTCTGAATTTTCACAGATTTCCTAAATCACTCTTTAATACAACTTATTTTTCCCTTACTGAATTGCCCCATACATTGACACACAGTTTCACATGTGCTAATAACTTCTTAGTAAGATTAGTATCCCCAAATACAGCATTAGCTCCCTGTGAGCAATTATCATATTTCATAATTCTTTTGGATAATTTTGCCTAGCATGCAGAACCACTATTGGAAGTTTAGTAAATATGATCCTATGATGAGATGCATTTTTTTTGATGAGAAAATCATTTGCCATTCTACTTAACAGTTAAACCTTTTAAAGTCTCACACAAATCGAAAATCTTTCCTTCAATGCAGTTTCAAATCTCCTCTGCTTACTCAACTCCAACAACCTTCATCTGCATTAATCAATCAATCAATACACACCTATGTGCCAGGCACTGGTGTAGGCCTCCACCAGTTGCAGATGACCATGGATCAGCACCTTGAAGAGCTACAGGCCACAGTGTGGCTGTGCAGTCCGATAGGGGAGCCACAGCTCCTGAGTGACTTATAACCGGTAGCTGCGGCATCCCGTGTTGTATCTACCCCATGAGGAGTAGCTGGAGTGTCCTCTCCAGGGCACTGGCCCGGGCGGATCAATGGGAAAACAAGCTGTTGCCTGTACAGCAGGTTTTCCCTCTCCAAGACATTGGTGGATCCAAAGGAGAGGCAGAGCCAATACAGTTTGGCACCAGAGCCACCACAGGAGTTGCCAGAGGGATGTGATGTCCAATATCCAACTGCCTAAGGGACTCTGACTCCTGATTTTTCCTCGGGGTTAACTCCCAAAGCCTTTCCCATATATGGGTATAGCCTCAGTGGAGGTTTGAAATCAGGGTTTCCTTCCCCTAGGCGGGTTGCCTGCCAAGGCTAATGAGCCCCACCAAGCTAAATATACAAAAAGAGGCAAAAGACAATTTCTACCCTCAAAGATTTTACAATCTAATGGGAAAAACAGTATATGTCAGCCACACAATGATCAGTCTGACAGACCCTGTGTTGAACTTTCTTCATAAGATCACAAGTCTAGGGCTAGAATTTAAGGGCACCTTCTAGCCCTAGAGAATTTAGGATAATCCCCCCACACCCCCCTCCACCCTGTTTTACAAATGTGGTTACTAAAGACCAGGTAAATTAAGTGGCCAAGATCTCCACCTCAAATTCCATTTTTATTCTAATTGAACTGGATCTTGCTTATTCCCTCAGGCTCTCAGTTGTCTTCTGGCTTCACTTGTCTCCCTACCCAGCCTGGACCCCCCAGTTTTCTATTTCTCACTAATGCCCACCCAAAACTTTCATATATTTCCCCAAATGTGATAGTATCTATTCTCAGGTTGCCCAACACTGCTGCAGAAATAATGCTTACTGATTTTTCTGCAAATTGTTATGAAACTCAGCTAGCCTCTGATGAATCCTCAATAATATTTATTTATCATTTATTGAGTCTCTTTGTTGTTGTTGTTCAGTTGTGTCCAACTCTTTGTAACCCCATTTGGAGTTTTCTTGGCAAAGATACTAGAGTGGATTGCCATTTCCTTTTCCAGATAATTTTACAGATGAGAAAACTGAGGGAAACAGAGTTAAGTGACTTGCCCAGGGAGTCTAAGGCCAGATTTTATCTCAGGTCTTACTGACTCCAGGCCTGGGGCTCTAGCCACTGTACCACCTTTATTGATTCCCTAGATAATTCCCAAATTTATCTTCCCAATCCCTATGTGTAGATATTCCTAGAGGCTCTGAACTTAGACTTATTTCTCAGTACACTCTCTCCCTTAATGAACTAGTCCCAAGACAAATTATAATTCTGCTTAAATGACTCCCAAAACTACCTTAAACCTTGTCCTCAAATTCCATATTGACATTTACAACTCTATGCTGGACATCAGCATCTGAATATTCCAGTGACACTTCCAACCCATCAATTCTAAAATCAAGTTAATATTAGGTTGAATAGCCCAAGATTCCATCATCTCTTAAAGAGACAATGGTTTCTATAGTCTCTGTATAGAGGCTATGGAAGCTGGTCATTTCTCACCAAAAATTCATTCCTTTTGCTGACTTCCCCATTTCTGTTAATGGCACCACCATGCTCTTGGTGATTTGCCCAAAACTTTAGAATTATCTTTGATTACTCCTCTCTCTCTGCTGTTCTTGATTCCTCACAATACTAACTCCTGTGAAGGGCAAAAATCTTTCCCATACCATCTCTTTTTTTTCTCACTGATACCATGTACTTCAGGATTTCATTACTCTCATCTGACCTTTGAAATAACTTGGTAACTCTTTCCCCACTCTAACCAATGCAAGATTAATCTTTCTAGTGCATAATACCTATCACATTACTCTTTTGCACAAAATCCTTCAGTAGCTCCTGACATGGGACTTAGGATAAATCAAAAGAAGTTTCTCCTGTGAGAACCAAAGCCAAAGATGACCAGATAACAGGAAAGACACATTGAGGAATCAAAGGACTATTAAAGTTTAGATTGACCAACGAGATATCAGGACAGACATACCTAAAAAGTAAGGGGAGATAAAATTCTATAGCAGAAAAGTCAATTAGATGTGGCTACTACCTGACTGGAGCTAGGAGACAAAGATAACCCCATAGGTCAGGACCATCATTTCAAAAAGAAATCCCCCTCAACTCTCTGGAATACAAGCATCCAAGCTTTCCCTATCCAACCCCAAAAGGGAACTTTCCAGATTTCAAGTGGACACCTCATCTATCTTCTATAAAAACTTTTGCCTTCCCTATGTTCAAGTAAGAAAATGTTTCTAAGCCCTCCTCCACAGGGATGAAGTCTTTGACTTTCCACTCAGTTACTTTCTCTAACACCAAATGAAAGATCACTTTAATTCTAATTGGACTGTGTGTGAGAGTGTAATTCTTTACTGAGAAATACCTAAGAACCACCACCTGTGCCCTGTTACCCTCGCCACACCTACAAAATAAAATTCAAATGATTTACTCCATAATTCAACTTTTACTTTTCTAGCCTTTATATGCCCTATTTTCACCCCTAAATCATTTACAGTTAAATGAATTTGATCAATGTTTTCATGTACTCATGACTGTTCTCATGATATTCTCTATACATTGGAGTTATCTCTGCTCCTTGGAATCATACTAGGTCTAGTTCAAATGCTACCTTGAAGGGCAAGACAAACAAGTTTGGGAAAACAAATCCTTTGTTGTACAATACGGTATTAGAATTTTTTTTTCATTTTTTTTTGCTCTATGCAAACCAATCTGAACATTAGCTAAATGAATAGGAACTAATTATTATTCAAAAACATCTTAGCCAAGTGAAGCTACATGGCTGTAATCCTTGCTACTGGAGTGGCTGATATTGGTAGATCTCTTGGGAGGTTGGGTGAAAAGCTACATGATGTCTGTACTAAATCCTTCACCAAGATGGTGAGCCACCATGGGGGAGGAAGAGGGAACCAGGCTGCTTAAGGAGAAATGAACCACCCCAAGTCATTAGTGAAGCAAGTCAAAGCTCCTATAGTGATTAGCTTTGGGATGAGACCCTTGAGTGGCC
Source organism: Dromiciops gliroides (assembly GCF_019393635.1). Lineage (NCBI taxonomy): Eukaryota > Metazoa > Chordata > Mammalia > Microbiotheria > Microbiotheriidae > Dromiciops > Dromiciops gliroides. The sequence continues at coordinate 573,262,790 of NC_057861.1, read as the reverse complement.
ACTACACTTGAGTGGCTAGAAAGCCTAAATGAATTAAGGAGATCCAATCTCAATTAATATAGGAGAAATTCATACATAACCTTCATTTTCTTTAGCACCTTTAGCACCCATTTCACTATCAACTAAGTAATATTACTTTTAATCTAATCCTTAGAACATGTATTATTTCTCTAGCTATTTGATAAGCTTCTTAAGGATAGTTACTAGAACTTATGCTTCTTTTGTATCCCCCACAACACCTAACACAGAATCCAATAAGTACTCAATGGATAGTTACCTAAGTGAACACATACTTATCACTCTGAGGTAGTTTCAAATAATTAGACAGAAACAAGAGAGGATACTCAAATGAACTCTCAAGAGTTCAAGACTGGCCCAGAAAGTCCACTGGCCCAGAAAAAGAAATGTCTTTGATCTATACTTTGTGTTGCTTTCTACTTCTTTTGCAGCAGGGGTAGGATCTAGAGATCGTTTCTTCCATTGGATGTATTATATAAAAATGGAAAACATACAATCAAGTACAATAACAACTATGCTACTGAAAATTTGTGTCTTTAACCTATTCAAAAACATATTCTTGGGTAAGAAATTGCTCTATTTACCATCCTGCAGCATTTGAGATTTTTCTTACCTTATATATTTCAATTTTTCAATGAACCTTTGAGATCAATCATGTTAATACTTCTTCCAATGATGCAGAGCATAAGTTATTCATAAATTCCATAACATCTTGAAACCTTCCATAAGGAGTTAACCCAATGTTCCATCTTTTATGGGTATCAATAGAAATGGTCCATTTGTTATTCTAACCTTCTTGTTCTATGACTCTCCTCTCTTTGATTTTTTTAAACTATCTTATTTACATAGAACTTATAAAGCATTTTTCTTACAGCAACACTATTGAGATAAGTAGAGGAATTGTTACTGTCCCTATTTTACAGAGGGAGAAGCTGGAATGTTAGATAACTTGCTTAAAGTCTTACAGCCTATAAATGTCAGAGCTGGTACTTTGAGTTTTTTCATACCACATCCAATGTCCATAACATTATACCATTATGATACCTCACTATCACATTCACCCAAACCTCACATGTAACTCTAAAAATTAAACAACTGAAGATGTGTTATATATCTATAGAACTCTTATTAATTATCCCCTCCCACAACCATCATTTCAGTCCCTCTGCTGTGGAACACAAATGTTTTAAACTGTTTTTGGCAAAGAATACATAAGCATAAGGGGCAGCTAGGTGGCACAGTGGATAGAGCACTGGCCCTGGAGTCAGGAGTACCTGAGTTCAAATCCGGCCTTGGACACTTGACACTTACTATCTGTGTGACCCTTGGCAAGTCACTTAACCCCAGTTGCCTTACTTAAAAAAAAAAAAAAAAGAATACATAAGCATATGTCTGCTCTTTATGTGGTGGCAAGGAATTGGAAGTTGAGGGGATGCTCATCAATTGGGGAATGGCTGGACAAGTTGTGGTATATGAATGTAATGGAATACTGTAATATGCTGTAAGAAACAATGAGCGGGAGGAGTTCAGAGAAACCTGGAGGGTCTTGTGTGGGCTGATGATGAGATGAGCAGAACCAGAAGAACATTGTACACAGTATCATCAACATTGAGTGTTGATCTACTGTGATGGACTATATTCTTCTCACCAATGCAATGGTACAGAAGAGTTCCAGGGAACTCATGATAGACAAGGATCTCCAAATCCAGGGAAAAAAGAAAAAAGAACTGTGGAGTATAGATGTTGAATGAACCATACTATTTCTTTTGTTTTTGGTGCTGATGTTTTCTATTTTGAGGTTTTTCATCATTGCTCTGATTTTTCTCTTATAACATTACTAATGCAGAAATATGTTTAATGTTATTATGTGTGTATGTGTATATGTGTGTGTGTGTGTGTGTGTGTGAGCACTCGCGCATATATACCCTATATCAGATTACCTGCTGTCTAGGGGAGGGGTGAGGGAGGGGAAGGAAGGAGAAAAATCTGAAATTGGAAAGCTTGTATAAACAGAAGTTGAGAACTATCTTTACATGTAACGGGAAAAAAATACTTTATTAATTTAAAAAAAAGAATACAAAAGCATATGTCCACAAAACCCAAATAAATTATGAACAGATAAGGTCATATTTTTTCTAGATTTTTTATTTAAAAATTTTTTTTTTACATATTTAAAGTTTTGGGTTTCAAATTCTATCCCTCAAGCTCCCCTCCCTCAGGGGGTTAGCAATCAGATATAAGTTATATATATGCAATTATGTAAAACATTTCCATATTAATAATTTCATACAAGAAGACTTAATAAAAGAAAAAATGGAAGAAAGTGAAAAGCAGTATGCTTCAGTCTTCAATCAATATTAGTTCTTTCTCTGGAGGAGGATAGTGTTTTTCATCATTAGTCCTTTGGGATTGTCTCAGATCATTGTATTGCTGACAATAGCTGTCATTCACAGTTTTTCATCAAACAATATTGTTACCATGTACAATGTTCTCTTGGTTTTGTTCACTTCACCATGCATCAGTTGATATGTCTTTCCAGGTTTTTTTCTAAAATCATCTTGCTTGTCATTTTTTATAGTACAATAATATTCCATCACAATCAATCATTACAATTACAGCTTGTTTAGCCATTCCCCAATTAATGGGCATCCCTTTGACTTCCAATTCTTAGCCATAAGGTCATACATGCCTAGATCTAAGGCCATATTTTAGATCTAGGCACATAGGGCAGTGCTTATTCTGTTTTTCAGAAAAAACATTTATTATCCATATGTATTTAATGCAAGACATCATACCAAGGATACATATCCTTTATCACCTGAAAGTTACAAAGAAAGCCTACTCTATTTTTTTTTTTTGGTGAGGCAATTGGGGTTAAGTGACTTGCCCAGGGTCACACAGATAGTAAGTGTCAAGTGTCTAAGGCCAAATTTGAACTCAGGTCCTCCTGAATCCAGGGCTGTTGTGCTATCCACTGTACCACCTAGCTGCCCCAAGAAAGCCTACTCTAAAAGCAATAATACCAAATATGATTCACCAGAAATTTGTCACAAAATTGAACCCCTACTAGGATTTGAATCAATTAACTAAGTTTACTTGTATCTCATAGTTGCTATAAAGAATTCTATATTTCTTTTCAAAAAGACCAAAGCAATCAGTAATTTCTGATGATGGTTACATTCAGGAGCCATAGGGAGCTTAACTTATTCTTTCATTTTCTTTCCTTTTCCCCACCCAGAGGTGGTGCTTCATGAAAAAGAACTTTTAATTTACAAAGTACCCAAGCATTTTATTTCAAAAGAGAAGAATATATCATACCACTGAAGTTGGCAAATGAGTTGTTATTTATCAGTCAACATAATCTTATGAAAAACATTCAGGTTGTATATAGTTTGTTTTTAATGCAGTTGGATTTTTAATGCATGTAACTTCCTCATCAAGATGAAAAACCACAAGAAGCAATTGAAATGTTTGATTCGGCAGAGCCATTTCTTAAAATGACCCAATAGGCTTTCAAAAGTAAATCTCAGGAGTATATATTTCCCTATTCACACTGCTGTAGTCATGGAGACCAATCTCTGGTGCATATAATGGTGTAACACCACATCTTCCTACCCCACAAATTCCATCGTTACCATGGAGACTACTAGTCACTAGCCTTGCTATTCCTCAGTGTTCCCAAATACCACTGATAATTCAGTTATGATTCCTCTTGCCTTTGGCATAATGAGGGCTTTCAGGCAGTGCCAGGAAAACCCTTGGCATATTGCACCAAAAATTAACAATGCATTCCCAATAAAAGCCATGCAACAGACACTCTATGTAGAATTATTTTCTTTGAAAACATTTCAGTGACCTTTAAAAATATCAAAATTAGTTTATAATTCTTGAATAAACAAATTATTTTGTGGGGGCTTTGATTGTTTTTTTTATTATACAGCTTTTATTAGAAACTGAATAAAATGAAAAAATAGGAAAAATCAAGAAGCAAATCAGAAGCAAAACATTAAAGTCAAACTTCTTTCAATAAAATTAAAAATCAATTTTAACAAAATTATAAATCTATGACTGTGTTTCTTTCTGATCTCCTTTCTGTCAGTAGACTTTAAAAGTTTCATTGACATTATTCTTATTGAGTATTGAAACAAAGTATATTTTCTCCTTCAAATTCTGCTTTCTTCATTTTTTATCACTTCATCAAAATTTCCATATTTCTTTACAATCTTCACATTTGGAACTTTCAAAATGCAAAAATATTCCATCACATATTATTTATAATTTATTCATAGCCTTTATATAAATAATTAACAGTCTGTTACATTAATATAATTTATTCAGTCATTCCTCTTTTCATTAAATACACATTGTTTCCAGTTTGGGGAAAATAAACTTTCATGAAATAAACACCTACTTTGGTCATCAAGTCATAAATATTCTATGTAGACAAGTCCTTCACTCCCTTTTAATCATATATCTACTGTATCTCTTTTTTTAAATGACAATAAGCCCCAGGAAGCATTCACACTATTCAAATAATAAACACTTAAAAAGGAAAAAAATAATCATTGACTCTGAGTCCCAGTTCTTTCTGAAAAAATGCTATGGTGGATTTCCAAGATGGGGACCCTCCTGAGAAAATTCAATCACAACACAGAAACATTTAAACTCATTTGGGGAATGAAAGCAAACTCTTCCCCTGAATAGATTAAAAGAGGCAAAAAGAAAAGGCATAAAGGCTCAAAGAAGCATAAATTCAGATTATGGAAGTTCCTTTATCAAACCTAGGGGACTGTCTCCAGAATATGAAGAAGTTGAATTATATTTCTACATTTGTATTTTCATTTTTTTCTAAAGGGAATCAAATAGTAAACAACTTTATTTCTAAAAGACAACTAGCAACAAAGTTGTTTCTTTAAGATCATCTTCAAAAAAAGACTAAAGCAATTTAGAAGAGCATGGAATCCAAATTCCAGTACAGATTATCATCTACAGAGAAATACACAGAGGACAAAAGTTGGAATATTTGAAAGAAACTCTACTCATATGACATTCTATCCTTTGATCTTTAAAGCATATCTCATGGAATAGGATCGTCCCCAGGGAAGCAATAGATAGTCCTCTAAATTCACTATTTGTCTCATGAACAATATTTATAGACAATGTGGCACATACATAGTCAGAGAATCCAAATCCGATTCTGGACAGGGCTTTTAAGATCAGATAATCCAATCCATGGCTATGCAGAACATTCCTCTGTATCTAGAACAAGGGATCATGAAGTTTCTATCTGAAGACCTCCAGGTAGCAGAAGCCCCCTTCTTCCTCACATAGTCTATTCCATTTGGGGGCAACTCCATTACTTAGGAAAGTTTCTCTTAACAAAAAATTCTACTTTTCCTCTGCAGCTTCCACCTATTACTTACTCCCTTCTGGAGACCCTCTAGGTCCAAACCAATTGATGAGAATACTTCAGACACTTGAGGATACCTGTGTAACATCTCCCTCTAAATCTTAAGGCTACCCAGGTTAATTCAACCAATCATTCAACCAATTCAACCAAAAATTCAACTATATCATAGTTTTGTGTCATTTCCTTTACTAAAATACAAGGATATTGTGGCTATAGGATTTCTCAATTAATGTAAGAGCACTGTTAAAAAGGGAGTTGAAGCCAACAACTATCTAGTTTATCCAGAGAAGCAAAGGAAGAACTGATGAATTATATAAAGATTCAGTTTTGATATTTCCTTCTTCCCATTCTGATTCTCATCCCATTCTCACCTTTATTTTGCAATTATAATCACCAACAGAACAAAACATTGAAAGAGAAAGAGGGGTCATAAAAATCTATTTTTAAGTATGAAGTATTTATTTAAGTATTTAAGTATTTATAAGTATGAATTTTATTAATAAAATATTTTTCTCTCTTCCTGAAAAGCAAAATGGGTCTTAGGCATGGGGAAGAACTAATTGTTTAATCCAGTGTTCAGATGTGGTGGAAATAGAGAAGCAATACTACTACATAACAAAATAGCTAGGAATGTGAGTGAGTAGGCACTAATGATATAACCAATATCAACTATATTTCTGAGGACTCATAACACGTAGGATAACCACAAATCAAACCAACATTTCTTAAGATCTTGTCTACTATACTCCAGGTTATTGGACAGGGTGAAGGCATGAGTTCAGTTTTGGAAGGAAAAGGCTTATGTAGAATATTGGGTTTGAGCTAAGCTTTGAAGAAAACTAAGGCTTCTGAGAGGCAAAGGAGAGAAGAGAATGGATTCCAGGCACGTAGGGAAAAGCTAAGTAAAATTATGGAGATGAGACACAAAAGTATATATCAGCAACAATTAAAAAAGCCAATTTTGATGGACCAAAAATTGTGTATAGAGGGCTAATAAGGTTGGGAAGGTAAGGTGAAGCCTGGTTTAAAAGACATTCAATACCATGAGTTTGTAGTTGAACCTGGAAGTATAGCAAAAAGGAAGCCACTGAAGTTTGTTGAATAGGTTTATTGAACTACAAGTATTTCACTTTGGCAGCTATTGTAGATAAGAGATTAGAGGGCAAAGATACATGAGACAGGGAGATCAAATAGGTTATTTCCATAGTCTAGGTGAGAGTTGAAAAGCGATTGAACTAAGGTGATGGTTGTGTGAGTAAATAGAAGGAGATAGTTATAAGATATGCTAAGGAGGAAAAAATGGCAAGATCTGGCTTCACAGATCACACATAACCTATCAATATTGATGGGTTAAAGATGTCTCTGAGGTTGTGAATCTGAATGACCAGAAGTGTGATGGTGACCTTGACTGAATAGGTTTACTCAGAAAAGGGATGTTTGGGGTATTTGGGGTGAAAATGAGTTCTGTTTTGGACATGCTGCATTCAGGATGCCTATGGGATATCCAGTTCAAAATGTCCAACAGGTGGTTGGAGATATGAGTCAGGAGGTTAGGGCTGGATATACAAATGTGGAAGACATCTGCATAAAAATGAAAATTAAACCAGTGAGCAGATAAGGTCACCAAAAGAGAATATATAAAAAAAGAAGAAAAGTACACCCAGGAAAGTACCTTGGGAGGACATCCATAGGTAGAAGACTGAGAAGGAGTGGCCCAAAAAGTAAGTAAACTGAGGGAAATGTCAGAGAAAAACAGAGAGATACACACCAAGAATTAAGGGTGGTAAATAGTGTCACATGCGCAAAGATTGAGAAAAGGTCTTTAGACTTTGCAATTAAAAAAATCACTGGTGGAGACTTCCAGAGTGGAGCCAAGATGGCAGAGGAAAGATAGTGAGCTCTCAAACTCATGACACAATCGCTCCAAAAAACATCCAAATAACGTCATAGGAAAATGCCTTGAGCAGCAAAACTCACAGAAGAATGTGCTGAAATCATCTTCTAACCAAGAATGGCTTGGAACGTCAGAAGGAGGCAGCTGCTGTGCTGATACAGGAGTTGAGCCCAACCCCACAGTCACCCTGACACAGATCCAGTCTCAGGAAGGCCTCACCAGAGAAGGAGACCCCCAGAGCCTCTGAATCAGCTGAAGCACCAGTGTCGTTTGGAACTAAGCTCACAGTCTGGTGAGAGGGCCAAGCTCTGGGCAGGGGGGAGACTACAGGGGTCTATGCTGGTGCTGAGGCAGAACTTGGGTTTTTCACCCCTGCTGGGAACCAGGAGGTAGGCTTGAGTAGCAGTGGCCCAGGTGGGGGAGGGGCACAGGCTCATCAGAGCTAACCACAACACACAAAGCTGGTTGATTAGCAAGTTGGTCTGGGGGTCATCTAGGACCAGGAAACAGGCCAAGCAAGTGAAGAACCTGATCCTCCTTAAATCATACCACCTGGGACTTCTTAAGCTTGGGATACTGCAGCCCGGAAACAGTGCCCCACTTTAAGGAGCTAAAAGTCAAGTAAAAGAAAGGCAAGATGAGCAAACAGAGAAAGGTGAGGACCATAAAAAGTTTCTTCAGTAACAACAAAGACCAAGGGGTACCCTTAGAGGAAGATGTCAACATCAGGGCCCCTATATCTAAAGCTTCCAAGAAAAATATGGATTGGTCTCAGGCCATAGAGGTGCTCAAAAAGGACTTTGAAGATAAAGTTAGAGAGGTAGAGGAAAAAAAAATTGAAAGAGAAATGAGGGTGATGCAGGAAAGACATGAGAAAAAAGTCAACAGCTTGAAAAGCCAAATGGAAAAGCTCTCTGATGAAAATAATTGCCTAAGAATTAGGATTGAACAAATGGAAGCCAGTGACTTTATGAGAAACCAAGACACAATAAAGCAAATCCAAATGAATAAAAAATAGAGGGCAATGTGAAATATCTTCTGGGAAAAACTGCTGACCTGGAAAATAGGTCCAGGAGAGATCATTTGAAAATTATTGGTCTACCTGAAAACCATGATCAAGGAAAGAACTTAGACATCATCTTCCAAGATATTCTCAGGGAAAATTGCCCTGACATTCTAGAAGAAGAAGCTAAAATAGAAATTGAAAGAATTCACCAATCACCTCCAGAAATACATTCCAAAACGAAAACTCCTAAGAATATTATAGCCAAATTCCAGAGCTCTCAGGTCAAGGAGAAAATATTGCAAAAAAAGAAAGAATTCAAGTACTGTGGAGCCCCAGTTAGGATAACACAAGATCTAGCAGCTTCTACATTAAAGGACTGGAGGGCATGGAATATGATATTCCAGAGTACAAAGGAATTGGGATTACAACCAAGAATAACCTACCCAGCAAAACTCAGCATAATCTTTCAGAGGAAAAATATGGGACTTTAATGAAAAAGGGGACTTTCAGGTATTCATGATGAAAATACCTGAACTGAATGGCAAATTTGACTTTCAAATACAAGACCCTAGAGAACTATAAAAAAGAGTTGGGGGACATACCTGGGGTCATACAGTGGGTGACTGTCTTGTGTATGAGGCCAGGTTTTGGCTGGGATCCCCCTGGGTCCAGGGCTGGTGCTTTGTCCACTGTGTCACCTAGATGCCCCATGATGACATCCTTAGGGTTAAATTGAGGGTGAGGGGAATTCACTGGGGGAGGGGGAAGGGCAGAGGTAAAATCCTACATGAAAGAAACAGGAAAAGGCTTATGGAGTGGGGGAAGAGATGGGAAAGGAGCAGGGCAGTAAATGAATTTTACACTCATCAGAAAAGGCTCAAAAACCTTAAACTCATCAGAGTTGGCTCAAGGAGGGACTAACACACACACCCAACTGGGTGGAGTAATCTATTTAATCTGGGCAGTAAATGAGCCTAACACTCATCAGAATTGGCTCAAAGACCTCAGTCTCATTAGAATTGGCTCAAGGAATGTACACACTCGATTGGGTGGAGTAATCTCTCTAACCCTGCAGGAAAATAGGAGGGGGAGGGGATAAAGAGAGAGGGGCAAAAGAAGGAAAGGCAGAGTGGGGGAGGGGACAGACAGAAGCAAATCCTTTTGAAGAGTGATAGGATGAAAGAAAATGGATAATAGAATAACTATCATGGGGAAGGGAATAGGATGGAAGGGAAACAGTTAACAATAGTAATCATGAAAAAGAGGAAAGGGGGAAAAACTGTACAAAAAATATTTATAGCAACTCTTGGTGGAGGCTAAGAATTGAGAATCAAGGGAATGTCCATGAATTGAGGAAGGATGGAAGAAGCTATGCTATATGATTGTGGTGGAATGGTCTTGTGCTATAGGAAATGACAAACATGATGATTCCAGAAAATCCTGGAAAGACTAATGAACATTGATGTATAATGAAGTGAGCAGAGTTGGTAGGACATTGTGCATAGTGACAGCAGTATTGTTCAGTGAGCAACTGTGAATGACTTAACTACTCTAAGCAATGCAATGATCCAAGACAATGCCAAGGAACTAATGAGGAAGCTTACTATTCACCCCCATAGAAAGAACTGATAAAAAGAACACTTGTGGATTGTACATGTATAACCTGGTTGCAATCTTGTGGAGTGAGGAGGAAAGGGAGGGAGGGAGAAAATTTTGGAACTCTAAATCTTATGAAAATGAATGTTGAAAACTACCCTTACATGTAACTGGAAAAAATAAAATAATTGTTTGTTGCTAAATAAATAAACAAACAAACAAATAAATAATTAAATAAATAAGAAGTTACTCCCTCAAAAAAAAAGTCACTGGTAAACTTGCAGAAGACTTTAGGTTAAATGATTGGAAGCCAAATTGCAATGGGTTCAGAGGTGAAAGGAGAGGAAGAAGAGTTTATGAAAGACAGACTTCTCTAGGCTTTTGACTATGAAAGGAAGAAAAGTTATAGAACACTATTGTGAGGGAGTGGTATGATCAAGTGAGGATTCTGTAATGAAAAGACAGACCTGAGCTTTTTTGTAGGGTATGAGGAAGGACCTAGTAAATAGGGAGATATTAAAGTGATTATAAGAATCCACATTAGCAGTGCTTAAAGCATCATCTGCTGGACTAGAAATCAATCTGTGATGTTTTGATTTACTTATTTCAGCCTTGGAAAATCAATTATTGCCCAGAGAAATGTTTTATTCATCTATTAAAATCTGCTATAGCTCCACCCACAACTGCCAAATGAGGGTAATCAGATTCTGAAAAAAAAATATACAGTTACAATAAATAGGAAAGAAAACTGATTCCCTCTTCATTTTCTCTAAGTTACCTTGAGCTTCCCAGGAGAGGCCAGTCTAACAGTTTGAGGAACAACCTGTCTGCAGCCTGGCACCAAGGTTAAAACTGGTTCTACTGTTTTCTCAAAGAAATCAAAATGACAAATCTAAAGACCTTCTCTAAGTGAACACCTTTGCTTGAATAAATGGCATCTCATTCTGGTTTAAAACACAGACAAAAGAGAGGCTTTTATAGAGGAAGGAAGGGTCAGGTTTTTAAGCTCTCACACCAGCACAAAGCATTCTTTTCCATGCATTTAATCAGTATATTTCTTCTGAAAAGTCTCCTTTTAAATAGAAAATATTTTGAACTAGTGTCATTGTGCCTTGAATGAAAAATAACTTATTAGACATTCTTTTTCTACTCATTAGAGCCCCCTTTATTGGGAAAGGGAGGGAGGATGGAAGTTGATGATTTTATCAAGTTAATGAAAACACAAAAACTACAAAAAAACTAACTGGTAACATCCTTATAAATGCATGACATGAAAGGAAGAAATCCTGAGTCAATTTTCAGATACTTAATCTTTCTTCATTAGACTCTTATCATTCGGAATTTTAGCAGTAGAAGACACTTCATAAGTGATATGGTACAACCTATTCTTGAACAGGAACCCTGGCTATCTAACATCACCATTAAATGACCATCTAGCTTCTGTTAAACACCTCTAGTATTATATAACTTTCTACCATCTAAGGCAGTCCATTTCTACTTTGGAAAAGCTCAAATTGCTGATAAGCTTTTCCTTACATCCAATAAAAATCTTCAACTTGTTCTACCATTACTATTTAATGTTGCAAGTACTCTAGCTTCAAACAAAAGAAATCTTAACTCTAATGTACACATTACAGCCTTTCAGATAGGTGAAGGTAGCTAACATGTATACTATCCTCCCTAAGAGTTTTCTTCCTTAAAGATCTCCCCATTCAACTCAATCAATCCTTGTATGGTGTGGTTTTGAGTCTGATCACCAGCCTGGTCAACTTCTTCTGTCTATGGTCTAGCTCACTGGAAAACTAAACCACAAAGCTCTTCTTCTCTACTTATCACAGTATTAAGAGGAGTAAAGGTATGGATTAAACCATTTTTCACCTTTAGTCATGTGAATACTTTAAAATTCCTAACATTTCAAATATTGGCTTACTTAGGCTCATCAGTATCCCAATAATAAGATATAGGTGGACTCCATTTTAAAAATCCATAAAACAAAATCCTGACAATGAATATTAAGCCAAGAAAATGAATACTGTTCAAGAAAAAAATTACCAACTAAGGAAAATGCTCTATTAAGAACCTGGAAAAAAGCCTTGATAAATATAGACATCTCTCTAGGATCTTTATCTTTTTTTTTTTTTTTTTAGTGAGGCAATTGGAGTTAAGTGACTTGCCCATGGTCACATAGCTAGTTAAGTGTTAAGTGTTTGAGGCCAGATTTGAACTCAGGTACTCCTGACTCCAGGGCCAGTGCTCTATCCACTGCGCCACCTAGTTACCCCCTCTCTAGGATCTTTAAAAAAAAAGTCTCAAGTGTTATGAGATAATGTGAAGAGTAAATGTATTGTATCTAAACTTTCAAAGACTACTGCTTTCATCTGTTCAGAAATCATTGGTCAAAGGAGTATGAAATTAAGTACGGGTCTTTATTTGGTCATGCTAAATATCACAGCCTCAAAATATAAAGAAGGGGAGAAGAATTTGTGTATCTCACACCAAACTGTTTGCCCTTGCTGGACATAGTCAGTTTATATTCTATCATCCATTTCCTGAACACACAGTGAGTAGGAAAAAACTACTCCATATTCCAATCTAAGATAAAAAGTAGCATATTGCCCTGGAAAAAGGAATGAAGTTAGAGTGCTCAGACCTGAGTTCAAATATCAGCTCTTATAGGCATTAGCTATGTTTCCTTGGGCAAATCCTTTCATCAGCTTGGGCCTGGGAGTAGGAGGGGAGGGTCAGGTAGGAGTAGGAAGGGATTAGACTAGATGTCCTCTAATATTCTTTTCCAGTTTAGATCTTTGATCATCCTATGGTTCACTTAGAATGTCTTCATAGCCCTTATCTATATCAATCAATAAATCAACAAGTATGTATTAAGCACCTGGGTGTTGGACACCATACTAGGTGTTTGGAATACAAGTGCAATGAATTAAAACAACCCCTACTCATAAGGAATTTACATTCTAATGGGGAAGACTAGATAGATAGAGACAGAGATAAAGATAGAATTGGGGGAAGTGTCATGGGGAGGGGAAGGGAGGAGAAAAGGAGAGGGGGAAGGAGAGGAGGAAGAGGAGAAGGAATATAAAAAGAATAAATAAATATAAAGTAAATACAAGGTTCTTTGAGAGGGAAGTCACTAGTAATTGTAGGACCTTTAAAAATTTGCTCTCCACTGCCATAGTCTTTAAGAACCCATCATCGTTTCCATAATATCTTGTTGTTGTTTGTCCTTCTTGCTCAACGAGCTCAAAGAATGACATCACAATGTCAGGATCAATGTACAGTGTGTCTGGCTGTGGCTGATCATACCAAAAAGAGCTAGGAAGTCTTTGCTACAGGTCAGGCACAAATAGTCCATATGACCATTTGGGAGGAAGCTGTCTAAATTTTCACATCTTACATTTCTTTTGAGCTACTGAAATTCTGCTTTGCTCATAGAGCACAGGGCCTTCTTTGATGTGGACACATAGGAGATATTGGCACAGGATCATGTAGCAACTCCATAATATAATGAAACATCACAGCAGACCTTCATAATAGCGTAAGTCTGTGGGGGAGCATCAAAAAGGTAGGAAAACAGATACCTCCTTATTTTACAATTTCAGAAACTGAGTCATGGAAAGGTGATGTGATTTGCCATCACACTAATAATAATCAGCAGAGCCAGAATTTGAACCCAAATCTTCTGAATCTAAAACCTGTCAGTTTGTCTGGTTCCCCCCTCTCCCCACTAACCCATGCTGCCTATCTCCTGCACAGTTTTGTTGTATACTAACTAGTACTTGATAGATCAGACTTCTACATTTTTTACATTGTTGGAACTCTTAAAACTTTACCCCAGTGTTTTAGAGTGTCTTTGTTACTACATCACCTAAACAGAGAAGTATCCCTTGATAAAGAGGTGATGGTATATTGGCCTGAAGGATAAGCACTCCAAAGATAGCCTTGACATACACACCAGTTAACAACACTCTATACTGTATCAGATTCAGATCACTAAATGCCAGATTAAGGAGTATCAGGCAGTTTAATTCAGATGTTAACCCATGGGGGGCAGCTAGGTGGCGCAGTGGATAAAGCACCAGCCCTGGATTCAGGAGAACTTGAGTTCAAATCCTCTCAGACACTTGACACTTACTAGCTGTGTGACCTTGGGCAAGTCACTTAACCCTCATTGCCCTGCCCCCCCCAAAAGATGTTAACCCATATTAATTGTTTTCCCTTTACTATAGAATACATGCATCCTCTAAGGTATAAGAAAATTGATGTAAAAAATATACATACATACATACATAAACACACACACACATGTGCGCACGCAAGTGTGTGTGTGTGTGTGTGTGTGTGTGTGTGTGTAGAGAGAGAAGAGCAGAAAAAAAAAATTTTTATTAGAGTGAGTTATTTTCCTAGACAGGATATGGCAGTCAGCCAAGAAATACCAGTTGTTTGGGATGTGTGTGTGCGCCTACTGTGTGTGTCTTAAATAAAATCTCTCTAGAGAATCACCAATTAGAGAAAATGTGTATTTTGGGGCACTAGTTGTCTTCATAAATTTTAGTCATGCATTTCATATGGCTATCTTTTTAACCACAAATGTGTGTTTCATCTAATTGATTCCTGTATGAGAAATCATTTCATATGATAACCTAATATACTTGTTAAACCCTTCCCCAAGTATGTTATGAATTGAACAAAGCTGTTAAAATATAGCAGGCATCTCCCACTACCACTTATACAAGCCTTTTTCTCTAGTCAGGCCAAGCTCCGCACACTCCAAAAAAACCTTATGTTCACTCTGGATTCCTGCCTTCTACTTTAAGCCTTAGCCATTTAACCCAAGGATGATCCATGATCACTTAAAAAGAGAAAAGGTAATGATTATGAGCCAACACAAGTTTATCAAGAATATCAAACAACAACAACAAAAAGAATATCATACAAACTAGCCTCATTTCCTCTTTTGATGGGCTTATTAGACCAGTAAACTAGGGACATGCTAGATCTCACAAAGTTTCTTCAGATATCTTTATAAAAAAGATGAGATGTGAAGTATAGGAGAGCACCATTAGGGGGATTTCGAACCAATTTAATTTCTAGGCCCAAAGTTTAGTGAATAATGAATCAAAGTCTGCCTGGAGGAAACTCACAAAGCTCTGCCCTTGGCCTTGCTCTGTTAAGAATATTTTAGTGAGTTGGGTGAAGGCAACAAAAGCATGTTGATGAAATCTGCAGATGGCACAAACCTGGGAAGCATAGCTAAAATGTTAGATGACAGCTGGGGGAAGGGAGTGCTAGTAAATGTTTAACAACCAGCCCTCCAAAAAAAAAAATGTTTTCTCAATCACTTTCTTAAGCTAGACAATCAACAAAACAAATAAACAAAGTCCTAATATGTAGTGTTTAAAGATTTCCAAAGAATAGTCACACAGAAAATTTTACAATGGACTCTCATGAGTCTGTTTGATTGGCTCCAGCATATTGATGCCCCTAAATGACAGGATCCACAATGAGCCCAATTGTTAGAACTTTGAGCCATATCTAGTAAGATTAAATTCAATGAAGGTAAATAAAATACTATACTTAGAATTGAAAAATTAACCAGGATGGAAGGGAAATATAAAAAACAGCCTGAGGGGCAGCTAGGTGGTGCAGTGGATAAAGCACTGGCCCTGGATTCAGGAGTACCTGAGTTCAAATCCGGCCTCAGACACTTGACACTTACTAGCTGTGTGACCCTGGGCAAAGTCACTTAACCCCCATTGCCCCGCCAAAAACAAACAAAAAAAACCAGCCTGGGGATTTTAGGGCCATACCATTTTCTGTTTCTCTTAGTGATGGAAGTTATCAGCAAATTAGCTGATATCATGTTATATTTTTTTAATGCTTTGCGTATGTTTTTGAAGCTCACATTAATCCTCTATAATGGGGCAGCTAGGTGGCACAGTGGATAAAACACCAACCCTGGATTCAGGAGGACCTGAGTTCAAATCCAGCCTGAGACACTTGACACTTACTAGCTGTGTAACCCTGGGCAAATCACTTAACCTTCATTGCCCCACCAAAAATAAATGAATAAACAAAAATAAAAATGAATCCTCTATGACCCACAACCACAGCATTTAGGAGATAAATGTGCAATTATAGTAGGCATTCAGGTCTGACTTAAATACAGGACTCTATTCATTGTATCACCAGCTGCTTTAGTTCAGTAGAAATGGGACAATCAGATGATGAAGTGAAAATTAAACAAACTCACTTTGAATAATTGGCAAAAGTTGGAGATAAAAAAATTTAAATGAGACCAATTATAACAGCTTTTGAAGCAAGAGCTGGGAAATGTTTCTCCTAGTCCATTATGTAATGGGAAGCCAGTGTAAGGATCAAAAAGGGAGGTTAGAACAGAGGGTGAAAACAGTAACTCTGGAAATGACATTAAAGGAGTCATTCTTGATATATCCTTGACCAGGGAGATTATCAAATCTTCCTTTTTCACATTCAAGCCCTTGCTTGGATTATTTTTTTTGGAGTATCACAATGATATCCAGAAATGTAACACATTCATACACAGCACAGGTCAGTAAGCAAGTATCTATTAAAAGCCATATGATAATACTCCTTAGCCTTAAACATGTAAAAAGAAGTGAAAACCAAACAGATTTAGAGCATACCCTCTCCTCTTGCTTTTCATTGCAAGCAACAGGTTTTAGTTACTAATGGTTACTATGAATTGAAATATTTTCAAGTCAGAGGACAAAAAGCTTGAAATATGAACCCTTTTTATCATATCCTTACATATGGGAAACATTGTGCCCAAAGTTATCTTCTAGGAAGCAGTGAGGAGGAAGAGAATGTGTTCTTCAAACACATATCTGTTATATGACAAAAAAAAAAAAAAACCCAAACCAAAAACCTCACAATTTTAAAAAATCACTTAAATTGATCAAAATAGCTGCTTCCTGCCAGGCTGTTGTCTGTTACTGGACGGAATGCCAAAGTTTTTATAACCAACTGACTTTGCTTGATTTGTTACTAAAAGGAACTTCACTTTATTTGTTATTTATAAAATGGAAAGTGTATTTCATTGTGGTGGGGGATGGGTTAGGGTGGAGTTGGGAAAGGAAATCTGGGTTTGTTATTTGTTTGGGGTAGGGATGTCCCAGTGAGGACACTCCCTTTACCAATGATATCCACAACTGTTGTGCATTTTATAGTCTTAAATAGTAGCCTATGGCATTGAGAAAATAAGTACCTTGCCCAGGGTTGTAGAGCAGCGAGTGTGTGTCAGAAGTGGGATTTGAAGCCCAGGTCTTCCTAATTCCTATAGACTAGGAAACCTCCTAGACTATGCCACACAACTTCTCCTAAGTATCTATATCCAAATGCATAGGACTAATGTGGTAATAACAATGCAATAGGGTTAAATGTTACTAAATTTTAAAAAAATACTATCACTGCTGGTTATCAGAAAAGCATTTCAGTACATGATGAAATATATCTCAACTTAGATTACTATCATTTTGCAGTTATTACTATATTTCTTTATAGCCAGAGATATGCAGCTATATCTCCAGGGTATTGACAAGGAATAACAGATTCTATTCATAAAAAATATGCATCTTCTAAACCAACTTCAATTACTTTCTGGCAAGGAGAACATTAAATAAAATCAGTTTTCTAAATCTTTGGTTTCCATTCTTTTCTCAAAAGAATAGACTGTCTTCCTGTCATTAGATTATCTGATGCATTATTTCTGAACTATGATCCATGATACCCTAAGACCTTGAAGCAAGATCAGTTGCCAAGATGAGTTGAATATTATATATAATAGAACAGTAGCACCAACTATTTCCTGATTTAAAAAAAAAAATCTTGCAAGTGCTAACTTTGCCAGACTTTTTCTATCACTAGGGCCTCTAAAAGGGTTTTCTCACTGAAGGAACAAGGCTTCCATTAAAAATAATTATATTTTTTAACAACATTACCTCAGATCACCAGTCACATGGTCTTTAAAACAACAAATATAACTGAAGACATTATGCAATTTGAAACGCAATTGCCTAAAAACAAACCCCCCCAAAATCCGCATACCCTGGGTACCCTCGTATTAGAGCAGATTATATTTTGGCATCACATGAGAGAGAGACACTGATGATCAACATTATATATTCCTGAAAGTTCTAGGCCTCTACTGTACCCTTCAAGTTATGTCTAGGATTGAGATGGCAAAATCCTACTAAATCAATACTCTAACTCTTAGCAGATTGGTGGAACTATCTATGGCCCCAGTTCTCCATTCTAGTTTAGTCCCTTGGGCAAAACAGCTAACAAGAACTTCTGGTGCAACATTTAGCCAATTTAAAATATC
Organism: Dromiciops gliroides; assembly: GCF_019393635.1. NCBI lineage: Eukaryota > Metazoa > Chordata > Mammalia > Microbiotheria > Microbiotheriidae > Dromiciops > Dromiciops gliroides. Next base: position 573,244,492 of record NC_057861.1, on the reverse strand, counting down.
CTCATAAATTACAGCCCTCAACTTCCCCCTACCACCACCACCCCCCAACTCCTACTTCAAAGATTAGCTGGGAATGAAAGCTTTTTATAAATTATTCTTCTTGAGGTTTACATAATTAATGCATGTCTAGCCAAAATAAACAATGAGTCTTTAATTCCATATTTATAGTTTTGTTGCTGGTTTTGTTTTTGTTTTGCTTTTAAAGATTAGGTAGACTCATGTCATTTAGAAAAGAAGGGAATACTATCCACCTCCAGAGAAAGAACTGATGTTGATTGAACACAGACTGAAGCATGCTGTTTTGCACTTTCTTTTCTTTTTACTTGAGTCTTTTTGTATAAAATGACTAATATGCTAATGTTTTACATAATTGTACATGTATAACCTATAACCAGAGTTGCTTGCCACCTCAAGGAAGGGGAAGGGGAGGGAGGAAAAGAGAGAGGGATAGAATTTAGAACTCGAAACTTTAAATAAATAAATAAATCTAGAGACAACATGGTGCTGGGGGGGGGGGGCGGGGGCTTGTGTTAAAAGCTCTCCTAACATTTAATATTATTTAATAAATGCTTACTACCTAAAAAAAAGAAGGAAGTTTTGTTTTGGGGTTTGGTTTTGGTTTTACCAAAAATCAAGGGAAATGCTGCAATTGTAAAATATATTTCCACAATTAAATACAAAGTAACTTTGGTTCATTTAGCCAGAGAATGAGTTATGTATGGTGATGGTCACTCAGCACTTCTGAGACACTACAAAAAAAAGATTTTAGATGGGGAAAGGGTCAAGAGCTATGATTTCATCAGTGAAGATAACTCTCTGTATGGAAACACTTTCTAGACTGAAAATTGAGTTTCTTGTTATTGTTGTAACAAATATTAATAAAGCACCTTATATTGTTCAGTCTTTTCTAGTCATGTTCAACTCTTTATGACCCCATTTGGGTTTTCATGGCAAAGACACTGAAGTGGTTTGCCATTTCCTTCTGCAACTCATTTTACATATGAGGAACTGAGGCAAACAGGGTTAAATGACTTGCCCATGGTCACACAGTAATTGCCTGAGATTTGATTTGAACTCAGGAAGATGGGTTTTCCTGACTCCAGGTCTATCTATTTTGCCACATTGCTGTCCCTAACTGCCACCAAGCTACAGTGAGAGACTACAAAGAGAGAAAAAAGTAAGGTCCTGGTTAGAGTTTTGATGTATACCCATAATAAGGGGATGTGAAATGGAAGTGATCCATCAAAGAATACTGAGAAAGTATAATTTTTAAAGTAGGAGAATGACAAAGAGTGCTATTATGAAAACCCAAAAGGTAGACAATAGGGCCAAATGGTACAGATAAGTCAAGAAGGATAAGAATTAAGAAAAATCCATCAGATCTGTTAACAGAATTAAAGAAATCAATATTCTTACTTTTTCAAATCAAGCAACATTACTTCCCAAGCAACTACCATGCACAAGGGCTATAAAGAAGTAAAAGAAATGGTCTCTGACCTCAGCATTCAATAAGTAAGCTATCTGCCCTCCGTACACTAATAAGACAAAGCCATATATCCTAAATATCAGATGAGTGACACAGACAAGGAGTGTCATAATAATCCAGAGGTGGAGAAATAATTGTGGGCTTGAAAAGTAAAGAACTCCATAGACTAGGTAGGACTTTAATAATATAGGTAATGAAAGAAGGGAAGAATTTAAATTAGAGGAAAAAAAGGGTTAGTTCAATTTCCTCTAAAAATAATCAGCTTGTTTCCTCCAGTCTTAAAGAAGTAACACTTAACTTATCCAGTATTGTCAATGTGATATGATTCAAATGAATTCCTTTAGACAAATTATTTTTTCTTTTATGTTTAACCATTTTTAATGAAAACAATTCTACAGTATATTGCACATGTTCCCTTTTTTAAAGGCATAATTACTATGAGAAAAACTTGAGTTTCCAAGGTGAATCATATTAGAACAATTTAATTTTTCTTTCTTATAGGGTTATTAGATAGATGTGATGGATATATATATATATGATAAATCAGGGACAGTCTACAATTGTACTATGCTGATAAATAAAGCATTTAATTTAGTATTTCACAATATAATTACTAATAACATGGAAAGATGCAGGTTACATAATAGAAGTTAGGTTAGTTCTTGAACAAAAAGCCCGAGGGTTGTGATTATTGATCAGAGAAACAAAAATTAAAACAACTGAGGTGCCACCTCATACCTATCAGAGTGGCTAATATGACAAAAAAGGAAAACGTTGGATGTTAGAGGGGATATGGGAAAACTGGAGCACTAATCCATTGTTGGTGGAATTGTGAATTGATGCAACCATTCTGGAGAGCAATTTGGAATTATGCCCATAGGGCTATAAAACCACACATACTCTTTCAGCTAGCAATACCATTACTAGCTAGGTCTATATCTCCAAAGACATTCAAAAAAATGAAAAGGACCTATTTGTACAAAAATATTTATTGCAACTCTTTTTTTTGGTGAGACAATTGGGGTTAAGTGACTTGCACAGGTTCACACAGCTAATAAGTGTCAAGTGTCTGAGGTCAGATTTGAACTCAGGTCCTCCTGAATCCAGGGCTGGTGCTCTATCTGCTACACCACCTAAGCTGCCCCAGATTGCAATTCTTTTTGTGGTGGCTAAGAATTGGAAATCAAAGGAATGCCCATCAATTGGGGAATGGCTAAACAAGCTATGGTATATGGTTGTAATGTAATATTTTTGGACTATAAGAAATGACTAGCAGGATGATTTCAGAAAAACCTGGAAAGATGTACATGAACTGATGCATAGTGAGATGAACAGAACCAGGAGAATGTTGTACACAGGAACGATATTATTCAATGAAGAACTGTGAATGACTTAGCTTCTCTCAGCAATACAATGATCCAAGACAATGCCAAAGGACTAATAACTTGCCTCCAGAGAAAGAACCGATATTGATTGAATACAGACTGAAGTATGCTATTTTTCACTTTCATTTTTTTCTTTTGAGTTTTCTTATACACAATGACTATTATGGAAATTTTTTACATAATTGCATATGTGTAACCTATATCTGATCGTTTACCATCTCAGGGAGGGGTTGGGAAGGTAGGAAGGGATATAATTTGGAACTCAAAACTTTAAATAAAAATGTTGTTGTTTTTTTTAATTGGGGGAAAAGGGACTATATTTTACTCTATTTCTTATCTCCTCTGCCTAGCAGTCTCAAATATATAAATGCTTATTAGTTTAATTCAACATGACCTTATTAACAATAGAAAATCAAGAGTAAACAATCAACAGTGAAAAATTAGACAACCATGTGGACCTAAAAAGAGATGTTAAAATCAAGTATTGAAAAATATTTTCTACACTCAAAGCTAAACCTCAAAATAATCTTTACGAAGATCTGGGCTTTCACTAAAAATAGATTGTTCGGGAGCCGTTACATACAGCAACAACAAAAGAGGCAGCAGCAGACACTGAGCTGCACGGCCAAGATGTGTGACTTCACAGTGGATCAGACTGCTGAGTTCAAGGAGGTCTTCCAGCTGTTCGACTGCACGGGGGTTGGAAAGATCTTATACAGCCTGTGTGGTGATGTGATACAGGCCCTGGGCCAGAACCCCACCAATGCCAAGGTGCTCAGAGTCTTAGGGAATCCCAAAAGTGATGAGATAAATAAATGTGAAGGTGCTGGACTTTGCTACAGTCTGCAGCATTGGCAGAAAGTGTTCAAAGAATAAGGACCAAGGCACATAAGAAGACTACGTAGAGGGGGTTCGGGCCAGATGGTACTGAATGGCCGAGAACAAAAGTCCCCTTTCCACAAGGAATCCCCTAACTTTCTCAGTATGAAAATGATCCTCTCACCCCTGAAGCAACTAACTATGTTGTCAGGGTTACCAAAATCCTTCCTTCCATCCCCCATCACATGTCCTCTTCAGCCTACCTGCTCTCTACTTTCACCAAATAAACTTGCTAACTGCTAAAAGAGAGAGAAGAGAGAAGAGAAAAAGAAAAAAGCCCTCTCATTTATACTTTGTTAAGCTGTCTACCATATTCTTATTTTGCCTGATAATTTTCAATTTCATTTAAGTATTTTTCTTTTTCACTAAATGACCTTAGTTTTATTTTCCTTTTCTCTAAAAATTAAATGATCTTTTCCCTGCATGAAATCCCTTTTAGATATACATCATGTAAGGGAAAGAATAATGGAATCAGAATCAGAAGATCTAGGTTTCCATCCTGTTTAATTAGCCATATGATTTTCCAAAAGTCATTTAATTTTTCTAAGTCTGTTTCCTTGGGATACAACAGTTTTGTAAGGTACACAAGGCAGGTCTCAAATGACATCATGTATGTGTTTTCTCATCTATAAAATGGGGATAATAGCAGCATCTACCTCCCTGGATTGTAGTGAACATAAATGAGATAATATTTGTAAGGCATTTTGAAAACCTCAAGGTACCATATAAATGTTAACTCATTATTATTTTCATTAAAAACGGACCCTAATCTCAAGGAGTTTACAATATATTTTGAGGAAACAAAATTATTCCACATGAAACCTGTGCCCAGGTCAGGCCACAACTAGAATAACTGTGATTAGCTGTTGTGTACTTCATTTTAGCAAAGAATCTGTTGGAATATATGAAGTATAAGAGGGTCATGAGAGGATTAGAAAAGATGCTACTGATATAGGGTAAGGAAAAGGTGACAAAACATGGATGATGATAGTAAAGGAATTTTGTTTGAATATTTCCCTGGAAATGAGAAGAATTTAGTGGGACATGTAAGGGGGATGTAGTCTTCAAATAGTTGAAGGGTTATTATATGGAAAAGTGATTAGATTTAATTTGATTAACTCTATTGAGCAGAACTAGGAAGAATTCAACATGTATTAAGCACATTTTAAATTGAAGGCATTGTGCTTTTTACTAAAGGTATACTAACAACAATAAAATAATCTTTGCATGTATTTTCTCCCCTGACCAGTAAAATGTAAACTTCTTAAAGACAAACAAATGAGTAAATGCAAGGTAATGGGTGGGGGAGATGCTTTTAAGTAAAAGTGGTATTAAAACAAAACAATACTAGTAACTGTCCAGAAGTGGGATAGGTTACTCCAAATGGCAGTGATGTCTACTGCATAAGATAGTTATTTTTTATTTGGAATTTTTTTCAATTATCAAGTATTTATTTTTCTCCTCCCCACTGGAAAATAAAAAAGATCTCATAAGTATGCATAGTAAAGCAAAACAAATTCTCACATTTTCCAAGGAAAAAACATGTCTCATTTTGCATGTGTAGTCTTTTGCTGCTCTGTTAAGAAGTGGTTAGCATTTTTCATCATTAGTGCCTCAGAATCATGGTTGAACATTGCTTGGATAAGAATCCTAATTGTCTTTCAAAATTGTTCATGTTTGCAATATTGTTATTATTGCATAAATTATTCTCTTAGTTCTACTCATGTCACTCTACAACAGTTTATACAAGTCTTCCCTGGTTTCTCTGAAGCCATGTCTTCTTAGTTCTTAGAGTTAATCAACTAGCATTTATTAAGCACTCACTATATGCCAAGCACTATGGTAAACACTAGAGATACAAAGAAAGAGAAAAATCAGTCACTACTCTCAAGAAGCTCAGTCAAATGGGAAAGACAATATGAAAACAATTATGTACAACCAAGTTACATATAGTATAAATTGGAGGTACTTTCAGGAAAAGGCATTAATGTTAAGGCAAACCAGAAAAGGCTTTTGAAGAAGTTAGGACTTAAGCTAAGACTTGAAGGAAAGTAGACGATGGAGATATGGAGGGAGAACATTTCAGGCATAGGGAACAGTAAATGCTTGCAGTCAGAAGGGAGGAACAAGGGGGACAGTGTTATTAGATTTCAGAGTATGTGGAGGAGAGTAATATATAAATAAGGGTAGGAAGGTGTCAAGTTATAAAGAGCTTTGAAAGTCTAATAAAGAGTTTTGCATTACATTATGTTCCATTACATTCATATACCATAATTTGTTCATTTTCCTACAGGTAGACACATACTTTCCAGTTCTTTGCTACTACAAAAAGAGCTGCCATGAACATTTGTGTGCCTATAGGACCTTTTCCTCTTTCTTTGATCTCTTTAGGGCACTTAATCAAAGGATATGTACAGTTTGGCAATTTGAGGAGCATAGTTCCAAATTGCTTTCCTGAATGACTATACCAAGTCACAATTTCACCAATAGTGCATCAATGTTCCAGTCTTTCCACAGCCCCATTCCAACATCTGCCATTTTCCTTTTTTTTACTAAGTTTGCCAATCTTATGGATGTACATGGAATCTTGCAGTTGCTTTAATTTGCACTTCTTGAATTTCTGGTGATTTGGAGAATTTTTTCATTTTTTATAAGTTTGGATTTCTTACAGGAGGGATCTTGAAGAAGAGACTAGATAACATCATCAAGGATACCATAGAAGGGATTCCTGTTTGGGTCTGGGTTGAACTAAATGGCTTCTGGTTAGTAGGAGATAAGGTTGCATTGGTGATGTAAATAAATTATATTGATCAAAGCATGGAAGGCTTTAAGTTCTGAAAGGAGTTGAGATGATTCAGTAGGCAAATTGAACCTTTACATATTCTTAAACAGGGAAGTGATATGAGAGAAGTAGGATGGGTCAGAGGAAAATGAGACAGATGCAAATGGGGAGAGCAATAGGAATCTTGCTGGAGTAATCCAGCTGTTAAATAATGAGTGTAGACCAGGATTCCTTAGACATCTTTGTGTCAAGGGCCTCTTTGGCAGTCTTTCACCTATGGATCCTTTTTCAAAATAATTTTAATTCATAATTGAAGAAAATGGAAAATTAAATCATTCACCCAAGGTTAAGAACCCCTAGTTTAGCTAATGGACAATCAGAAGAGAGAAGAAAGGTTAAATATGATTGACTTTTTAAAAGCATATCATCTTTTAGAATTTTAGGAGATGACAGCCTATCATTTAGACTAAAGTATAGGGAATGAGGATTTAATAAGATATATGTTCAGTAGTTATTTTTAAAAGTAAGTAATTTATCCTATTCTATTTCCTTAGTCATATGTACAAAATAAAAATCTGAAATCCAATGCTCCCTCCACCCCAAATCAACTTAATGGGTCACTCTGGGAATGATTACTCTAAAAAGAGACAAGTACATGATTTTTTTTCTAAGTCCTAAATGTGATAACCTTTCCACTTTTCCAAAAGCATTTCTGCCAATTTTCATTGCTGCCTTGTTGAAATGGAAAAATATAACCATTCAAACAACCTGTCAGGGCAGCTAGGTGGCACAGTGGATAGAGCACTGGCCCTGGAGTCAGGAGGACCTGAGTTCAAATCTGACCTCAGACATTTGACACTTACTGTTTGACCCTGGGCAAGTCACATAACCCCAATTGCCTCACCAAAAAACAAAAAACAAAAAAAAACCTGTTGTAAATCTCTTACCACAAATTAGAATTAGTGCATAAGAACATCCAGGTTGGTACTCTACCTTCTCAAATACTAGGGATTTCAGCTCCAGTTGCTTAAGAATTGGTCACCATGGTCTCACTCATAGTTACTGGTTACCTTCTCCTGCTGTCCTCCTATTATTCTGGGAACTGCCTCCCTCCATAATCTGACTAAATCATGGAAAAACAAGCATAGCTAAGTGAATGCTATTATTTGGATCCATGTATTGGGTTTGAGTTTGTTTTATAGGGGAATACAGAGAAGTGGGGATCTGATTCATTTGCTGACATGATATCTAACAAAATAAATGAAGAACAACTGAAAGGTTTTCAGGAATGACCTTCTTTGCTGCCCAGGCAGTCTGATGATTCATTACATATCTGTTACTTCATTTCCCTGGTCAGATAGCTAGCTTTTCATGGGATGCCTTATGGAGTAGGTAAGGTTCTCCTCTTTGCTACACTGTACTCCATCTTAGGATAAGGAATTGATCTTAAAGTATTACCTAATAGAATTCACATTCATTTAAGACATATGCTATTTCTCTATCAGAAAGCCTTTTTCTATTTGGATGCCTTCTGGCTATCAGACAACTAACAGATGCCCTCTAACCCTAACACCTTCTGTCAGAATTCTTGGCAGGATTCTAACACCTTCTAATAGAGCTCTCTAATCCTCTGTTTTCTATCAGAACACACCCTCTAATCCAATTTCACAAAAGCAACTAACATTTTGGAGAATTAACTGGTACATATAGCTAAGCACTTAATGGTGAAATGGGACCAAAATAATAACACTCTAAAAGAGTTTAATGCAGTTCATTACTGAAAAGCATTCTATAAACATAAATAAATTAACAGATTGTTGAGAAACAATGGCAAAAACCATGAATTAGTACTTGGTAATCCAGGATCTCTGCCATGTTTCCCAGCAATCTGCCAAGAAAGAAAGCCTTGTTTGAGCCTCTCAACAATTGTGAAGTATGCGCAAAGATTTGGTAAGCAGTTTAGTTATTGGGCTTCAGCCAGGAAGCTCCATTTAAACTCACAATCTTTCAGAATATTATTACATTGGTCCCTTATCACTACTTACTATACCCATCAAAGCCCACATACATTGGTTTATTCCTCTCCAAAATGTCACTTGCCTTTGTGTATTTACTTACATGTTATCAAATTGTTAGGTATATGAAGAAAAAAGAAGAGAGGGGAGTCATTGGAGGCAGAGACAAGTTGGTAGTCCATTGTTAAGTCAAGGTTGGGATTAGTGAGATCTTTTACAAGGCTAGTGGCAATGAGAATGGAATGAGAATTATTGAGAAAGTAAAATTGATAGAATATGGGAAACTTTGGGGCAGGAAAGAGATAAAGACAGCACAGGTTATTAAGTGTGAGTACCTTAGTGTGAAAGGTGGCACCATTGACAGAAATGAAAACTTCAGAACATATAGGTTGTAAAGTAAATATAAATGTTGTTTTGGAAATGTTGAGTTCAAGGTGTTATTAGGATTTTCCTCTCTCTACCTTTCCTTTTGTTTCCTCCTGTTAATTCTGTTCAAGACTGACCTGAAAAATTATAAACATAGACTAATATAAAGTGAAGTATACATAGTACACAGGAAAACAGTATGCATAGTAACTACAACAATAGGAATATAAATGATAGAAGGAGTAATAACAATTGTTATATAATATTTACTATGTACAAAACTCTTTTTAAAGAACCTTACAATTATTATCTCATTTGATCCTCAAAACAACCTTGGGAGGCCGGTGCTATTATTATCCCCATTTTACAGATGAAAAAACTGAGGCAAAAAGGAGTTAAGTGATTTGTCCAGGACAGGAAGATGAGTTCAAATCACAACCCTGGGGAAAGTCACTTAACCTCTCTCAGACTCAGTTTCCTCAACTTTAAAATGAGGATAACAACAATATTTACCTCAGGACTGTTGTGAGGTTTAAATGAGATAATGTGAAGTGCTTTGCAAATTTTAAAGAGTTGTACAAATGCTGGCTATTATTGTTATTAGCTTTGATGCCTCTTAAAATATAATACAATATAGGCAGAATTCCAAAGAAGGTAATAGATATAGACCTGAAGTCATGAAGACCAGTGTTCAAATCCTGCCTTGCATCTTAGCTGTATGACCACAGGCAATACATTAAACAGATCTTAGTTTCAGTCAGTTCTCTAAGATCATAAAATATAGATGACCACCTTGGAGGACATTTCCACACAGTCACAATAATGGAGCAACTACATTTTAGCTAATATCCATCCTGCACTTGTCTTTATTACTTATTAATGATATTGAAATCTGTACTTCAGGTATCTAAAAAATGAAGGAATTAATGGATATAACTCATTTATTATTATCTATAATTTCTACTAATTCCTCTTCAATCCCAACCCTAAACCTTATCAATGTCTTCACTGTCCCACTATCTCTTATTCATTACTTATCTTGCCCCAATATGCACATGTTTAACTTACATTTTTATTCAATCTAACCTTATGCAAAAAAAAAAAAGTGATGAGAAAAAAGTCCAATTGTCTAGTTGATTTAGGATCATAAATTTAGAGATACAAAGCAGCTTACAGATTACCGGTTTTTGCCTTATTTGCCTAAAGATGAGGAAACTTACCCTGAAATTTTAAGTGAAAGATAGCAAGTAGTCAGGTGTGATTTAAAGGTTGGGTAGAAAAGTATTTCATACAATTTTTTTTTTTTTTTTAGTGAGGCAATTGGGATTAAGTGACTTGCCCAGGGTCACACAGCTAGTAAGTGTTAAGTGTCTGAGGCCGAATTTGAACTCAGGTCCTCCTGACTCCAGGGCTGGTGCTCTATCCACTGCGCCACCTAGCTGCCCCCTATTTCATACAATTTTGACCACCCAAATGGCATTTAGACTTCAATTAATTTATACATATTGGATAATTACCAACTTCATCATGTAAATGATTTAACTGTGAAATGTTAATCATCCTCCCTTACCCCTCTCCTATAATTTTTTAATCCCATAAAAAGGACTGAGTACAAATAAAAGGAATAAAATGCTCATCTCCTTATTTTTATTATCCAATTACTTTTTCAGCAAGGGTTCCAACTTGCCAAAATTTGAGCGAGCTTAATAATAACAGATATGTATTTAAAGATCTTGCAATTAGGTTTTCCACTAATTACACCTGTTCTTAATGGCCTTGTTCTTGACCAAGTACTGTAAAATTATCAGATCTATTTGCCCTCATCTTCTGGGACTAGGCAGCCTCCAGGAATGTTAATTAAACTTGGCACATCCTATCTTGTGCTTACTTTTAAAATTGAAGTGCCTTATCAAGAGCATTAGAGGTTAACACTGTATCTACCTGCTATTTCTCTAGTGGCCATCACGTAGGTACACAGACACTTAATAGGATAAAACAACCGACAAAAATGACTGTTGAAGAGGCCTGCAAGCTTTAGAAAGCATAAAAAATGCTTAGAGATACACTAGAAGAACCCTTAACACTTAGATAGCATTCCACTTAAGAAACCTTAGCATATATGATGGCATTTATTGCTTCTATTAGCAAAACACTTCTTTGGTAGTGTTCTGTTGCTGAAATTAATTTTTCTAAGAGAATCTCTCATAAAGTCCTCACTTAAAAGTGTGGCATGTAGGTATTATCCTTATTTGTATGATCTTTCATAAAATAGGAATGGGTACATCTTAACAGCATTAAGTGAAAAAGATAACAAGCCTGGTTCTGTTGCTGCTGAATTGTGTATTCTTGATTAAATCATTTAACCCATTGTACTTTATTTGTCTTTCTGTAGAATTTATCATTCTAGAGCCTTAGATTCACTACATCTCATAAATGGTAGAGAGAAAAGTAAGAAGGTGCATTATTTAATCTATAAATATCTGAGTGACTATAAGCTAAATATTTATTCACTGATTATCATTATTTTTTAAACCAAGGCAATTGTACCTGACTGTAAAAAGTCTTACATTTCCTCCTGGTTGCCTCTATTTTTCACCCTGTTATTATTATTATTATTATTATTATTAGTAGTAGTAGTAGTAGTAGTAGTAGTAGTAGTAGTAGTAGTAGTAGTAGTAGTAGTAGTAGTATTAGTGAGGCAATTGGGGTTAAATGACTTGCCCAGGGTCACATAGCTAGTGAGTGTCAAGTCTGAGGCCGAGTTTGAACTCAGGTCCTCCTGAATCCAGGGCCAGTGCACTGTGCCACCTAGCTGCCCCACTAACTGCCTCTATTTTTAAACAGAACTTTGTGTTTTTGCTAGTGGCTGAAATAATATTGGCTACAGCTAAAAATAAAACAAAAATATCAGTTAAAAAATTGTAGACATCCTTAATTTTGTTTTGCCCACAGACAGTTGAACAAACTTCATCAATTACCTTCTTTTTGAAAATTAAATATTGCATTAAAAATCCAACAGTAAACAGCAGTACAAATAAACAAAAAATAAACCACTTGGTTAGTAGGTATTTACATTTAAGTTAATCAATTTTAAAGCACAAAGTAACAGAACATATTTTTATTTTAGTAATAGCTTTTTTAATTTATATCATCATTTTAAAAACACCCCTTTCATCTGCATACCCAGGATCCATTCTTTGAAGAAAAAAAAGAAAAGAAAGAAAAGGAAAATAATAGGTCAGCAAATTTAACCAAGTGTAACAATAAATTAAATGTTCCATTCCTGTGAGCCCCCACTTCTGCAAATAAAATAGGGAAATCTGTGTGTTTATTTTTTTTTAATTTTCTTCTCTGAGGCTGACTAGTCATAAAAACTTTTGTTGGTTTTTGTTGGTTTTTGTATTTTTCCCAATTTCATTGTTGTAGCCATTACTTATATTGTTTTCCTGGTTCTGGTTACCATATTCTGCATCCATTCAAAAAAGTTCTTACATTTCTCTGAATTTTTCATATTTATTATTTTTTACAAAGTAATATTTTGTTATGTTCATATACCCCAGGTATTTAGTCATTCTCTCATTGATGGGCATTTATTTTCTTTGTAGGTCTTTGCTCTTTTAAAAATGCTACAATAAATATTTTGGTTATATAGGGACTTTCATTATATTTTAACCTTCTCCGGTTATATGGAATGGAATCTCTAGGTCAAAGAATATGGACATTGTAGTCACAATGGTAGGACCAATTTACATCTAATGTAACCGTAGAGTTACTCAGCCTGTCTTTTCACAATCCCTCCAATACTGACTATTCCTATCTCTTATCATCTTTGACACTTCATTAGGTGTGAGATTAAACCTGTTATTTGATCTGCATTTGCATTTATTGTTAGTGACTTGGAGAAATCTTCTGTAGTTATTAGTTTGAAATTGATTTTCCATTTGATAATTCCTCACTTCCTTTGACCACTTATCCACTGGGCAATGGCTCTTAGTTTCATATATTTGTATTAGTTCTCTATCTTAGATATTGACCCTGTTCAAAAATATGTGATATAAATATTTTTTCTCTCCGAAATCAACAACCTCTCTCCTCATCCTAGCTACCTAGATTTTGTTCATGTAAAAGCTTTCAACATCATACAATTCAAAATAACTATTTAATCTCTTGTAATTGCTTCTATCCCTTGTTTAAGAGCTTATCTCTTAATAGCAGCAAAAAGTACATGATCTCATTCTCTCCTAGTTTGTTTTAGTTTTTTTTTATGTAACCTTTAATAGTAATAGTTGCTTGCCCACTTTGGGCATATCGTGGTAATAATATAACTTGTTGATTCAAAATGTAATTTCTGCCACATTCTTATATGAAAAGAGGAGTCTTCCCCTTGTCCAATACTTGGCCTAACACTTTTATATTCCCTCAATCATCCCCCATTATAATATAACCTGGCTGCTGTCTTGTGGAGGGGGGAGGAAATGGGAGGGAGGGAGAAAAATTTGGAACTCTAAATTTTATGAACATGAACATTGAAAACTACCCCTACATGTAACTGGAAAAAATAAAATAAATGTTTGTTGCATCCCGCATTATAATTTCTTGTCTATTCAGCCTTGTTCACTTTTCTTCATATGATCTTAGTGTGTATTTCATTTCTCTGCTTCTATTTCTGCTTTTTATTAATTTATAAGAGGTCTTTCCAGGATTTTTTTATTTTGCTGGTGGTCTTAATTACATCACTATATGACAATGCATTGATGTATCTCTCAATGTAACCTTCCCTCTATGGCTGGGTGTTTAGATTGTTTTGAGTTTCTTATAGTTGTATAAATAATACTATGCTTATACCTGTCCTACACATTTCTACTTATTTTGTATTAGCTGTTTACATGTAGTCACTATGTTCCTATCTTGATCATAGGCAATGTCCACATCTTCTTATTCACCAACATCTAGAACAATGCTGTGCATGGACTAAACAGTTAATAAATGTGTACCCATTTAACTTTGTAAGCAAAGCTGCAAACTTATGCTGATAGGCAGAATTTTAAGTGTTATACATGAGAGAGTGTTTTAATAAGCTTCCAGAGCAAACCAAGATTTTAGGGTTTCCTTTGCCACTTAAGTTTGATTCTATTATCTCACAGTCTTTCAGGGCAGGCTGGCTAGGAGGAAGATGAGGAGTTGGATATTGAAAATATTGTTTTTCCTAATTTCTGATGCTCAATTAATCTTGTTCATTCAGTACATAGCCATTCACTTGCTTTCTACTTATCTTTTAGAACCATTTCTATCTTATTGTGCTTTGTTAAAGGAAAACAATTTGTCACATTGAATTATATTTCCTGTATCAAAATATTCTTACTGTACCATCACTTAGCCCTCTTTCTCCCTACTCTCCCTCTTTGTCACCCAGTCCTCTCACTCTTTCTGCCTCCCTCCATCCCATATCTTGAAAACCGGAAACTACTATTAAAAAGCAAAGGATTGTGTCATTTAAGGGCAAGAGACAATATGCAAGAGAATCCATGAAAATTATATTTTAATGGAATGGGTTTCATTTTTACTGTCTCCTTTTTCATGAGAATCAATTGCTCACCATAAGGATTGCAATAATTGTTTTTTAAATTAATGTCACAGATCCAATAGCTTATTCATTACCTCTCCATCAGTTCCCTTAACACATATGAGACTTGGATGATGATATACCAAAATAATTTGCCAAATTAGGGAATATGGACAAGATACAACTATACATGTTTCAATCCAAACTATTGAGTGCCTACTTTATCCCTAGCATTGTGCTAAGTGTTCTGTGGAATGCACCAATGTAAGGAAGTTCCAGTCTCTCCAGAGAGAAACAGAAACCAATAGAAGACTGTTATAATGAACACAATTAATGATGAGTCAGTTTGGAACATTCAAGAAAATTGTTATCTTAGAATCAGGAAGAGCTAGAGTCGAATTTTCTCTGTTATACTTACTACCTCTGTGACCCTGGACAAACCACAAGACTACTTTGAGTCTCAGTTTCATTATCTGTAAAATGAGTAGGAAAATTTCATCTAACTCATAGGTTTATTATGATGATCAAATGAGGTAATATATGTGCAGTGTTTTGAAAACTTTATTCAGTGCTAAATTGTATAGTATAGACCATGAATGCTAAAAGAAGTAGAAGGGGGTTGGGCAGAGAGAGAACAAGCATTTATTAAGAATCTACTATGTGCCAGATACTGTGCTGAGTGCTACATATAAATTAGGAAAATTTAATTATAGTAAGATTTATGCAATGAAAATCCATAATAATTTTTTCTGTTTCCTTAACTACACACTTTTTCAGTTTATTGTTATGTTTTTGTTGTTTATCCTTCATTCTCAAAGAGGACCATGACATCAGGGTGATGCAGTGAACTGAGTTTTAAGTGAAGGAGGGCTATGCAAGGTCACCAACCCCACTCTCTCCTCCAGAGCCAACTATGTCCACTGACAAGATATATATCAGAACAACTGGAGATGGCCTCTGATGTTTAAGTGACTTGTTCAGGGGGCACCTATGTGGCACAGTGGAAAAAGGACAGACCCAAGATTCAGGAGGACTCTGAGTTTAAATCTGGACTCATAAATGTGACACTTACTAGCTGTGTGACCCTGGGCAAGTCACTTAAACTTCATTGACCCACCAAAAAAAAAAGTGACTTGCTCAGGATCACACAGCTAGCAAGTTTCTGAAGTGATATTGAACTCAGGTCCTCCCAACTCCAGGAGTTGTGCCACATAGCTATCCCATTTTTTAAGTGTAAAATAACCTGATTTGATGTATGTATGTTTTGTGTATATATATGTGGGTGTACACACACACACACACACACACACACACACACATCTTACATGTATATGATGTTGAAAGAAAGACATCTTCCAAATAATTCTGGAAAAACCTTTAAGGGAGGTGAGCTTTCAGATAAATCTTAAATTTCTCCAGAGAGAGACTGACTTATGAACAAATTAACATATGCACACAGGCATGAACATTCATTTCTTACTATGAGAACAAAATCCAACTTGAAATTTTCTACTAACTAGTTTTTTTTTCAGCCTCAATTTCCATACTTCCAGGTTCTTCCTATCCAAATCCAGCCACAATTTTCTGAGTCTATCACAGCCCCACTAAAAAATCTCCAATGGTTTCCCCTTTCCCCAAAATATCCAATAAAGAAGAATTTTCCATACCAAAGCTAAAAGTTAATTAATTCAGTTCTTACTCAATCTTTGACTTCTCCTCTAAACCCTCGTGTACAAAACAATGTTTAAAAAAACACATGATAGCTTTTCCTTAATATACTCAAAACTTTACATTTGAAACTAGAGAAACATATGGTAACTATTAAATACCTTTCAATGCAAAAAACTTAGTTCTCTTTATTAATACAAGCATGACAAAGCATTTGTTTTAATTTCTTGTTCCAACCAAATTATTAAACTTTTTATATGACTCAACAGTAGACTTAAAGAACATTTTATTTAAAATAATGAATTTACCTTAAATCAGATTTCTGTATATAAACCTATTAGAACTAGAAAGAGATGGGACTAGTAATAGAAAAATTAAAATTCCAAATAAAAATATTATTTCCAAAAATGACTTCTTGGAAATTCTGATAATATTCAACAAGAATAAACATAGTTCAAAAATTAAATTTCCCTTTCTTATTTGAGAACATAGAACAATAATAAAGCAACAATAATAAATTCATTATGGACCAATGATTTTTGCTAAAAATGCAAGGTTTTTTGGAAAGGAGGGGCGGAACCAAGATGGCAGAGGAAAGATGTTAAACTCACAGAGCTCCTGACACAATTACCCCCAAAACAGCCACAAAACAACCCCTGAAGCAGCAAAACCCACAAAATGACAGGTTGCGATTATTTTCCAGCCAAAGACAGTTTAGAGGGGGCTGTGCCAGGCTGTAAGAAGAGTCTAATCCCACAATTGCACCAACACAGTCCCCAGGCAGACTGTGCAGGAGGAACTTACCCCTGAGTCTCTGAATCAGATGCAGTACCAGTGTCCTCTGGAACTAATCTTATGGTCTTTTGAGAGGGCTGAATGGCTGGCCCAGGGGCAAAATATGGGGGTGTCTGCAGGACCTAAGGAGGAATTCAGCTGGTTCCCAGCAGGGAACCAGGAAGAAATCTTGAGGGGCAGAATGCCCAGGTGGGAGAGGGGTGCAGGCTTATCAGAGCTAAGAAGCACCACAAAAAAATTCTGCTGGCTTGATAATTAGAAAGTTGTCTTGAGGTTATCTTCAGACCAGAGAACAGGCCAGGTGAGAGAAAAACCTGCCCTCCCTCAAACCAAAACACCTGGGACCCTCTGAAACTTGAGAGAGTGTAGCTTGGAAGTAGGGCCCCTCTGTAAGAGAGAGTTAAAAGTCAAGTAAAAGACAGCAAGATGAGCAAGCAAAGAAAGTTGAGAACTATTGAAAGTTTCTTTAGTGACAAGGAAGATCTAGGTGCAACCTCAGAAGAGGATAGCAACCTCAGGCCCCTACATCCAAAGCTTCCAAGAAAAATATAAACTGGTCTCAGGCCAAGGAAGAGCTCAAAAGGGACTTTGAAAAGAATGGAGAGATAAAAGGAAGATTTACAGAGGTGGAGGAAAGAATGGAAAGAGAAAATGAGAGCAATGCAGGAGAGTCATGAGAAAAAAGTCAACAGCTTGAAAAAAATCAAATGGTAAAGGAGATACAAAAGCTCTCAGAAGAAAATAATTGCCTAAGAATTAGGATTGAAGAAATGGAAGCTAGTGACTTTATAAGAAAACAAGACACAGTAAAACAAATTCAAATGAATAAAAAAAATAGAAGGCAATATGAAATATCTCCTTGGAAAAACAGCTGACCTAGAAAATAGATCCAGGAGAGATACTTTGAAAATCACTGGACTACTTGAAAACCATGACCAAAAAACGAGTTTAGACAGCATCTTCCAAGAAATTGTCAGGGAAAATTGCCCTGATGTTCTGGAAGCAAAAGGTAAAATAGAAATTTAAAGAATCTACCTATCACCTCCTGAAACAACCTCCAGGAATATTATAGCCAAATTCCAGAGCTCCCATGTCAAGGAGAAAATATTGTAAGCAACTAGAAAAAAGGAATTCAAATACTGTGCAGCTGCAGTAAGGATAAAACAAGATCTAGCAGCATCTACATTAAAGGACCAGAGGGCATGGAATATGATATTCCAGAGGGCAAAGGAACTGGGACTACAGCCAAGAATCTTCTACCCAGCAAAACTGCATAAAATCTTTCAGAGGAAAAAATGGGACGTCAATAAAAATGCAAGGTTTTCATTGTACTGAGCAATGCTAAGATTTGCCCTTCACAAGAAATACATTTTTAATGTGCCTTTACTTATTCAACAGAAGAAAAAAACTTAACCTGCCCTTTAAAGTACTTTACCTCCCAAGAGTCAATTTATTGTTTTTGACTGATTTGGTATCTGTTAACCAAATTAATAGAAAGTTAAAGTAAATCTCAATAGAATTAAATCCTAAGTAAAACTACTGAGAACCCTGGGAGGAACCTTAGCCAGTATCTTACAGTGTTTTGTTTTTTAAAGACTATACAATGATCTAAATACTAGATAAAACAAAGTTAAGAACCTGGTCTGAATCGTTGTTCTATTTTCTGTTAGACATATAACCATCATGGGTCAATAGGGCTTTTCCTGAATCTTTGACAACCCTTATTTCCTATATTCAGGGTACAGAAAGCTAAGAGAGCTTCTTTCCTAAGGAGGATGTCAATGGGCAATGGACTAACACAGGGAAGCAGTGCACCTCCATGCTGGTCACCAGGAGGAGGAAGCATGCCACCCTTTCATCCCTCCTGACCATCCCTCTCAGTCCAAGGGGCACCAACTTCCCTCTTTCTCCTGTCCAGAGTTTGACTGCTACTATACCCAAATAAATGATTCTGCCTGCCAGCAACAAGGATGATGGAGCCAGATCCTCTCTACTCCCCTCCTTCCTCCTCTTGCCATCCATTACAGACTCTGGCCTCAGGGTAGAGGAGTCTGTTTCTTGTTCTTGTTCTGCTCCTCCCTATCAGCATAGCTATCCCTGATGGAGTTCCTGGCCTGGGTTCTCCAATCCTCAGTGCTTAACACAGTACCTGTCACATAGTAAGCACTTAATAAATGCTTGTTAACCTTGCTTGCTGACCTTCCCTACCACCAAGGACTCATGTGGTCAACCAAGTGGAGTTATGGTGTCATGGGTTTTCTGTCTCTTCCATCCTGAAATTTTCTCTGACCCACAAGAAGTTCCCAGTCATAGGCCAGGCTTTAAATTCAATAACTGACAATGACAGTTGTGTGGGACTGTCTTTTAAGTGAACTGTAATGGGGGGAGAATGACCCATGAAGAATGAATCCTTGATGCATAGACAGATATTCCTTGACTGTTGCCAATCTAACACCTGGAACTTCACAAATCATTTTGGCCACAATGACATAGGTGTTCATACTGTGTGGTGACAAAAATCCTTCCAACTGGCTTCAGAGCCGGAACTGATGACTTGAGTCATGAATTCAGGACTGAATTCACACACAGAAAGAACAATACACATCTCCCACAGCCACTCTTGCAATTGTTCAATCTGCAAGCCAAAGATACAAAATTCTCATGAGCTCAAAGTGAGAGGAGGGGGAGGGGGAGGGAAACTGGAGTCCATAATGCATGGTGCATGTTTCTTCTGTATTTATCCTTTCCTGGTATTAGGCAAAGAAGGATACTGAGAAGAGAGCATCCAAGTGACTGGTGAGACCAGGATAGCTATCAAAGACTTCAAAAAGGTCTCTCTAACAACTAGAGTCCATGGTAGTCACAGACAAGTCCAATGTGGATCCAATGCAGGAGATGAGGGCCTGACCCAGGTCAGCAGTGAATTTCCCTGTTAACTGAGACACTGAAATCTGCCAGAAGCCAGTCTAGCTAAGCAAACAAGAAGAGGTCTTAAAGAGAACTCCTTGAGTAGTGAATAGGACTCTGAGGACCAGGAATCTTGAAGCACCCATATGTTCTCTAAATATAAGCCTGTTTCCTAATGAACTCTAATTTTGAGTCTCTTCATATGTACCTTGTTTGTGCATGCAAGGGGAGAATTCACCTGTCACTCCATAGGTGAGTGGATGTTCTTGCTATACCTTCTCAATAAATACCCTTTTATAAAAACTAATAGAGTTCTGGTTGATCAGTATTGGAGAACACCAACTACATAGGGGCTCATTAACCACAATCCCTCGGGGTTAATCACAGGACAACTGCCAGTGCAGTGAAAATTAGCCCAGAGGGGTAATACAGACTGATTTTGTATCCATTGAGAGGTGTGGTTTTTTCTCCCACTTGCTCCCAAGAGTAGCCTCAAGTCAGAAAGAAGTATTACCTTTGTTCTAGCACTCAAAGTATGAAGTAGACACCCCTTTGATTCTTTAAGGGTTTTTTTCTCTCCTTCCCACACTGCCATTTATAAAATTAAATGGGAACATATTTTGAAGCATCAGAAAAGCAGGATAATGCCTCTATAAAACACCTCCGGAGCACCTGGTTTTCATTCTCAGTACAATCCACATTTCAGTCTCGTCATATGAAGTAAAGGTTAGTGCATATTCTAAAATCAGTTTTACTTTCTGTTCATCTTTCTTGGGCCATTGTCTATGAAAAACAAAGATTAGTGGTGGAGTAACTTGTGTTGTTCATAACCATCAAATGTAGCATATTACAAATGCAACCACACTTGCTGAGTCACAAGAGAGTTGTGTTCTAATTCCTTGTCATCTGACCTTGAAAAATGGGTCCTTAACCTCTTTGGGCCTCAGTTTCCTGCTAATAAAAAGATAGACTTGGACTAGATCGTCTCTAAGATATCATTCCAGTTCTAGCAGTCTATGAGTCTATAAATTAAAAAATGAATTATCCAAACTATCTAATGAATTTAGTAAGGGAATACATAAATACTCAATATACCACAAAAGTTCTTTTTTAAAAGTCAATCTCAACCACATGATGCACTTGAAGGAAATACACCATAGCTAGCTCATCTACTTTGTTAAAAGGAAGGGAGGCAGGGAAATCATACAGCAGGGCATACATATGGAATAAGACTTTATTCCTAAAAAATGTAAAAGAGGAAAACAATTTCAGACCAGCTTCAAAGCCAGTAATTAATGAATTGTTGGTTTATTTCTCCCATCAAAAACCAAACCAAACCAAACTAAAACCTGTCTTCTTTTAAAACCAAATTTGGTAATCGTTGTTGCCTGATTCTCTCTCTCTCTCTCTCTCTCTCTCTCTCTCTCTCTCTCTCTCTCCCCCCCCCCATTTCTCTTCTTTCTTCTCCTTCCTTCCCTCCCCTCCCCCCAGGTGTGTATCTCTAGCAAAAATTAAAACTATACTAATAGCCATGGTTCCTTTTAAGGCTTTTGCTGGTGGAGGACCTTTGTTTAGAGGGAAGAAGATAATTAAGGATCTCTTGTTTCCTGAGTAGATTACTATCTCTGACATGGGTTGTTGAAAACTACTGTAATTTAAAAAAAAGAAATCACTCTGATTTGAAGCCAATCCGATAATGAGCTCCTTTGAAGTTAGTTAGGTTAGTCTTTAGAAAACAGATAGGACCATCACTTGGACTGTACTCAAAGCCTTTTTACCTTAGAAGGATCTGCTAAAACTTGTGCTCTAGTAACATAGTCTTTGAGGGGCCAGGTTCCTCTTCATAGTAAAATCACCTATTTTGTCATGATGGCATTCACCAAATGACATCTATTACATGTTTCACTTTACATATTATATAAGGGGAGATAAGAAACAAGGAGAATGATGAGAAGTTGCTACCCTGATCCACCTGAAAAAGAAAATTATAGAATAAGTGAGGCTCATAATACCTTAAACAGAAAAGATTTAGGGCAACACCCCATCAAGAAGAAGAAATTTTTTTCAAAGGATAAACAAAAAATATAAAAGATAGCAAAATGTAATACTTTGGAACTTTAAGTGTAATTAGCTCCTGCAAGCTAGCCTTCAATTATATTATCTTTCTTCCCAAAATAATGTTTAATACTATACAGGTCAACTTTATTTAAAGTAAATAATATGCTGCAATGTGTCTTAAATGTTCAATAATTATTATTTGTGAAGAATGTGATTAGTGGCTAGTATTAATTTTTTAAACAGGCTTTTTCTACACAGTCATTGGAAAGCTCATATTCTCTTTTCCTTTAGAACAATGTATTTAGAAGTTCCAAACTCAAAAATTCATGAACCTGTGTAGAAGACAATGTATTTTCTAGTATTTTTGCAAATTAATAAGCTCCACTTTGCCTAGGGAATAGCCACAGACTTCTAGGATAATTAATTTATTCATGAGAATATGGAGAAATCAGTTGGGTATCTATTCAATTAATTTCTTTTGGCCATAAATATTTCAACCCATTACTTTAATTTGGAGAAGTATACTATAATAAAAAAAAAATTTAGTATTTGTAACACAAATTTTCATTCATCTAATACAAACTCTAAAGTATAATACCTGAGATCACATGATTCCAAACAAAATAGTTCCTCGAAAGATGATATAAGAAATTCAGTCATAAACAATTTCAATTTGATTTTTGCTTTTCATGCTGTAAAGTAATCATGGGAATTAATATGTCTTCCATACCTTAAAGAATTAGAATCAGATCCATAAACTAAACAAAAGGTAGAAGCAATTGCAAACTACACAATAGATAATTTTGATTACATAAAATTGAAAAGCTTCATTACAAACAAAATTAATGCATCTAGAATAAAAACAGAAAGGTTAAATTGTGGGAGTGGGGGAATCTCTGTATCAAATTCATCAGATAAGAATTTGATATTCTAGATATACAGGTAATAGAGGAATAACCAAAAGTCAACAGGTATGTGTGTACACAAACGTGTGTATCTACATTTACATATACTTGTATGCAAAAAACTAGAGCAATTATACAATAGACAAGCAGTCACAGGATATGAACAAAATTATCTCAATAGAATTACAAACTACTAACCATATGAAAAAATTCCCAAAAACTGTTCATACAAAAAATGCAAATTAAAACAACCTTGCCCCCAGTAAATTGGCAAAGATGAAAAAAGATGAGAGTAGTTGATATCTTAGGGGCTGTTAAAAAAAAAAATTGTTGGGGCAGCTAGGTGGGGCAGTGTATAGAGCACCAGCCCTGGATTCAGGAGGACCTGAGTTCAAATCCAGCTTCAGACACTTAACACTTATTAACTGTGTGACCCTGGGCAAGTCACTTAACCCCAATTGCCTCACCAGAAAAAAAAAAATTGTTGTTCAGTCATGTCATGTTCAATTCTTCATGACTCCATTTGGCGTTTTCTTAGCAAAGATAGTAGATGGCTTGCCATTTTCTTCTCCAGCTCATTTTACTGATAAGGAAACTGAGACAAACAGGGTTAAGTGGTTTGCCTACAGTCCCATAGCTAGTAAGTGTCTGAGGCCAGATTTGAACTCAGATATTTCTTACTCCAGGCTCTAAGCTCTGTCCACTGTGCCACCTAGCTTTCCCTTATAGAAAAATAAACATAGTAATACTAATTCATTGCTAGTGGAGCTTTGATTTTGTACAACCATTTTCAAAAGCATTTTGGAATGGAAGGGGGGGAGATATGCAAGTTCTTTGACCCAGAGATTCTACTACTAAGCATATACCCCAAGGAAGTCATTAATTAAATATATAAGTATTGTGCCCCTCTCCCTACTTATTCTTCCTATGCTACTTGCTTCACTTCACCACACCCATGCCCTGTCCCTATAAAGTCTTTCTCTGTGCTCTTTGTGCCTCATTAAAGTGTGATTAACACTGATTAGAGAGATGCAAATTAAAACAACTCTGAGGTACCACCTGACACCTATCAGATTGGCTAATATGACAAAAAAGGAAAATAATAAATGTTGGAGAAGCTGTAGGAAAATTGGAACACTAATGCATTGTTGGTGGAGCTGTGAACTGATCCAACCTTTCTGGAGAACTAGAAAGGGCTAGAAAGCTGTGCATACTCTTTGACCCAGCAATGCCACTTTTGGGTCTTTTTCCCAAAGAGATCATTAAAAAGGGAAAAGGACCCACATGTATAAAAATATTTATAGCTGTTCTTTTTGTGCTGGCAGGGAGTTGGAAATTGAGGGGCTGCCCATCAACCGGGGAATGGCTGAACAAGTTGTGGTATATGAATGTAATGGAATTCTATTGTGCTGTAAGAAACAATGAGCAGCAGGGGCAGCTAGGTGGTGCAGTGGATAGAGCACCGGTCCTGGATTCAGGAAGACCTGAGTTCAAATCTGGCCTCAGACACTTAACTTTGACTAGCTGTGTGACCCTGGGCAAGTCACTTAACCCCAATTGCATCATAAAAAAAAAAGAAAGAAAGAAAGAAACAATGAGCAGGAGGAGTTCAGAGAAACCTGGAAGGACTTGCATGAACTGATGATGAGTGAGATGAGCAGAACCAGAAGAACATTGTACACAGTATCATCAACATTGTGTGTTGATCAACTGTGATAGACTAGATTCTTCTCACCAATACAACGGTACAAGAAAGTTCCAAAGAACTCATGATGGAAAAGGCTCTCCAAATCCAGAAAAAAAGAAAAAAAAAAGAACTGTGGAATATGGATGCTGATTGAACCATACTATTTCTTTTGTTTTTGGTGCTGTTGTTTTTCTTTTTTGAGGTTTTTCCTTTTTGCTCTGATTCTTCTCTTATAACATGACTAATGCAGAAATATGTTTAATGTTTTATACACACACACACATATACATATATAAACACCTATATCAGTATACCTGCTGTCTAGGGGAGTGGGGGAAGGAGGGGAGGGAGGGAGAAAATTCTGAAATTGGAAATCTCATAAAAAAACAAATGTTGAAAACTACCTCTACATGTAACTGGATAATAATAAAATACTTTCATTTTTTTAAGTGTAATTAAAACATTACTGCTTAGTTGCTGCAATTGCAATCTTTCCCAGAGAGTATTCAGTGAACTCCATGTGCTTGCCCTGATCCAAAGGGACCCTTTTGTGATTCCCTCCATTATTTCATAAACAATAAGCACCAGGACTGACACTAACTTCTGTCCCACAACCACCCCTAT
This sequence comes from Dromiciops gliroides, assembly GCF_019393635.1. Classification (NCBI taxonomy): domain Eukaryota; kingdom Metazoa; phylum Chordata; class Mammalia; order Microbiotheria; family Microbiotheriidae; genus Dromiciops; species Dromiciops gliroides. Next base: position 573,219,372 of record NC_057861.1, on the reverse strand, counting down.
GGTGAAAAGGCATAGCAGGGTGAATTCACCAATAGAATTCATGGGTGGCCAGATGAACCTCACATCCCTTTTCAGGAAAGATTTTTCCAGTATTTGAATCACAATAAGTCAAGTAATAATTCAAGACAAAAATAATATATACAACAACTTCAACAATATAAATAGAATGAACAAGTACAATACAACCAAAAATGAATGCTGCAAGATTACTAAATAAATAAATATGGCTCCTAAGAAGAGAAATGAGACAATACCTCCCCCAACTCCTTACAGAAGTAATATGTCCACAGGTATGGAACATTGCATTTTTTCAGCTGTCTTCAATATATGAATTTCTTTTGCTTACTTTTCCCTTCTCCTTTTCTTTAAAAAAAAAATCTTTTTTATATGAGATGTTTCTCTAGGAGAACAGATGAGGAGACAGAGTGAAACTTAAGCAATGTAAAAACAAAAGATATCAATGAAATATATTTCTAAAGAGCTGGCATCATCCTTTTGTGTTAATTTAGGTATTTTTTTCATTTGCATCAGTTAACATTTTAAAAGAGAGACATTGTAGCCCTAGAAAGTAGCACAGAGTTAGAAATCAAGGAATCTAGGTTGGAATCCAGATCTTCTACCTACTGTGATTTGGGGCAAGTCATTTAATGACTCTAGCTCTTAGTATCCTCATCTTTCAAATGAGAGTTGTCGGACTAGATGGCCTCTCAAATCTTTTCCAGTTCTAATCTTCCATGAACCCCTTAAAAATTAATGTTATAATAGATTTTCATCCAATGGAATCAGTCAACCCTGCACAATGATACTCTTCTAAATTATATTAGAAATTTTGAAAAAAGAAATTAATGGCAGTGCAAGTACATAATAATAATAATAATATATGGATATTCTACACTTGGTTACTCTGTCTTATCTATTGGATCTGTTTTTTAAAATAATGCTTTCTCCTTCATATAATTTTATCATTAATTCTCTCTGTATATACACACATATACCACTTCCTTTCCAGAGTTTATATGTACATATGTGTGTATGTGTATATATATATGTATACACACACACATATGCATACATCTCAGAGCCACAAAAAAACCACCTTCCCTATTTTATGGCATCAAGTCCTTGGGAAGAAAACAAGGTATAGAAACAAGCAAAAGCAAAAAAGACAGGAAAAACTAGGGGAAAAAAATCTTTTTTTCTGTGCTCTTTTTTAAAATTATATATGTGTAGTCATGCAAAACATTTCTATATTAGTCAGGGTGTTAAAGGAAACAGACAAAAAAAAACTTAAGAAAAAGAAACTTCAAAAAATATGCTTCAATCTTTATTCAGTCACCATTGGTTCTTTCTCTGGAGATGGATCACATTTTTTTATAAGTCCTCCAGAGTTTTCTTGGATCATTACATTGCTGAGAATAGTTAAGTCATTTACAGTTGATCATCTTACAATATTGCTGTTACTTTGCATACAATACATCTAATTTTGCATCAGCTCATATAAGTCTTTCCAGGTTTTTCTGAGAGCATCCTGCTCATCATTTCATAGTTATTGTTGCTAACTGAATTTCCCTCCATCCTACTCCCTCCCCATGTCATTTACTCTATTCTCTATCTCCTTTCACCCTTTCCCTCCTCAAAGGTAAAACAACTTTATATGGATTCTCTTCCATGCATAATAACTCCATAGGCAACTGTCCATCAATATATGCCTCATCTTACATAAGCTTTCTTTTTAGAATAAAATAAGAACTGGATCCCGAAACACACAGCAAATAAGCCTATATGTTTTATAGGAGCATATTAAGTATTGCTAACAATGAATATTTCATGCTAGAAGGAATCTTAGTTTCACCAATGTTCAGTTGCTATACAAATTTTAGTTCATATTATCATTATTATACTAGTATTAAGTGCTCAAAGGATGGGATAGTAAATTTCATGTAGCAATATGAGCAGACATAGTATGGAGGGTGTCCCAAAAATATATTTTAAGGTTTAAAGCTTAAAACTGCACTGTATCTTTTGAGACACCTTGCTTATACATTGGTAAGTAGATGTATATATTTGCCTTTATGCATGTCAATCATGAAACATACATCATTTCACGCAAACTGAGATTACAGGTGACCTAATGTACATGGTAGCTACAAGTAAGCTGTAACATAAATTTGACAGTGATTTGAATGCAAGAAGATAGTATATTAAGAAAGAAAAACTGGAACACTAATACATTGTTGGTGGAGCTGTGAACTGATCCAACCATTCTGGAGAGAAATTAGGAACTATGCCCAAAGGCCTATGAGACTGTTCATACCCTTTAACCCCGTGGTACCACTGCTAGGTCTATATCCCAAAGAGACCATAGAAAGGGGGAAAGGACCCACATGTACAAAAATAATTATAGCAGCTCTCTTTGTGGTGGCAAAGAACTGGAAATTGAGGGAATGTCCATCTATAGGGGAATAGTATATGAATGTAATGGAATACTATTGTGCTGTAAGAAATGATGAGCAGGAGGAGTTCAGAGAAACCTGGAAGGACTTATATGAACTGATGCTGACTGAGAGGAGCAGAACCAGGAGAACATTGTTTACAGTAACAGCAACACTGTGTGATGAACAATGGTGATAGACTTGGTTCTTGGCAGTGCAACAAACCAAAACAGTTTCAAAGAACTCACAAAAGAAAATGTTTTCAACATTCAGAAAAAAGAACTGTGAATTATGAATGCAGATTGAACCATAATGTTTCTACTTTTGGACTGGTTTTTTTCCTTCTTTTTTGAGACAGTATAGTGTTTGAGAACAAAAAGCACAGATTTAAATTCCAGCCTATTTCTTCATATAGAAAATGTAGTTGGACCACATGATCTCTAATGGTCCTTCCTATTCTCCATGTACACATTGGAATAGGCAACTACAATAGAGTTACACAGAGAATTCAACAAATACTTTTGAAAACAAAAATTAATAATTATTTAAGCAGTAGTTTTCAACTTGATTAGGGGAATCTTAGCTATGAAATTTCCCATCTGGTAATTAGAGCATGGCCTGAAGGTGATGATGAAGAAATATATTAGAAATTTAATCCATAAACCCACATTTGACACACAAAGATTCCCAAATGGTTGCTTTAGGAACACTGAGGTTCCCTAGCATAAGGTCTTTTAACAAACTTCTTTCCTGCAATTTGGAGACATAAAAATTATTATCAGGAAGTTACTTAAAAGAATTCCTAGATATGGGTAGGATGTACAGCTAGGTGGCACAGTAAATAGAACACTGACATTGGAGTCAAGAGGACCCAAGTTCAAATCTAGCCTCAGACACTTACTAGCTGTGTAACCATGTAAAAGTCACTTAACCCCAATTGCCTAAAAAAAAAAAAGAATTGCCCAGTGTAAACTTGGAGAAACATTCCAGTTTTATTAAGGCTACTCAGAGTATTTTCATTTATGAAAACTTATCTCTGTTAATCAGGATCCTCAGCTCTATTCCCAATCAAATCCAAAGCAAGAAATAAACTAAATGCTGAATATGATATGCAGATATCTTACAAAAACTATATATAGCAAAAACAAATCTGTTGGTTAATAGAAACAGAATCAAAGGTCTCCCCAATTTATTTGACTTTCTGATAAACATTTAACAACTCTGTGATACTAAAAATATGATGTACTAAATAGAGTTTCCTTTATGAAAACTTTTCAAAAGGAATCCTCTAAAATCTAAAAACCTTTCCGGACCAATAAATACTTTTACCTATAAAATAAAAACACTATTATGGGGCAGCTAGGTGATGCTGTGGATAAAGCACTGGCCCTAGATTCAGGAAGACCTGAGTTTCAAATCTGGCCTCAGACACTTGACACTTGATAGCTGTATGACCCTGGGTAAGTCACTTAACCCTCATTGCCTGCAAAAACAAAAAAGCAAAAAACAAAACACCATTATTCTTGGAATCACACCAAAGGTTAACCTTGAAATATTTAAACTGATTGGGCATGTAAATAATCTGCTAGTGTCTAGCATCTTCCTTAAAAGGCAAATATAAATTTCGAGAAGATACTTTCTCAATGGAGATTTAAGAACAGTTTTGTAGACTTTTAATCTGAAGCTTTATGTATCCTAACCCAATAAGATACAGGTTTACCTTTGAGGTGCCAAACTAAACTCATTTTAGCACATAAGATGCAGTATCTATTAAATAAAATATGCTTTATATTGATTCTGGACACATTGAGTTAATATAATAGCTCCTTTGAAAAAACTCCTTTATGGGGGGCAGCTGGGTGGCACAGTGGATAAAGCACTGGTCCTGGATTCACTAGGACCTGAGTTCAAATCCGGCCTCAGACACTTGATATTTACTAGCTGTATGACCCTGGGCAAGTCACTTAGCCGTCATTGCCCTGCAAAAAAAAAATACATTGATATGCTTAATTTGGGGGGCAGCTAGGTGGCACAGTAGAAAGAGCACTGGCCCTGGATTTAGAAGGACCTGAGTTCAAATTCAGATTTAGACACTTGAAATTTACTAGCTATGTGACCCTGGGGAAGTCACTTAACCCCAATTGCCTCACCCCCCCCCAAAAAAAATCTCCTTTATGCTTTTCTGCTCAGAATAACTCAGTTTACTCAGTGCGTTCAGTTTGTGCAGCAACAATAGTAAACTAGAAAGCATCAGAGAAGGGCAATCAAGATGGCAAAGGGCTTCAAAATCACATAACTAAAGAATCTGCAAAAGGGACCAGGCATGTTTAAACTGAAGAAGAAATATCCTAGGAGAGGACATAACAGCTGTCTTCCTTTCTTTGAAGAGCTAACCAATGGAAAAAGAATTGACTTTGCAGAATCAGGACCAATAGGTGAAATATGCTAAGTAGGATAGGTATTGCATAAGGTACAAGACTTGAGTTTGAATCTTGCCTCATGAGATACTCACCAGTTCTGTGACTCTAGGTAAGTCATTAATCTCTCTGCACCTCTCTTTCCTCAACTGTAAAATAAGGTGGCTGGACTCAGTGGCCTCTATATGGCCAGATCCTATGGTAAGTAGCAGCGAGCTCAGTTTGGGTCTTTGTAGGAGAAAAGCTTCCTAGTAATTAAACGTGTCTAAAATTGAAATGGCCTGCTTTAGGAGATAAGGGCATGGCCCTCATTTGAAGTCTTTCAGCAATGACCAGAAGACTATTTCTCAGGTATGTTATAGAATATTTTCCTTTAAAAAGTGAGGTCAATATTATTCTACACTTGAATAAAGAGTGATGATAGTCATTTTATATATATTATTATTGGGGGTGGGTGGGATTTGGGGGGGGGGAGTTTGGTGGGGCAATTAGTGTTAAGTGACTTGCCCAGGGTCACACAGCTAGTAAGTGTCAAGTGTCTGAAGTCGGATTTGAACTCAGGTCCTCCTGAATCCAGAGCCAGGGCTTTATCCACTGTGCCACCTAGCTGCCCCCCATTATGTCATTCTTACTTAAAAGGGGTACTCTTAGAGGGAGAGGAAAATACATGGAAATTTTTTCTCAAGAATTTAGTCTTTGAAATTTAGCAATTTAAGATCATTCCTTATATCTGCCCTTACCATTGTTAGCCTATTAATTTTTTTTCTATTGGTAATCAATTGAAGTGCTCATATATTGAACCAAAGGAATAATTTTTTTTCAAGTACTATAAGTTTAAAAGCCTTCAATTTGTATCACTGGAAAAAAGGAAAGGTCAGTAATGTGTGCCTTTGTAATTAAAATCTTCAAATTAAGGTCTATCAATCTACAGTCCTAAAGAGTCATACTCCATGACATTTTTCTGAAAAATAATTAACACTGAGCTCAATATATTTCTATACTTTCATAATTTCAATACTATTGGTACTAGTAATACTACTACTAATAATAATAATAACTCTTTTAGGTTTACAAAATACTTTACATGTATTATCTCATTTGATCCCCACACCAATTCGGTGAGGTTATTCCCTTATTATTCCCTTTTTACAGATAAAGAAACTGAACCTCAGAAGTTAAAACTCACCCAGGATCACATATCAAAGTCTTTTTGGCACTTAGTACAACATTCTATTCACTACGCTTTCTAATCTAGATGCTCAACACAACTAGTTTAAAAGTAGAAAATTCAGGTAAATATAATTTTTATTATTGTAGTTTACAGAGTCAAATAAAGATGCAGTACAGCAAAATAAAGTGTGGGGCTCATGGCCAGAAAGAGTTGGGTTCAGATCATACTGCTGAAATTTGCTTTGTGACCCCAAGAAAATCATTCATTTCTATTCATCTCAAGGAACTCACTAGATATTATCCATTAATTCAAGGGTGGATGAAATGGTCAAATAATTTGGTTTAGGTGATTTCCCCCCACCAAACTGACTAGTCATTTTTAGTATTGTGTAATCACAGCCTTTGTTTCAACATTAAAAAAAAAAACCTACCATTCTCACCAGTGTACACTTGCTGAAAGTAATCTGATAAGAGAAGTTCACTTCTCTACCATAATATAAGTTTCTATAACTCAAGGTATTTTAGGGCTCTACCTGGTCTATTTTTATCTCTCGGTAGACATCACCTCACAGATCACTCCAGACTCATTAGTATTTCAATTGTCTATAAGAACCCCATTATTCAACAATCCTTAATGCTGTCATTTAAACATAATTCCCAATGAAAACCTGTCCCAAAAGAAATGTCAATACAGAACTAGTATCAATGTATATTTTGAATATGCAACCAAACTATGCATATGCCCCTTTACATAACCTGTCTCTTGATTCTTACTTAATTGACCAATACAAATTAAAAAGTCAGGTTAACACACACACACACACACACACACACACACACGTTTCTGAGAGTTTACCATCAAAACGCAATAAGCCAATTAAACTTTATGATCTTACAGCAAACTAATAGATCAATATTACTACATTTATTATTGTTCTTAATCCATCTTTTTAAAAAAAACCATTGACTTTAAAAACTTTATTTAGAATACTAATGGAATTTTAAAACCACCAATCATGACCAAATATATAATAACTCACTAACCAATAGCAAGTCTGTCAATTAATTAACATTTATCACGTGCTTAATATGTGCCAGGTACTGCTGTAAGTTCTGGGGGTACAAAAAAAATTTAGAAACAGTCCCTGATCCCAAAGATCTTAAATCTAACGGGGGAGATAACATGAAAAGAAGTATGTATAAACAAAACACAAAGAGTCATTTGAATGGAATTTAAGTTGTGCATAGTACCTTTAAAGTTCAGCAAACTCAGGTACAGTCAGAATATGAGATAAAATGAATTCTGAAGATTAAACCCTGCTCTAGAAGAAAATACCTAGTCTTAGAAATTTTAATGATATCATTTTAGCTTATTTTAATTCTAATGTGCTTTCAACACGATGGACCCAGAAACTATCACAAATTTGAATTAAGTCTCTGCCACCTAGCTGCCCCTGGATATTGTGTTTTTAAAAATAAGAAGAATGGTTTCATGATGGCATCTGATGTTGCCATCATTCTTCTCTTCCTTTAAATGGATTCACTATTTTAAATATATGTCCATATCTATATCTAAATGTTGAGTTGTGAACTCTTATACAAAAATAGATAACATCTAGTGTCTGCCTTTAAGAAGCTTTAGTCTAGTGAGGGTTCAGAAAAGTAAATATTGTGCAAGTTGCAGCATAATAAATGGCCATAAAGAGATGACATGCTACAGGAGTTTAGAATAGAGACATACCCCTCTCTGGCTCCTACTCCATTCTTCTTTTTAGAATGTAACCCCTTAGGGCAATGACTCTCTTTACCCAGCCTTTCTCTTGACACATAATAAGCACTTAATAAATGCCTTTTCATTCGTTCATTTATTTCTAGGAAACCCATTTCTCTTTTGTACACCTAATGGTTAGAAAGAGCTTAATGTTGCATTAAAATCTGCCTCTGCAATTTCTTTTCATTGCTTCTAGTTCTGCTTTTTGAGGCCAAGGAAACAATCCTAATCTGTAGTCCAAATGACATTTTAAATTCTTGAGAATGGTCACCATGATCTGCCTGTCTTTTCTTCTCCAGGTTAAACACCACATCTCCCCTCTCCTCACCCCACTCCATTATTTCTTCAAATTACTCCTTTATGGAATAATTTCAAGTCCCTTCACCATCTTAGTTGTCTTCTGGATGTGCTCCAGCTTGTCAGTTGTGTTCCTTAAAATGTGGCACTTAAAACTGAATGAAGTAATTCACATGTCTGACCAAAGCAGAATATTGTGTGATAATGACCCTCATCATTTTAAACACTATACTTCTATTAATGTGACTTATGCAGTGATTTTTAGAGGTTCCATGTGTTAATATGAATGTATGGATCACCTGGATTTGGTGGAGCTGCCTTATTATCCAAAGGTATTCTATGAAACCCTGGATTAATAGGAGCAAAAGGCCCTTCAACTGAATTCCACACTGAACCCAGATAGCTAGCAGATAAGTCCCTATCTGGTGACTTCTTTCCCCAGGACAGTAAGTCCCTATCTTATGGGGACATCTAGGAGTCCTCACCCTTGCCAAACCCTTTTTTTGGAATCATGTAATCTTATCAAAGTATTTCTATATTTCCTACATGTTAAACTGCTTTGCATTACATCTATTCTTGCTACAGTATTTGCTTTTGGGTTGATTTGTATCATGCTGATGAAACTGACAAACACCCTGTAACCAGTGAGCAAAGAAACCTTATATACCCTTAGAAAGAGTGAGTCTTTGAGCTCCTTCTTTGGAAGGGGTCTCCACATGATTCATGCTTGCTTGTTCTTGGGACAAATAAAATAGTACTATGTTTTTTCCTGTCTCTGTCTCTGATCTGGTTTTTCTTGTAGGAGACATTATGAAAATAATTTCTCTGATTTGTTTATTTTTTCTGTAGGTTACAGGCAATAAAAAACATATTTGACACATGCCATATTAGTGATTCATCTTAAAACCAAGAAATTCTCAGAATGAAAATAAAATAATTTAATAACTTAACCCACAACTATATGCCTTGTAGCACTTTTCAGGGTGGGAAGAAGAGGATATTGTGGTTTTTAGTTTTTGTTTTTTTTTAGTGAGGCAATTGGGGTTAAGTGACTTGCCCAGGGTCACACAGCTAGTAAGTGTTAAGTGTTTGAGGCCGGATTTGAAGTCAGGTACTCCTGACTCCAGGGCTGGTGCTCTATCCACTGTGCCACCTAGCTGCCCCTGGATATTGTGTTTTTAAAAATAAGAAGAATGGTTTCATGAGGCAGCTAATGGATAGAGGGCTGTGCCTAGAGTCAGGAAGAACTGAGTTCAAATCTGCCCTCAAACAGTTGTGTCTAGACAAGCCACTTAGTTTCTGTTTGCCTTAGTTTTATGAATCGTTAATTGGGGACTTGGGGAATGGGAAGGAACAATGACATCTAACTCCCAGGGTTGCTGTGAGGACCAAGTGCACTGAAACAAATGTTCTAAGTAAAACACTTAGCAAATTCCTGGTACATAATAACTACTTAATGTGTTTCCTTTCTTCCCCTTTTTTTTTAAAGTTGCCACATCTCACCTCCCCAAATCATACACTTGGGCAATTTATTATTATTATTATGGGCTAAACCTAAATTTGTCTTAAACCAGTTGATTCAGGGGCAGCTAGATGGTGCAGTGGATAGAACACTGGCCTTGGAGTCAGGAGTACCTGAGTTCAAATCCGGCCTCAGACACTTAACAATTACTAGCTGTGTGACCCTGGGCAAGTCACTTAACCCCAATTGCCTCACTTAAAAAATAGGTAGAGGGTAGAATTAAACTTAATTTTTTTTCGGGGGGGGGGGGGGCAGGCAATGAGAGTTAAGTGACTTGCCCAAGGTCACACAGCTGATAAGTGCCAAGTGTCTGAGGCTGGATTTGAACTCAGGTCTTCCTGAATCCAGGGCTGGCGCTTTATCCATTGCGCCACCTAGCTGCCCCCTGCCTCACTTAAAAAAACCAAATAAACAAACAAACAAAACCAGTTGATTCAAGTTTAACGATGCAACGGGCACTCATAAACCATAAAATCCAATCTAAAACTAATAAGTAAGAACAATAATAAAAAGGATATAAAAATATAAATTCTTTCCACAGTCACCAGATCAAGAACTCAAGGAAATGACCTATGATTAGAATTCAGGAAAGACCTCTGATAAATTTCCCCAAATCCCTCTCATATATAGGTATACACTCCCACACTTTTGTATTTCAAACCACCAGATATATCAAGAACTAGTCAAGATGGGACAGCTAGGTGGCACAGTGGATAAAGCACTGGCTCTGGATTCAGGAGGACCTGAGTTCAAATCCGACCTCAGACACTTGACACATACTAGCTGTGTGACCCTGGGCAAGTCACTTAACCCTCATTGCCCTGCAAAAAAAAAAAAGAAAGAAAGAAAGAAAAGAAATAACAAGTCAGGACTATGGTAACAGGCAAGGCAGAGGGCCATGATACCTACAACAAGCCCAGGAGTCTGTCTAGGCATCTACCACAATTGTTTTAATCCAATTATAATATATTTTACATATATACTCAAGTGTAATATAGTTTATTCAATATTCAGCTCACCTAGATTTGTTTTTATTTGAATCTTCTGCCAGTGATGAAGAGAATGAACCATCCAAGCCAAGTATCTTATGTTACTTTTGTCCATATCCTCCCATAAGTTCCCCAACAGGTCAGGCCACATGCCTTGCCCACTTTCTCATGACATTATGAGGATTCCAGTAAAGCATTCGGATAAGTAATTTCTTATTCATTGTATTTTTACATATGCAGATACCCTAATTCTGTTCCATGTTAGCTATGCCTACTTGCATACTTTTGCTTATTTCCCCCTCTATACTATTTCACTTGGTGATTTCATCAGCTCTTCGGGATTCAATTATCATCCCTATACAGATGTTTCTATGACCTATTTATGCAACCCTAATCTCTCTCCTGACCTGTAGTCTCTCATGTCTAGCTACCTTTTGGATATCTCAAAATGGTCAGCCTTGAGACATCTTAAACTGAATATGTCTGAAACTTAATTATCTTTTTCCCCAAACCCTCCCTTCTTCCTAACTTCTCTGTCACTGTAGAGGGCACCACTGTTCTCAAGGAATATGCTTCCTACTGCTCCATACTGTGTATGCAATATTCTATTCCTCCAGTAAGACATGAATTCCTTCTGTAGACAGTTTTTTTTTTCTTTTCATCCCTAGAATCTAGTACAGTTCTATGTATGTAATGATCACTTAATACATGCTTGCTTCACTGGGTTGAATTATTTCAGCCCAAATAAGTCTTGAAGACAAAGAGGATATGAATCAGAGGCAGAGTCCAGATTGAATACCAATATTTCTGGCCTTCAATCCCAAATAACTGGTCATGATACAAAGAGTTTTCTATGATTTTTTTTTTTTTTTAGTGAGGCAATTGGGGTTAAGTGACTTGCCCAGGGTCACACAGCTAGTAAGTGTTAAGTGTCTGAGGCCGGATTTGAACTCAGATACTCCTGAATCCAGGGCCGGTGCTTTATCCACTGCGCCACCTAGCCGCCCCCACTTTTTTTTTTTTTAGTTTCTATGATTTTTTTTAAAATTTAAGTCCAGTTTCTCCTTTGGTTAACCAAGTCCAAATTTGGTTTTGTAAGTATAAATTAAACAAAAATGTAGGCAACACAAGACTAGAGTAGCTGCTCTACCCAAATGAATATGGTGTCTTGCTTCTACTAATAAATTATTTTTAATCATTTTAAGCTCTTAAATGAGCTCAAATTAATAGTAGGAGGAAAAGTTCTACTAATATAGAATGACCCAAATATATATAATCCAAAAGAAAATTTCAAATAACCATCATTTGTAAAAGCCTCTTAAGTCACTCCATTTACTCCGTTTCCCATTATGTTGTCTACTATCATTGTTTCTTAAATGTACTAAAATGTAAAATAAATTTATAAAAATTTAAAGACTACAGATAGTTTTTTTTAAATGGGATATTTTGGTTTTTATTTTAAATCCCTAGAGAGGGCCAATATTTTCAAAATGTCCAAGCAGAATGGAAAAATAGAATCATGAAATGACTTTTCCATCAAAAATTACAGTAACAAGAAAATACATCTTTAGTCCTGAGAGATAAAGCATTGTCCCTTTTTTTATTTTTTAACACAATAGGGAAAAAGTAGCACACAAAAAACAACCTGCAAGTAATAGTTTACTCAGTAATGGACTAGCTCTGCAGGGGATTAGTTCTGCTTTCATCAGGAAAGACCTCTCTTCATCGAGAACTACTATTAAGAGTTTAATGACATTGCAATAGTATTTGAGACAGTAAAATATTACATTGAAAAAGCACAAATAAAATTCTCACAAAGTTGTCATTGTCCTTGTCACAGCTATCCTTGTGATTTTCAAATAGGGAATTTATTGGGAGATTAGTTTTTCTTTCCATCTTTAGTGCTACCTTTGCCCTCACTTTTCCTCACTTCTTATTATTTTGAAAACAGGAACAATCCAGTTTTCAGCAGGAATAACCTATTGCTGAAAGGTTATATGCTATCAGAGCCATAACTAGCAATTTTGACCCTTTGGGCAAGCAAAACAAACTATACTTAAGAAAAGCAGCACAAAATGTATCCTTAGATCAACTTTGTAACTCCTGATATGAAAATATAAGAAACAATTAAAACAAATTTGGTTCAGTGGAAAGAAAATTTAACCATTACATTGACTTCTGTGCTCCTAGAGGAGTATATGTGCTAAACTTTTGAAACCTTCTAAATCATATTGTACTGAGTAAAAGCCCATTCATCCTGACCTAGTTATTGTTCTGTATACTATAAAGACATGCCAAATAGGTATCAGTCCATCGTCCATTAAAACTGGTAGCATAAAAAAAAAACTGGTAGCATGGAACTTTTTCTGGTGCCTTCTGTATGCATCAGGAGTTTGTTTCCCTTACTAGTACAAATGATCAAAGTTGGCTAATATAGCAGAACATTTATGTCTTTCCGTGCACTGTTATTTCTACACAATTACAATTACCTACTGTCTTGTTAAAGATCTGATACTCTGTTATTTATTTTGGCTGCTGGAACTCCTCTGTCTCTTCTAAGCAAGTCCAGGCCATTCAACAACTCTCTGCCCCCACTACTAAGAGACAGCTGAGAGCCATTCTGGGAGCAGCCGGGTACTGTAGACAATGGATACCCTCTTTTGGTGAAATTACTAAACCTCTCATAGCTCTAACAAAAAGTTCTGTCCCAGACATTTTACAATTGGATCCCCAGCATCTCTCAGCCATAAAGGAATTAAAACAGGCCTTGTTATCAGCACCTGCCCTAGGACTACCAGATTATAGTAAGCCTTTCACTCTCTTTGTGCATGAACAAAGGGGGGTGGCTTCTGGCGTTCTGACTCAATCACTGGGGCCTAACCAATGCCCTATAGCCTACTATTCAACTCAGCTGGACCCTGTAGCAGCTGGAGTGCCATCTTGCCTTAGAGCAGTGGCGGCCACAGCCCTTTTGGTAGAAAAAGCCTCTGATTTGGTCCTAGGTAACCCTCTAACTGTGCAATGCCCTCACGAAGTGGAGGCTCTCTTACTACATCACAGGACACAAGACTTTTCAGATCAAAGGCTGGCTAAGTATGAAATAACCCTGTTAGGTAATGAGAATATCACTTTAAAATGCTGCACAGTTCTCAATCCAGCAAGGCTACTCCCTAACTTACCATTCTTGGGGGAACCATTGCATGACTGTGTTTCTTTAGTTGATATGGCTGAAAAACCCCGTGATGATCTTTTTGATACACCTTTAGAAAATCCTGATCTTATCCTCTATACAGATGGTTCCTCATTTATGAGGGGGGGAACCCGTTTTACTGGAGCTGCTGTAGTTTCTGATTATGACACCCTCTGGGCAGCTTCTTTGCCTTCCCATTTTAGTGCACAGGCTGCTGAACTTGTGGCAGGTCTATAATATAGCCAAAGATAAGAGTGTCACTATTTTTACTGACTCGAAATATGGCTTTGGCATATGCCACTTTATTGGTATGATTTGGCGTCAACGAGGCTTCCTAACATCCTCGGGCAAGGCTATTGCCAATGGGGACCTTATCAAGGACCTCTTAGATGCCCTGAAACTGCCTTCTTCCCTAGCCATTGTACATTGCCCTGCCCACACAGGGAATAGTGATCCTGTTTCAAAGGGAAATGCATGAGCTGATACTGCAGCCAAGCTTGCTGCATCAGAAGCTCCTGAACATGTATTTAACCTTTCACCTTCTGAGGATATTCCTTCCAACCTAACCTATGACGATTCTGAAGTAGAAAAGTGGAAAAAGAAATTTAAGGCAAAACAGATCAATGGCGTCCGGGTGTCTCCGGAAGGTAAGCCATTTCTTCCCCGGAAATTCTACCACCAGGTATGCCTCTCTGTTCACAGAAAAGGCCATTTTGGTACACAAGGCATTGTAGACTCTATTAAGAGAACCTGGATAGCACCAGGTGTGACTAATACAGCATCTTGAATCTGCTCGGGCTGCTCCACATGTCAGTCTTATAATCAGTATGCCTTTAAGGCCAAAGCTTATGGAGGGTGTCCTCTAGCATATACACTTTTTGAGCACTTACAAATTGATTATATTACTATGCCAAAAGCAGGACATTATAAATTTTGCCTTGTTATAGTTGATCAGCTCACTCGGTGGGTGGAGGCATTTCCCAGCCCCTGAGCCACAGCTGCCTTTGTTGCCAAAATTCTTCTTAAAGAGATAGTACCTCGTTTTGGCCCACCAGCCTGCATCGATTCTGACAAAGGCACACATTTCACTGATTCGATTTTATCCCAAATCTACTCTTTCTTGGGAGTGACTCCAAAATTCCACATGCCCTACCATCCACAAAGTTCAGGCCAAGTCGAATGTATGAATAAAGAGCTTAAGAGTATGATTGGCAAATTATGTACTGAAACCTATTTGAAATGGCCTGATGTTCTACCATTGGCATTATTCTATCTACACAGTAGACCAAGAGGAGAACTTCATATATCTCCTTATGAAATGCTTTTTGGTCACCCTCCTATCCAAGCTAAAACTTTTTCCCCAGTTTATACATCACTGGTGGGAGGTGATACTTCTGTTGCCTCCTATATACAGGAATTACAGACCAGGCTATGTGAACTCCATGAGGCAGGAGCTGTGGTTCAGGCAGGACCATTAGACTTTTCATTGCATAACTTCAACCCAGGAGATAAAATATATGTAAAGAATTTTCAGAAAACCAGTGGAAACCAACCTGCCTGGGAAGGACCTTTTCAGGTATTATTGACAACTCCTACTGCCATTAAAATTGGTGAAAAAGACTCATGGATTCATTGCTCTCATGTAAAGCCTGCACCATTCATAGGTGAAGAGATTTCAGATAGACCTGAGGTAGACACTAAAGAGCTAAAAACCCTAATGATAGCAACTGTTAAAGAGCAAAGAGAGTTCAGAGGAAATAGGCAGTTCCCATTTGATAATCCCACTGATCAGTTAAATGCTTTGGGACTCAGTCTTCATAAAGTATCAGGAGACGGAAATTGCCTTTTTAGGGCTTTAGCAGACCAGCTAGAAGGTCCCTGTAGAAATCATCTCAGACACAGACAAGAAGCTGCTTCTTATATGATTAACCATAGACAAGAGTTTGAGTCTTTTAGAGTAAATGACTCCCCTTTTGAAGAATATGTTGATGAATTAAAGAAATTTGGAAAGTGGGGAGGAAATGATACAATTGTAGCATTTGCTAAGCAGCATCAGCTGAATGTGGTAGTTCATCAGTTAAATCAGCCCTTATTGAAAATCAGTGGTACAGACAAAACTGATGCTAGAGAACTCCACATTTTCTACCATAAAGAACATTATGACAGCATTAGAAAGATCAATGACAATTCAGAAACCCCTGCCACTTTGGCATGCAGAGAATTGGGGAACCAGTTAAAACAATGTGGCATACCCCAAACTCTAGCAGCTTAAATACCTTAAAATTTAACAAGCATTTCCTTCTACAGGCAAAGCACTGAAGCACATGGCCTGGTTTTCTGGCCCACCTCAATTTCCCCCACCTTTTTCTACCCTATACCTATTTTTTTTTAATCCTTTTTGGTTTTTGTTTTGACTTTTGAAAGTCACTGAAAAGACCTGGAATTCACCACACCTTTAAGTTTTTTTAAGAGCACAAAAGGGTGCTTAGCGAATCTTTTGCTTTTTTTTTTTTGGTTTTTGGTTTTGCTTTGTTTTTTGACTTTTGTTTCTTTTGCTTTTCTTTAAAACTAAATTTTGTAAACTAAGTGACTTTTCAAAGACATTTTAAGTATATGCTGTGGGTGAGGCCATCGGGCCTCAGAAGCTACCAGAATTATTTTTTTTTTACTCTTTCTTTTTGAGAGAACCATGAGTTCTAATGAGTTTTATTTTTTTTCTCTTTTCTCTTTTATGTTGTTCTGTTTAATTAAAAAAGACCAGAAAGGGTTATTGAACCCTATTGCTTGATACCTCACTGAAAACACTGAATATTGAATCTTGCTAATTGAAGTCTTATTTCTTTTTGATAAATTAATCACCACTTTAAGTATCTGCTACTATTATACTACAGAATTCATGTATAAGATGATGTGGTTTACTTGCTAAAAGAAGATTATGTAATAATGTCTAATATAATCAGCTATTTACATTCATTTATTATTTATATGTCATTATACTCTGGGTATGGTTTGGAATTATTGTATATATCACTAATATATTCTCAGTTATTCAGCATAGCACACATTTTTACCATCATACTGTCTTTGGTGAAATTAATGAGATTTCAGAAGTATGGAAACTTATCATTTCAGAGACTAATTTGCTGTGAACTCTGATGCAGGCCCTGGAGAGAATATATGTGCAACAAAAGGAGAGACAGGTATATGTAAGTCCATGGTTTGCTTATGATGGTGACTATGTAGAGCACAATTACTAGGCACAGTCCAGTGTTCATCCTCTCTCCCTCCTAATTTAACCTAATTTAACTGAACTTACTTATCTTTTTATCTCACTCAGTTGAACTCACCTGTGGCCTAGCACAATCACTGGCTGTCTCGGAACCATGAGATATGGTATGATAACCTTTCCATAACATTTTCAGGTGTCATGAACACATACTAAATTTGGCTTTGATCCAGACACATGGTGGTAAAAAGTGTTACTGATTGCATAACTACCTCAACCCTCTATTAGAAGTCTAAGGATATAGGGGGCAGCTAGGTGGCTCAGTGGATATTAAAGCACCGGCCCTGGATTCAGGAGGACCTGAGTTCAGATCCGACCTCAGACACTTGACAACTTACTAGCTGTGTGACCCTGGGCAAGTCACTTAACCCTCATTGCCCACACCAAAAAAACAAAAAAACAAAAAGAAGTCTAAGGATATAAAGGAGGGAATGTAATGGAATTTATTAATTTGATCATTGACAATGCTATGCTAAGGTTTAGTAAAAATACAGCAATTCAAACAGTTAAAGAAGAGAATCCAGCTTTCCAGACCAGAGTCCAGAATCCAGTTTTTCCAGACCAGAATCCAGACCAGAGTCCAGAATCCAGTTTCCTCCTGATGACATCTTACCACTTCAAGAAGACAAGAGAACTCAGAGACTTTATATGTTTTGTTAGTTTTTACTATCTCCTTTCTGTTATAATATACGCTATCTGTAACATGTACTCTCTGCAGAGGCTCTCCCTTTGCAAGACTAATGTCAAAGCGTCGGTTCATGAGGACAAAAAAAAAAATCGCCCCTCTGGACAAAACTTTCCTCTCTTCCTTTTCTATATTGTTGTTCACATATTATTAGTTAGCAATAGTTATTATATTCTTTTTACTGTTCCATCAAGGAAACATTCCGTTTCTTGAGGAAGCAAAGGGGGGAAATGTGGTAAAAAAAAAAATGAAAGTCTTTTAACAGTCGGTTAGGATAACTGAAGGACGACCACCCTTTCAGGGAGGCGACCAATGGCATGAGCTACAGCACGGCAGTCCGCCTGCTGCACACGTCAGACTGCCTGCTATGCACTTGACTTCTGGGGTGCGAGCTTAAAAGGCAAGGAGAGAACAGAAGTGGGAGCTTTTTCCTACTCTGCTGGTCTCCTGACTGCGCTGCACAGGCTGATGCTGATGAGAGTTCGACTGGGCCTGGCTCGAGGTTAGCAGCAGCACGCGCTTGACACGGTCTCTCTCTCTCTCTCCCTAAAGGTGGCCTTCGGCTTTTGGTGAGTTTTATACGGAATATAGACTAAGCTTAGACTTAAGACGATTTGTATTGTATTTCTACTTTCCGATCCTTCTAATCAACATCACCTTGTGACTACCATACAATAAAAGCTCTAACTAGAAAATCAGAAGCTTCTTCCATTTACTAGTCTGGGAGATAAATTAAGGGAAAGGTTAAAGAGGGGAGATTTATGATCTAATATCCAATTTTAAATCTCACAAAGGGCAGCACTCTTGCCCAAGTTAATTGTTTTAGGAAGGGCAGGTCCAAACCAATTCAATAAATATTTATTTATTAAGCTCATATAACATCCCAGGCACTGGGATTTCAATTAATAAAAAGACAGTCAACAACCTTATTTTCTAAAGGTGGAGACAACATGAAAAAGGAGGCAGGAAAGTGGAGGAGTAGTGGGATGAGACATCAGAGGATACCCTATACAGGAGCATGTGGTTCTGTGGAGTTGAAACCAGGCAGGGCAGCAGATGCAAGGTAGAGTGACGTGAGAGCCCAGTTTCTGCTTTCCATAAAGAAAAGCAATGGGAGAAGTTTGGTATTCCTCCCTCCAGCCCCTCAAACAGAGGGGAGAGGAGGCTTAGAGAAGTGAGATCAGGTGAGCAACCATTATTTCACAGACTGGTCATGTGCATCCCTCAGCAAAGTAATTGTTTCTTTCTCTACACTCCAAAGTACTTACAATCTATACTACACAATTGTATATCATTACACATGCCTATTATGTAATTGTGTTTATCTTGTGTCACGCACAATGAACCAGCCAACATTTATTAAGCACCTACTATAAACCTAACAAGATAAGTTTCTTAAATCCAGGACCAGTGTGTGTTTTTTTAATTCCACAATGTCCACCAGTGTGCTAGGCACACAAAAACTATTTTTAAAAATTAAATAATATGGCTCTTGGTCCCATGTTCTACCAAATCTGTGCATGTCTTTAAACAATAACCAAGAAACTAAAATTGGTGGTGGCTAGGTGGCGCAGTAGATAAAGCACTGGCCTTGGATTCAGGAGGAACTGAGTTCAAATCCAGCCTCAGTCACTTGACACTAGCTGTGTCACCCTGGGCAAGTCACTTAACCCTTATTGCCCCTCAAAAAAAAAAGAAAAGAAATTAAAATTATATAATCAAATATGAATAATTCATTCTAGTGGGAGAAAGCAAAAGTGAAGACAATCCAAAAGTTATCTTCCGAGTACACATCTCAATTTGTTTTTCTTTGTTTGGGGTTTGGGTTTCTTTTTTGTTTTTGTTTCTTTGTTTTTGATAGCACCAACAGTCTTACCTTCCTTGCTAATGTTGTCTTAGACTATTATTAAAATGAGCTTCCTTTTCCCAAGTACTCATCAACAATTCAACTAGCAGCAGGAATCCCAGAAGTATATTCAGTGAAGAGTGGCGCTTCGTTATAAAATGTGAGACAAGATACCCTTAGAGGCTATGTCAAAGACAGGCATAGACTAAAGGGAGAGAAATCACAGTGGGAATTTGCACATGGGAGTCATCTACAGAGGTAAAGGCAGAGATAACAGTTTTTTAAGAAGATTAATCTGATAACTGCATAGAGGGATAAAATGTGGGGGACAGAGACTAGAGGTAGAAAGTATAACTAGGAATTTTCACATACTGGGGTGGCTCTTCTTCCTTTTCATTCACCTGCCTTTCAAATGTGTACCTTCTCCAAAGTTCTGTCTCTATACTTTCTCTCTTAGTGGTCTCATCTACTTGAAGGACTTAAACCTGTAATTTTATGAGGCCTAAATGTCTCCCTATTCCTGAATACTGCTGAGGTCGGGGCCTATATTTCTAAATTCTGGTTTGTGAATATGAAGAATACAGTGAAGTATGGGAAAATATAAGAACTGATAGAATGCAAAGAAGAAAAACCAAGAAAATAATACATACCATAAAGATAACAATGTAAAAGAAAAGATCCCCAAAAAAGAAAAAGGAAAAAAGAGAATGTTGGGTAATTATAATGACTAAGTTTGTCCTTAAAGAAAAGATGAGAAAAATGCACCTCCCTCTTTTTTGTGGAACATTACATACATTGTACACCTCAGTTGATGCTAAACTGCCTTTTTTCAGTCTTTTTAAAAAATCCTTTATAATGGCAGATAGTTCTCTGGGTAGTGAAGGAATGTATTTCATAATGAAAGTGACAAAAAAGTAAAAGATATTAATTTTTTAAGAATAAAAAAGGAAAGACTCTTGGAGGGGTGAGCCAAGATGGCAGAGAGAAGTCAGGAAGCTGCCTGAGCTCTCCCAAATTTCCCTTAGAAACAACATTAAGCCTCTCAATGGATTCTAAAGCTACAGGATCTACAAAAAGACATAGCAAAATAAGCTTCTGGCTTAAGATAACCTAGAAGGTCTTCAGGAAAGGTCTGTCTCATCTGGGTAAAAGGGCAGTGCTGTCCAGTGCAGAGGGTGTCTAGGAAAACCAGCAGAAGACAGCCACAGCACAGATCAGCAGCTGAGGGGACCCTCAGTCCTAGCTCAACAAGCTAGTGGCATAGCAGGCCAGTTGAGAGGGCCCCAACATCAACACAGAAGGCAATCTGCCTGCTGGCTATGCACTATACAACAAGTACAACTAGACTGTACTACCCCAGTGCAGTGAGCAAGCTGCAAGCAGCAGAAGCCTCAGAGCAGAAAGCCAGTGATCAGGCCCCTGAGCTGGAGCAAAAGAATCTTGGGACAGTGTACCCTATAGCCCAGGAGCAGAGCTAAACCTTAAAAGTCACAAAATAGGCTAAACTAAGAAGAAGCAGAAAAGAACTCTCACCATAGGAAACTACTATGGCAACAGGGAAGACCAAAACACAAACCCAAAAGAGGATAAAAAAGTAAAAATGCCTACATGAGAATCCTTAAAGGGGAAGAGGAATTGGTCTCAAGACCAAAAAGCCCTCTTAGAAGAGCTCAAAGAAGATTTTATAAATCAAATAAGAGAGGTAGAAGGAAAATTAGAGAAAGAAATGAGAGTTATGTGTGAGAGAGAGTCGATAGCTTGGAAAAAAGAAAAATTGACTGAGGAAAACACCTCATTAAAAACTACAATTGGCCACATGCAAAAGAAAGTGTAAAAGCTGACTGGGGAAAACATTTCCTTAAGAATCAGGATTGCGCAGATGGAAGCTAATGACTCAATGAGACAACAGGAAGAAGTAAAGCAGAACCAAAATAATATAAAAGCAAAACAAAAATACCTCTTTAGAAAAACAATAGACCTGGAAAATAGATCCAGAAGGGACAATTCAAGAATAATTGGACTACCTGAGGAACATGATCAGAAAAAGAGCCTGGACAGCATATTTCATGACATCATCAAGGAGAACTGCCCCAATGTCTTAGAAACAGAGGTAAAAAACAGTCATTGAAAGAATCCACTGACCACCTCCTGAAAGAGACCCCAAAAGGAAAACTCCAAGAAATATTCTAGCCAAATTCCAGAATTATCAGGTAAAGGAGAAAATACTGCAAGCATCCAGGGGAAAAAAAACAATTTAAATACGAAGGAGCAACAATCAGGATCACACTGAAGCTGGCAGCCTCAATATTAAAGGATCAGAGGGCTTGGAATGTGATATTCTGAAGGGCAAAGGAACTGGGCTTACAATGAAGAATGTACTACCCATAAAATTAAGCATCATTTTTCAGAGGAAAAGATGGGCATTCAATGAAATGGGGGATTTTAAAGCTTTCCTAAATGAAAAGTCCAGAACTGAACAGAAAATTCAGTCTTTAAACGCAAGACTCAGAGAAGCATAAAAAGGTAAAACAGGGAGGAAAACACAAAATGTGTTATTCAATAAGGTTAAAATGTTTACATCCCTACATGGGAAGAAGATACTTGTAATTCTTGAGAATTATATTCCCATTAAGGCAGAGTACACATAGACACAGGGTGTGGGTATCATTTGATTTTGATGTGATGACATTAAAAAAAACTTAAGAGGTGACAAAAAGGACTCTCCTGGGAGAAGAGGAAAGGGAAGGCAGAATGGGGAAAATCACATCACATGAAGAGGCACAAAAGACCTATTAAAATAGAGGGAAAGAAGGGAGGGGTGAGCATTGTTTCAATCTTGCTCTCATCTTATTTGGGTCAAAGAGGAATAACATACACACTCAGTTAGGTATAGAATTTTGTCTTACCCTATAGGGAAGTAAAAGGGGAAAGGGGAAAGAAAAGGGTAGGGTGCTGATAGAAGGGAGAACAAAACTAGGAAGCAAAAGGAGAAAGGGCAAAAGAGAGGCAGGGCTAATAGAAGGGAGAGTAGATTGGAGGAGGTAGTGGTCAGAAGCAAAACACTGGTGAGAAGGGGTGGGAGAGGGAGAGAAAAAATTATAAACAAGGAGGGAAATGGGATGCAAGGAAATACATAGTAATAACAACTGGGAATGAGAATGGGAAGAACTCTCCCATAAAACAGAAGCAGATAGCAGAGTGGATTTAAACCAGAACCCTACAATATGTTGTTTACAAGAAACACATGTGGAGCAGAGAGATACATACAAAGTAAAGGTAAAAAGCTGGAGCAGAATAGATTATGTTTCAGCTGAATTTTTAAAAAGCAGGGGTAGCAATCCTTATCTCAGACAAAGCAAAAGCAAAAGCAAAAATAGACCTAATTAAAAATAAGGAAGGAAACCACATCTTGCTAAAAGGTACCATAAACAATGAAATAATAAACTAAATATGTATGTACCAAGTGTTACAGTATCCAAATTCTTAGAGAAGCTAAGTGAATGACAAGAAGAAGCAGACAGTAAAACTATATTACTGGGGGACCTCAACCTCCTGCTCCCAGAAAGAGATAAATCTAACCACAAAATAAAAAGGAATTTAAGAAGGTGACTAGCAATTTAGAAAAATTAAATATGATAGATCTCTGGAGAAAACTGAATGGGGATAAAAAGGAATATACCTTTTTCTCAGCAATACATGGCACCTACACAAAAATTGATGATATATTTGGTAAAAAAAAAAAAAAACCCACCTCACAGTCAAATGCAGAAAGGCAGAAATAGTAAATGCATCTTTTTCAGATCATACTGCGATAAAAATTATGTTACCTTTAGCAATCAGAGAAGAAAAAGGAATTAAAGGAATTAGAATAGGCAAGGAGGAAACAAAACTATCACTCTTTGCAGATGATATGATGGTATACTTAGAGAATCCTAGAGAATCAACTCAAAAATTACTTGAAACAATTAACAACTTTAGTAAAGTAGCAGGATATAAAATAAATCCACATAAATCATCACCATTTCTATACATGACCAACAAAGTCCAGCAGCAAGAGATAGAAAGAGAAATTCCATTTAAAGTAACAGCAGATAATATAAATACTTGGGAGTCTACTTACCAAGACAAACCCAGGAACTCTATGAACACAATTACAAAACACTTTTCCCACAGATCAAGTCAGATCTAAATAATTGGAAAGATATCAATTGCTCATGGATAGGCAGAGCTAATATACTAAAAATGACAATTCTACCTAAATTAATTGACTTATTCAGTGCCATACCAATCAGACTACCTAAAAAGTATTTTATAGAGCTAGAAAAAATAATAACAAAATTCATCTGGAAAAACAAAAAGTCAAGAATATCAAGGGAAATAATGAAAAAAATACCCAGGAAGGTAGGTTAGCTGTACCAAATCTGGAGATTTACTATAAAGCAGCAGTCATCAAAACTATCTTGTACTGGCTAAGAAATAGAGTGGAGGATCAATGGAATAAGCTAGGTACAGGAGACACAGTAGTAAATGACACTAGTAATATAGTGTTTGATAAACCCAAGGACTCTAGCTTCTGGGATAGGAACTCAGTATTTGACAAAAACTGCTGGGAAAACTGGAGGATAGTATGGCAGAAATTAGGCATAGACCAACATCTTACACCTTATACTAAAACAAAATGGATACGATTTAGACATAAGAGGTGATACCATAGGTAAATTAGGAGAAGAAGGAATAGTCTACCTTTCAGATCTTTGGAAAGGAGAACAGTTTAAAACCAAACAAGAGATAGAGAACATTATGAAATGCAAAATGGATGATTTTGATTACACTAAATTAAAAAGTTTCTGTACAAACAGAAGCGATGCATCCAAAATTCGAAGGGAAGCAGAAAGCTGAGAAGCAATTTTTATGGCCAGTACTTCTGATAAAGGCCTAATTTCTAAAATATATAGGGAACTAAATCAAATTTATAAGAATCCAAGTCATTCCCCAATTGAGAAATGGTCAAAGGATATGAACAGGCAGTTTTCTGATGAAGAAATCAAAGCTTCCTATTCCCATATGAAAAAATGCTCTAAATCACTATTGATTAGAGAGATTCAAATAAAAACAACTCTGAGGTACCACCTGACACCTATCAGATTGGCTAAAATGACAAAAAAGGAAAATAATAAATGTTGGAGAAGCTGTGGAAAAATTGGAACACTAATGCATTGTTGGTGGAGCTATGAACTGATCCAACCATTCTGGAGAGCAATTTGGAATTATGCCCAAAGAGCTATAAAGCTGTGCATACCCTCTGACCCAGCAACACCACTTTTGGGTCTTTTCCCCAAAGAGATCATGGAAAAGGGAAAAGGACCCATATGTACAAAAATATTTATAGCTGCTCTTTATGTGGTGGCAAGGAATTGGAAGTTGAGGGGATGCTCATCAATTGGGGAATGGCTGGACAAGTTGTGGTATATGAATGTAATGGGATACTATTGTGCTGTAAGAAACGATGAACAGGAGGAGTTCAGAGAAACCTGGATGGTCTTTCATGGGATGATGATGAGTGAGATGAGCAGAACCAGAAGAACATTGTACACAGTATCATCAACATTGTGTGTTGATCTACTGTGATGGACTAGATTCTTCTCACCAATGCAATGGTACAGAAGAGTTCCAGGGGACTCATGATGGAAGAGGATCTCCAAATCCAGGGGAAAAAAAAGAACTGTGGAGTATAGATGCTGATTGAAACATACTATTTCTTTTGTTTTTGGTGCTGTTGTTTTTCTATTTTGAGGTTTTTCCTCATTGCTCTGATTTTTCTCTTATAACATGACTAATGTAGAAATATGTTTAATATTATATATATACATATACATGTATATGTATATATGTGTGTGTATGTATGTGTGTATGTGTGTGTGTATATATATATATATATATATATATATATATATAAAACCTATATCAGATTATCTGCTGTCTAGGGGAGGGGGAAGGGAGAAAAATCTGAAATTGGAAAGCTTGTATAAACAAATGTTGAGAACTATCTTTACATGTAACTGGAAAAAAATAAAATACTTTTATCAGAAAAAAAAAAGAAATAGAGTGATGGATCAGTGGAACAGGTTAGGCACAGAAAACACAGCAGTAAATGAATATAGCAATCTCCTGTTTGATAAACCCAAAGATTCTAGCCTCCTGGATAAGAACCCACTATTTGATAAAAATTGCTGGGAAAACTAGAAAATAGTATGGCAGAAACTAGGTATAGACCATATGCCAAAGTAAAGTAAAAATGGGTACATGATCTAGACAAAAAGGATAATATGAATAGGCAAATTAGAAAAGGGAGGAATAGTTTACTTATCAGATCTATGGAGAGGAAAAGAATTTATGACCAAAGATGAGATAGAAAACATTATGAAATGCAGAGTGGATCATTTTGACTATGTTAAATTAAAAAGGTTTTGCACAAACAAAATCAAGATTAGAAGGAAAGCAGAAAGTTAGGAAATAATTTTTACAGCCAGTGTTTCTGATAAAGGCTTCATTTCTAAAATATACAGAGAACTGAATAAAATATATAAGAATACAAATTATTCCCCAATTGAGAAATGGTCAAAGTATATGAACAGGCAGTTTTTCGATGAAGAAATTAAAGCTATCTACAGCCATATGAAAAAATGTTCTCAATGACTACTGATTAGAAAAATGCAAATTAAAACTACTCTGAGGTACCACCTCACACCCCTCCAATTGGCTAATATGACGAAAAATAGAAATGATAAATGTTGGAAAATATGTGGGAAAAATTGGAACACTAATGCACTGTTGGTGGAGCTGTGAATTGATCCAACCATTCTGGAGAGTAATTTTGAACTATGCCCAAAGAGCTATGGGACTGTGCCTACCCTTTGATCCAGTAATAGCATCACTAAGTCTATATCCCAAAGAGATCACAAAAAAGGAAAAAGGACCCACATGTACAAAAATATTTATAGCTGTTCTTTTGTGGTAGCAAAGAATTTGAAATTGAGAGCATGTTCATCAGTTGCAGAATGGCTAAACAAATTGTGGTATATGAATGTAATGGAATACAACTGTGCTATAAGAAATGATGAGCAGGCAAATTTCATAAAAACCTGGAAAGACTTAAATGGACTGATGCTGAGTGAAATGAGCAGAACATAGTACAGAGTATCAACAACATTGTGTGATGATCAACTATGATAGACTTACCTCTTCTTCTTCTTCTTTTTTTTTTTTTGGCAGTTCAATGAGGGTTAAGTGACTTGCCCAGGGTCACACAGCTAGTAAGTGTCAAGCATCTAAGGCTGGATTTGAACTCAGGTCCTCCTGGATCCAGGGCTGATGCATTATCCACTATGCCACCTACCTGCCCTGACTTAGCTCTTCTTAACACTAAAATGATCCAAGACAATGCCAAAAAACTCATGATGGAAAATGCTCCCCACATTCAGAAAAAGAATCATGGAGTCTGAATGCAGATTAAAGAATACTAATATATACTATTTTGTTGTTCTATTGTTGTTGTTTCTTCTTTTGTTTTTTCTTTTGTTCTGATTCCTCTTACAACGTGACTAATGTGGAAATATGTTTAACATGACTGTAATGTATAACCTATATCAGATTGTGTGCTGGCTTCAGGAATGCAGGGATAGGGAGGGAGAAAAATTTGGAACTCAAAATCTTACAAAAATACATGTTGAAAACTATCTTTACATGTAATTGGAAAAAATAAAATACTATTTTTTTAAAAAAATAATAAGCGGGGCAGCTAGGTGGCGCAGTGGATAGAGCACCAGCCCTGGAGTCAGGAGGACCTGAGTTCAAATCAGGCACTTAACACTTACTGGCTGTGTGACCCTGGGCAAGTCACTTAACCCCAATTGCCTCACTTAAAAAAAAAAAGCCGAAAGGAGAGAAAAGGAGTCAAGGATAACACTAAGGTTTCACTCATACATATCTTGGGTAAAAGGGAATATAAAATGAAACACATGTAAAATGACACATTTCTATGCCAACCATACCCCTTAATCCCAGCCATCTTTTCCTCCTGGCAAAAGGACTAGACCTAAAATTTCACTGGTGTAGGAAGCTTTCCAAAGAGAGACTCCCCCTACCAATGCTGGCCTACAATTCCTCTGCAACTTGTCATCTAATAATGTTGCATAGAGCAGGGGTGTTAAACTCTAATGGAAATGAATTCCTGCTGGATGCATATTGATTTAGAAAACAAAAATTAACATTATCTATGTTATATTTTTATTTTTTTAATCAAAAAGATTAAAACAAAAATATAAAAATGTATGACATATTGAATTATTTGATTTCTTAAGGAGGGGTGAGGAGGGAGGAAGAAAACTTAGAACACAAAGTTTTTTTAAAATAAAAATATATTTTTTTTATTTATTTTATTAGACATTTCTGAATTACATTTTAATCTGATTTGTGCCCTGAGTTTAACACTTGTCCCCTTAGATCAGTGAGTGATTAAGTGATTTGGCCAAGGTCAAACAGCCAGCATTTATACTCTAACCCAAACTTTTCCTGACTGAGGCCAGCTCTCTATCTGCTATACCATGCTGTCTTCCTTGACTTCTATATTTCTGTTAATACTATTACAACCTATTGTCAAGTCTAGTTTCCATCTTTGCAATGTCACATATATAATCTCCTCTCTCTAACACAGCAATTAACCTGACAGATGCCTTCTGCATCTTATGCCTGGAGGTATCTCTGCTTTAAGTCCCTCTCCATTTTATCCTGCCATCATAATTTAGCTACCAAAGTGATCTTCCTAGGGGCAGCTAGGTAGCCCAGTGGATAAAGCACCAGCCTTGGATTAGGGAGGACCTGAGTTCAAATCTGACCTCAGACACTTGACACTTACTAGCTGTGTGACCCTGGGCAAATCACTTAACCCTCATTACCCTGACAACAAACAAAGTGATCTTCCTAAGGTATAAGTCTGACCATATAAGCCCCCACACACACACACACACATATCCTTATCTATTCAATCAACTCTAGTCAGTCTCTATTACCTCCAAGAATAAATATAAAATATATAAAATACTCTATTTGGCTTTTAAAGCTCTTCACAACCTAGCTTTTTTACTTTTCCACTCCTCTTACACCTTACCACCTCCCTGCCCCCCATGTATCATGTCTCCCAGTGATATTGGTCTCCTTGTTATTCCTAGAACCCAACACTCCATTTCCTGATTCCATGCACTTTCACTGCCTATCTTATACACCTAGAATTTTTTCCTCCTCTCTACCACCTAGCTTCTCTGATTTACTTCAAGTCTCAACCAAAATACCATATTCTACAATAAGCCTCTCAGTACTCTTCAACCCTAATGCCTTCCCTCTAAGACTATCTCCACTTTACACTGCAAGCTGCTTGAGAGCAGGGAGATATTTTGCCCTTCTTTGTATCCCCTTAACTTAGCACAGGACCTGGGGCATAGTTGTCACATAATAAATGTGAGTTTATTGCCTCTAAAACAGGACTCTTGCTTACCTTTCCAGGCTCCTTCCCAGAATTAACTTATTTCACTATCCTGAAAAATATACCTGGCCCATTCTTGCTTTGATACTTTTGCCCACACTAGTCCTTCTATCTACAATCTGTCCCTTGCCTCCAACTCTAGGAGATTTAAGAACAAAGGCAAATGACTCTTTGAAAGAAGCAGCAATAAGATTTGTTGATATCTTAAAGAAGGTTTCCATTATCCCCTATGCTAACACCCTCAAAAGGATGGCAATTTTGCCCCTCCTCCTGCTCTTAAACTTAAGCCTTTTCTGAGCCTATTTCTATTTATTACTTTCTATTACTAGAGAGAAATCAGTTCCTTAACATGATTATTAAGAAATCCTATAACATATTATAAATTAGCAAACTGATAATGTAATTTGAATCAGAATGACTGTTGAATCATTCCAAGGCAAAATAGACAAAGTGATTTGATGTGACATGATTTTAAAAGATCTGATTACTTTGTTGTAGAGACAAATAAAAAAGAACTCAATGTTATTTTCAATCACATTTCAAATAGTTTAAATCTATTGTATTATTTATTGTACACTTGCCACAAGGGCCTAAAGATAAATGTGCCCAGGTGATAATTATCTTTAAGTAATCTTAAGAGCTATCATGTGGA
This sequence comes from Dromiciops gliroides, assembly GCF_019393635.1. Classification (NCBI taxonomy): domain Eukaryota; kingdom Metazoa; phylum Chordata; class Mammalia; order Microbiotheria; family Microbiotheriidae; genus Dromiciops; species Dromiciops gliroides. The sequence goes on along the minus strand of NC_057861.1, from coordinate 573,189,577 downwards.
AAGGGGATTAGACATTTTCTGCTTGGTACCAGAGAACAGATCAAGAAACAATAGGCAAGCAGATTTGACTTTGTCATAAGGAAAAACTTCCTAAAAATTAGAGTTATTAAAAATGGAATGGGGGGCAGCTAGGTAACACAGAGGCCAGTGCCCTGGATTCAGGAGGACCTGAGTTCAAATCCAGCCTCAGACATTTGACATTTACTAGCTGTGTGACCCTGGGCAAGTCACAACCTTCATTGCTCCACTCTACCCCCCAAAAATGGAATGGGCTACCTCAGAAGATAGGAAATTTCCCCTCATTAGGGGAACAAAGTTCTATGACCACATGTAGGGAATATTGTAAAGCAAATTCTTAGTTAGATATATATCAAATTAATTTGGTATTCTTAACCTTTTTGTATCATGGAACCCGATAGGTGAAGCCTATGGACCCTTTCTCAGAACATTTGTTGACTACATTCATAAAAGAAGCAAATGCTAAACTTTAGTTAGGGGATAGTGAAAATAAAGATGAAATGCTTTCCCATCCAAGTTCATGGATTCTCTGAAATCTATCCATGAACTCCTTAAAGATCTATGCACCCAAGGTTAATAAGCTCTGTACTAATGGTCCCTGAGTTCTCTTCCAACAAAAAGTTTCTGTTACCTTTCTGTGAGGTAGATTCCCTGTAGCAGTAATATAGTTTTCTATGATAAGGTAGAAACAGTCTGGACCTCTAACATCACAAGAACCTAAGAAAGCATATTGTTAATGACATTCCTAACACTCAGGACAACTGCTTCTCTATTCCAGTTATTCCACAAGCTAATGACATAATCTCCCTAAGGACTCTAAGTTTCAAGGCACCCAAAAGAGTTGTGGGAGAGATGAACCTTACTAACAAGTTATTATCATTATCACTAAAAACATCTAAAGAAAGTCTTCTGAGCACCAGGAAGGCTGATGGAAAATCACCTATGTGATTTCTGGTCACATCAGAATAAAGTTTTGGCCATGAATTCATGGATGGTTATTCCAAGCCTTGAGGAAACCTCCATTTTCCTGACTTCCAGGTAAACAGGAGAACAGGTAGGTTGGAAGAGAAAATTGTATTTCATTCACCATACCTACCTTAGATTATAGAACACCAACGAAACCCAAGTTTATTTTTTATTTTAGATGCCACAAACCCCTCCATTTTTGAGAAAGCACCCTCTAACCATTCATTGACTCATCTACACTGTACTCTTGTGTGAGAATAGTCATGATGAAGACTAATGCAATAACCACCACTGGGGACAGATTCACTGACTGTACAGCTCCATAGGAACCACTTTAATACAAAATGCTTTCATGATGGTAGCCAAAATAAAATGGGAATAAGGCTGGCAAAAGCCATGTTAATCAAAACAACTATAAACCACACTTCCATGAATTGTACCAGAACATTTCAGCTCTGTTTATTTGTAAACCTAATGCTTCCATGTTCATCTTTTTGATATTTCAGGAAGAGCAAAATCCTCACAAGATTTCACAGAAGTAAATGCTACATTATCTCTGGTATCAAATAGAAAGAGTTGGAGCCACAGCCCTCAATAACAGTGAATAAAAAACAATATCAAGCATTATAATTGCTTTTATCACTGCATTCAATCTCTAGAGCTTAAACAATTTTATCCTTGAAAAACTTCAAAAGCAGAAAATAGAACCTTTTCAAAATATAAGGGGGAAAAGGGGATATCTTTCCATGAAAGCTGAGTCTAAAAACTTTATTAAGCCTATCTGTAAGTCTCTCATTTGCAAATGAAGGAGCAAGTCTTCAACAACAAATGGAATCAAACCAGAGCTAAAAACCACAATCCCAGCAATACATTCCAAAATAACCTTTGAAATATTCTGATAATCATAGTTAAAGAGGACTTGCCAATAGATTTAGTGTAAAATTTATATCAAACTTGCCATGTATGATTAGAATGAGTAAGTCTGTATTTGCATAGCTGAGTTACCCATATTTCAATTTTGAGGACACCATAAAGAAAGGAGGCATAACACAATCTCCCTAAACAAATATGAAAGTATCATTACTTTTCCAGATATCTTCTGGTTGTCATGGTATCACTTATATGCCTCCCCCACCCTCCTTCTTTTTCTAGGTAATCAATCCATTGGTTGTTTTTTGTCCTAATTTGAAAGCTAATATTATATGAATTTGGTATCCACTTCAACTTACAGACCTGTTGAGCATAATCAAAAACAATATAGAGACACTTTGAGGAACGCTGGATTTCCTTAAGAGAGGAGACAGAATATCCATAGTAGATGGAAACCAAATCTCTTTCACACTTTATTTTACCTCAGAAAAATTAATCTTCAGAAAAGTATATTGCTTGTGTTTTTAAACATGTTTACAAATATAAATTTCCAAATAAGTACCATTTTCAAAAACACATGCTGTCCTTGGGATTTTCTTTTAAAAATCGCTTACACACCAAATACATGAAATCCATATTTGGCATCAAACTTCCATCAGTCAAAGCACATTCAACTGTAGGGCATAAACATTTCTAATTTTAATGCTAGATAAATTTCAGCTGTTGTACAAAAACCTATATTATATTTTAAAGATATGGCACATTTTAGAAGTCTACCAAAGGACGTGATTTTTTAAAATCCTTCTTAAATTAGGATTGTTGATTTTTAAAAATAATTCTTTTAAAAATCTGGTCAAGATGGTTATGTTTTAATGTGGCACAATTTATTGATTCTTGGCTTCCCTTTAATTTATTCTGTCTCAGTTATGGAAGATGTACTTGAAAACCTGCAGGAAGGTTCAATATAAGTGGAGTCTGTGGCTATACGTTGATTGTTTCAGTTAAGTTGGGGGGGGGGGGAGTATATACTGAGTTACCTACATGCAACAGGAGGTCTCCTCACTCTCTCCTCTTGTCAGTTTCACATCTGTATACCTCCCTCTAAGTTATATGTTTTCTCTCCCTTCGCCGGGGGAAGCGTCTATCATTTAAATGATGAAAAAAATGTAAATGCAACCAAAGTTACATCTACTGTTCTTCCCCACACAGTGAGCCTATATTAATTTCATTCCAGTGCTTTTATTGCACTAATTAGACAGTGAAGAGGAGTTGTCTCAAGGGAATGCTGTTTTCTGCGCGTGGTATAATATGTTAAATAATGGGATTAAAGGCACCTGCGGTATCCTTCTTATTCTGTGTATGCAAATTGCGTTTTGCAAGCAAATAACCGCACCCGAGCAAGTAAAAGAGGAGAGGGGGAGTTGGAGGGGGAGGGGAGACACAACTGTTTCTAGTAAAAATATGTCAGCCCCTCACAAGCCCTGCCATCCAGCCTCATTAAGCCGATATCAGCTACGCACACATTCTACACGGGCAGATCTCCCGGGACGTATAGATGAATTACAGTAATACTTTCGAAAGCATTTCGCTGCCTGTTAATTAAGAAACTGGACTGGGAAGGATCAGATTGCAAGGATGTTTTAAGGTAAACCACCTTCCCTTTAGCGCTAGTTTTCGCTCTGGTAAAGACAATACAAACCTATGGAGCATCTCACTCAGCTGGAGGTGAAGGGGAAAATACCTAAACACTTCCCATACTAGGCGCACCTTCTTATCTCTCCCTAAGGAAGAGAATCCACAAGTCCCTGTACAATACTGTCACACTCTAAAGGAGACAAGTTCAGAACCATGGAAAGGGCTTCCAAGCAGCCGTTGACTTGTACATACATCTAGAGAAGAGGGGAAAAGTGGAGTGGTGCAGGTTTGCCCTAGCCAGTCTAACACTTACCGGTGTCTGCTGGGACTGGAGTCCGGCTCTTTTGGTAGATCCCTGCTTTGAACTTAACCTTTTCCAGGATTCCGCGAACCTTCCCCGACTGGCGCTCCGGCTCCTTCTCCGGTTTTCCGCTCCCTCTTCTCTGTCGGAGCCCCCTCTCTCCACTTCAGCCTGGTTCCTCCACTTTTTCCCCATCTTAAGTTTCTTTTGCTTCGGGGAAAGACCCCACCTGGTGTGAGATCTCGTTCGTGTTTTCTCTCTCTCTCTCTCTCTCTCTCTCTCTCTCTCTCTCTCTCTCTCTCTCTCTCTCTCTCTCTCTCTCTCTCTCTCTCCCTACCTCCCTCTTTCCCCCCCTCCCTCTGTTTCTATTTCTCTCTGTGTGACAAAGACTCAATCTCTCTCAGAAGTCTCACAGCAGCTCAGCTGAGCATCGGCGTTGCAGCCTTTGCCTTCTCTAGTTCTTGCCTGAGCTGTGCGCTTCTGTGCCGCCGCCAGGCTGCGCTTGCGCCCGCGATTGGTTAGAGAGTGGGGGCTGGGAGCGCCACCTGTGCCTAAGTGGCAATCTCTTGTCTCCACCAAGGTTCTCAAAATTTACTCCACACCAGCGTAGTCGCCTGCTGGGAGTACGCAGAGCCTTGGCCAGCGGTTGGTGCAGCCCTTTGGCCAAAGCAGTTCCACTTCTGCCCTCCTGGAAGCCAGGGCCTGCGATGCTCTGATCACTCCGGGCTCTACCTCACTCAAAATCCATTGTATGAGCTGTAGGTGGTAGCCAGTATTTTCTAGATCGAGGAGCCAAGATTTGGGTAAGAGGGCAGCGAGATGAAAGAGAATGGCTGTGGGCCTTCTTCCTTCTCTTGCCTTCAACAACTCTGGGGGAGAACAAGGTTGTTCTTTCTCAGGCCCCAGGCTTTTTTGGGTTTTTTTTAACTAGTTTTCTCCTTTCCCATAACCCGCCTGCACTTAAGTTTTGAGCCTGAACCATAGGAATTTTTTTTTGGGGGGGGGGGTTTGAGGAGGAAGTTAAATTCTTCCATCCACTGAGTTCTCCCAAGAGTGGGATACTTAGCTTCCTTTCTCTTTTGCCTCCAACAAATTAAACAAAGAAAAAATATATCCCAGCTTATGGATGTGTGCAGTTGGTCTGTGGTTTTGTATATAGTCTTCTTGGTTTTCTGTCCTTTGTTTTGATCTCTGCCACACCTTTTTCCTTGTTTCACTGTTCTGGCGGCTGCTGCCAATTAGGGGGAAGCTTGCAGACCTTGATCACTTTCATGTCAGTTATTTACCAGACTGAGCTGGTCCTACTTTCAGAAACGCCCTTGATCAGGTAGAACATATGGGCACCCACACGCACACATACATACACAATTAAAAAACAAACTGCTAATTGTTAGAAAAGGAAAAGCGAAAACTTCTCCCATTGGAAGAAAGGTTAAAGCTCTGGTTGCTGATCTGTCCATGAAGGTCAGTTGTACTTTCAGTCCAAAGTAAAAAAGGTGTATTTCATTTTGTCTTATTTTAATTACTGCCTGGTTCCCAGGAGATTGAAAAGGGAGGGGAAGAGTGGGGCAATTGAAGGAAGGAGCAGAATGGGAGAACCTCTCTGGGAAAACCTGTTGTGCCCTTGTATACTAGTGGTGGCATATAACAATAATGACAGAGGGTCGTTCTAAATAAACTGCCTGTCAGAAATGACTGGTTTATTACAGCAACTCTTTTGTAGTGGAATATACAACTCTAAAACCTAGTAACAGTAAAAGAAGATTACAGTGCTGCATTAATATTAGCACTGTAATTTAAAGCAAAGAGATTCACGGTGGCAAGCTGTGATATGGTACTGAAACAACCCTATGTGCCCAGGCAGCACACAGCCTATATTAAACACTGTAAGACACCATAGGAAATGTTTGCAACACACAATCATCAAGCTGTCATTTAATGATGAAGCTGCAGGCTCATCTTTGGATTTCCTCCATTTATCAGCTTAAGTTCATGGGTTTGAAATTATTAGCAACATTTAGTGGGATTATAACAATTCTTCCCCCCCCCAAAAAATAAATAAAACCAAAAGTATTATTAATGATTCATGCCTTAGATGTTACCCCCATGACCAAACAGGAGGAAAAAATAAGTTGTAACAATAACAAAAACACAATTTGATTCACAGATAGCACCAATGTTTAATTTTCCCATTAATCAAAATCACCAGTGCACAACAGGTATGAAGACCTAATGAAAAATCCCCCAAGTGATTTAAAGTATGCATCCTGATGCAAAAAACTTCTTTAAGCCTGACTCTTGGAATGGCATGGCATGAGATCTGAAAAGGAAGTGAGAATGCTGCTGGATGAGGTTTCACAGATGCCTCCAGGTTCATGACCCAAGATGCACACCTTGGGGTGTCAGGCTGGCAAAGGCATCAATGCATATAATGGAAAATTTAGAAAAAAAATGGTCCTGCTATTTAAGGATATCTGACATGAAGAGGTGTCAAAAGCACATCAATAAGGACTTAAAGCAACCTTCTAGCTTTTCCCAGAAGTCCTTAGGGGGGGGAAATGATGATAGGTAGTGATTGGACATGTCACTGTTTCAACTGCTTGGTCTTAAAATGACTTTTGAATTGTCTTTATCATAGAGGAATGGTTTATAATACCTGTTTGAAAGTGATGCTGCCATTTTTACAGTTACTATTATTTAATAATTGACAAGTACCAACAGCGTGCAAAGAACTAACTACAGTATATGAAATGCAGAATTAGACATAATCATTTGTGAGCAACAGAGTTAACCTTTCAATAATTATACAGAGCCATTAACAGTTTTTGCACCTGAGGTAAACACTGGGGAAATGTACACTCAAAAACTGGTGGGAAGGCTGTCATAGTGCTGGGCAGTGAGGATGGAGGCAGACAGGCTATGAAAGTTGTAAGAGGTATAGCCAAAATCTATCTCTTAGTTTATCACTTTAACTAATTGTATTTGCTAACTAGGTGCTTAGCTTAATTGTTACTAATCCCCTGAATGGACGTGAGGGCTGTCCATATCTTCTAAATTTCAGCACCTCTGACCCCTGACTAGTTCCACCCTCTTTTTAATGTGAATTCCTATGATACTTTTTTGCTTACAAAACAATTTCTTCCCAACCCTTTGAGGTATGTTGAATGCGAGTTTCATTGTTTCCATTTTATAGAAGTGAAAACTGAGGTTTAGAGTAGCTAAGTGACTTGCTTACATGACTGGTAAATATCAGAAGCAGGATTCATCCTACACATCATACTTTCTTCCTCTGATTGCTTGTCTTTCCCAAAGTCCCTAATAGGCTATATATGAAATTATCCTATCTCTTGGCAGGCTATCAGTCAACAATTGTGTATTAACATTAGGCTCAAAAATAAGTATGATGACGTTTCTTAACCTACATATGTGTTCAATGTGGAACCTCAACTAACATCACTTTCAGATTCTGAAAAAGAATTCGTCAGAAATAGCTAACTGCTCCTTACTTTAAAATTGCAGTACAAAGGTCACCTACGATGAGACCCTGGGAGTAAAGACATGGGTCCCAAAATAGTTTCCAAGGTAATAACTCAATCTGAACCAACAAGTCCAAAGGAATTACTACATAACAAGTTATAACAGCTCAAGGTGATATGCTTTGGGGTGGAGGAGCAGTCCTGTGATTTCACTGGCATAGAGAATTGCCAGTGAGAACTTTCTATGTTAATGAAGATTTATAAGTGCCCTGAAACTTAGACTCTTAAAGAGGAGCAAGGAACACTCAGAATTTAAGAGATTTGCCTAGAGTCACTCAGTCAATATGTATAAAGGCAGGATTTGAACACTTCTTCTTGACTTTGAGGTCAGTTCTCTATCCACTCCACAAGGTATTTCTGGCTCTCAAAAGTATATGTGTACATGTATACATATATGTGTGTATATGTACCTGTATGTGCCTATATTTTATGTATGAATATATAAAACCCACACCTATATGCAAGTATTATATGTATTATATGTGTATATATATATATATACCTAGGTATGGGAAAAGATATTAAAATGAACTGGTAAATTTCCAGACATGAGTACTCTCTCCAACAGTGTAGATCATAGTATATCCCTACCTGATCATCCAGGATAATTCTAACACATGTCCCACGGATCATCCCAAGAGGGTCCACCTAGGAACCTTCCTCTAGACCTCTTGATTTGGGATGACATCATTTATACCCCTACTATGCAATTTCTTCATCATCTTTCTTTGCTTCGTAGTAATTGAGATGTAAGATGAGCTCCTCCTGGATACTCTCTCCTCTCTGCATTTTCATGACACTGCTATCTCTTGGCTCTACCTATATGATCTCTCAGTTTCCTTTCTTTAATTTCATCCTTGTCCTTCCCACTAATTATGAGTATCCCTCAAATCTCTGTCCTGAGTTCCCCTTTCTCTCAAGATTAACTTATTAGGTGATTTTATCAGCTCCAATGCATTCAATTATCATCTCCATGCAGATGGTTCCCAAATACTTATATCTAGCCCTAGTTTCTCTTCTGAACTCTAAACCTGCTTTTCTAACTGCCTTATGGAAATTTCAAACTGAATTCCCATAGTCATCCCAAATTCAATATATCTAAGAGAAAACTAACTCTCCCACCAACCTCTCTCCTCTTCCAAACAACTTCCTTCCTACTGTTGTTGAAGTTACCCCTATCTAACAATTCACCCAGGTTTGCATCCTTGACTCGTCACTCTTCCTCATTACAGATATCCAACTGGTGACCTCATTTCCTCATATGTAAAATGATAGAGATGGATTAAATGATGTCTAAGATCTCTTACAGCTATAAATCTATGATTCTATTCATTTGATACTCAGAAGATTTCTGAATATTTTCCCATGAAAAAAATCACATAAAAAAATTCAGCAGTCTTCCTTATGTCTGACTTTTATCTATAACATCCTGATCAATAAACTTCTCAAAGGCTTATAATAACTTAATAGATTGGTCCCATTACAAGAAGATGCCAGAAGCTATCTCCAAGCTTAGCTTCCTCTAAGTTCTAATATATCTCTACTCTGAAGATAAAAATCAGGAATTTTCTCATTTGATCATTTCTAGCTGGTACAGTAGAAAGAGTGCCAGGCCTGGAGTCAGGAGCATTCATCTTTCTGAGTGCAAATCTGACATACTCACTAGCTGTGTGACCCTGTTCAAGTCACTAACCCCATTTGCCTCAGTTTCCTCATCTGTAATATGAGCTTGAGAAGGAAATGGCAAACCACTCCAGTATCTTTGCCAAGAAAACCCCAATTGGGGTCATGAAGAGTTGGACATGCCTGAAAAATGACTGAGCAACAAATGGTTAAAAGCATAGGGACATTAAGGAGGCACAAATAGCCAGCAAAATTAAACTTCTGTGGGGCTTAGGGATAGTCATGTAGATGGGACCCATTGGTACAAAACAGTAAATCAACCCTAATTTGTTGCCTTTACAATTTCCAAGGTATGAATTCTCATAATGAAAATTTAACAATCAAGTTTTTCCAGTTAGTTTCAGCCCACCTCTGAATACAGACAACAGGGACTGGACCTGTAATTTCGTTGGTATGAGGATCTCATCAGGTGAGGGAACTCCCTCTAACCAATGCTGGTCAGCACTTTCTCTACAACTTGGAGTCTTATGGAATTTCCTAGATAGATTATGTTGAATGTAAGAGTGGAAAAGATCATAAGACATGAACATTAATCACTTAAGATACTTTTATTGTTGGAAAGTAACCATATCAGTATCAGCACATTATAACATATTTCTATGTCTTCTCTCTATTCACAAGGCCATCATCAACTGTCACCATAAAGAAAGAGTTGGTGATTCCCATCTCATCCAAGCCAGATGATCAGTCTTACTTTAGTTTACTACTTAGCAATACTTCACTACTTAGTTTAGGTAGATTCTAGGCTGGGGATAAGTGAAGGGAACAGACACACCTGCTAGATGGCAAAATGAGTAAGAATGCTAGGCTTGGAGTCAAAAAGACCAGAGTTTAAATATTACCTCAGACACTAGCTGTATAACCTTGGACAAATCATTTAACCTCTTTCAGCTTCAGTTTCCTCACCTGGAAAATGGGAATAATAATAGCACCTACTTCCCAGCGTTGTTGTGAAGATCAAATGAGATAACATGTATATCATTTTGCAAACCTTAATGTGATATATAAATAATAGTGGTAGTTATTCTTTTGGCAGGTCTTCCCATCTCTAAGCCATGCTAGATGGGTTCTGAGAAACCATGAACCACAGAAAGGAGGGAATGCAAGAATTATTGGTTTCCACCTTGCTCATGAAAACTCTCAATCATTCAAGCTATTTGAGTATTCTGCCCACCAAAAAAAAAAAAGCATCACCTTGAATACATATGTGTGTGTTGGTATTTTGTATGTTTTTGCATAGGTAATACACAAAAACATGTTGCCTTGCCTAATAGTGTAAACTCCTTGAGGTCAGAGAATGTTTACTTTATAGATACAGATATAAGTATAGATATAGATTGTAACGATTGGAATAACGCCACCTGCTGGATACTTACTGTAGAAGAGTTCTGGCCATGAAGGGAAGGTCTTTGAGGGCAAGACCAGGAGTCAGGAAGTGACGCGGGCTAGTGGGAGGAGGAAGGAAGAGACTGGCGCTGACTCTGGGGCTCTTTCCTCTGGACTCTGGTGGAGAGCGGAGCTAGAAATGTGCTCTCCCTTTAATAGATAGGAATCTAGGCCTTTCTCTCTCTTTACCAAATTCTTATTCTCCTTAATAAATGCTTAAAAGTCTAACTCTTGCTAAAGCTTATAATTTATTGGCGACCACTCATTAAATATTTTAGACAGACTAGCTAGAATTTTAGCCCTTAACAGCTGGCGACCACGAAGAGGAAAGCTGAACCTCACTTCTGATCTTCCGGTTGGGTAAGAAATTTCCCCCACCCTTTAAACTGCTAAGTACTGGCGCACTGGCTGTGCTTTCCCTTTAAATTTTTTCGAATGGACCTTTTAAACTCCCTAATTACCCTATTTTTGATTTTAGTCTGTTTAACCAGACAAATGGGAGATAAGATCATGTTAATGCTTTGTTTTTGTGGATTTTCTATTTTTCTTTTTATTTTTGTTAAAAGAGCCAGCAACTTACTCACACAAGGAAATATCTCTCCCTCTCCCAACCATGCTTTTTCAGAGAAACCTGAAGAGATTCCTGCAGCTTTTCCCAATTCTAACACTAATTGTTGCTCTAATTTTGCATGCCTGGAGGCAATGACCCACCCTCTAGAAGCTTTTAATCCCCTAGCACCTGGAGGCAAAGTGGGGGATGAGGAATCCAGGCCTGAGTTCAAAATCAAGTCTCATTCAAATTGCTCTAGTCCCTCCCCTCCTCTCCAGACCCCACCCTCTACTCCTCCTATGGCCAAGCCCATAGCTTCCCCTGCCTGGGAAGTCCAGAGATCTGATGCACATGCTCAACTTTTTCTACCAGCATTTGCAGCTTCAGGCTCAGCCCTTCCCTGGCCTGGCTGTGCTTTTGAGACAATCTTAGAAAACTCTTTAAATTCCAGATATGCTCGTTTTGTTCATAATTTTGCTAACCTGCTTTTGTCTTTAATTAGTAATCTTATAAAGCATTTGTATGGTGAAAAGACTGACAGACAATATAAAGGGGTTAAAGAAGAAAAACTTAAGCTGAATAAGAATGACAACCATCAACATAGTTCAAGACTCTGCTTCTTTTGCCATGGAAGGGTATATATTTTAGAGAAATGTAGAAGTAAGCAGCAAGGTATTGATATGAGTGTTGGGGATTTTAGATATCGGAATCAAAAGTGTTCTGAATTCACTCAGAGTATTAATGTCAGTTCAGAGGTTACATAGGATTTCTATGCTATTATATATACATTTTGAAATTAATGGTATGGGTTTATTTTCATAGAGATTTTCATGCTTTTGAGATTGTGTCTTATACTTAGTTTTTAAAACAAGGAGAATATTTGTAAAAGCTTTTTATAGTCATGTGATCAAGTTTATATTTTATAGTACTCTTATTAATATTAAATTCATATTCATTTAGATTTCCCTAGTTTGAATTTCATTGTCTTTTATTATTCCACGTGTATTTTCTTCTATTCATTGATCTATCTAATTTTGAAACATGGTTTTGATTTCATAATACAATGTTAATTCTAGGAGTATTGTGCTCCCATATTCTGAGTTGTTTGTTTTTGTTATTTTTTTTTCCTCAACTGATTATTTGATCAAACTCTTTAAAGCATTTCCCTGGCAAATTGGTTGCCATGGCAAGTGTAAATTGATTCTAGAAGTATTATTTTTGATAAGCATATTCCCAAAAAAAAAAAAGAGGGGAACATTTGTAAAAGTTTTCTTTTTTCAAAAAAAAAAAAGTTCTTTGAGATTCTGTTGTGCTTTAACTTGTATTTAAGTATGTTCTGATTTTTCACAAAAGTAATTGTATACTAAGTAAAAAAAAGGGTATTATTTGAAATTGTTGCATAATTATATATTATATTTTGAGTCAAGATGTATTCACATTTTTTGCAATCATTTATTATCCTCAATTTTAAATCCATATGAGACTTGGATTATGGGAACTTATCATTTAAGACATTAATTGCCTTTATTCTGAGTTATCAGATGCCAGTTGGCCAAGATGCCATCTAATCACAAGAGGAATACATGCAAGAGCAGACACTGAACTGTCACATGAGGGGAGACATGCATGAAGTCAAGGTATGGCCAAGGGAACGGCTTTTGACAAATGTTGAGGTTGGATTCTCTTGGTTTAATATTTTATTCTCTTTTTCCCCACAATATTGTACAGATGGCTGGAAGTATTCATCCCACCCATCTCATTTCTACACCTGGCTTCTATGCTCCCTCCTATATGCCTGATGCCATGGACATCTCAATCCCATGTATCTGATTAAGTCTGACTCAGTTTCCTCCAATATGTTCGGTGGCATGGACATATATTCCATCCACCTATTTTAAGCCTGGCATACTGTATGGGCAGTACATATTGCTCAAGTGTGGGAATGCTCATATCCCATCATTTCTCTGTTCTTTTATGGTAACCCCCATAATTATCTCAGGTGTCATGATAAATAACAGTGTTGAATTTGGCCTTGACACCTGTTACCAATTATATTAGATTTTCTAATTTCTCATAATGGCATGAGGATAATTAGGCAGATGATGCAAAAAGTGATGAAACAAAGATAAAAATTATTTTTAATAATTAATATCGCAGCAATTGTCTTCTCAATTACCCTCCATAAGGGGGGGACTATAGTAATATTATAATTTTAAAGAATGTTTTAATTTTTGTTTTATTATATGTTTCATGTGTAACAACTAAGATTCTGAATTCCCTTAGACATGTTTTTGAGAACTTTCATTGTTTGATTTGATTATTGACAAAGCTATTTTAAAGTTGTGTTAAGCTCAATTTTGTAGGAAATTTTCCTGGCTGATTACCAGCATCCATACCTCAACCCCTGAAAAGACTTCCATTCCACGACTACACCTAGAGGACATCTGAGAAAAGACTTTCAGAGACTTTAAATGAACAGTTTTGATTTGTTGTTTTTGTTGTTTTTTTTTCTCTTTCTGTTATAATATACACCATCTGTAACATGTATTCTCTGCAGAGGCCCTCCCTTTGCAAGACTAATGTCAAAGCGTCGGTTCATGAGGACAAAAAAAAAAATCGGCCCTCTGGACAAAACTTTCCTCTCTTCCTTTTCTATATTGTTGTTCACATATTATTAGTTAGCAATAGTTATATTGTTTTTACTGTTCCGTCAAGGAAACATTTTGTTTCTTGAGGAACAACAGGGGGGACTGTAACGATTGGAATAACGCCACCTGCTGGATACTTACTGTAGAAGAGTTCTGGCCATGAAGGGAAGGTCTTTGAGGGCAAGACCAGGAGTCAGGAAGTGACGCGGGCTAGTGGGAGGAGGAAGGAAGAGACTGGCGCTGACTCTGGGGCTCTTTCCTCTGGACTCTGGTGGAGAGCGGAGCTAGAAATGTGCTCTCCCTTTAATAGATAGGAATCTAGGCCTTTCTCTCTCTTTACCAAATTCTTATTCTCCTTAATAAATGCTTAAAAGTCTAACTCTTGCTAAAGCTTATAATTTATTGGCGACCACTCATTAAATATTTTAGACAGACTAGCTAGAATTTTAGCCCTTAACAAGATATAGACAGGATTTATAGCTCATGTGTGCCAGTTGAATATGTGAGGGAATACAGGTAAGGACACCCTAAATTCCTTATTCCAGTTACAAAATTAATGAGACAAGTTACAAAATGAATAGTATCAAGGAAGATGGAGACAATTATCATAATATGTGTCTAGGCAAAATAACTAGAGTGTTAAGACAATTATCTGTGGAAGAGAAAAGCCTGGAAAAGGGCCAATTAGTGAAGAACATTTTTGTTGATTCATACAAAGGTCTGTCACTCAAGATGGGGATTCTAAAACTGCTTTATAGATTGAAGGACTATAGTTTCACAGATTTAGAATTGGATAGGATGTTAGAAGTCATCGAGAACATCATTCACATAAAGAAAATTAGGTCCACAGAGGTTGTGACTTGTCCATAGTTATACTGAAAATAGTAGAGCTGGGATTTGAACCTGGGTCCTCTGTCTCTAAATCTAACACACTGACCGCTAGACCCTCACATGGAAGTTGTCAGAGTATTGAGATGATAGATCAGCTGGGCTCTGGCACATTCTATAAAAATGAGAAAGGTTCAAGCAAGGGCCTAATAAACAAACTAAATTTCTCTTCTGAGTAATAGCCATTTGTGTTTAAAGAGTATTATCAGGGGCAGCTAGATGGCGCAGTGATTAAAGCACGGTCCTGGATTCCAGGAGTACCTGAGTTCAAATCCGGCCTCAGACACTTGACACTTACTAGCTGTGTGACCCTGGGCAAGTCACTTAACCCCCATTGCCTGTAAAAACAACAACAACAACCAAAAAAAAAAAAAAACCAAAAATAAAGAGTATCATCACTATATGTATGATGACCAAAGGACTTCTTTTTCTCTCCCCCACCCAAAGCAATTTATGCAGATTATCCTACATGAGGGAGTACAATCTGCATTATTAGGAAGAGTACACATTGATGAAATCACAGATCTTTGAAGAAATGTAGTATTATTGAAGAAAAATAGAAAGGAAGCAAATTAGACTGAGTTAACTAGAATATTAACAGTTACCTTGCATCTCTTCATTGAATAATGTCACTGTGTGACAGCTCCAGGTTCCACTTCCTATATAGAACCACACTATGTCTAATGCCATAATTTCCTAAAGATATTCATTATATACTTACAGTCTCCCCTCTGGAGCAAAATCTCCACCTTCCTCCTTCTTTACTCTTCTGAACTTTTGGGCAAAGCCCCCTCTTTGCATGAAATAATGATCCTCCTATTCACCATGTCATTTCCTTTCTATCCTTTAATACTCTGTTTATAACTTTGCTTATTCTTACAGCTTTTCCTTATGAAAGCAGGATTTGTTCCTAATAATAACAGTTCAGGGGCAGCTAGGTGGCACAGTGGATAGAGTACCGGCCCTGGAGTCAGGAGTACCTGAGTTCAAATCCGGCCTCAGACACTTAACAATTACTAGCTGTGTGACCCTGGGCAAGTCACTTAACCCCAATTGCCTCAATAATAATAATAATAATAATAATAATAATAACAGTTCACATTTCTCTATTGTTTTTAAGTTTACAAATGCCTTTCTTCACAACCATTCTGAGCTAGGTAATACAGGTTTTGGGGTAGCTAGATGGATCAGTGGAAAAAGTTGCTGGTCCTGAAGTAAGGAAGACATGAGTTCAAATCCATCCTTGAACATTAGTAAATGTCCAAGTCCTAGTAAGGTGTGTGACCATTGACAAGTCGCTTTACCTCTGTTTACCTTAATCCACTGGAGAAGGAAATGGAAAACCACTCTGGGATCTTTGCCAAGAAACCCCATGGTCAATACTGTCCGTGGGGTCAGGGTGGGTTAGACATGACTGAATTGACTGAACAACAACTGAAGAATGTAAATGTTATAATCCCAATTTCACATTTGAAGAAAATGAGACTCAGAAAGTAAGTGATTTGCCCAGAGCAAATGTTGGAGTTGAGATTTAATTCCATTTCATCTCCTTTTACTACACCACACTGTCTCTTTTCACTGCTAATCCCACCTATATAATCATCTCTGGTGGCATATGTCCAGCATACCACACCTGGGAATAGATGAGAGAGAGAGAGGGATGGATGGATACATATGTTTAATTCTTGGCCAATATGGGAATTTATTTTGTTTGACTATGCAGATTTGTAATAGAGGTTTTGTTAGTCTTTATTTTTCATTTGGAAAGAATAGAGAAGGAATAAGGAAAAAAAGAATGTGAAATTTCATTAATTGAAAAAAATTTTAATGAATTTTTTAAACGAATTGCTCAAGGTCACACACAAAATGTATTGTTGTGATGTGTGTTAGCTTTTGTTCTTGTCTCCCAAATTAGATTGGGAGCCTCTCAGTTTTAGAAGCACAAGTGCATTGCACTTTAATGTGAAAACATACATGTCTCTTTGGAGAGCCCCGTTGTCCAGTATTTATCAGCACACCCCTGAGTATAGGACATCATCAATGAAAAAAGGTCTAGATCTAGAGGTAAAGGAAATGGGTTAAAATTTTCACTTTTTTTGTTACTGTGGAAATTTGTACAATTCACTTATTATCTCTGGGATTCCATTTTCTTATCTCTAAAGTGGGTGATTTGGAGTAGAAGACCTCTAAAATCTCTTCTAAACCTAAATCCATGAACCTATGATGTTAGAGACGGAAATTTTAGATCAATGTAAGGAAAAACTTCCTGACAATTATAGCGATGCAAAAATGGATTGTGCTCCTTTTAAGTTTTTACCCTGCTGGAGGGAAAGGAGATAGGGAGCAAGAGAAAGGAAGAAGGAAGGGGAAGAACGGAGGAAAAAAGGAAAAAAAGAAGGAAAAAGGAAGGAAATAAGCATTTATTGAGTACCTACTGTATGTCAAGCCCTTTACAAATATTATTTCATCTGATCCTCACAAGGACTCTGGGACATAAATACCATTATTTTGTCCACTTTACAGTTAGGTAAACCAAGGCAAACAGTTTAAATGACTTACCCAGTGCTACACAGATAGTAGGTATATATAGGTCTTCCTCATTCCTTGTCTAGAGTTCTGGGCCACTGTGCCACTTAGCTGCCATTTGTCTGTTGTCTTGTACAGGGAAATCATGTTCAGTTATGTACAGGACCAGAGGACCTCTGGAGTTCTTTCTTGCCCTGAGATTCCATTATTTCTTTTCCCTTTTTTAGACCTCTTCTTTCTCCTTTTTGAAACATATTTCAGGTTTATTTTCTATGTCCCCTTTTCTGTATTTTCTTCCATATTTAGTTTTTTTCCCATTTCTAGTCAATTTCTGTTCAGTTTTACAGTGAAATCTTTTTACAGTAAATTTACTTTATATCCCTCATATGCCACTGTTTTTGTTTCCCTATTTAAATTATTTCATCTCACTTATTCTGAGTTACTAACATTCAAAAATATGCATTAAATACTTTTCAGAAAATGAAATATACATGTAAATGTATATACTAAAAAATTGTGGGGGGGAGCAGCTAAGGTGGTGCAGTGGATAAAGCACTGGCCTTGGATTCAGGAGGACCTGAGTTCAAATCCAGCCTCAGACACTTGACACTTACTAGCTCTGTGACCCTGGGCAAGTCACTTAATCCTCATTGCCCCACAAAGAAAAAAAATTTTTGTGGCAACATACAACATAAAATAAGAAACAGCAGTAATTTTGCTGTTGAAAACAAATTGAACCTTTCAGTATCACACAACTTTTTGTAATGCTGGCCCTGTTCCCATGAAAGTATTCTTATAATCAGTTCATCTGCCAAAAGTTGAGAGAACTCTCATGCCCATCTTGAGAACTAACACCATCCCTAAATGGACTAGAACAAAGCATTTTTTTCCTTGTGGGTTTTTTTTTTTAAAGAAAACTTTTGGGGGCGGCTAGGTGGCGCAGTGGATAGAGCACCAGCCCTGGATTCAGGAGGACCTGAGTTCAAATCCGACCTCAGACACTTAACACTTACTAGCTGTGTGACCCTGGATGAGTCACTTAACCCCAATTGCCCCACAAAAAGAAAAAAAAAGAAAACTCTCATTTCTGGGAGTAGCATTGTAGTCCGCGGAAAATATTTTCTGATACTATAAACTGCTGGCCTCAGAATTTACTTGCAACTTCCTTAATCTATGATTATTTGATTTTGTGACAACTAAATTTAAAACACAGATTTCATTACTCTTACATGAAGGACAAAGGAAAAAAAATGCCCAGGGGATTGATCAGTTAGAAATAATGATCAGAGATAACTCCAAAGATAAGGACTATCATTCTAAAAAATAATCCCCTTTACTCTCAGGAATGACAAGCATCCAAGCTTTCACCACCCCACCCACAAAAGGAACTTTCCATTTTCAGGTGGTCACCTACCTCTGTAAAAGCTTTTGCCTCCCTTCTGTTCTGAGAAGAAAATGTTTCTTTCTTTTTTTTTATACTAAATCCATATGGGTTCCAAGATGATAATTAAATACAATTGCAATGCAAATGGAACTGTAACTGGGGAGGAAACCAAATCTTGAAGACCACATCAAAATGGAAGGGATGGATTGTTTCCTACCAAAGATAGTCTGAAGGCTTGCCCTCTATGTTCCCTGTTAGACCTCTACTATAGATTATAACTCTTTCTACTCTTTCTACTCTTTCACTCAACCCTGGACTTCCAACCTATTTTTGCATGCCTCTCCCAGGGTTTGCCTTCCCAATTTCCCCTACTTGTTGTCTGCCCAACCTCCTTAAACTCTAGAGTATTAGGGAGTCATCATGAACTATCAGTCATACCATGAGAAAACCATCCTCCCTTCTGGCATGACTATACCCAAGAGGATCATGTCTCTGCACCACTTTCTTCCCCTGAAATTAAATTTACCTCGGATACAAGAATTCTTATGGCTCTAAATATAAGTTTCAATTTATTATTTTAGAGTTACAATCTCAATTTCTGTATGATTGAATTTGAACATATTAATGAGTAGCCTATTAAGACTTTCTCACTCCTCAGAACGGAATAAACTTATGTTTTCCATCCCAAGTACAAAGGTGAATGAAATGAAAGCAATTAGTTAAACAAGAAGTAGCAGCTTAGTTACCTTTTCATCTTCAATATGCATTATGAAAATCATTTCCTAGAACTCACAGAAAGTAGTTTAGCCCAGAAATAAAAGGGAACCAAAAAGCATAATCTCAAATGCCACAGTTACAAACATGGTTGACTGGTTCCCTCTGACTATTTTGTAAATCTCCCAAACTCTCCCTGCCAGAGATTTCCAAATATTCTTTATGGAGTTTTGCTTGTTATGCAAAACAACTTATCTGGTGAAACTTGGACATACCTAACCTCTCCCACCTGAAGCCTAGTCATTCTCTCTACCTTAGTAACCTATATAAACCCTCTTCTCCCCCCGCCCTTGAGTACCCCAGCACCCCAAGCTGTAACCCACTCATCCTGATTAAAGATTTCCATTTTGTTGTATTGACTATTTTCATTAAAATTCAAGTTGACATTAGCAAGTTTTTTAATTTCCCCTAAACTTCTTTAATAGTGGTGTCCAAAAGCAAATATCAACATGTTAATGATAAAGTCAACTTGAATACAGTATGATAGTACATTCAGTTGAAATGCTTTTATGATCTATGCACACGCAAAAATAGTAAATTTTATATATACTTTAGGGGTCTATGAGTTTGTGGCTCACCAGTGAGAGCTAAAAGATGGTCTATCAAATAATCTGTTGAAAATTAAAATTATGACATAATGTCAAAGCCTTGTAGAATTCCATCAGCTAATCTTTAGTTGTAAAGTAAGTTCACCTGGTTGGCCGAAATGTATGTTTGAGTCCCTGATTTTATCCCTTTCATTTTTTTTTCCTGGAAGGCTTTATAAACAAAAGATTACCCAACTGTAAAACTAGGTGACTTGACACTAGCTGTGTGACCCTGGGCAAGTCACTTAACCCCAATTGCCTCACTAAATAAATAAACAAACAAATAAATGGATGGATGGATGAATGAATAGATAAATAGATGAGAGAGAGAGAGAGAGAGAGAGAGAGAGAGAGAGAGAGAGAGAGAGAGAGAGAGAGAGAGAGAGAAAATTGCACTGGATGTGGTTGTAGGTAAACTAGGGGGATAAGATTGGATGACTTCTCAGGATTCTGACCGTCCATGCTTGTGCTTCTCTAGACGCTAATGTTTGGGTAACACCTTTTTTACCCAGAAGTTTTGCCATCCTCTCTAATTTAGTATTGTCCATATATTGAATAAACAGTTCATGTTTGTTCTAAAATAAATTAAACAGGAAACAAGATTGAACCATTGTTAAGACACTTGAGTATGAATCTCAAACCACCATTTATATTGTCTGATCTCAGTTGGGCCCTCAATACAATAATCCTTCTACTCCTTCTTAATTGATTCTCCACAAAATCTGATCAAAATTTTGTCTTCTCTTTTCAAGGCCCCAACAGCTTCCCCTCTGAATAAAGGACTGTGCCTTATACTTTGCCCCAAAAAATCAAGTTCCTTTACTGTAAGCTTCTTCCTCTCCCTGTCTCCTTATTTTGTGCTCCTTTCACATTGACATGGGGCTTAGTAAAGGACAGTTATATCAAGGAATCAAGGGACTATTAAAGTTTAAATTGGCCAACTAGATGTCAGAATAGGATAGACACACCTAAGAAAGAAGGGAAGATAAAATTCTCTCTCAGGAAAGTCAATTAGACATGGCTACTACCTGAGCTAGGAGACAGAGATAACTCCAAAGATAAGGACTATCATTCTAAAAAATAATCCCCTTTACTCTCAGGAATGACAAGCATCCAAGCTTTCACCACCCCACCCACAAAAGGAACTTTCCATTTTCAGGTGGTCACCCTACCTATCCTCTATAAAAGCTTTTGCCTCCCTTCTGTTCTGAGAAGAAAATGTTTCTTTCTTTTTTTTTTTTTTTGGTGAGGCAATTGGGGCCAAGTGACTTGCCCAGGGTCACACAGCTAGTAAGTGTCAAGGGTCTGAGGCCGGATTTGAACTCAGGTCCTCCTGAATCCAGGGCCAGTGCTCTATCCACTGCATCACCTAGCTGCCCCAAAGAAAATGTTTCTTAAGCCATCTTCTCTCCTTGAGGCTGTCTTTGACTTCCCTCTCAGTCACTTTATCTAGGGTCCAATAAAGGACCATTTTAATTCTAATTGGACCATGTGTAAGAGTGTAATTCTTTATAGAGGAATACCTAAGGACTCCCTCCACCTTTTATCCCCATGACACCCATTCTATCATTTATGTTTATCAGTATCTGATAAACATAACCTTTTCAAGGCAGACCTTCTATCAGTTCCATTGGTCCCAGCCTCTTCATATTCTCCAGCAGATTATCCCCATAATTGACCTCACACTTTCTAATCTTAATTCTCTCCCTATTATTTTCTCTCCTGATGCATAATTAATTTCCCCAAAACTTAACCACCACTCTCAAGATCCTATGACCCCACAAAATACTATTCTACATTTCATCTTTTTTCAGCCAAACACCTTTGATAACTCATTTTTTTCACTTCCTCACCTTTCATTCTGTCCCAAGTCCTTTGTAATTTGGCTTCTAACCCATCACTCAACTGAAATTCGTCTCTCCAAAGTTACCAATGATCTCTAAATTATGACATCTGATGACCCTTTCTCAAGTTTCATGCTCCTTGGTCTCTCTGCAGCATTATATACTATTGAAGACCTACTCTTCGTTGCTATTCTCTACTCTTAAGATTTTCATGATAAGTGCTCTTTCTTGGTTTTCCTCCTACACATCTTCACTAGAGTTTCATCCTTGTCATGTCCACTAACTGTGAATGCATCCATAGCTCTTTCCTGGGCTGCCTTTTCTTTTCTGTATGCATTTTTTCACTTGGTGATTTCATTAGTATATATGAGTTTAATTGTCATACCTACCTGGATGATTCCTTAGCAAATATATGGACATAGACACTTTGCAGAGCTCTAAACCTATATCTCCTAATTTCTATTGGACATTTTGAATTGGATGTATTGTTGGCATTTTAAATTCAAACTTCCAAAACAAAACTCATTAGTATTCCTCCAGCCCCACCCTTCTTCCAAATTTTCTTGTTTCTGTCAAGTTCACCATTTTTCTAACTACCCATATTCACAACCTCAAAGTCATCCCCAAGCTCTCAATCTCATTTGCCCCATAGAGCCAATTAGTTGTCAAATTTTCTACATCTCTTGTATATATCCCCTTCCCTCAACTCACATGGTCACCACCCTAATTCAAATCCTCATCACTTCTCACCTTGATTATAAAAATATCTTCTTCTATTCCAACATCCACACAACTGCCAAAGTTATTTTCTAAAGATAAAGATTTTTTAAAGATAAAGAGTAATTTCCTCAATTACTCTAAATTAAAATACAAATTTATCTATTTGACATTTAAGGCTCTTCACAAATAGGCCCAATAATACCTTTCTGGCTTTCTTGCTCATTATTCCTTTTTATATACAGCAATCCAGTCACATTGACCTTCTTGTTCTTTACCTATAACACCTCAACTCATCTCCCTGCCTTTGGCCAAATCTTCACTTCTTGGAATCCTTGATTCCTTCACAGGCTCAGCTCACATGCCCCTTTCTGCATAAGGCCTTATTCTGATTTCCCATCCCTCCCAACACCTGAACTGCTAACATTATTCCCCACTCCCATCCCCAAGATTACCTTATATCTGCTTTCTATGTGTTTTGTGTGTGTTTGAGTCAGAAGCAACAACACAGTGCCTAGAATATAGAAGGTGCCTAAAAAATGCTTGCTGATGGGCTGATTCCTTTGAAGCTTTCTGTGTTATTTTTTTTCTATCCCAGGAACTCTTACTTCTGGTACTATGCTAAGGCAGAAATCGAAGGTGTTAGGGGTCAAAATTAAATGTGAACATAAACATAGTATTAAGGACCTCCTCAAGCAGTCCCATAGAACCCTAATATTCTATGGAAAAAAAAGGTTTGAAAATTAAATGTCTATTCCTTCCTTTTATTTATTTGCTTGTTTGTTTTGCAGAGGTCTGGGACAATGAGCTTGAAATATGTCAAATATTCTCAAATGTCTAATATGTTGATTGGTTTTACATAACTGATTTCTTCTAGGTATGGATAGGGAAGGGATATTTAAAAGTCAAAGTGATTTTTCAAAATATATTAGTATTTTTTTAAAAAAGAAATAAATGGGGGCAGCTAGGTAGTGCAGTGGATAAAGCACTGGCCTTGGATTCAGGAGGACCTGAGTTCAAATCTGCCCTTAGACACTTGACATTTACTAGCTGTGTGACCCTGGGCAAGTCACTTAACCCTCACTGCCCTTCAAAAGAAAGAAAGAAAGAAGGGAAGGAAGGAAAAGAAAGAAAGAAATGCTTTTCCTCCAATATGACTAACATGGAAATATGTTTTACATTACTCCAAACATATAATAGGTATCGTATTGCTTACCTTCTCTAAAGGCAGGGGAAGAACTGAAGAGGAGAGAATTTGGAATTCAAAATAAGAAAGTGAAGGTAGGAAAAAGTAAGAAAAATGAAGTCAATGTTTTAGGCTATATACCAGAAGTGAGTAAATGTTATAGAGTTGGATGTCACTAGATATATTGATACCACTGGCAGTCCTACTGAATAGCTGGGAAGAATCCAAAATGGTAATAAAAAAAGAAAAACAAGAAGACTGTTGTTGTTTGTCTTTCTTCTCAAAGAGGACCATGATATCAGAGTGATGTCGTGACTTGCAATGAATTGGATTTAAGGGAGGGAGGGCTGTGCAAGGTCACCAACCTTACTTTCTCCTCCAGAGCCATCTGGGTCTACTGGCAAGATATATCTAGATTACTGGAGATGACTCCAGATGTTCTGGGCTTTTTTTTGGTGAGGCAAATGGGGTTAAGTGACTTGCCCAGGGTCACACAGCTAGTAAGTATCAAGGGTCTGAGGCCGGATTTGAACTCAGGTCCTCCTGAATCCAGGGCCGGTGCTCTATCCACTAAACCACCTAGCCATCCCTGCCCCAGATTTTTTTCAAGGCAATTGGAGTTAAGTGACTTGTCCAGGGTCACACAGCTAGTAAGTGTCTCAGGTGAGATTTGAACTCAGATCCTACTGACTTCAGGGCCAGTGCTCTATCCACTGTGCCACCTAGCTGCCCTAGTGGTGGAAAGGTAAAAATAAAGAGGAGAGTGCAAAAGAGGAAAATGGGTACTTTAATGCAAGGGAAGTAAGGTCCAATCCACAATTGCTTCCCATGTCATTCAATGGCACCAATTCTCCAGATTTACATACCCTTTCTTTGATTTCATCTTCCTTTCTTATTGATAAAACTGGCATGTGAGATAGAATAAAGAGATTTAGAGAAGTGATGGTCTTTTCCTCTTCCCTTTCCCTATTTTCTATTTGTCTTTTCACTTCATATAAAAGAGAATTAAATTGGCCTGGAACAATTTTCTCTTCACAAAGTTACTCTAGTTGATTCCTACTACTTCATGATTTTCTCTTGTAGATGAGTTTTTGTTATTGTTATTATGTTGCTGAATATTGAAATTGAACCATACGTGACCAAGGTGGTCCTAATACTCATGCTATTTAAATATGTCTTTTCCTATTCTCAGGGTTTTCTCTTGTGTTTCATGACTTTTAAGAAGGGGGATAAAGTATAAAATGGAACCTTCCAATTGGAAGACCTAACCATTCAAGTTGTATATCTTCAAAATCCATTGATACATTCATACAGTTTTTAAAATGCTACTTTAAAATAAAAAGTATACTTCTCAATAAGGCATGGGATTCCATTGTCTTTAGTGGAGAAAATATTGTCTTACAATAGTTTTTCAATATAATTATCATTTTTCTTTAATTTGTTGACCTACTTTTGTCCACCGTTAGACTCTACCATCTCAGTACCTGACTGAAGGATGCAGACAATATAAAATTTTACTGTGTATATTGCTTATTAGTTATTTTTAAAGATTTCACTCTGTAGAGTAAAATGTTGCCTTGCAAATTCTTTTTTCAACAAGGTGTCCCCCATCCATACATTAAAATCATTCCAAAATTGAGGAAATGCCCATCAATTGTAGAATGGCTGAATGGAATACTATTGTGTTATAAGAAATGATGAGCAAACAGATTTCAGAAAAAGCTGGAAAGACTTAAGTAGACTGATGCTGAGTGAAGTGAGCAGAACCAGGAGAACATTGTCCACATGACATTAACATTGTGTGATGATTAATTATGATTAACTTAGCTCTTCTCAGCAACACAATGATCCAAAACAATTCCAAAAGACTCATGCTATCCACATGCAGAGAAAGAACTATGGAGTCTGAATGCAGATAAAAGCATACTATTTTCACTTTTTTGGTGGCTTTTCCCTTTTCTTTTTTCACAACATGACTAGTGTAGAGATATGTTTACATGATTGCACATGTATAACCTATATCAGATTACTTGTTGTCTTGGCGAGAGGGGATGGGAAGAGTAGGAGAGAGAAAAAAAATTGGAACTCAAAATATTATTTAAAATGGATATTGAAAACTATCTTTACATGTAATTTAAAATAAAATACAATTTTTAAAAAAATAATTCCAAATTCCTCAAAAAATATTGGAATAGGGATTGGGACCACACCTATGATTTCACTAGCATAGAGGAATCCAAGAAACTTCCTCTCCCAACATGGGCCAACACTGTCTCTGTAATGTGTAATCTTAGGCCTAGACTATAACCTAGATCATAGAGAGGTTAAGCAACTTGCCTCGGCTAACATAATATGTTTCAGAAGTGGGATTTAAACAAGTGTTTTCCTTGCTCTGTAGTCAGCCTTCCATTCACTAAACTACTCTGATCCAGAAGCAGTGGCCAATTTGAAGATGAATTTTCTATGGATGGTGACATCCTCCAGGTGTTTCTACTTGCAGAAGACATTGTGCTGATTGCATTTAGTGCTGTAACACTGAAGTAAAGTATATAGATCCTTACTCAAAATACTATTTTAAAATGCATTAAATAAAATACATATGATTTCAAAGGAAATAAACTTTATTAAAATATAGTTATCAAAATGATGGTTTTTTAAAGTTCATGGATTCTAGATTGAGAAATTCTGATTAATAAAGCTCATTCATCAATACATATATTAGGGATAGAACACATAAATGGACAATGAACTGGTTCCAGAGTTCACCTGGAGTAGAAGAGGGGGCTATATTGCCTTCAAGTAAGTGTAAATCTCCTTTCCCAGGAAAATTAAGGCCTATATTTTTTATACAATGTTTTTATTGTAATGTGGGAGTGAAACATGGAAGATATTTCAAATGACTGTGAAACAAAAGTCAATGCAAAGTTGTATGGGGGTCTGTGAAAAGGCCCTAATATACAACTGATGAGAAATTTTGAAGAAAAAGATATTATCATAAAAGATATCATCAGGGAATGGTAAGATGTCAATGCTCTCATGATAGCAAAAATCGAGGCAAACCTCCAGCACATTAGATGAACCTAGTGTAGCAAGCTTGTGGGACTCAGACAAGAGGATGGGTCTCAACACACATCACTAGAGTGGATTTCCAAATCAATGAAAACATAAATCCATTTAAGCTTTTAAGTAACCTTTAGCCAGTTGGTTACCTATCCTAATTTTACTTTCTACTCTTTCATTTCCAGTGGCTGTTTATTGAGATATTCTGTGTAACCAAAAGTGGAAAAAAGAAAACTTCTACCATGACTCAGTATTATACTATTCACTAGCAAGGGAAAAGAAAAGTTGTGTCTTTTAAATTCAATCTCCTTTTCTAGAATTAGCTTCTCTAATATCATATTTATCTGTTCATATGATTTTCTCAAATTTCTTAATGGTCTGACCTGATTCCAACTTTTTATGACTTTCTCACATACTTTTCCAATTTCTGTTTAGCTCTAGATAGAATCAACAGCATTTTGTTACCATTGACTGGACAAAAAAAAAAAAGTTTCACTGTTACCTAAGTGTCTTTTAAATTCAATCTCCTTTTCTGGATTTAGCTTCTCTAATGATATGTACACACATACACACATACATACATACATACATGCATGCATGCACACATACACATGCACACATACAAAATTCATATACACAGATATATGTTCATATAATTTTCTTATATTCCTTAATGATATGTCCTGATTCCCACTTTTTATGGCTTCCCCACATACTTTTCCAATTTCTGTTTAGCTCTAGAGGAAGGCATCAGAATCTTGTTACCTTCCCTGTGATTTCTAAATAATGGTCTACTTTGTTCTTATGCTCAGTAAACCATTCATAATGCATGAATCTTTCTAAATGTCTTTGTCACTGATTTTCTTCATATCAGGTGGTTCATACTAGTTTCCCTAAAATATTGAAACCATCATTTGCTTTTCCTTTACCATGCTTTCATTCAATGAAATTATAAATTATAAGTTTCATAGACACATGCTGTTCTTAACACGACGTGTTTTAGTGGCAAACAACCACAATTATGTACTTAAGAGATTTTAGAGCAATGTTTTACTGGTGTTGTAGAGCAGTGAAAAACACTGCTCCAAAATAAGAACAGAAGGTATTTAAGTGTTCCATACCTACCACCACAATTCCCTAAATTTTTTCAAGAATTGTCTTGAGTATTATACTACTCTAAATGGCAATCAGACCAGAAGTCTGGAGCATAACCCACACTTTTTCATGGACTCTTTGAGGAGGGAAAAGAGTAATAGTATCTTCCTATTCATGGGAACTTTCCCTGTAGCCAAGCTTACATTATGTTAATCATCTAATCCTTTAACTTTAAAGGACTCTCAAACTGTATTGAGTAAAAGCCCTCAGTTCTGCAAGTTCAATAGAAACAAAAGATTCCCAAGAGGGCTTTAGATCTAGAATGAATGAAAAGGCACTTACTAATCACCTACTATGTGCCAAGTACTCCTCACAACATTAAGCATTGAGGCTATGAATAGAAATATGAGACAGTCTTTGCTCTCAAGAAGCACCCATTTTAACTGGAGGAGGAAAAAAAAAGAAGTACATCCATACATACACATATATAACACATATGGATACACATATATTGCATTGTTTGTGTATGAAGATTAGGTAGCAAAGTAGATAGAGTGCTATCTAGAGTTAGGAAGACCTAAGTCCAAACCTGGCTTCAGATGCTTACTAGTTGTATGACCCTGTACAATCTCTGTTTGCCTCAGTGTCCTCATCTATAAAATGGGGGTAATAATAGCATCTATGTCCCAGGGTTGTTTGGGGATCAAATGAAAAAAATGATTATTAAGTGCTTAGTACCATACTTGGTACATAGCAATCACTATATAATGATTGTCTGTTATTATTGTTATTATTATTATTATTATCTGTATGTATATCTGTATATATACATACACAGACACACAGGAATACACACACACACACATATAGCTATATAAAAATGAGTTCAGGGGCAGCTAGATGGCACAGTGGATAGAGCACCAGCCCTGGATTCAGGAGGACCTGAGTTCAAATCTGGCCTTAGACACACTTGACCCTTATTAGCTGTGTGACCCTGGGCAAGTCACTTAACACCAATTGCCTCACCAAAAAAAAAAAAAAAAGGGTTCACTGGAAATTGTGAAAATTGGCAGAGGACAATGGCAATACAGGAGTTGTGGAAAGTTAGACACACTAGTGCATTGTTAGTAGACTGTGAATCAACCCAATTAATTTAGGAAACAATTTGGAATTACACAAATAAAGTAGCCAAAATGCCCACACCATTTGCCTCAGAGATTCCACTACTAGGTTTATACTCCAAGGAAGCGACTAATAAGAAAAAAAGTTCCTATATGCATCAAAATGTTTATAGCAGGGGTCAACTAGGTGGAGCAGTGGATAAAACACTGGCCCTGGATTCAGGAGGACCTGAGTTCAAATCCGGCCTCAGACACTTGACACTTACTAGCTGTGTGACCCTGGGCAAGTCACTTAACCCTCATTGCCCTGCAAAACAAACAAACAACAACAACCAAAAAAATTGTTTATAGCAGCACTTTTTTGTGATAGCGGAGAATTAAAAAATGTCACCAGCAGGGCTAGTAAATAGTAGAAGTCCCCCACCTTAACTGAAAGAGAGTAGTTATTAATTCTAGATCTTTCTCTTTCTATTGGTGACAGTCTTGGCTAGAAAAGGCACTTTGATGCAAGGTCCTTCTGCTTAGCACCCAATGGATGGACTTCAACTTCAAAATTCCAATTGGGGGGCAGCTAGGTGGCACAGTGGATAAAGCACCAGCCCTGGATTCAGGAGTACCTGAGTTCAAATCCGGCCTCAGACACTTAACACTTACTAGCTGTGTGACCCTGGGCAAGTCACTTAACCCCAATTGCCTCACTAAAAAAAACCAAACAAAACCAAACAAAATTCCAATTGGAACAATAAAAACAAACTAATATAGTACTTCCTCAGATATATATGTATGTGTATGTGTGTATATGTACATGTACATGAACATATATATTGTATTGTTAAAGCTAAAATTTTAGCTATTCTGTCTAAAATAGCTAATGAGTGGTCACCAATAAATTATAAGATTTAGCAAGAGTTAGGCTTTTAAGCATTTATTAAGGAGAATAAGAATTTGGTAAAGAGAGAGTGCATTTCTAGCTCCCTTCTCCACCAGAGTCCTCACGAAAGAAAGTGGTAGTCAGAGCACCCGGCTCCCCCTTCTTCCTCCCACAAGCAAAGGTCACTTCCTGACGCCAAAGAAAAGACGCATGGTCTTGCCCTCAAAGACCTCATGGGGGAGCTTTTCTACAGTAAGTCTCCAGCAAGTGGCGTCGTTCCAATCATTACAGTATATATAATGTGTTATAGGCTGGGGTACCTCATTTGAATGGGCCAGGGTACCTCAGAAATTTTCTAGGGTAAATCAAAGAACCTTCTCCTTGAGAAACTAAACCAAAGGACAGACACACCTAAAGAGATAAATGGCATTGGCTGGATCTGGACTAAGCTCCAGGACCACCACCCTTCATTCCAGTCTCCCCAACCCCGCTTCGGGAGATAAGATTAGGTATGGCTGCTGCCTTTGTGGCATGAGAGGGAGAGAGATGGCTTGAGAGATCAGCAGCCACCCCTCACCCAACTTCTCCCAGCCACCACCAGTGGGGGATGGTCCTCCCTCAATAACTTTCACAGTTAGATGATCATGCCATTGGACCACCACCATCAGTCCTCTATAAAAGTATCTGCCTGTCTCAGGGAGATAGGTATCTCAGAGAGCCACACCTCTGTGCCATCCCTTCTCCCCATAAGAAGAAATCCAAGGACTTCTCTCATGGTTTCCTTTCCCTAGCACCTAAATAAACTATTATTTTATTCTCATTGGATTTGTGTGCAAGAGGGTGTAATTCTTTAAAGAGGAATTCCTAAGAACCCTTACCCCAAACCCCCACCCATTTCCCCAATACATAATGTATACATATATACACACATACACACGATAGTATTAGTGCTAACATACAAATTCAGGCTACTTTGAAAGTCCAAGGAAGTCCATTCTATTTTGATTGTTTTAATGATACAGAAAGGCACACCATCCTGGGTATTATCCTATGGTATTTATTCAAAATAAACAATTAAAAAAATTTTTTGTAATGTTCATAAAATGGAACCTCAATAATCTTAAATTTAATATGCACTTACTCATGGAATATCTGACTTAAAAAGAATTCACAGAATCAGATTACTAACTTTGCACTCACATTTCCATCTGTCACTTTCATTCCTTATATCACACTGCAACTATTTGTTTCCTGGTGTATACTTTGGGGAAATAATGATTTCAAATATTTTTTAATTATATTTTAAGCTTCTGTTTAATTGTATTTTAAAAGGCAAGATATAAATGGAGTATCCCTTATTGCACTGCATCCCCATTACTATTGAGCATTTCACAGAATCATATATTAGAAGGGACTGCAGAGGCCATCTAGTATAATATCCCCATTTTACAGATGAAAAAACTGACTACCAGAGTAGTGAAGTGCCCAAGGCATTTTATTCCTTCAATTTCTATCCGCTCTTTACTCATCCACATAAACAATCATCTTAAAAATTTAAGGTCTTCAGAAAATTTCATTGTTCTCAAAGAAATATCTATTCAAATAAGCTAATACACTTCCCTCAGTGATGAGGTGAGGGGCTAAGAGACTGGAATGTTTCCTACACAATCAAATATGTCATTTTGTTAGTTGGTTTTGCTTAAGTTTTTCTTTCTAAGACAGAAGGGTCGAATAGAATGTGTAGAGGGGAGATACCTAAAATAAAAATGAATATGGTGGGGGGAAAAACCCAAAAGGTATAAATAAAACAAACCAAAAAAATGAGTGATGTGTATGTGAGGAAAGTATTGTTATGGGAGGATTATGGGCCCGGTCACCCAAACAGTTGTCTGGGGAGGTCAAGGACCTTTTTCCTTGAAACCTCGGGAGTTTTCCCTTGAGATCAAGTAGGCCTCTCCTTGAGCTCAATCAAGGACATACACACCCAAAAGAGATAAGTGGCACCAGATTGAACTGAGCATGCTCCAGGACCACCAACCCGCATTCCAGTCCTCCTGAGCATCTGGATGAGGTAATCCATTGGGAGAGACTACCCCAGGAGAAGACCACCTGGAAACCACCCACCAGCAGACCCATCAGGACAGAGTTAACGCCCATCACCAGATTGCTCACAAGCAATCTCTCCTACCCCAGTGCAACTCGCAACTCAAGAACCCCCAGCCCCTCACGCAATAAGGGACACTCTTACCCATGCCATCTAAACCCTATAAAAGGGCGCTCCCGGAGCTAGTTGGGTTTTGTTTCTCCAAAACCTTCCTCCCGGCCAGTTTCTCTTGTACCCCAATAAACCTGTTCTTTTATTCCTAATTAGGTCTTGCATGAGAGTGTAATTCTTTACAGAGGAATCCTAAGGCCCCACGTGCTTTCTCCCTATATCAGTATCTTAAACAGAAAATTAGAGATTCAGCATTTCCACATTGGGGGAGGGGGGGGATTCATTCAAGTTATTTACTGTTCCCTCAAATTTCTTATTACAACCCATTGTTTGGTGCATTTCCCCTTTCCATTCTACTGGAAATCTTATGCGCAAACCCTAGAGGCATCCCCCATTTCCTTTAAAAAGCTCTAGCAGCCTATTTAATCAGTCAGGAAATTTCTCTCACTATCCTATTCCTTTCTGGGCTTAATTTCATCCCTCTTTCCCTAGGAAGTCTCCCAATGGTCTTAAGCAATGAGTATACTTATTGATGTTTATATTCTATATCCCAAAACTTGGGATTTTTGTCTCCTCTGGAGGGCTTTAAAATGGAATCAGAAGTAGGACAGTTGTTTTCCCAAAAAAAAAGCCTGATGTGTATAGCCTGTCACCCAGGTGTAGGCAACAAGTAGTATACACTATATCAATGCATGCCAGGAAATGATGAGCCATGAGGGTGATGTAATGATCCATGTGGTATATGTCAGCTAAGTGCCAACTAGTCTAAAGGAAAACTTTTCTAAGTTGTATGTTTTCCAGGATACGCTAGGGAATATAAAAACAGGCCAGCATAGACCTTTAAAAAAATTGGCCCAAAGTGGCCTCAAAAGCTCAATGAGTTTTCATAAGATAAAATTCATTCCAGAATTATTCCACAATAGATTCCATGGCTACAAATTTCCCAAGATAAGACCAGTATGGATATGGTATTAGGCCTCCCAAGGATGACTCGGGAATAGAACTTATCACTTTTTCAAACAAAAGTTCTCAATCTTTTTGTGACATGGACCTTTTTGGCAGTCTGAGAAAGCATATAAACCCTTTCTCTGAATAATGTTTTTTAAAAGTATAAAATAAAACACATAGGATTATAAAGGAAAACAATGATGTTGAAATACGATTATCAATTGGGACTCCAGTTTATGAATTCTGCTATTCTACCCACATTCTTAGGAATGGATCCAACATTTTTTTGGGGTAAGAGTAATCTTTCATCCACACACTTCATTGACTCTATAACACATCATATCCCATTGAGAGTCAAACTAGTGTACAGCTAAACAATTTCCATTTTTCCGATCTAATTAGTAGTTTCTGATTCTCACAGATAAGAACTAATGGGTGGGGAGGAAATAATGGGAACATTTGGAGGTTGTAACCCCAGTACTCAAAATGTATAATAGACAGAGAATCCTGGGCATATCTTTATATGTACCCTAGATGTTCAAGCAGATATTCAAGAGTTTATAGATAAAATGAGACAAAAACATACTTTTGAGGAATGGAAATCTCTCAGGAATGAAACTCTGGAACAATTTCAATAGATTGCCATGAAATAAAAATGCAGGTTTGGCATAGGAGAGGGGAAGCAACTAAAAGGTCAATGTGGCTGAACTGTGCTATTCAGTGAATTCTTATTTTAACAGAATATATAAAAGGATGAAAGCAAGGGCAAGTACCTGTAGATGACCACGAAAAAAGTGGTGAGATACTATAAGAACAATTTGAGAAATGCTACGAAACCCATGCTACATGAGCTGAGCTTTGCAATAAATTTCAAAAACAAATAAAAAGGGTATTTTAAAAAAAAGTTATTTTAGGGTCAAGGAGAACATCAAGGATAGAATACTGCCTGTGCTTGGAATGGGGATTTGGGAGTGGGAATGGTAATTCATGATGACAAGAAGACAGACTTGTTTATCTGCTATTTTGTTTCTGTTTTCTCTACCAAGAATAATGATCTTAGGACAAGAAAGAAAAGAACAAAAATTGTTAAGAAGGCATAGAAACCCAAGACACAAGAAGAGATGGTAAGCAAGCCTTCAGCTGTCTTCAAAGAGTCTGAATCTGTCTTATACGAACTACATCCTAAGGCAATGAAAGAACTTATGACTGACTACATGACTGTCAAGTTGTTTCATTTCACTTGTGTCTGACTCTCTGTGACCCCATTTGTGGTTTTCTTGGCGAAGATACTGGGCCTGAAAGTGATCATTTCCTCCTCCTCCTTCTCCTTCTCTTCTTCCCCCTCCTTCCTCCCCTCCCCCTTCTCTTATCCCTCTGTCCACATGGAGAGTTATACCCTTACATATAGGTGCTCTGTCCAAAGGAATATAAATTTTGATTGTTTATATTTCACAAAGTAAAGCCCAAGGGCATTGGGGGCTAGATTTTTTTTATCCCTACTTATTTATTCTATATTGTTTTTGTTGTTTTTTTTTTTAAACTGAGACAATTAATTCTTTTGTCTTATGTTGTTTTCATTTATGATTTCTTGAAAAATAGCTCTGAAAAACCAGACTTTGGGATTCAAATGGAGCCAAATTACTCTGGCTTTCACAGATTGGTCAATAATAGGCCCCAGCCCAAGCCTCACTTGTTCATTATTTGGGGTTTCGATGACTCAGAATGAGTGTAAATGAGTGTAAAAAGTAAATAATGAGTGTAAAGGGGCACCCAGTTGACGTGGTGGACTCAGAAAGACCTGAGTTCAAATCTCATCTCAGACACACCCTGGGTAAGTCACTTAACCCCAACTGCCTTAAACATCAGAGGCCATCTCCAGCCATCCTAATATATATCTTGCCACTGGACCCAGATGACCTTGCACAGCCCTACCTCACTTAAATCCAATTCACTGCAAGTCATTACATCACCCTGATGTCATGGTCCTCTTCAAGAAGAAGGACAAACAACAATTGCTTCTGTTCAGGCCAGAAACTCTATGGTTCTTCCCCTACCAGACTGATTCTTTTGTGAAGGCAAACTGGACCATCTTTTACCTCAATTCTTACCTAGTCTTTAATCACTGAATGAGTGTTGCCTTAGACAAACAGAGACCAAGGAAAGACCTGAGCTTAAAAAGATCAAGGTCTCCCATTGAATCTGGGGCCATCATAGTCCTGATCTATGTCTTGCCACTTGGATTCCAATGACTCTGGAAGAGAGAGTGATGCTGATGACTTTGCACAGCTTTTCCTCACTTATATCTAATTCAAGTCAAGATATCACCCTTCTGATGTCATTGGTCCTCTTCCAGAACAAAGAACTAACAACAACAACTGGATTGGTTAGTTATTTCCTTCTTCAGCTTATTTTACAGCTGAGGAAACAAAGGCAAACAGGGTTAAGTGACTTGCCCAGGGTCATACAACTATGAAATGTCTGAGGCCAAATTTTAACTCAAGTTCTCCTGACTCCTGGGCAGATGTTCTATCCACCATACCACCTAAGTAATCTTTGAAGAGCTGTGGAAAATGGGAGAAATATCCTAAGGGTGCAAATAGGCAAATGTCTCAACTTTCTAAATAAAAAGAGAAGAGAGTAGATACTCCAAACAGTGGGTTAACATGCTTGATATAATTTCTTTATAAAATTTTATGTTTAACAAGAATTTTACTCAATAAAATTCTAAATTACTGAAGGGATAGCTTTTAAACACTTGGATCAGAAGGAAGTGATTACTAAAAGACATTATGGATTTATTTTAAAAAACAAATAATGTTATTATTTGTAAGGGGCTAAAATTCTAGCTGAACTATCCAAAATCTAGCGAGTGGTCACCGATAAATTATAAGCTTTAGCAAGAGTATTTAAGTGTTTAAGTATTTATTACAGAGCATTAGGATAAGAGAGAAAGGTAAAAATCTAACTATTTCTAAGAGACCCTATCATCTGACCCACCATGGTGAGGTCAGGAATCAAATGAGACAGAACCCCTCCACCAGCGTCCGCTTCCTACTTCGTGTCCTTCTACAAGAAATGGGAGGCTCATCAAGTTGATTGGCTGGTAGCCTTGATAGACAGTATCCATGAGCAAATGTCACTTCCTGACGCTAAGGACCTTGACCACATGGCTTGCCCTCAGAGGCCTTCCCCTCATGGTGGAGCTTTGCTACAGTAAGTCTCCAGCAGGTGGTGCCATTCCAATCATTACATATTGAAGACCTGAAGCAACTGTTGTTTTTGTGGGTTGTATCTATCAAAGTTTATTGTATTAGAAATTAAAACATCTTACTAGTATTGTAGAAATAGTTTTGAACTCATGGAACCCTTGAATAGGTCTTCAGTACGCTTAGGTCTCCCTGGGCCACACATTGAGAACTTCTGGGTTAGCCTAACATTATTTATGGGGGGTGTTTTTTTTTGTTTTGTTTCATTTTGTGGGGCAATGGGGGTTAAGTGAACTTGCCCAGGGTCACACAGCTAGTAAGTGTCAAGTGTCTGAGGTTGGATTTGAACTCAGGTCCTCCTGAATCTAGGGCCAGTGCTTTATCTACTGTACCACCTAGCTGCCCCAAAGTAGAGGTGCCTTTGTTTTTTTTTTTTGGGTTTTTGGCAGGGCAATGAGGGTTAAGTGACCTGCTCAGGGTCACACAGCTAGTAAGTGTCAAGTATCTGAGGCTGGATTCGAATTCAGGTCCTCCTGAATCCAGGGCTGGTGCTTTATCCACTGTGCCACCTAGCTGCCCCCACATTATTTGGTTTTTATAAAGAAGTTTATGTGAGAAATTTCTAGAGGTTCTAGTGACATATGATATCATATGATCTAATGTTATAATATTAAAGACAAAATGATGTGGCTTTTTTCTGGATTTGTGAAAGTATAGCATTCACAATGAAGAAAGTTCCCACTGTTCTCTATCCTAGTTAGATGACATCTGAAATATTGTGTTCAATTAGGGCTTCCCTATTTTGGGAAAGATATTGACAAACTGGGGTGTGCCCAGCTGAGAATAGCCAGATGATGAAAGGCTTAGGATCAATTAAAGGAACAAGGGGTGTTTATACTGGAGAGGAAACCAGGGGGTCTTGGGAAGGGTATTACAACAATATTTAAATAATTAAAGTATGGTCAAGTAGAAGTGCAATTAATCTTGTTATATTTGACCTCAGTATAAAATCGTCATTGAATGAATACACCAATCACCTCCTGAAAGAGACCTGAAAAGGAAAACTCCAAGGAATATTGTAGCCAAATTCCAGAATTATCAGGTGAAGGAGAAAATACTCCAAGCAGCAAGAAAGAAGCAATTTAAATATCATGGAGCCACAGTCAGTATTGCACAGGACCTGGCAGCTTCAACATTAAAGGATCACAAGGCTTGGAATATGATATTCCAGAAGGCAAAGGAGCTTGGATTGCAACCAAGAATCAACTACCCAGCAAAACTGATCACTCTCTTTCAGGGGAAAAAATAGACATTCGATGAAATTGGGGACTTTCAAGGTTTCCTGATGAAAAGACCAGAACTGAACAGAAAATGTTATCTTAACATACAAGACTCAAGAGAAGTATAAAAAGATAAACGGGAAAAAAGTTATTCAATAAGGTTAAACTGTTTAAATCCCTACATAGGGGGCAGCTAGGTGGCGCAGTGGATAGAGCAGCGGCCCTGGAGTCAGGAGGACCTGAGTTCAAATCCGGCCTCAGACACTTAACACTTACTAGCTGTGTGACCCTGGGCAAGTCACTTAACCCCAATTGCCTCACTAAAAAAAAAAAAAAAATCCCTACATAGGAAGATAATACTTATAACTCCTGAGAACTGTATCTCTATTTGGGCAGAAAGAAGAAGTAGACATAGAGGGTATAAATATAAATTGTCTTTGATGTGATGATATAAAGAAAATTAAGGGATGAAAAAAGGAGTATATGGGGAGAAAAGGAAAGGGGAAGTAGAATGGGGTTAATTATATCACATGAAGAGGCACAAAACCCCTATTACAATAGAGGGGAAAGGGGTGTGGGGGGGTAAGCATTGTTTCAACCTTACTCTCATCAGACTTAGTTCAAAGAGGGAATAACATATATGTTCATTTGGATGAAGAAATTGAGCTTATTCTTTAGGGAAGTAAAAGGGTAAGGGGAAAGGGGGGGCACTGATAGAAGGTAGGGGAGAAACAGGGGAGAAAATGGTAAAGAAAAGGGAGGGGACTGATAAAAGGGAAGGCAGGTTGGGGAAGGCAGCTGTCAGAAGCAAAACACTGGTGAGGAAGAATAGGGTGAAAGAAGCGGGGGAGTACAAAGGGGGTAAATAGGATGGAGGGAGATAGACAGTAATAATAACTGTGAATGTGAATGGGATGAACTCTGCCATAAAATGGAAATAAATAGCAGAGTGTGTTAAAAACCAGAATCCTACAGTATGCTGTTTACAAGAAACATGTTTGAAGCTGAGAGATACACAGAGAATAAAGGTAAAAGGTTGGAGCAAAATATATTTTGCTTCAACTGAAGTAAAAAAAAGCAGGGGTAGTAATCCTTATCTCAGACAAAGCAAAGGCAAAAATAGATGTAATTAAAACAGGTAAGGAAAGAAACTACATCTTGCTAAAAGGTATGATAGATAATGAAGTGATATCAATATGTATGTGCCAAGTGGTATAGCATCCAAATTCTTAGGGGAGAAGTTAAATGAGTTACAAGAGGAAATAGATAGCAAAACTATACAAGTGGGGGATCTGAATCTTCCCCTCTTGGAATTAGATAAATCTAGCCACAAAATAAATAAGAAAGAAGTTAAAGAGGTGAATAGAATGCTAAAAAAAAGTTAGATATGATAGATGTCTGGAGAAAATTGAATGGAAATAGAAAGGAATATACATTTTTCTCATGGTATATGGCACATATTCAAAAATTGATCATATATCGGGGAACAAAAAACTCAGTCAAATGTAGAAAGGCAGAAATAGTAAACGCATCCTTCTCAGATCATGATGCAATAAAAATTACGTATAATATATTTGGCCTCAGGTGGCAGGTTACAGGAAGGCTCACTAGGATCAACAAAAGGGGGGAAATATTAATAATTAGAACTAAAAAGTAAGTTGGGTTCCCTTAGTGTGTAGTGAGTTTCCTGTCATTGGAAATGTTTAAATGGTACCTGAATAACCAGTTGTCAAGGTTTTTGTAGATAGTATTAATAATTTGTATAGGTATTAAGCTAAGTGATCCATGAATTCTCTTTTAACTCTAGGATTTTATAATACTACAATTTATGAATATTGGGTTTCTTTTTCTCAAACTAGGGAAAAAAAGCAATCCTCTTTACTTCACCTCCATTACTCAAAATACCATGCTTTATATAGTTTTCCCCCCTCCATCTGAAAAGAATAATAGAAAGTATTAGAAAATAATGTTGATAATCCCCTTTTCAATAGTATAATTATAATAGTTGTTCTTTCCTCAATTTCAGACAATCTTGGAGGAAAATATTGTCAACAAGTAAAAATTATCCCAAGGGATCTAGCCAGGTTGTTGACAAAGTTTTTTTTTTTATACTCTTGACTTTAGGGAATGAGAACCAGGACAACCAAAAGCACAGAAAGCTTTCAAAGAGACCATTCTTTTTACTAACAAAATTCCCCAAGAGACTTGCTCCTATTTTTAGGCTAATCTTTTACCTAGGAAAAGGGGGTGGGGGGAAGACTTTGTCCTTTACATCAAATAAGTCTAGTCTACCTGAGTCAAAAATGCTTCTCCGAAAAAGAGAATGCTTTTTTTGGAAATTATGGAATTTTCACAAGTAATATGTACATATCATATGTGTGTGTGTATAATATCTTGCTATCTGTAGCTATAGATTTTTTACTCTAATTTTGGAAATGTTGCCCTAAATATAGCATTTGGGTAGAAATATTTATAAATTATTTGCTGTATGGCACATAACTATAGACAGATATGAATAGGGAGATAGAGAGATATGGATGTGGGTAAATACAGGTATAGATACTAATTCTATTGGAAGCTGACCCTTATTGGCTTGTAAAAAAAATGATATACATTAGGACTAGAAAGGATAGGACTTCTGAATGGGATAGAATTCTCTGACCTTGTTGATCTTGGCTGTTCCCCCTTGTTTCACAAATGAGGAAACTGAGGACAAAACTATTATCACTTAGAAAAGGGCAATTATTTATTTTAGTTCAAACATCTTTTGAAACATTTTGTCATAACAAAGCCAGAATATTTCATAATAGAGGTGCCTTTGACTTTGCCCCCATATAATCACATGACTTGTCCAAGAGCCTTCCCTTTAGTGGACTTTTAAAAATTTTAAACATTTTTATTTAAAATTTTGAATTCCAAATTCTATCTTTTCTTCCCTCCTTCTCCTCCCCTCTCCCTAAGGTGGAAAGCAATCAGATATAGGTTATATATATGCAATTATATATAACATTTCCATCTTGTTATAAGACTCAAATAATTTTTTTTTTTTTGGCGAGGCAACTGGGGTTAAGTGACTTGCCCAGGGTCACACAGCTAGTAAGTGTGAAGTATCTGAGACCAGATTTGAACTCAGGTCCTCCTGACTCCACGGCTGGTGCTCTATCCACTGCACCACCTAGCTGCCCCATAAGACTCAAATAAAAGAAAAAAATGAAAGAAAGTGAAAAATAGCATGCTTCAGTCTGTATTCAATCAATATCAGTTCTTTCTCTAAAGGTGTATAATATGCTTCATTATTAGATTGCCTTGGATCATTGTATTGCTGAGAATGGCTGTCATTCAAAATTGTTCATCAAATAATATTACTATTACTGTATGCAACATTTTCCTGGTTCTGCTCGCATCACTAAACATCAGTTCATGTAAATCTTTCCAGGTTTTTCTGAAATCATCCTTCTTGTCATTTCTTATAGCTCAATAATATTCAATTACAATCATATACCACAGCTCGTTTAGCCATTCCTCAATTGATGGCCATCCCTTTGATTTCCAATTTTTAGCCACCACAAAAAGAGTTGATAAAAATATTTTTGTACAAATAGGGTTTTTCCCTTTTTTTTTTTTTGATGTCTTTGAGATATAAACCTAGCAGTGGTATTGCTAAATCAAAGGGTATACAGTTTTATAGCCCTTTGGATATAATTCCAAATTGCTCTCCAGAATTGTTAGATCAACTTACAAGTATACCACAAGTGAATTAGTGTCTCAGCTTTCCCACATCCCCTCCAACACCCAACATTTTCCATTTTTGTCATATTAGCCATAGGTGTGAGGTGGTACCTCTGAGTTGTTTTAATTTGTGACCAATAGTGATTAAGAGCATTTTTCTATGACTATAGATAGCTTTGATATCTTTTTTCTGAAAACTGGCTATTCATATCCTTTGACCATTTATCAATTGGGGAATGACTTGAATTTTTATAAATTTGACCCAGTTCTCTACATATTAAAGAAATGAGCTTTTATCAGAGATACTTGTTTCAAAATTCTTTCTCAATTTCCTGCTTTCCTTATAATTTTTGGTACATTGGTTTTGTTTATGCAAAAGCTTTTTAATTTTATATAATCTATCTTTACATTTTGCAATACTCTCTATGTTTTCTTTGGTCCTA
The DNA here is from genome assembly GCF_019393635.1 of Dromiciops gliroides. Lineage (NCBI taxonomy): Eukaryota > Metazoa > Chordata > Mammalia > Microbiotheria > Microbiotheriidae > Dromiciops > Dromiciops gliroides. The sequence goes on along the minus strand of NC_057861.1, from coordinate 573,148,110 downwards.
AGTTTTTTCCCCATCCATAAATCTAACAGATAAAATAATCTATGTTCTCTTATTTTGCTTATGGTATCACCCTTTATGTGTAAATCATGTACCCATTTTCATCTTATTTTGTATACATTGTGAGGTGTTGATCTATATCTAATTTCTGACATACTATTTTCCAGTTTTCCTAGAAGTTTTTGTCAAATAATGAGTTTTTGTTCCAAAAGCTTGGATCTTTGGGTTTATCATATACTAGATTACTATGGTAATTTAATTTAGTGTAATTTGTATCTATTCTATTCCACTGATCCACCACTCTATCTCTTAGCCAGTACCAGAGTGTTTTGATAATTACCACTTTATAATACAGTTTGATTCCCTTGATCTCTTTGAGCTTTTGTACTTCCTGATGATCATGGACTGTTTTTTAAAAATAAAATTTGATTACTATTGCAACAACTTTTTTTGGTTTTGTTTTTTGTTTGTTTTTTGCAGGGCAATTAGGATTAAATGACTTGCCCAGGGTCACACAGCTAGTAAGGGTCAAGTGTCTGAGGCTGGATTTGAACTCAGGTCCTCCTGAATCCAGGGTTGGTGCTTTATCCACTGCACCACCTAGCTGCCCCCTTCTTGCAACAACTTTTACATATAAGGTATTTTATTTTTTCCGTTACATGTAAAGATAGTTCTCAACTTTTGTTTATACAAGCTTTACAATTTCAGATTTTTCTCCCTCCCTCCCCTCCCTCCCCCCTCCCCTAGACAGCAGGTAATCTGATATGGGTTATATCTATATATCTATATACATATACATATATATATATATACACACACACATATATATATATACACATAATAACATTAATCCTATTTCTGCATTAATCCTGTTACAAGAGAAAAAATCAGAGCAGTGATGCAAAACCTCAAAATAGAAAAAAAAAACAGCACCCAAAACAAAAGAAATAGTATGGTTCAATCAGCATCTATACTCCACAGTTCTTTTTTTTTTTTTCTTGGATTTGGAGATCCTCTTCTATCATGAGTTCCCTGGAATTCTTCTGTACCATTGCATTGGTGAGAAGAATATAGTCTGTCACAGTAGGTCAACACTCAATGTTGATGATACTGTGTACAATGTTCTTCTGGTTCTGCTCATCTCACTCATCATCAGCTCACGTAAGACCCTCCAGGTTTCTCTGAACTCCTCCTGCTCATCGTTTCTTACAGCACAATAGTATTCCATTGTATTCATATACCACAACTTGTCCAGCCATTCCCCAATTGATGGGCATCCCCTCAACTTCCAATTCCTTGCTACCACGCAAAGAGCAGCTATAAATATTTTTGTACATGTGGGTCCCTTTCCCCCTTCCATGATTTCTTTGGGAAAAAGACCTAAAAGTGGAATTGCTGGGTCAAAGTGTATGCACAGCTTTATCGCCCTTTGGGCATAATTCCAAATTGCTCTCCAGAATGGTTGGATCAGTTCACAGCTCCACCAACAATGCATTAGTGTTCCAATTTTCCCACAGCTTCTCCAACATTTATTATTTTCCTTTTTTGTCATTTTAGCCAATCTGATAGGTGTCAGGTGGTATCTGAGAGTTGTTTTAATTCTTGCAACAACTTTTAAAACTCTATATGGCTTTTCACTTATATTTCTCAAAAGCATTTTAAAACATACTCCATTATTTTCTTGTCATGTAAACAACCATATGAAGGACTAGACATTTTTTTTCCTGTGAACCCAGTGATCTCTCAAAAATAGAATGTATGTGTCAAAGACAAAGGAACTTCAGCTGTCTCTGTGCTCTAGGACAGTAAGAAACCAAAGGAAAGTTGTGGGTTTTTTTAAACCCCCAAACACATTCCATTTGTGTCATGAGCCTACAATGACTGATATGTTGTCCCAATATTGAAATTCTACGCAAATTTTATTTTCCTTACTCATTCTGTGTTAAATAACTACTGTGATACATTCACTGCCAGTTGGAGTAAATTCACTGGTAATCTTTCTTTTGTGAACTTTCAGTTAATCTTTGTTTTCATTTGTAAATAATTATATATTTATTCAGGAGTGGTACTAAGAAGATAAAATAATTTTGTTCACTGTTTCATTCTTTCCCCCACTAAGCAGATTTTTTTCATCCCCATTGGAACATGCCTCAGTCTGGAAAACTCTAAATGAAAGAGAAGATAATATTGTCTCAGCATCTTTGAAGCATCAGCATAAACTAAGCCTTGAAGAAAGACAAGAATGTTTAAAAATCAACTGCTTTCAGTTGAACTGACTCCTGAAGATTTTATTAATTCTCTTTAAAGTTACATTTGTAACACAAATGACATGGGGGAAATGGGGTAGGAGGGTCGGGATAGGGGTTAGGGATTTGGGGTCTTTAGGAATTCCTAAAGAATTAAACCCTCTTGCACACCAAAGCAATTAGAATAACATAGTAGTTTATTTAGGGGCTGGGGAAGGGAAGGGAAACCAAGAGAAAAATCCTTGAACTTCTCATGGGGAGAAAGGCATGGCACAGAGCATGGCTCTGAGATACCAATCTCCTCAAACAGGAGACAGGAAGGTACTTTTATAGAGGACTGATGGGTGTAACCATCTGATTGTGGAAAGTTCCCTTAGTGAGGGAGAACCATCCCCCACTGGTGGTGGCTGGAGGAGTTGGGTGAGGGGTGGCTGTAGATCTCTCAAGCCATCTCTCTCTTCAGGACACAAAGGCAGCAGCCACACCCAAATTTATCTCCCCATGGGTGAGGGAGACTAGAATGAAGGGTGGGGGTCCAGGAGCTAGCTCAGTCTGATCTGGTTCCACTTATCTCTCTAGGTGTGTCTGTCCTTTGGTTTAATTTCTCAAGGAGAAAGTTCTTTGATGTGCCCCAGAGAACTTCTGGGGTGCTCTGGGCCCATAACACAAATGTTTAAAGGTAAGTTGCACATTAAACCTATTTCAATGTTTTAGTTCATCTATGATCTATCAGTGTGTGATTCATGTCTATATCTTTTCATGAATCCACCATAAAGGATGCACCCAATCTGCTAGACTTTCTCTGTTTCTTTTAATAATTCATAGACACCAATGTAACAGCAGTTATCCCACACTGCCACTATGATGAGCCCACATCCTTTTCTGGTCCTGCTTCTTTTTTTATGACATGTATCTTTCAACAAGTGCTGTGGGAATGCAGTGGGACCCCAAGAAACCTAAAGATCCCAATCCCCAAGGCTAAGGGAAAAACAGCTCTCTCCCACCTCAGGAATAAGGTGTTATAGAGCAAGACTCTGGTATGCAGATAAGGAATACCAAGTTCCATAAGAAGATATTCAGGATATGAATGGGTGCCGAGGTTCCATCATCCCCAAATCCTCTCCCGGTTGTTTGCTTTTCCCTCCCTGTACTCTGTAATTGCCTCTCCTTCCTTTGTTTTGTAAAAATACAAAAGACTGTCGGCTCTTACTCCAGTGGAACAGTCACCTCCAGTGGAACAGTCACCTTAGCGATCTGTTCCCTGGCCACCTGAGTCTCCAATTCTTTGGGTGAACTCACCCCCCAATCCAGGTCACAAGTCCTGCCAACAGAAGTACTGTTGATTTTTTACCTTTCATAACTGCTGTCATACCCTGCCCCCTTTTTTTAGCCTCTGACAATGCTACTATCCTATCATAGGCCCTCATCACCTCATGCCTAGACTTTTATTGTAGCTTTCTTTCTGGTTTTCCTGACTCAAGGCTCTTCCCATTCCAGTTATTGCTTTCAGTTTTCAGAGTGATCTTCTTAAAGCACAGTTTTAACCATGTCAACCCACCCCTACTCAATAAACCCCAGTGGTTCCCTGTGTCCTCCAAGAGCACATATAAAAAATCCTGGGTTTGGTATTCAAGGTCCTTTATAACCTTCCTCCTTTCCAGTCTTCTTATACCCCTGTGTGAGAAAACCTTGACTCAGTGGATTGGAGCTGTCTGGGAAAACAGATTCAACTGGAGATACTCAAATGCTAATATCCACAAATGGGGGTTAATTCAAATAGAGAAGAGCTTCCCAGGGGAGGTTCCCTTGAGAAAAATCAATATGGGGGTGGGGGGCGGGGATGCTGTGTTTGATTGATTAGCTAGGGACAGGAAGAAAATTAAAATCGGCCTGGGAGCCTGCACCTTCGGTTGCTCCGCTGGGGGGCGGCCCATTCTCACAAGAATGACAATAAATGAGCCTTTGACACATCACCAACATTGAGTTCCAGAAGTTATTGGAGTTCTATTTCTCACACCCTGCAAGCCCTGACATATTCTCCAATCCAGTGATATTGTACTCTGCTTTTCCTCAAACAAGACATTCTATTTCCTGACTGGGCATTTTCACTGTCTGTCCTTCATGCCTGAGCTGATTTCCCTCTTCATCTGCATCTCTTGTCTTTCCTGGCTTCCTTAAAATCTCAGGCCATTGCCAGTCATCTTGACTTTTGTCCTGCCACTTGACTTTGATGACAGAGAAGGTGAAGCTGATGACTTTGTGCAACTTTGCCTCTGTCATTGACCCTCTTCAAAAACAAAGGAAAAGCAACAACACAAATCCCCCCTTCTATTGGAAACCTTTCCCACCCCCTTAATTCTAGTGCCTTCCTTCTATTTATTGTCTACATTTAATCCCGTATATTGATTGCTTCTATACTTCTGTTTACATGTTGTCCCTACCATTAAACTTGAAAGCAGAGACTATCTTTTGCCTTTCTTTGTCATGGGGTGCAGAGCACCCCAGAAGTTATCTGGGTCACATCAAGGAACCTTCTCCTTGAGAAACTAAACCAGAGGACAGATAACGCCTAGAGAGATAAGTGGAACCAAATAGGACTGAGCTAGCTTCAGATTCCCACCCTTCATTTTGGTCTCCTTTACCCTGGGGAGATAAATTTGGGTGTGACTGTGGCCTTTGTGTCCTGAAGCCACCCCTCACCCAATTCCACTACTAGTGGGGGATGGTCCTCCACTCCTCATCCAATTCCCCCAGCTACCACCAGTGGGGGATAGTCCTCCCTTACTAAGGAACTTTCCACAGTCAAATGGTGACCCCTCCCCCCATCAGTCTTCTATAAAAGTACCTGCCATTCTCCTGTTCGAGGAGATTGGTACCTCTGAGCCACGTGCTTTGTGCCTATCTCCCCATGAGAAGTCCAAGGATTTCTATCATGGTTTCCCTTCCCCCCTCTTCCCTTCCCTTGCCCCTAAATAAACTACCACCTTATTCTAACTACTTTTTGTGTGCAAGAGGGTGTAATTCTTTAAAGAGGAATTCCTAAGAACCCCAACCCCTGATCCAACCTGTACCCCATTTCTCCCATTACAGTATCCTCAGTTCTTTGCACAGTGCTTGGCACATAGTAGGTACCTAATAAATGTTTATTAACTGATTTTTATGATACTTCTCACATGCAAGTTAATGTTGGTAATATGATTCAGCCTCCTTATACCTTTGCCTTCCTATTCCTCTTTGCATCATGTGTAATTATAATTCTCTTAAAATTATGATATTCCACAAATCATGCCATATAGTACTTAGAGGCAAGAGAGCAGATAGCAGTTCTCTGTCCTGTCTGATCATTTATAAATTGTAAGAGTGACATGTTGAATGACCAATGTTCAAATCTGATTTGAAGTTACTACCAATAATACCCTTGAGCAATTTTGTATTTTGTTTTAGCTACTTTAGTCTCATTAAAAACTATCAATAGTAATAGCTTGTTTTATGTAGTTTGAAAAGTACTTTATATATATATATATATATATATATATATATATGTATGTATAAATATATTATGTATCTGGACATACATAATATATGGATTTATATAAAATCTGATTTGATACTCATAACAACTCTGTGAGTTAGTTTTTATTGATGAGGAAACTAAGCCTGAGAGAACAAGTGACTTTTGCAGAATCCCATGTCTAGTATTTCAAGCAGATTTTGAACTTAGGTCTTCCAAATTCCAAGCCCAATACTCTATCCAATGTTCTACCTATTAGAAACTAGCAGTGTCTGGGTCATATTTGTGCTTATTAAATGCTTGTTGATTGAGTGATATCAGACACTGCTATAAAGCTGTGAATAATAGATTTGGTTTGAATTGACTGACGCTTTTTACCTGAGTTCCTATGGTTAAGTGATTTTAACTCTCTGGGTCTAAATACCTTCAGATGAAAAAGATAGGGGATGGATTAGCCCCCTGCTTCCCCCAAATCTTATGATTTTATGAGACCTTGTACCTATAATAATTTACATAGCTAGGATATAGTTATATTTTTAGTCTAAAGTTTCAAGCATCTTAATTTTTCAAGTGTTCACCATTCACTGGCTAAACAAGCAGCTACTACTTGCCGGTCAAGAGGTCAAGAAGTAACTATCATCAACACTTTAGCATCCAAGAGAGAAAAATTATTAATATCTAAGATGCAAAGGCTATACATTCATAAATGTGATTTCCTCAATGCAGGAAGGATCTCCCCACACAAAGGGAGATCAAAACCCTACCATAATATAAAGCCATAAATGCTCCTGGAAAGCAATTTCAGTTATGCTAAGTGACCATTCTAGAAAGCAATGTCAAATTATGATATTAAGAAAGTGATTAAAATAACATTGAATGCAAAGACCTTGCTGCTAGGGATGTACTCCTTGGAGGTCAGAGACAAGAAGACAATGTTCCATATACATCAAATTATTGACCATAGCAGTTTGGGTGGTAGTAAAGAATTGAAAAGAAAGGAAATACCCTTAGACTGGGTTATATTTAAACAAATTGTGATACATGAATGAAAAAGAAAACATTTCACCTTAATGAATAATGAATATGAACAATACAGAGGAACCTAGGAAGATTTATATCAACTGTGAAATAAGCAAAGCTAGGAAAACACCATACAAATGATTATAACAATGTAAATGTAATGAATATCAATAACAAAAAGTCTATAGTTATAATGACCAACCTTAACCCTGAAACAAGAATGAGAGAATATATCTTCTCTTTCTTTGGAGAAATAAAGTATGAACGTGAAACATTTGTATTTACTTTTTTGTAGTATTAGTTTTTCTGAGATGCCTTTTTCCTCTCTTTTTGTTCTTTGTTACTGGGATAGCTTGCTGCATATATGAGAATAAAGGGTACATTTGGGGGGAAAGGTTATCTTTTTTTAAAAAGATTACAATTTTAAAAATAGTTTCTTGAGGATCACAGAGACTAAGTGATTTGCCCTAGGTCATACAGATCCTAAACATCTGACAGAATTTGAACCTAGATCTTCCTCACTCTAAGTTGAATTTCATAGTTTCTGGAGCACCTTTCAACACTAAATCTATGATCCTCTGAGCTAAAGTCCAACACCCACCCAATCCCCTACATACTACTTTTCCTGTTGCATTCACAATCAAAAAAACAAAAAACAAAACTTGAGAAACAGATGGGCAAGAGACTCAGCAATCTTCATTAATTTATATGTGATTCCTTTATATGGGTTAATTACATACTCCATTAGGTACACACTCAACCAGCACAGTGCATTTCTCCTCTACTTCCAGGAGAGTAATTATGCTTATGATCTTCTTGTTGTCTGTTGTTCAGTCATGTCCAACACTTTTTGACACCATTTGGCTGCCCTTTCTTTGTGATTTTACTAGAGAACAATTAACTTTAGGCTATAATTCAGCAAAAGGCAAGTTCATTGTGGGAAGTTCTTATGTTCTAGGATATAGGTGCTTGCTCTCTTGTTTTGCCCCTTGAAAACTAACTTAGCTCTCCTTCAAACTAGTCATCCTTCTAAAGCCTAAAATGTTTATTAAGTACCTGCAATAAGTGTTATTATAGCCATTGGTAGATGAATCACCCAAGTTATGATTTTTAACTTAAATTTTTGAGATGGTTTTTTTCCTACTTACTCTAAGAAATGAAAACCCTAAGTATGGATTATTTTTTAAACTTCCCCACTCATTTATGCCCCCTCCACTCAAACACATCAATCTGTTGAACTGTGAGGGAAAAAAGTAGAGAGTTCTAGGAAAGGTCCTTCAGTCAGGTGTAGTTGGATATTTATTCAATTGACTAAACTCTCCTGGCTATTTCCCACATGTATGATGTTTTTACACTAAGAAAATAAAAATTTATAGATACCCTTTTAAAATATTTTGGGAGAGTGCGTACTTCTCTCTCAGTAGATCTATTTTTAATCATTTCAACTCTATCTTAATTATTACAGTTATTTCCCTTTTTCTTTTTCAAAAAGAGAACCCACCTTCTGACTTATTTGGATATAAATAATATGTCTGGTTTACAAGCTTATGACATTTTATTTTTCCAGATTACTACTAGACATAATACTTAATGCAGTATTAAGCCCTAATCCTAGGCATACAACTGCTGGATCAAGTTAAAAAAATGTCTCCCCATATCCAATTCATTCACTCTTTCATTCACTGAACACTTACCAAGTGCCTACTACATGAAAAGGCCTGTGGGGGATGAGGGGAAACCACAGTGAAAAAGCGAAAATGTCCTGCCATTAAGGAGTTTATGTCCTTCTGGATGTTTTACATAATCAATTTTTATCTTTCCCCTAATTTCTAAGTGATTTTATCTAGTTTCCTTCTTTCTAGTAGCTTAGCACAGGGTCACAGTAAGTAAATAATAGCAACATTAAGTTGCTTTCATCTATTGTCAAGTTCTATCATTTAATCTCATATATATCTACTTATCAATAGATAGATCCTCTTCTCTCTTCTGACACTGCCAACACCGTGGTATAGGCCTTTATCACCGTATGCCTGTTGTTCAGTACTTTCAATCATGTCCAACTCTGTGACCCCACTTGGGGTTTACTTGGCCAAGATACTGGAATGGTTTGCTATTTCCTTCTCTAGCTCATTTTACGGATGAAGAAACTGAGGAAAACAGGGCTAAGTAACCACCCAGGGTCACACAGCTAGTGTCTGAGGTCAAATTGGAATTCAGGTCTTTCTGACACCAGGCACAGCACCATGTCCACTGTTCCACCTAGTTGCCCCTTATGCCTAGACTAGTACAAACAGCCTTCTGCTTAGCGTCCCTGCTTCAAGTCTCCTTTTACTCCAGGCCAACCTCCACATCAAAAGGTACCCAGTCCTCAGTCTGTGTTATTGCTAGATCACTCTGTTCTTACTCCATCCAGTTGCTAAAGCACATCTCCCCCCAACCCCCCTTATTCTGTGGCCAAGCAGGGTGTTGTAGCAATCTCCCTGAGAGACACATATTTTGCCTTACTGAACATGGTGTACCCCAACCCCCTCCTCCCTGCTGTCTCCTGTTAGTACAACCCCACAATGGTACCACCCCTCCCTTCTTGCATTCCTAAGCCCCCTAGCTCCTAGTACCACCCCTGCCTTCTTCCCCCTTTCTCCTCCTTACATAGATGGAGTGGTTTCACAACCACCTGCACCCTTTCCCCATCCCCTTCCCCCAGTTCTCAGACCTAGCTGTGCATGCCTCCATACCCTCATCACAAGCTCAACATGAGTATCAGGATGGGACAGGATTGGATGTTAGATTGTGAGCCCACCTACCTGGTACCCGAGGGAAATGTCCCCTCAAACTTCTATAAAAACCCAACTCCTGAGCTCATTGGTGCACTCCTCATTCCTTGCATGGGGTTGCCCATTCTCATTGGAATGAAATAAATTTGTCTCTGCTTGACTCGGTGGTCTCCTTGAATTTATTTAGGTAAACTGAGGAAATTGTCCCATATAATCACTTTCTCGGGCCTTTCTCCCTCCCTCTCTCCTTCCCTTTCCCCCTCCCCCTCCCCTCAAGAAAGTCCATTTCTCCTTGAGAAATTTCATCAAGGGGGTAGTAGCTAGGTGGCACAGTGGATTCAGGAGGACCTGAATTCAAATCTGATTCAGACACCTGACACTTATTAGCTGTGAGACCCTGGGCAAGTCACTTAACCCTCATTGCCCCACCAAAAACAAACAAACAAACAAAAAAACCCTTCTTCTGGGACAAACCCAAGGGAACAAAAGGAATGGTGAAAGAATTTTTGTCTAGGTCAGTGAAGGACAGGAAGGACTGATTAAACCACACCTAGATAATGGACTTTGCCTTAAGCAACTTGAGTGAAGGTCTTTTACATTCTTTTTCCAGATGTCCTGTGTAGAATTCATTTTAATGTAGACCACCTTCAAGTCATGTCAGCCAATGGAATTGAATGATCCTAAACAATTAGGTTTGATCAATGTGGAAGAGCCCACAAAAGGTTTTCTCAGTATTCTGGGGTTTCTAGGGCTCCTGTAAGGTCTTCTGGTTTTCTCTGTTGGTTCTTGGGAATCACATGGTCTCACTGTCTCTTTGGGGTCTCCTCAAGACCACATGCTGCCTCAGACAGCATGGGTCTTTGGGGGCTTTTCTCTTGTTCACATTAACTTGACATACTGAAGTTCTCTCCCTACTTCCACTATCACTCAGCTTGAGACCATGAGAAATTAGAGACATGTGGTCAATCCTTTACTGGTGACATGGGCTTAGGATAAGTCAGAAGAACTTTCTCCTGTGAGAAGCAAAACCAGATAACAGGACAGACATATTGAGGAATTAAGGGACTACTAAAGTTTAAACTGGCCAACTAGATATCAGGACAGACACACCTAAGAAGTAAGAGAAGATAAAATTCTATAGTAGGAAAGTCAATTAGGTGTGGCTACTACCTGAGCTAGGAGACAGAGATAAATCCTGATGTCAGGACTATCATTCTAAAAAAATAATCTCCCCTCAGACTCTCAGGAATTACAAGTATCCAAACTTTCCTGACCCCACCCCCAAAATAAACTTTCCATTTTCATGTGGTCATCCCCATCTAACCTCTATAGAAGCTTCCTTCTGCTTTGGAAGGAAGATGTCTCTAAGCCATCTCTTCCCCTTGAGGTTGTTTTCCACCTCCCTCTCAGTCACTTTCTCTAGGGCCCAATAAAGGACCATTTTAATTCTAATTAGACTGTGTGTGAGAGTGTAATTCTTTACAGAGGAATATCTAAGGACCCCCACCACCTATTTCCCCCATGACACTGGTATAATATTGAAAAATTAATATATGCTTATCCAAAACTTATAGCTATAGCCAATAGCTATTCATTTTCAAAAACACACTTTGGATCACTAATAATATTTACCACAATGCTAGGAATACAGTAGGCACATAATAAATGACTTAGCTCAATGATAATATGAAGTTCAAAAGTTATTAAAGCTTTTAGACATATGTTTTGCATTATTTAATGTGTATAATTGATATATTGCTTGTCTTCTCAGTAGGTGAAGGAAGGTTCAGAGTGAGGGAGAGAATTTGGAATTCAAAATTTAATAAAAATAAGAATGTTTAAAATAAATATTATTTTTTTAAATTAGAGCTTTTAAAAAAATCTTTTTGATTTCTTTAGAAGTATTAAGAAATAATATTTTATTCTCTAGAACCCTTTCTAAAATCCTTGGTTAACTCCCTGAGAAATTGACCTGATATATATCTTGAATTTTAGGAAATATTTGGTAAAAATAAAGGGAAAATATTTGGAGAAATCAGTGGTTAAGAGGACATTCCAAGTACAGAGAATGGTAGTGTTGACTATGGGTCAAATGGTAAAGTAGAGAAAATGAGACTTCCTATACCTCTCCTCCTATCTCCACATTAATGACCTTTTCCCCAATAATAGCATTCCTAGGAATTTATTCTGTGTCCATTCCTTCAGAGCTTTTCTTCATATCAGAGCTTCCCAAATTTTCTTGGTTCAAGGCTCCCTTAATTTCTCAGTAATTTTTTTTATGATATCCTTAGGCCAAAAGAAATACCTAACAGTTCCATTTATTAAGTAGTTAGTTCCAAATAACTTAATAAGTAATGTCCTAGAAATAAGTTTAATGTGATTGTACACATAAAACCTATATCAGATTGCTTGCAGTCTTGGGGAGGGAGGGAGAAAAATTTGGAACTAGAAGTCTTATAAAAACAAATGTTGAAAATTATCTCTACATGTAATGAGAAAATAATAAAATGCTTTTATGATTTAAAAAAAATAAGGGATGTCCAGGGGTAGGGCCAAGATGGCAGAGATAACCCAGGAAGTTGCCTGAGCTTTCTTGTGTTTGCCTCAAAAACAACATTAAATCAAGCCTCTAAACAGATTTTGGAGCTACAGAACTTACAAAAAGAGAAACACAATCCTCCTACTTGAGATAATTTAGAAGACTTAAGGAAAGGTCTGTCTCACCTGGGTGAAAGGGGAGGGTGCCTCAGCACTGCTCAGCTCAGCTGGCAGCTCATCTCAGCACCAGTCAGCTCAGTGGGCAGCTTGTCACTGCTGCAACTTGACACAGCTGGGAGTGGAGCAGCTGAGAGTGGTGCAGCTAAGAGCAATAAGAAGCTTGCAACAGTGAACCCTGTGCCCCAGGAGCAGACTTCAACTTTATAAATTTAAAAATAGGCTACAGGGGGCACCTAGGTGACACAGTGGATAAAACACCGGCCCTGGATTTAGGAATACCTGAGTTCAAATCCAGCTTCAGACACTTGACACATACTAGCTGTGTGACCCTGGGCAAGTCACTTAACACTAATTGCCCCGCAAAAATAAAAATAAAAATAAAATAGGCTGCAACATGAACAAGAAACAAAAAAGGACCCTTACCCATTGACAGCTTCTATGGTGAAAGGGAAGACCAAAACTAAACTCACATGAGTTTGTCAAAATGCCTACAAGTGAAGACTCAAGTGGGAAGATGATCTTATCTCAGGATCAAAAAGCCTTCTTTGAAGAGCTCAAAAAGGCTTTTAAAAACCAAATGAGAGGGGCAGCTAGGTGGTGCAGTGGATAGAACACTGGCCCTGGAGTCAGGAGTACCTGAGTTCAAATCAGGCCTCAGACATTTAACACTTACTAGCTGTGTGACCCTCAGCAAGTCACTTAACCCCAATTGCCTCACTAAAAAAAAAAAAACAAAAAAAACAAATGAGAGAGGTAGAAGAAAAAAATAGAAAAAGAAATGAGAGAATGGAGAGTTACACTACAAAAAGAAACACAAAAATTGACTGAGGAAAACAATTCCTTAAAAAAAATACAATTGGCCAAATGAGAGGAAAAAAAGGCCAAATGGGAGAAAAAATTGGCCAAAGGGAGAAAGAGGTGCAAAAGCTTACTGAGGAAAATAAGTCCTTAAAAATTAAAATTGAGAGCCAAGATGGCAGAGAGGAATCAACAAGCTGCCTGAGCTCTCCTTCTGTTACCTCAAAAAGAACATTAAATCAAGCCTCTGGATGGATTCTGAAACTACAGAACCTGCAAAGAGACAGAGAGACACAGTCTTCCAACCAGAGATAATTTAGAAGACTTCAGGAAAGGTCGGTCTGATGTGTGCAAAAGGGAGGTGCAGTGCAGGGCGGCAGCCCAACACTGAGGGGGTCGGGGCAAGTCAGCAGGAAGCTATGGGCCACAGCCCAACAACTGAGGCCCCAGACAGTGGAAAAACCTACCTGCACCAGCCGAGAGGGCAAGTTGCCAGCTATAGGGCCACGAACAGGACAGGCGTGACTAGGCCCACTGATCCTAGCGCGCTCAGACAGGAAATGCAGGGGGCAGGGGGGAACTGCACACACTTAAAGTCCTCAGCACTTATACCCCTGCACAAGAAGCCCAAAACAGGGACCCTGGTGCCCCCAGAGCAGACCTCAACTTTAAAAAATAAATAAATAAGCTGCAATAATGAGTAAGAAGCAAAAAAGAGCCCCCTCCACTGAGAGCATCTGTATCAATGGAGAAGAAGCCAACACAAACTCAGATAAGGACAATACCCTCAAATTGCCTACATGTGAAGCCTCATGAGGGAAGGTCAATTGGTCTCAAGAAAAAAAAGCCTTCCTGGAAGAGCTCAAAAAGGATTTTAAAAATCAATTGAGAGAGGTAGAAGAAAAAATGGGGAGAGAAATGAAAGCAAAACAAAACTATGAAAAAAGAATCAGCAGCTTGGAAAAGGAAGCACAAAGATTAACTGCAGAAAACAATTCCTTAAAAAATTCATTTGGCCAAATGGAAAAAAAGGTGCATAATCTCACTGAAGAAAACAATGCCTTAAAAAATTCATCTGGCCAAATGGAAAAAAAGGTGCATAATCTCACTGAAGAAAACAATGCCTTAACAATTAAAATTGGACAGTTGGAAGATAGAATCCATGAGACACCAGGAATCAGTCAAAGAGAATCAAAAGAATGAAAAAATAGAAGAAAATGTGAAATACCTCATTGGAAAGACAATTGATCTGGAAAACAGATCCAGGAGAGACAATTTGAGCATCATTGGACTGCCTGAAAGCCACAATCAAAAAAAGAATCTAGACACCATATTCCAGGAAATTATTAAGGAGAACTGCCCTGATATTATAGAATCAGAGGATAAAATCATCATTGAAAGAATCCACCGATCACCTCCTGAAAGAGACTCCAAAAGGAAAACTCCAAGGAATATTGTAGCCAAATTCCAGAATTATCAGGTGAAGGAGAAAATACTCCAAGCAGCCAGAAAGAAACCATTTACATATCATGAGACCACAGTCAGGATTGCTCAGGACCTGGCAACTTCAACATTAAAGGACTGCAAGGCTTGGAATATGATATTCCGGAAGGCAAAGGAGCTTGGATTGCAGCCAAGAATCTATTACGCAAAACTGATCAATCGCTTTTCAGGGGAAAAGATGGACATTCAATGACACTGGGGACTTTCAATGTTTCCTGATGAAAAGACCAGAACTGAATAGAAAATTCAATCTTAACATACAAGACTCAAGAGAAGTTTACAAAGGTAAACAGAGGGGAAAAAAAAGTTACTCAATTAGGTTAAACTGTTTACATCCCTACATGGGAAGATAATACTCATAACTCTTAAGAACTGTAAATGTATTTGGGCAGAGAGAAGGACTTTACACAGAGAGTATAAATATAAATTGTTTTTGATGTGATGATACAAAGAAAATTAAGGGGTTAAAAAGGGAGTCTATGGGGAGGAGAGGAAAGGGGAGGTGGAATGGGGTGAATTATATCATATGAAGAGGTGAAAAAAAACCTATTACAATGGAGAGAAAGAAAGGAGGGGTGAACATTGTTTCAACCCTACTCTCATTAGACTTGATTCAAAGAGGGAATAACATATACGTTCATTGGGATAAAGAAACTTAGCTCATTCTTTAGGGAAGCAAAAGGGGAAGGGAAAGGGGGGGACTGATAGAAGGGAGGACAAAAGCAAGGGAGAAAAGGGTAAAGAAAAGAGAGGGGGTAAAAAAAAGGGAGGGCAGATTCAGGGAGGGAGGGGTACGAAGCAAAACGTCAGTGAGGAGGGTGAAAGAAGAGGGGAAAAGTACAAAAGGAGTAAATAGAATGGAGGGGAATAGACAGTAATAATAACTGTGAATGTGAATGGGATGAACTCTGCTATAAAACAGAAGCGAATTGCAGAGTGGATTAAAAACCATAATCCTACAATATGTTGTTTACAAGAAACACATTTGAAGCAGAGAGATACACACAGAGTAAAGGTAAAAGGCTGGAGCAGAATATATTATGCTTCAGCTAAAATTAAAAAAGCAGGTGTAGAAATCCTTATCTCAGACAAAGCGTGGGCAAAAATAGATCTCATTAAAAGAGATAAGGAAGGAAACTACATCTTGCTTAAAGGTACTATAGATAATGAAGTAATATCGGTATTAAATATGTATGTGCCAAAGTGGTATAGCATCCAAATTCTTAGAGAAGTTAAATGAGTTACAAGAGGAATTAGACAGTAATACTATACTAGTGGGGGATCTGAATCTCCCCCTCTCAGAATTAGATAAATCTAGCCAAAAAATAAATAAGAAAGAAGTGAAAGAGGTGAATAGATTACTAGAAAAATTAGACATGATAGATGTCTGGAGAAAACTGAATGGGGATAGAAAGGAATATACCATTTTCTCAGAGGTACATGGTACATTTTCAAAAATTGACCATGTATTAGGGCACAAAAACATCACAGTCAAATGTAGAAAGGCAGAAATAGTAAATGCATCCTTCTCAGATCATGATGCAATAAAAATTACTTGTAAGAAAGAGCCATGTGTAACGATTGGAATAACGCCACCTGCTGGATACTTACTGTAGAAGAGTTCTGCCCATGAAGGGAAGGTCTTTGAGGGCAAGACCAGGAGTCTTTTCTTCAGGAGTCAGGAAGTGACACGGACTAGTGGGAGGAGGAAGGAAGAGACTGGCGCTCAGTCTCGCGCTCTTTCCTTCGGACTCTGGTGGAGAGTGGAGCTAGAAATGTGCTCTCCCTTTAATAGATAGGAATCTAGGCCTTTTTCTTTCTCTTTACCAAATTCTTATTCTCCTTAATAAATGCTTAAAAGTCTAACTCTTGCTAAAGGTTATAATTTATTGGCGACCACTCATTAGATATTTTAGACAGACTAGCTAGAATTTTAACCCTTAACAGATGGCTGACCACGAAGAGGAAAGCTAACCCTCAGTCTTCTGATCTTCTGGTTGGGTAAGAAATTTCCCCTCCCTCTCCCTTTAACTGCTAAGTACTGGCGTACTGGCTGTGTTTTCCTTTAAATTTTTTCGAATGGACCTTTTAAACTCCCTAATTACCCTATTTTTGATTTTAGTCTGTTTAACCAGACAAATGGGAGATAAGATCATGTTAATGCTTTGTTTTTGTGGACTTTCTATTTTTCTTTTTATTTTTGTTAAAAGAGCCAGCAACTTACTCACACAAGGAAATATCTCTCCCTCTCCCAACCATGCTTTTTCAGAGAAACCTGAAGAGATTCCCGCAGCTTTTCCCAGTTCTAACAGTAATTGTTGCTTTAATTTTGCATGCCTGGAGGCAATGACCCACCCTCTAGAAGCTTTTAATCCCCTAGCACCTGGAGGCAAAGTGGGGGAAGAGGAATCCAGGCCTGAGTTCAAAATCAAGTCTGATTCAAATTGCTCTGGTCCCTCCCCTCCTCTCCAGACCCCACCCTCTACTCCTCCTATGGCCAAGCCCATAGCTTCCCCTGCCTGGGAAGTCCAGAGATCTGATGCTCATGCGCAACTTTCTCTAACTACATTTGCAGCTTCAGGCTCAGCCCTTCCCCAGCCTGGCTGTGCTTCTGAGACAACCTTAGAAAGCCCTTTAAATTCCAGATATGCTCGTTTTGTTCATAATTTTGCTAACCTGCTTTTGTCTTTAATTAGTAATCTTATAAAGCATTTGTATGGTGAAAAGACTGACAGACAATATAGAGGGGTTAAAGAAGAAAAACTTAAGCTGAATAAGAATGACAATCAACATAGTTCAAGACTCTGCTTCTTTTGCCATGGAAGGGTATATATTTTACAGAAATGTAGAAGTAAGCAGCAAGGTATTGATATGAGTATTGGGGATTTTAGATACCGGAATCAAAAGTGTTCTGAATTCACTCAGAGTAATAGTATCAGTTCAGAGGTTACATAGGATTTCTATGCTATTATATATACATTTTGAAATTAATGGTATGGGTTTATTTTCATAGAGATTTTCATGCTTTTGAGATTGTGTCTTATACTTAGTTTCTAAAACAAGGAGAATATTTGTAAAAGCTTTTTATAGTCATGTGATCAAGTTTATATTTTATAATACTCTTATTAATATTAAGTTCATATTCATTTAGATTTCCTTAGTTTGAATTTCATTGTCTTTTATTGTTCCATGTGTATTTTCTTCTATTCATTTGTCTATCTAATTTTGAAACATTGCAAGATGGTTTTGATTTTATTATACAATGTTAATTCTAGGAGTATTGTGCTCCCATATTCTGAGTTGTTTGTTTTTGTTATTTTTTCTCAACTGATTATTTGATCAAACTCTTTAAAGCATTTCCCTGGCAAATTGTTTGCCATGGCAAGTGTAAATTGATTCTTGAAGTATTATTTTTGATAAGCATATTCCAAAAAAAAAAAAAAAAAGAGGGGAACATTTGTAAAAGTTTTCTTTGAGATTGTGTTGTGCTTTAACTTGTATTTAAATATGTCCAGATTTTTCAAAAAAGTAATTGTATACTAAGTTAAAAAAAAAGGGGTATTATTTGAAATTGTTGCATAATTATATATTGTGTTCTGAGTCAAGATGTATTCACATTTTTTGCAATCATTTATTATCCTCAATTTTTAAATCCATATGAGACTTGGAATTATGGGAACTTATCATTTAAAACATTAATTGCCTTTATTCTGAGTTATCAGATGCCAGTTGGCCAAGATGCCATCCAATCACAAGAGGAATACATGCAAGAGCAGACACTGAACTGTCACATGAGGGGAGACATGCATGAAGTCAAGGTATGGCCGAGGGAACGGCTTTTGACTAATGTTGAGGTTGGATTCTCTTGGTTTAATATTTTATTTTATTTTTCCCCACAATATTGTACAGATGGCTGGAAGTATTGATCCCACCCATCTCACTTCTACACCTGGCTTCTATGCTCCCTCCTATATGCCTGATGCCATGGACCATCTCAATCCCATGCATCTGATTAAGTCTGACTCAGTTTCCTCCAATATGTTCGGTGGCATGGACATATATTCCATCCACCTATTTTAAGCCTGGCATACTGCATGGGCAGTACATATTGCTCAAGTGTGGGAATGCTCATATCCCATCATTTCTCTGTTCTTTTATGGTAACCCCCATAATTATCTCAGGTGTCATGATAAATACAGTGTTGAATTTGGCCTTGACACCTGTTACCAATTATATTAGATTTTTTAATTTCTCATAATGGCATGAGGATAATTAGGCAGATGATGCAAAAAGTGATGAAACAAAGATAAAAATTATTTTTAAAAATTAATATCGCAGCAATTGTCTTCTCAAATACCCTCCATAAGGGGGGACTATAGTAATATTATAATTTTAAAGAATGGTTCAATTTTTGTTTTATTATATGTTTCATGTGTAACAACTAAGATTCTGAATTCCCTTAGACATGTTTTTGAGAACTTTCATTGTTTGATTTGATTATTGACAAAGCTATTTTAAAGTTGTGTTAAGCTCAATTTTGTAGGAAGTTTTCCTGGCTGATTACCAGCATCCATACCTCAACCCCTGAAAAGACTTCCATTCCACGACTACACCTAGAGGACATCTGAGAAAAGACTTTCAGAGACTTTAAATGAACAGTTTTGATTTGTTGTTTTTGTTGTTGTTTTTCTCTTTCTGTTATAATATACACCATCTGTAACATGTATTCTCTGCAGAGGCCCTCCCTTTGCAAGACTAATGTCAAAGCGTCGGTTCATGAGGACAAAAAAAAAAAATCGCCCCTCTGAACAAAACTTTCCTCTCTTCCTTTTCTATATTGTTGTTCACATATTATTAGTTAGCAATAGTTATTATATTCTTTTTACTGTTCCGTCAAGGAAACATTTTGTTTCTTGAGGAACAACAGGGGGGACTGTAACGATTGGAATAACGCCACCTGCTGGATACTTACTGTAGAAGAGTTCTGCCCATGAAGGGAAGGTCTTTGAGGGCAAGACCAGGAGTCTTTTCTTCAGGAGTCAGGAAGTGACGCGGACTAGTGGGAGGAGGAAGGAAGAGACTGGCGCTCAGTCTCGCGCTCTTTCCTTTGGACTCTGGTGGAGAGTGGAGCTAGAAATGTGCTCTCCCTTTAATAGATAGGAATCTAGGCCTTTTTCTTTCTCTTTACCAAATTCTTATTCTCCTTAATAAATGCTTAAAAGTCTAACTCTTGCTAAAGCTTATAATTTATTGGCGACCACTCATTAGATATTTTAGACAGACTAGCTAGAATTTTAACCCTTAACACATGGAACAGGAGACTGAAAATCAATTGGAAACTAAATAATTTCATTCTAAAGAATGAATGGGCCAAACAACAAATCATAGAAACAATCAATAACTATATCCAAGAGAATGACAATAATGAGACAACATACCAAGATCTATGGGATGCAGCCAAAGCAGTGCTTGGGGAAAATTTATAGCTCTAACTGCTTACGTGAATAAAAAAGAGACAGAGGAGATCAATGAATTGGGCATACAACTAAAAAAAGCAAGAAAAAGAACAAAAACTCCCCAACTAAATATTAAATTAGAAATCCTGAAAAATCAAAGGAGAAATTAACAAATTTGAAAGCAAGAAAACTATAGAACTAATCAATAAAACTAAGAGCTGGTTTTATGAAAAAACAATAAAATAGATAAGCCTTTGGTTAATTTGATTAAAAAGAAAAAGAAGAAAACCAAATTACTAGTATCAAAAATGAAAGGGGTGATTTCACCACCAATGAAGTGGAAATTAAAGCAATAATTAGGAGCTATTTTGCCCAACTGTATGCCAATAAATTTGACAATCTACATGAAATGGATGAATATTTACAAAAACACAAGTTTCCCAGGTTAACTGAAGAGGAAATAAAATCCTTAAATAGGCCCATTTTAGAAAAATAAATTTAACAAGTCATCAATGAACTCCCTAAGAAAAAAATCTCCAGGGCCAGATGGGTTTACAAATGAATTCTACCAAACATTTAAAGAACAATTAATTCCAATACTATACAAACTATTTGGAAAAATAGGTGAAGATGGAGTTCTACCAAATTTCTCTTATGACACAAATACAGTGTTGATACCTAAACCAGGCAGAGCAAAAATAGAGAAGGAAAATTACAGACCAATTTCCCTAATGAATATTGATGCAAACGTCTTAAATAAAATATTAGTAAGGAGATTACAGCAAGTGATCAGCAGGATAATACACTATGACCAGGTGGGTTTCATACCAGGAATGCAAGGCTGGTTCAACATTAGAAAAACTAATTTTTTTTTGGTTGGGCAATGAGGGTTAAGTGACTTGCCCAAGGTCAAATGTAAGTAGTAAGTGTCAAATGTCTGAGGTCGGATTTGAACTCAGGTCCTCCTGAATCCAGGGCCGCTGCTCTATCCACTGTGCCACCTAGCTGACCCTTTCCTATCTTTTTTTTTTTTTTGTAGAAAAACTATTAATATAATCAACCACATCAACAACAAAACTAACCAAAATCATATGATTATCTCAATAGACGAAGAGAAAGCATTTGACAAAACACAACACTCATTCCTACTAAAAACACTAGAGGGGGCAGCTAGGTGGCACAGTGGATAAAGCACCAGCCCTGGAGTCAGGAAGACCTGAGTTCAAATCCAGCCTCAGACACTTGCCACTTACTAGCTGTGTGACCCTGGGCAAATCACTTAACCCTCATTGCTCTGCAGGGGAAAAAAAACACTAGAGAGCATAGGAATAGGAGGACCTTTCCTTTAAATAATAAGCAGTATCTACCTAAAACCATCAGCAAACACTATATGTAATGGGGATAAGTTAGAGGCATTCCCAATAAGACCAGGGGTAAAACAGGGATGTTTTATTATCATTGTCATCTCTATTATTTAATATTTTACTAGAAATATTAGCTATAGCAATAATAGAAGGAATTAAGGTAATTAGAATAGGCAAGGAGGAAACAAAATTATCAGTCTTTGCAGATGATATGATGGTTTACTTAGAGAATCCTAAAGAATCAACTAAAAAACTGCTTGAAACAATTAACTTTAGCAAAGTTGGGGTATATAAAATAAACCCACATAAATCATCAGCATTTGTATACATGACCAACAAAGCTCAGCAGTAAGAGATAGAAAGAGAAATTCCATTTAAAGTAACTGTAGACAATATAAAATACTTAGGAGTCTACCTGCCAATACAAACCCAGGAACTCTATGAACACAATTACAAAATACTTTTCACACAAATAAAATCAGATCCATGTAATTGGAAAAATATCAATTGCTCATGGATAGGCCAAGACAATATAATGAAAATCACAATTCTACCTAAATTAATTTACCTATTCAGTGCCATACCAATCAGACTACTTAAAAATTATTTTATAGAGTTAAAAAAAATAATAACAAAATTCATCTGGAAAAACAAAAAGTCAAGAATATCAAGGGAACTAATGAAAAAAATGCACAGGAAGGTGAGCTAGCCATACCAAATTTGAAGCTATACTATAAAGTGGCAGTCATCAAAACTATTTAGTTCTGGCTGAGAAATAGAGTGGTGGATCAATGGAATAGGTTAGGCACAGGAGATACAATAGTAAATTACTTTACTAATGGACTGTTTGATAAACCCAAAGACTCCAGGTTCTGGGATAGGAACTCAGTATTTGTCAAAAACTGCTGTGAAAACTGTAAGATGGTATGGCAGAAACTAGGAACAGACCGATATCTTGCACCTTATACAAAAATAAGATCAAAATGGGTTCAAGATTTAGACATAAAGGGTGATGCCATAGATAAATTAGGAGAGAAAAGAATAGTTCTCAGATCTATGGAGAGGAAAATTATTTTTGTCCAAACAAGAGATAGAGAATATTATGAAATGCAAGATGGAAGACTTTGATTACATTAAATTAAAAAGGTTTTGTACAAACAGAAGCAATGCATCCAAAATTAGAAGGGAGGCAGAAAACTGGAAAACAATTTTTACATCCAGCATTTCTGATAAAGGTCTCATTTCTAAAATATATAGGGAACTAAATAAAATTTATAAGAATCCAAGTCATTCCCCAAATGGGACATGGTCAAAGGACAGGCAGTTTTCTGATGAAGTCAAAGCTATCTATTGCCATACGAAAAAATGCTCCAAATCACTATTGATCAAGAAATGCAAATTAAGACAACTCTGAGGTACCACCTCACACCTATCAGATTGGCTAATATGATAAAAAATGGAAAATAACAAATGTTGGAGAAGCTGTGGAAAATTTGGAACACTAATGCATTGTTGGTGGAGCTATGAACTGATCCAACTGTTCTGGAGAGTAATTTGGAACTATGCCCAAAGGACTATGGGACTGTTCATATCCTTTGACCCAGTGGTACCACTGCTAGGTCTGTATCCCAAAGAGGCCACAGAAGAGGGAAAAGGACCCACATTTACAAAAAATTTTATAGCAGCTCTCTTTATGGTGGCAAAGAATTGGAAATCAAGGGAATGCCCATCAATAGGGGAATGGCTAAACAAATTGTGATATATGAATGTAATGGAATACTACTGTGCTGTAGGAAACAATGAACAGGAGGAGTTCAGAGAAACCTGGAAGGACTTACATGAACTGATGCTGACTGAGAGGAGCAGAACCAGAATAACATTGTACAGTAACACAACATTGTGTGATGAACAATGGGGTTAGACTTGGCTCTTCCCAGCAGTGCAATGATCCAAAACAGTTTCAAAGAACTCATGATAGAAAATGTTCTCAACATCCAGAAAAAATAACTATGAATTATGAATGCAGATTGAACCATACTGTTTGTACTTTTGAACTGTTTTTTCCCTTCTTTTTTGAGGTTTTTCCCTTGTGCTCTGATTCTTCTTTCACAAGATGACTAATGTAGAAATATGTTTAATGCAATTGTACATATACAACCTATATCAGACTGTTTTCCATCTTGGGGAGGAGGGAGGGAAGGGAGGGTGGGAGAAAATAATTTGGATCTAAAAATCCTATAAATACAAATGTTGAAAACTGTCCTTATATGTAACTGGAAAATAATAAAATACTCAAAAAAAGTAATGTCCTAACAACTTAGTAGCTATTTGAAAAAAATAATAATACACATGATAGAAAATAATACATTTTTAAATTCTTAAATAACTGCTATTATTATGGAATGTGTGTATGCCTGTTGGGAACCACATAACTTCCCGAACTTTATTGAATACCACTACCCTCATTTCTTGTTGCACATTGACTTTAGCATGGCATTTGTTTTTTAGCACACCAACTGCTGAAAACACAGCTTCAAAAAGCTATGTATTACAAATCAGAAAGTTTGAGAAGTTACTGACAGAGCTAAAAATACAAGTGTAACCCTTGCCTCAAAATGACAATTGTATGGAACTTTTTCCTCATTGGTAGAGAATGACTATTCAATGCCCCATGCCTGGATAAGGGGCAGGGAAAGTTGGCAAGAGTAGGAGAGAAATCTAGATTCTCCTAGTTTCCAGCATGGAGAGAGAAGATAGATTATTCTGACCTCTTTTCAGTCCTCCTGAAAGGAGAAAGTCTGGGAAGAAGGCAACAGGTAGAGGTTTAATCATTTCTCCATTCACAATTTGCTACACCAGAGACTTCAGTGAATTTTCCTCTTTGGGTGAGACCTGGTTTAAGTCTCTTGGTTTAGCTGAGTTATCTTATACCCAGGGGAAGAAGTCCTCCTATTAATTAAATATTATTATAAATTATTATTAATACTCTACTGTAATGGAAATGGAACACAGCCACTATAAAAACATACAGTCCCTAGTGGTAAATGAATGAGTAAGGATGTCATTTCATCTGCCTCCTGTAATTTAATTGAAGCTTTGGGGCAGGCAGAATAACCCAATTCCAGGGCAACAGGATCCAGCTATGATTCATGGATTTGAAGCCAACATGACCACACAATCCCCACAACCCCTAGATTCCCTTCTCTGTCCTTCAATTACAAGCCCCACTGCCTGCATCTCAGTACCTGCTGAATTCTTCAGCTTTTACAGCCCAAATTTTCTTGCTTCTATATTCAATATTTTAGGTATGTCTCCAAGTTTAACTCTATGTTCAATGTTAACTAATCCCTGTTAAATTGTTAGCTGATAATAGCTGAACACATTATAGTTTCCAAGGTTTTTGCATTTCAAAAAGAAATTCATAAAAGTTAAGAAACCTTTGAGTGCCAAGGGAATTAATTGCTAATCATGTAATTCCTGGAAATTTGGCGAGTTCATTTGGGAAGATATTTTGGATAGAGAACTCTAAAATCAAACTTCATAAGTAGTCACCTGCTCTGTCTCCTCATCAGGTCAGATCTAGGAATGGTAAGTTGAAAGGTGCAGAAGATGTGGTAAAATCTGATAAGCTGGTTGGTATTCATACACTCAGAGGTGGTAATGAGCTAGAAAAGAAATCAAAGGATTGTTGAGAAGAATGTGTGGCCCGGATTTAAGCAAGTAATTATTCACCTTTTCCAAATGCCTAAGCCTGAATCACTGGTACTAGCATGAAAAATTGGTGGCAAAACTCAGTGATTCCTTTCCTACTAGTATATATTGTACAGTTGCACCTTCCCACATCTTCCACAACCCAAAGACTATTTTCCTGTCCATATATCTTTACAAGAGCACAATGCTGGTCTAGGCTGCTTCAGCAACTCAAGAATGGTTAGACTCATGAAGGTATACTATTCCTATCCCTTATTGCTAGCTGAATATCAATAATGGCTACCTATTCAGTGTGAGAGGATTTTGGATAGAACTGAAACCTGACTTGGAGAAGATGGTGCTGACCTAATTAAATGAAGACAGCAAGAGTTTTATCTACTGTTTATTTCATGAAGAAGCTATAGAGAAAATTTCATTTTTATGCCTTACTCTGAGGACATAATAAACTTTATAAGGTGAAATGTAATATTTTCCTGCTTTATCACCATGTACTTTCCCCTAACAGACAGTAAGCATGCAATTCTATATTCTTTCAATGAACAAGGAAATAAAAAAAGAGAAAAAGAAAAGAACACTAGCATATCTAAAAGAAAGCATTAACTATGGTCATAGCCTGATAATAAAGCAATAGTCCTTATTTCATCATTTGATCTAATCCTATGGATGCTGTGTTTCCTAAAAAGAGATTGGGATCTTATTAATTCAAAAAGTACATATTTTGAATTCTACCAATAATAGTTATCTTAGAGCTCTGAGCATTCCATCGCAAGTTAATGCATTCTCAGGGCAAATACTGTTTTGGCATTTCATGTGCTCCATCCTTCAGTAGATAAAACTGCCTGGAAGAAAAGAAAATGCCCTACAACCATGCATAACTATTTCTTTTCACTATATTGGCAGTTTTGCCTTTTCCGTAAAACAGTATTAAAAGAAAAACTGGTGATAGATGGAAAAAATTCAGTTCTTTTTAAAAAATCCTTACTTAGGTTTAAACTCCAAACAAGAACCATAATTAAGGGTAAAATAACTAAGGAAATCGATAATAGGTTAAAAAGAGTTTTCCATTGTATCTTTTACTAAACATTTTGGGGAGAACAAGATATGATATAAACACATTATATTGTTGTTAGCTTCTAAACAGCCTCTTTCCTCTTGCTCTTCATCTGAAGTTCATCAAGACTTTGAACAATAATGGGTAGGGAAAGAGAGGAAAGGATAGACACAGGTACTTAAAATTTGACCTGTTATAATTAGATTGCCAGGTCTTTGTTAGAGTGATGGACAAACCTTAGGAAAGACAATTTAAGAGACTACTGAATCCATTTTGGGGGATTTGAGCAAGTAACATCACAGTTATCTCTTTGACAAAAGCCTCTGTGGAATCTTTAATAACATCCAGGGTCCATGGGTCCCAATTTGCCAAGCCACACCCTCTCCAGGAGAATTATGCTTCTTAAAATTAAGAAGGGAAGTGATTTAGGGCTCACCTTTCTTAGATAGCTCCTTAGACATATGCTTAGGTGCTATGATGTCAAGAATGGAGAGAAAGTTCCTTTTCTTCATCATTTGCCTCCCCCTCCTCAACTCTGATTCCAGCACAAAATATAGGCCCCCATTTTCTTTAAATCTCTTTTTGAGAACAGGGTGTAAAGAATTCATTGTTATTTGAGGTTTTTATGACTCGGTGGGCACTGGCCTGGGGCTCTGCAAACCGCAAGGTGCTCCACCCACTGGTTGTAGCCATTGCCAGGGCTCTGGCAAGTCACATCATCACCACTTGCCTACGCCTACATGGACCTGGCAAAATTATAATGATTGGAAGCCTAGTGAGGGCAGTCATGTGACTGTCAGAGCGGCCATCCCATTGGCTGGGACTGTGTGGGCTGTTTCTAGGTTTGGGGGAGGAGAACTGGGCATTCTAGGTGGAAGCTGGAAAGCCACAGGCATTCTGCTCTGTATTTTCAGCTGATTCCTGGGCGGTGGTATTTTTTCACGTATTATAATTTCCCTTTCCCCATTTTATTTCCTTTCGCTTGATCCTACTGATCCTGTTTGTGTGGGGTTTTTTAAGTTCGTTCTTGTTAAAATAAATCTTGTTCTGTTTTGAGGGAGGCTGCCAGTCTCCTTCCTTGCCCCAATATTGCGGCGAGCTGCTTAGCTAGCACTCCCCAATTAAAAATTGGTCCCCACAAGGGAAAATACCTTTTCATTCCATAATGTAAGATGAGGCTTTATGGTGGATGAAGCCTTTAACTGTTTTTATTTTCTTGTGGTAGGAGTGGGAGAGGGCTGGGTGTTATAACACTAAATGTTGGGAATACAAATACAAAAGTGAGACAGCTCTTGCCTTCAGGGAGCTTCCATTCTAATAAGAGAATAGCAGTCAATGAAAGGAATTAGGGTCAGGGTAGTCACAGGCTCTTTTCAGAAACAATTACTATTTCTGGAGCAAGAGATTAAAAGTAAGAGAGAGAGTACCCAGGTAACTTAAGCTTGCAAGGAAAGATGAAAAAAAGGAGTAGAGTGCTGGATTGGATGTGAAACATTATATGGTCTAGAACTAGCTAGATGTAGTTAGCTAAGTGAATTTTTATTCATCAATTAAAAGAACTCAATTTAAAATGCAAATGCTTTCAGGAGTGTTAATGAATAGACAAATTTGTAAATACTTGCTTGGTATCTTTTCCTAAGAACAAAATTTGATAGGGGAAATGATAATTAGTACAGGAAGGTTTTCAGAGAGATGGGTAAGAAGGCACAGAAAAGGGAAAGATTGAAAGCAAGCTTAGTCTACACGTTATTTATAAGCCTTATATTTCTAATACTAGTCTTTCCCCCACTTTTAGAGTAAAAAAATCGTAGAGCTGGAAAATACCTTAGAGATCATCTAATCCAACCTTCTAATTTCCCAGGTGAGAAAATGAGACTCAGGGGAAAGTTACTGCTTCAGGCCAAAGAGTTTTGCACTTACTTTTTTGGCTGACCTGGAACTTGCTGGGATAGGCATGAATAGTTATATATTATGGAACATAATGCTGTGAGGAAGGGGAGAAGAAAGAAAGAGCGAGAGAGAGGAAAGAAGGAAGGAAGAAAGGAAGGAAGCAAAGAAGCAAGGAAGGAAAGAAAAGGGAGAGGAAAGGAATGAAGAGAGGGAGGGAGGAAGAGAGAAACAGAGAGAAAGAAAGAAAGAAAGGGAGAGAAGAGGGGGATGAAAAGGGGAGAAAACCCAAAGAAATAAATGCATCACACTCTCTCCACAAAGAATTCTTCTGCCCAAAAGATTTGCCTCAGTGTCTCTACTATAAGAGGTCACCTAATTCAGAGAAAAAAGCATGAACTACTACTTGCTTCAGAACAACCTCACCCCAGTGTAAGAGAAACAACTCAGCATTTGTAACAAATCTTGCAGATTATGCAATGAAGATTATAAAGAAATGTTGGAGGCTCCCAAACCACAAAAACTCAAAAAGTTAGTAGGCAAGATTGTTAATTTTAAAGAACATACAGATAACAATTTATAGTGTTATAGTTTGAATTGGGACTACCCTTCAGGATTAGGATCGGGTTTGACACTTGAGGATACCATTCCTGAATATCTACTGCAAGTGGAAATTGGATCATCTAAAAGCATATTATAAATAGTTTAAATGTTGTCAAAAATCCTTTTCTGGAGCTCTGTGCAGAGGAAGTACTGAAGAGAGTACCACCAGCATGAAACACTCAAAACCAAGTATTTGATACTTAAATTGGATTTCTGTGAGGAACCTAGTTCTTAACAAAACAGTACCTACAAAGGATGAAACCAATTGATAAGAATCTTTTCTTAAAAATAATGAAATCATTTGAACAGTCAAAAAACAAGACCTGCATATGGTGGTGAACTTTTCATATTTTTATAAAAGTCACATTTCTTTATGTAATTTATTTGAGTATAATGGTATTTTAAGTGCTCAAATTTTTCTAGCACCTTAAAATTTATTCTGCTTTTGAATGTTTAATAAAAATAACTTTAAACTATCCCCAAAGTGCTATAGAACTGTGCATACCCTTTCATCCAGTAATACCATTCCCCCTCCAAAAAGAGACAAAGACCTATTTGTACAAAAATATTTCTAGTAGCTCTTTGTGGTGGCTAAGAATTGGAAATCAAAGGAATGCCCATCAATTGGGGAATGGCTTGAATATTATTGAGCTATAAGAAATGACAAGAAGGATGATTTCAGAAAAACCTGGAAAGATTTACATAAATTGATGTTTAGTGAAGTCAGCAGAACCAAGAGAGCATTGTGCACAAAGACAGCAATATTGTTTTGTTATGGGCCTAGCACCCCAGAAGTTTTCTGGGGTACATCAAAGAAACTTCTCTTTGAGAAACTAAACCAAAGGACAGACACACCTAAAGAGATAAGTGGAACCAGATCTGGACTGAGCTAGCTCCGGGACAATCACCCTTCATTCCAGTCTCCCCCACCCCTGGGGAGATAAGATTAGGTGTGGCTAATTAGGTGTCTGGAGGAGGAGAGAGATGGTTTGAGAGATCTGCAGCCACCCCTCACCCAACTCCTCCAGCCACCACCAGTGGGGGATGGTCCTCCCTCAATAAGGGAACTTTCCACAGTCAGATGATCACCCCCATCAGTCCTCTATAAAAGTATCTGCCTGTCTCCTGCTCAAGGAGATTAGTATCTCAGAGCCACACTCTGTACCATTACCTTCTCCCCAGGAGAAGTCCAAGGAGTTCTCTCTTGGTTTCCCTTCCCCAGCCCCTAAATAATTATCTTATTCTATTGGATTTGTGTGCAAGAGGGTATAATTCTTTAAAGAAGAATTCCTAAGAACCCCTACCCCTATCCCAAACCCCCTACCCTATTTCCCCATAACAGTTTGATGGAGAACTGTGAATGATTTAACTATTCTCAGCAATACAATGATCCAAGACAATCCCAAAGGACTAATGAAGAAATATACTATCCACCTTCAAAGAAAAAACTGATACTGAAGCATGCTATTTTTCACTTTCTTTCATTTTTTTCTTTTATTCAAATGTTCTTGCACAAAATGACTAATATGGTAATGTTTTACATAATTGCACATGTATAACCTATATCTGATTGCTTACCACCTCAGGAAGGGGGGAGGGGAAGGAAGGAAGGTGAGATAAAATTTGGAACTCAAAACTATAAATAAAAATGTTTATTATTTTAAAAAAATGAAAACAAATTTACCTATCATTTAAAAAGCTGGGCAGCTAGGTGGCACAGTAGATAGAGCACTGGCCTTGGAGTCAGGAAGATCTGAGTTCAAATCAGACACTTGACACTTACTAGGTGCATAAGTCACTTAACTCTGATTGCCTCAAAAACAAATAAACAAACAAACAAAAAACTTCCTATATTCTGATTGAATAGAGCGGACCCTTAGGGCTCCAATTAATCGAATTGTATGGGCAAGCTACCTGCTTTATTCAAATCCTCCTCTTGTGGACTTTGCTCCAAACTTCAGGTGCTTCAAGATAAAATACTTATTTAGTGTGTGATCCTGGACAAGTCATTTAATCTCTTAATTTATCTCATCTATAAAATAGAGATGATAATCATACTTGGCTCACAGTGTTGTGATGATCAGTGTTTTGTGAAACTGAAAGTTCTATATAAATGCTAGTTATTATTATTGTTACTACTACTACTACTACTACCACCACCACCACCACCACCCTGAACTTGTTAACATTTTTTTCAGAGGAAACTGGAGAGATTCAAGGAAGGAAGCAGGGAAACAAGTGGTTAAAGTTTGGGGAAATTCTATGGAGCAGTGGGGTTAAACTCAAACAGAACGAGACCTTTAAACCCTAAATAAAGATACCTGTGGGCCATATATTGACTTAGAAAACCACATGGTAATATCTATAAGTTTGGTTTTTTTTAAATTTGTTAGGTAAATATTTCTAAATTACCTTTTAATCTGGTTCAGGTTGCACTCAGGATTACTATGGACCCTAAGGGGCACAGATGGCATGTTTGCTGCATCTGCTATGGATAAAAGGAGCCATCTAACATTGAACTCTTGAGTGATCAAAATTAAATAGGCAACAATAAGATCATAGATTTAGATCTGGAAGAAAAATTGGAAATGATCTAATCCATCATCATTGTTTTAAAATGAGGAAACTGAGGCCTAGATAGATAGAATAGGATTCACTGACCATAAAATAGGGTCACAGAGCTAGTAACTATCTAAGGCAGTCTTCAAGGCTCAGACTTATGTTGGATAAGCAAAGTACAGTCTAAAGACTTCACTAAAGAATCACTGTTCTTGCTTTGCATTTGAGTGGGTGCTGCTGCCTTTTTTGCATCAGTTTCTGTCAAAGTCTGTCCAACTGTGTGAGGAGCTAGTACTGAAGCTACCAGCTTTCAGGGACTTGAAAATATGCTAGCAACCACTATAGATCAGGATTGGATCTTGCCCTTTTCACCTTAAAGCTATCTACCCTGTCCCTGTGTCCCACTGGAAAAACTAGGAGTCACAGAATTTTCAGAGCCAGAAGTAGCATAGAGATAGATATCCAGTTCAGCCTCCCCATTTGATGGGAGGAAGTTGAGCATTCTCTCTGACTGAGAAGATAACTATTTTGCAGGAAAATCCTGTCCCTATTCCCATATAGCTCTATCCTCTTTCCAGGCCTTCAGCCCCACCTTACTCTACAAGCAGCTGACTGATACAGTCTTCTCTCCTAACTCCTGCTGTACTTTTCCCTGATAGGAGCAGCACTGTTAAGTGCTCTATGTGATCTGAGGTTTTGCTGTTGGGCGAGAGAGTTCTATCCTACTTAAAAGTCAGAACTAATGATCCTGGCACAGAAAAATAATTAAATTAAATTGAAACTAAAGAAAGGGCCATTAAGTGGAAATTTTTCTTGGTTGAAAATTTAGTAGATGAAACTGCCAACTAACAAGGTGATAAGGGACAACAACCTTTGTGATTCTTTCCCTCCTACCTCTGTTTACCTTTTTAAAAACATTTTATTTTATTTTTAATTTATGAAATGAAACAATCATTTCCATAACATAGAACTTTTAAAAATCTAAAACATTTATAGCAGCTCTCTTTGTGTTGTCAAAGAACTGGAAATTGTGAGATGCCCATCAATTGGAGAATGGCTGAACAAGTTGTGGTATATGATCATGATGCAATTCTACTATGCTATAAGATATGATGGCCTCAGTGATGTTAGAGAAACATGGATAGACTTGAATGAAATAATGAAAAGCAAAATAAGCAGAACCAAGAGAATATTGTACATAGTAGCTGAAATTCCTAAAATATTTTATTCTCAAAGACAAAATCTCCAGATGTAGAAAACATTTCCCTGAATTTCAGTTACTATGTGAAATATAGACATATTACATATATATATATATATATATATACATATACATATGTGTATATATGTATGTGACTGTATGTTCCTCCAGTGGCTTGGAAAACCAACAAAATAACAAACTACAGAAAAGAAACTCTGAAAAAGTCCTTTTGGCTTAAAAAAGTAATCCTGTTTGTTTTTTTGAAAAATTTGTCTTTTTTTTTTCTTCCCAACTAGTAATTGAATACCTTAGTGAAAACTGATTTAGTAGCTTCAATATACAGATTGGGCACTAAAAGATCAAAATATTAGTGTTGGAAGGGATTTTAAAGATTATTTAGTTCATTCCCTTGAATTGATAAGTGAAGAAATGTAAGCCCAGAGAAGTGAGGAGACTTGACAAGGTCATCTGATTCTAAATCTGGACCTTTTTCAATGGTTTTGTAAAAGTCAGATGCAACATTGTCATGGATTCACATTTTACACTTACAAGATGCTTTTACACACATTCCTATCTTCTAATTTGATCCTCACATCAATTCTGTGAGATAGATGGGACAGGTGTTATGATTCTCATTTTATATATGAAAAATATAAGCTCAGAGAGGGTGATTTGTCCAACCTTGTCAAAACTAGTGAGTGGCAGAGTTTGAGCATTATATCTGAACCCTAACCATGAGCAAAATCATAAATATTCTATTGTCATAACTATTTAGCTTCATAAGTTTGTGTGATTATTTTCTTATGAATGGTGTCAGTGAAAATTTCATTAGAATATATATATGTATAAAATTAGAATGGGGGGTATAGTGGAAAGAGTGCTAGATATGAAATCAGGAGACCAGCATCTGATAAATTTACTGTGTGAATATGGGTAATTCATCTAACTCATCTCATTCTCTGTCATTTAGTCAATCAACAAGTTATTATTATTTATTATTATTATTATGCCAGGCACTGAGTTAAAAGCTGAGGATACAAACACAAGCAAATATAGTTCCTGCCCTCAAGGAGTTCATATTGTGACAGGAAGACAATATGAAAGTAACTAGGGATGTGCAAAAGTGATATCAAAGGGAAACACACTAACAGCTTGGTGGGGCAGGTGGGAAAGATGTGGGACCTAGAAAAGCCTTTTGTAAAAGATGGATTATGAATTCAGTCTTGAAGGAAAATAGACAAACTAAAAGGAGGAGGTGAGGAGGCAAAGAGCATCGTGGTGGATAACCAGGAAATAAATCATGCTCAAGTAGATCAGTGTTGCTGAAACATAGAATTCATGGAGAGCAGTAAAGTGAGAGGAAGCTAGAAAGGTAGGACTAGGTTCTAGAGAGCTTTAAAAGCCAAATAGAGGACTTTATATTTGATCCTGTAGGTTATATGGAGTCACTGGAGTTTACTGAATAGGATAGTAATATAGTCAAACTCACCCTTTTGGAAAATCTGAGGCATCATCTGTAAAAATGAGAATAATACTACTAATATTACCTGCCCTACCAGGATTGGGTCACAAAAATTACTTTCTAAACCTTAAAGTGCTATTTATTTTGTATTTGAACACTTCCTTATTTAACTTAAGTCCTTTACAAGTTTTTAAAATTTCATTTCCATCTTAGAGCAATATGATATCTGCAGATTGAACCTGCTCTTGCTACTGTTCCTAATATAAAATTAACAAGGCTCTTTGAAGTTTGTGAGGATTTAAAAATGTGTTTTTTTATTTGATCATCACAAAAATCATATACAATCCTGTAATCTGGATGCTGTTATTATCTCTAATTTTAAAGAAAAGGAAACTCAGTCTTAGAGAGGTTCAATAGTTTGTTCAAGATCAATAAGATAGTTAAGTGGGGTGAAACCAAGATGGTGGAGTAAAGGCTGCAGCAACTCACCCAGATCTCCCAAATTTCCCTCCAAATGACTTTAAAATAATACCTTAAAATGAATTATGGAGTGGCAAAAGTAACCCAAAAAATGGGGTGGAAATTTTCTTGACCAAGACAATTTGACACTTACTAGCTGTGTGACCCTGGGCAAGTCACTTAACCCCCATTGCCTCACTAAAAAAGAAAAAAGAAAAAAAGAAAATCAGAAAGAAAGGTCTGTCTCACTGGGGTAAGAGTAGAGCATAGTCCAACACACACTGTGACTTAGAAAGCCAGCAGCAGGCCTGGGGGGTCAACTGAATCTAAGAGGGCAGCTAGAACTCCCAGCTTACTCTCAGGTAAGAAGGTTGAACAATTGGTCAAAAGGGCATTACATTGCTTTGCTGCCACAGGGAACAGAACTCTGTAGCACTGCTTATACATAGTTCCAGTTTGTAGTCCTGGGATAAAGAAGAGAACTAGCAGGAACAGGAACCCGGAATATAGTTTCATGTCAGAAAAGAGTGATTGTGGTCACTCAGACCAGAGCATAGGATAGGAGATGTAAGGAATTAATTATGATTTGGGATTTCCATGATCACATCTTTGCTTCATTATGATCAGACTGAAAAGATGTAATCTTGAAAAGCCTAAGAGAAGATGGGTATGTACTTGAAGAGATTATAGAAAAGAACCACTAAGTATCTAAGCTTCCCCTAGTAGTTCCCTTATGGCCACATGGGCCTGGACAAATTATAATAGGGACAGCTCAGGGGGTATGTTGAACCAATTGGAGACTCAGTATGGCAAAGAACCTCCCCTTCCTGTGGGAGAGGCAAAAAGGGGGGAGAGAGGAGCTGGGTGGTAGAGCTTCGGACCAAACCAGGGAGACACTGCACAGCTGACTCTCATCAAAACTACTGACTCCAGGTGGTGGCAAGTTTGTGTTGTGGAAGCAAGGCCAGCTCTTCGAGCTAGCTGAGTTGGAAGCAAGTTTAGGGTTTGAGTCAGTCTTTGTTAGAGCCAGGAAGCTTATTCGTTTTCTCTTCCTCTATTCCCTTTCTCGTTATCCTTGGCTTTATTAACTTCACCTTTGTTGTAAATTTTGTTCCCATTAATAAAACCTGGTTTGTTTGTGGAAAAGAGGCTGTTAATCTCCTTATTAGCCTGGGAGAAATAACTTAAAAAGGCAGTTTGGAAGGGAGGAAACTTTGGACCTAGAGGTCTCTCATTATTTTCTGAACCCCAATATTATGGTGAGCTGCCCAATTAACTCTCCCCATATTAAATTTGGCCCTTACAGAGAGCAATGACTACATCTTTCTTTAGATCATACCACCTTAGAAGAACTGAAAACTTACAAACCCTGAGAACCAGTTCTGAAAATAGCAGTGTAAAAACCCTAAAGCTTGGGATAGTGCCCCCTCCATGTTGGGATCAGATTCAATGTTAACAAAAAGTTAAAAATCAAGAAATAGGCTGGGGAAATGAGAAAACAACAACAAAAAAGAACCTGATCATAGAAAGTTACACAAACTCAAAAGAAAACATCAATGTCAAAACAGCTACATGCAAAACTTCAAAGGAAAATGTGAATCGATCTCAGGCCCAAAAAGAATTCCTAAAATAGCTCACAAAGGATATTTTAAATCAAATAAGAGAGTCAGAGGAAAAATTGGGAAAAGAAATTAGAATGATAGAAGAAAATCATGAAAAAAAGACTCAACAGCTTGGTAAAAGAGGACCAAAAAGTAGTGAAGAAAATAGTAGTAGTAGTAGGCTTCCACCAGTCACAGACAACCATGGATCAGCGCCTTGAAGAGCCACAGGCCACAGTGTGGCTGTGCAGTCTGATACGGGAGCCACAGCTCCTGCCACAACGAGGACATCGGAAAACTGTGCTCTCTGTTGCCCATCGGTTCCTGCGTCTCATTCGTTTTTCTTCCTCCTGAGCTTGAAGGCCCATCTCAGCTGCGTGCAAGCTACTCCTGAGTACTGAACTCCATCAGGTGCGGTCCTTGGCCATCTCCTCCCAGCTGCTGATGTCTATTCCCAGAACCCTCAAGTCTCGCTTGCATACATCTCTGTAGTGAAGCTAGGGGCGTCCAGCAGGTCTTTGGCCTGAGGCTAACTCACCATAGAGTAGGTCTTTAGGAATGCACCCATCTTGCATGCGGTGCACATGACCGAGCCAGTGTAGCTGTCTTTGTTTCAGTAGCATGTAGATGCTCAGAAGTTGTGAGTGTTGGAGCACTTCTGTGTTGGTGATCCTATCTGACCAAGATATGCCAAGGATGTGCCGAAGGCAGCGCATGTGGAAGCCGTTAAGCTTCTTTTCTTGTCTAGTATATGTAGTCCATGTTTCGCTGCCATATAGTAAGGTACTCAGGATGCATGCTCTATAGATGGCAAATTTGGTTCATCTTGTCAGTTTACTGTTTGCCCAGACACGCTTGGCAAGCTTAGACATAGTTGAAGTAGCTTTCCCAATCCTCTGATTGATTTTAGAATCAAGTGACAAATTGTCACTGACAATAGAGCCAAGATACAAGAATTGGCTTATGACATCCAACTGGTAGCTACCGGTGTGCATCAATGGAGGTGACACAGCACTTTAAAAAACAGAATAGATTAAATTGTAAAAGTGTCACAAAAGTCCACAGAAGAGAACTCCTTAAAAAGTAGAATTGGTCAAAAGCGGGGAAAAAAGATGTACAAAAATTCACTGAAGAAAAGAAGTTCTTAAAAAGTAGAATTAGCCAAATGGAAAAAAAAAAAAGAGGTACAAAATCTTACTGAAGAAAACAATTCCTTAAAAATTATAATTAGGCAAGTGGAAGCTAATGATTCCATGACATATACCACCTAGCTGCCCCTAGCATCCAAATTCTAAAAGGAAAAGTTAAATGAGTTACAAGAGGAAATAAACAATAAAACTATACTAGTAAGGATCTCAACTTTTCCCTCTCAGAACTAGATGAACCTAACAAAACAAAACAAAACCCAAAAAAAAGAGGTTAAGGAAATGAACAGAATTTTTTAAATGTTAGATAGGATAGACCTCGAGAGAAAATTTGAAAGGAATATACCTTTTTCTCATTGGCACATGACACATACACAAAAATTGACCATGTATTAGGGCATAAAAACCTCACCACCAAATTCAAAAAAGCAAAAATATTAAATGCATCCTTTTCAGATCACGAGTCAATAAAAATTACATTCAATAAAGGACTGCAGAAACATGTTAAAAATTATTTGGAAAGAAAATAATCCTAAAGAATGAGTCAAAGAACAAATCATAGAAACAATAATTTCATCAAAGAGAATGAAAACAATACAGTTAGCAATAGTAATTGTGAAAAAAATTTTGAAGGAAATTTGTCTGATAAAAGTCTCATTTCTCAAACATATACAATACTGAGTCAAATTTATTAAAATTAGAGCCATTCCTCAACTGATAAATGATAAAAATATATGGACGGTTTTCAGAAGAAATCATCAAAGCTATCTATAGCCATATGAAAAATAAATGCTCTAACTCGCTATTGATTAGAAAGATTCAAGTCAAGACAAATAGAACAGCAGAGGAAAATGACAAACATTGTGGGGATATGGCGAAAGTGAGACATTAATGTACTGTTGGTGGAGTTGATTCAGCCATTCTGTAGAACCATGCATACTCTTTGACTTAACAATACCACTACTAGGTCAGTATCCAAAAAGAGATTAAAAAACAAAA
This sequence comes from Dromiciops gliroides, assembly GCF_019393635.1. Taxonomy (NCBI): domain Eukaryota; kingdom Metazoa; phylum Chordata; class Mammalia; order Microbiotheria; family Microbiotheriidae; genus Dromiciops; species Dromiciops gliroides. Next base: position 573,110,045 of record NC_057861.1, on the reverse strand, counting down.
AGGAAAATGACCTATATGTATGAAAATATTTATAGCAACTCTTTTCTGGTGGCAAAGAATTCAAAATTGAGGGGATAACCATCAATATAGCAGGGGGCTCTCAGAAAATCCTGGAAAGACTTACTTGAGCTGATGCAAAGTGAAATGTACTGTGTACAAAATAACAGAAATATTGTAAGATGATTGGCTCTGGATGACTTGGCTATTCTCAGCAATACAATGATCCATGACAACTCTGAAGGACTTATGAAAAAATTCTATCCATCCCCAGAGAAAGAACTGATGGTGTCTGAATACAGATTGAAGCATAATTATTTTTTAAACTTTATTTTCTTGAGGGTTTTTTATCTGTTTTCATTTACAACCTGACTAATATGGAAATGTTTTGCAAAACTTCACATGGATAACATATTAAATTACTTGACTTCTTAAAGGGGGGGGGATGGGAAGGGAGGAAGGAAGAGAACTTGGAACACCAAGCTTTAAAAATGGATGTTAAGGGGCAGCTAGGTGGCACAGTGGATAGAGCACCGGCCCTGGAGTCAGGAGTACCTGAGTTCAAATCCGGCCTCAGACACTTAAAACTTACTAGCTGTGTGACCCTGGGCAAGTCACTTAACCCCAATTGCCTCACTAAAAAACCCCAAAAACAAAAACAAAAAAAAAATGGATGTTAAAATTGTTTTTACATGTAATTAGGGAAAATAAAATTCTAAATAAGAATGGGGAAAAAAATAACTGTACACAAGATAACATACATGGGAGTTTACCTGTCAAGACAAACTTAGATATATATGAACACAATTACAAAAGCCTTTCCACACAAAGTCAGATCTAAATAATTGGAAAAATATTAATTGCTCATGGGTAGGCTGAGAATATAATAAAAATGACAATTCTAACTAAATTAGTTTATATATTCAGTGCTGTTCCAATCAAACTACCAACAAATTATTTTATAGAGCTAGAAATTCATCTGGAAGAATAAAAGGGCAAGAATATAAAGGGAACTAATGGGGGAAAAAATGAAGCAAGGTGGCCTAGCCACATCAGATCTCAAATATTATTACAAAGTCATGGGCAAAACACCCCAGTATCATCGCCAAGAAAACCTCAAATGGTGTCACAAAGAGTTGGACATAACTGAAAAATGACTGAACAACAAAAACAATCATCAAAACAACCTGGTACTGGCTAAGAAATAGAGTGTTGGATCAATAGAATAGATTAGGTACATAATACATAGTAGAAAATAACCATAGCAATCTAGTGTTTGATAAATGTGAAATTCTAAGATTTTTGGACAAGAACTCACTACTTGACAAAAACCATTGGGAAAACTGGAAAGCAGTTTGTCAGAAACTAGGTATAGACCAACAGCTCATGCTGTACACAAAAAAGAAGTCGAAATGGGTATGTGATTTAAACAGAAAGGGTGATACTGTAAGCAGTTTAGGGGAGCATGGAATATTTTACCTGTCAAATTAATTTATTAGTAAACAAGAGACAAAGAGCATTATGAGATTTAAATTAGATACATTTGATTACATTGAATGAAAAAGACTTTGCACAATCAAAACCAATGTAGCCAAGATTAGAAAGAAAGCAGAAAACTGGGAAGTGTGGGGATTTTACAGCTTTTTTTTAATAAAGACCTCATTTGTCAAATACATAGAGAACTGAGTCAAATTTATAAGACTATAAGTCATTCCCCAATTAATAAATGGTCAAAGGATATGAACAGGCAGTTTTCAGAAGAACAATTCAAAGCTATGAAAAAATACTCTAATGACTTATTAGAGAAATGCAAATTAAAACAACTAGTCCAACTATTCTTTTTTTTTTTTACAGGGCAATGGGGGTTAAGTGACTTGCCCAGGGTCACACAGCCAGCAAGTGTCAAGTGTCTGAGGCCGGACTTGAACTCAGGTACTCCTGAATCCAGGGCCGGTGCTCCATCCACTGTGCCACCTAGCTGCCCCTAGTCCAACTATTCTTGAGAGCAATTTGGAACTATGACCAAAGGGCAACCAAATGGTGCCTACCCTTTGGTCCAGCAATAAGGAAAAGGACCTACATGTGCAAAAAAAGATATTTATATCAGCCCTTTTTAAGGTAACAAAATATTGGAAATTGAGGGTATAACGATTGGAATGACGCCACCTGCTGGAGACTTACTGTAGAAGAGTTCTGCCCATGAAGTGAAGGTCTTTGAGGGCAAGACCAGGAGTCAGGAAGTGACGCAGGCTAATGGGAGGAGGAAGGAAGAGACTGGCGCTCAGGGTCTCGCTCTCTTTCCTCTGGACTCTGGTGGAGAAGGGAGCTAGAAATGTGCTCTCCCTTTAATAGATAGGAATCTAGGCCTTTCTCTCTCTCTTTACCAAATTCTTATTCTCCTTAATAAATGCTTAAAAGTCTAACTCTTGCTAAAGCTTATAATTTATTGGCGACCACTCCTTAGATATTTTAGACAGACTAGCTAGAATTTTAGCCCTTAACAAGGGGATGATCATCAATTGGGGAATGGCTGAACAAGCTGTGGTACATGAATACTATTGTTCACTAAGAAAAGATGAGCAGGCAGATTTTAGAAAAACCTGGAGGTTTTCAGGCACTAACTACACGGAACTGCCTTGTAAGGTATCTTATCTATCCATGTCTTAAAAGGTAGAGACAAACAAGATTAAATGGTTTACTATCACTTTGATTTAATATTTATTGAGGGCTTCTTATATGCAAGGTGTGGCAGCTAGGTGACAGAGTGAGTAGAGTACTGGCCCTAAAGTCAGGAGGACCCAAGTTCAAATCTGTCCCCTGACACTTACTGTGTGATCCTGGACAAGTCACTTAACCCCATTTGCCTCAGATCCATAACTGTAAAATGAGCTGGAAAAGGAAATGGCAAACCACTCCAGTATCTTTGCCAAGAAAACCCAAATGGGGTCATGAAGAGTTAAACCTGACTGACTAAACAACAACAATATGCAAGGCACAGTGCTAGGCACTAAGAATACAAAGACAAAAATGAAACAGCTCCTTCCCTCAAAGAGCTCACATACAAATCTTTCATCCCCAGAGTGCTGTAAGGTTTACAGGAGAGGCAGTAATATAATGGACAGAGAGCAGGGTATGGAGTCAGGAAGACCTGGGTTCAAGTCCCTCCCCTAATATATACTGGCTCTCTGAATCTGGGCAAATTACTTAACATCTCAGTACCTACAAACATCACCAACAACATAATCACTCACATGTAACTAGCACATTGCTGTTTGCAACACTCTTTACACATGCTATTTCGTTTAATCCCCAGAAAACACTGTGAGGTAGATTCTGTTATATAGTGTTCATTTTACAGATGAGGAAATGGAAGCTAAGAGATCAAGGGAGTTGCCCTGGGTCACATAACATAGAGCTTTCTAACTCTACGTCTAGGAACATGGTACAAAGTCACACAGCCAAGGAACATCAAAGCTGGGAGTCTAGTCCAGGCCCTCTGTCTCCAAGTCTAGTGCCCTTTCGTTGACATCAAAAGCAAATGTCTTTCTATTAATGAACATTGTAATGAAAAAGAGAAAACCAGCAGGATGTCAGAATGAGTACTATCTTTTGGTGAACTTGGGGGTAAAGTGCTCCAAAATATACTCTTTGGTCAGCAAAGTAGGAGGGAATTTTCTCTCTCCTTCCTTGTCCTTTCCTACCTCTCTCCACTTCTCTCTTTCCCTTTCCTTCTCCTTCCTTCTCTTCCCCACCCCTTTCTCCCCCAAATCCCCAGCCTGCTTTGGTTCCTTTGGTCACTCCCTGCCTTTAAGGACAACCATTTGTCTGATATGTTATACCAGGGTTCCTTTCATGATTCTGTGATCTTTCAACAGACTCAATGACTTTTATGCTCTCCTTTCAGAGAGTCTTGGAAGCAAACTATCAAAATCATCATCTCGAGATAAAAAAGAAAATAGAAGCATTTGCCTCTGATATAGCTTAACTCAAGTGATTCTCAAGTGTAATCCAAGTTCCCTCACACAGCTGCCTCCAGATGTACTTTGTACAGCCCTGACTCTCTGAAGTAGACCTTCAGACCTTCAAAAGAACATGTTAGACTAATACAGAAATATGTTTAATGTTATTGTGTGTGTGTGTGTGTGTGTGTGTGTGTGTGTGTGTGTATATATATATCCTATATCAGATTACCTGCTATCTAGGGGAGGGGGGAGGGAGGGAGGGAGAAAAATCTGAAATTGGAAAGCTTGTATAAACAAAAGTTGAGAACTATCTTTACATGTAACAGGAAAAAAAATACTTTATTAAAAAAAAGAACATGTTAAAAGAGAAAAAGAAAAGAATAAGAATATTTATCTAAGATGACTCTCGGTTAGTTAGGAATAGAGAGAAAGAGGGCCCATAGGCACAGAGACTGGAGTGAGAGTTATTTGGAGCCAGTGTGGATTTCATTTCTTTTCATTTCTGCTCTGGTAGGATTATTGTTTTCAAACACTGTTCTTTTTGACCCAGAACCTAAAAGTGTACATACTACCAAATTAACAAACCCAGAATGTAAATCAGTTACACCAATGCATTTTAGTAAAAAGAGCACTAGATTGAAGGATCAGCAGAGATAGGCTCTAGTCATGGTTTAGCTGCTGAAATGCTATGTGATTTAATCTCTCTGGGCCTCAGTTTCCCCTTCCATAAAATGAGGCAATAGCAGTGGTTATTTTCTAAATTCTCTGAAAGTCCTAAAATTCTATAGTTTTAGTAGATAGTGTTCACACAAAGCAATTAACAAAAATCATATGTTACAAGAATTTCCAAATGTTGTTTTGTAACAAACAACTGTAATTTTAGGTACTCAATGAGGTGTTGAAATCCATTAAATGTCCTCAATCCTACTTTGTCTCACCATGACAGCTCCTGCAACTCAGCAGTTGCTCAGATACCAAAGGCACTCAAAGACTGACTGTATTGCATCTCCAGGTTTCAGGATAGCCTGAGGATTGAACCCCATGCCTAGGTCACTAGAGACAGACACTAGTCAAAATCTTCTCATCCAATTACACAAAAGAACCTAGAGAGGTACAACACACTAAGGAAAAACACTTTAGTGTCAACACACTAAGGAAAAACAGCCAACCACATGAACACAGGATAGATCAAAAGCATGAGCAGAACAAGTAGAGGGAGTGCAAAGTGTGGCCCTCCAAAAGGAGGAATAGAAAAACGTGGAATGCTCCCTTGTCATACTTCACACAAAATCTGAGGTGAAATGTTGACAATATGAGCAAAAATAGACTTGATATATCTTTGGGAACATTGCTGTGGCTACTGCCAGCATTTTCATAAAAGCCCTCAAACTAGAAAACACAGCTATATCTGAACTGTCATCTTCTCTTTTCTGTGTAGTTTTGCCTTGATAGGGGCAGCTAGGTGGTGCAGTGGATAGAGTGTCGGGCCTGGAGTCAGAAAGACTCATCTTCCTGAGTTCAAATCTGCCCCCCAAACACTTACTAGCTCTGAGACTTTGGGCAAATCACTTAATCCTATTTGCCTCAGTTTCCTCATCTGTGAAATGAGCTGGAAAAGGAAATGGCAAAATTCTCCAGTATCTTTGCCAAGAAAACTCTAATTAGGGTCACAAAAAGTCAGACACACCTGAGCAACAATTTGTCTAGAAAGATCCTTTGATTTCCTACACCATTCCTTTTCTGATACTTGAGTCAACCTCCCCAGTTGTTAGAGTCCTCTATTCCTTGAAATGACATAGCTTTACTTTTTGTAGAGAGGCACCTAATATAGAGAATAGAAAGAAATCGAGAACTGACCTCTGATACTGGAAGACAAGTTCAAGTCTCATCTCTGACATAAACCAGCTGTATTACTCTGGGCAAGTAATTTACCTTCCCAGAACCCTAAGCACCTCTCTAAGAACATAGGTTGCAGAAAAGTATTCACTTGCACTGGTAAAGGGAGTTCATTACTAACAGTGCTCTATACCAGTAAAATCATAGGCCTAGTTCCTAGGTGTACTTTGGATTTATTTCTCTACACATATGTTTTGTCCATCTCCTTCCCAGTATAATACAAGGGCAGGAACTGCTCCATTTTTTTATCTAACTCCTGAGGCTAGATAATTTTGGGGGGATGGGGCAATGAGGGTTAAGTGATTTGCCCAGGGTCACACAGCTAGCCAGTGTCAAATCTCTGAGGCCACATTTGAATTCAAGTCCTCCTGAATCCAAGGCTGGTGCTTTATCCACTGTGCCACCTAGCTGTCCTGAACCTAGATAATTAATAAATGCCTATGGAAGTATTGAATTAAAAATTGCTTTGATATATACAGATGCTCTTTTCCACTGATTAGACCCAGATGTAATGGCAACCTTTATCCAGTGCAATACTTTCTAAAACAAAATAAGATATGGAGTACAGACATCCAGGATAGTCTAAAGTCAAATATAGATAGAGGGAGGAAGCAATTCAGTGTCTATCTTCTCAGGACATAAATCCCCACAATATTTAGGGATCGATACATGGATGCCACTGTGAAGCTCATCTGTATCCTTTAAATGTAGTGAAGAATAATAGAATGGGTTTAATAAATGCAGATTTAATAGCTTCCCTTGTTAGTGTGTAAGCAGGAGTGGAGCTGTTGGCTGTTTTTGATATAAAGTCGTCCACCAGGAGGTGATAGAGCTGGAAAGAGCTCTGGATGTAACAAAGATAACGAGCTCAACACTATGACCAGCCACCAGATGGCTGTTTTAGCCCTTCCAACTTGATCTAAAAGCATACATGGCACATCATCTGTGAACTAAGAAACATCTTCACATGTGGGCTTGCTGCCAGTCACCTGGTTTTGATTTTGCTGCGGAACAAAATGAAGCAATTAGCTTCCTGTTGCTAAAACAGATTTCTCCTTATACTTTTTATATGTTCCTCCTTCTGCAACTTTTGAAACCCATGGTAATAAGTTTGGATTGTTGTTGTTGTTGTTGTTTTTCTCACCAATACATTCCAAAATGTTTTATAAATTAAAAAAAAACACACCTCTGAAGAATCTGAAACCATGAAGGCAATTTATATACTATTCTATCTCCTCAATATGAAGTTGGCAGAATCTTATCAAATAACACAGCCAACCAAACACAAGAAGCAAACTCTTCCTCTCTTTCTCAGGTTGTCTTTTATTTACATTGCTTTCTACTTTTCCCATGTGTTTCTATTCCTGATGATACTACACATAAGTTTCACTTGTGTTTTCAGGAACAAATAAATAATTTTTACTTTAGCACTATAGCAAAGTGTCTTTATTTTTGTGACATGTTTTTCCTTTATTTCTGCTATGAGACCAGTTTAAGCTATTGCTTTTTTTTTTTAATTCAGGCTTTTATTTGTGGTTCCTATCCTCTTCTTCCACTCCCTCCTGTTAACCTCGAGAAGCAGCTTAGCCTAGGAGATAAGAGTATTGTATATTGACTCTGGAAGACTGCCACCATGGCATTGGAATCAAAGGACCCAGGATCAGTTTTTGCCTCTGAATTACCTGTGTAGCCTTGGACAAATCATTTGACATCATAAAGGGGTTAGATTAGATGACCTCGGTGGGCCTTTCCCCCAGTCTGGGGTCAAGAAGAATCATCTTCCTGAATTCAAATCTGGCCTCAGATACTTACTAGCTGTGTGACCATGGGCAAGTCATTTAACCCTGCTTGCCTCAGTTTCCTCATCCATAAAATGAGCTGGAGAAGGAAATAAAAAACCACTCCAGTATCTTTGCTAAGAAAAACCCAAATGGAGTCATGAAGAGTCAGACACAACTGAAAAATTACTTAACAACAACAACAACATGGGCCCTTTTTAGTCTTGATATATGATCCTAAGATTTGGATTCAAAACATCTCTAACACTACTTATGGGACCATGGATAAATAACTTAAACTCTGAGCTTGAATCAGACAACAACTTTCTCTGATCAATATCAGGTATAAGATAGAAAGGGCTGGGGGAGCAAGGTCTTATACCAATGAAATCACAGGTCTTAGACATGTTCCCCTTTCCCTTTGAATTGTGTTTAAAAGATTTGTGTCTTTTTTGAGAATTCATTTTATTTTTATATAACATATAAAAATTGATATCTATTATATTTACTTTTTACATGTGTTTACATTATTGATTTAGTATTTATTTTAATTATATGAATGTATATATTATTAATTCATTGATCATCTATTTCTATTCTATTTTTATTTTTATATTCACACAAAAGCATAAAACACAAATACTGTACTTATTTGTGTTTGTTCAGCCTTGGAAAACGTTTTCAAAAATACTAGATTGGCCAAAGTATTTTTAGTTCATAACTCTGTAATGACCTCATCCATGAACCATAAATTAACTTATGCTAAGCCTTACCCAAGCATTCACCATACTCCAACACCTACACACACACACACACACACACACACATTACCCTAAAGTTGCAGGTGTCAGACATAATTGAACACCTAGCCCTTTGTTGAGCATATACTTTGCATATTTATTTGGTTGAAGCATGACTATAAAATAATTAGACTTATTTTTCACATATGCCTTGTAAAATTTCTATGATACAGTTATAACATTTTGGGGGGGTTGGGGAATTTTTGGATCTATCACTACCCACAGTCCTCTATTTCTTCCTCTGTAAAATGAGGAGACTACACAAGATGTTTTCTAAGGTCCCTTCCAATTCTGATCCTAGGATCCCATTATTATCTTCATGTAAGATATGGGGAAACTAAATCTCAGAGATAGTTAAGGACTCCTACCAGGTAATTAACAGAATATCAACTTAAACCCACATCTTGAGAATCAAAAATCTAGTATTCAGTCCACTGTATCATAGATAGCCTTCCACTGCACCACCTACCTGCCCCCTAAAGTACTTTGTAAAGCAAATTTCAAAAGCACTATACAAATGATAGCTGTCATTATTTGTTATTATTATTTTTAAAGAGCTGCTGAGAGCACTGAGAGGTTAAGTGATTTTTCCAAAGTCATGCATCCAGCATGTTCCAGATGCAGGATTTGGACTTGGGTCTTTCTGGCTTCAAGGGTAATTCTATCCACTACACTATGCTGATTCTATACTATAAACCCAAGGATGCAATGAAATGAAAAAGCATGAGAGGGGGCAGTTAGAGGGCACAGTGAATAGAGCACTGGCCCTGGAGTCAGGAGTACCTGAGTTCAAATCCAGCCTCAGACACTTGACACTTACTAACTGTGTGACCCTGGGCAAGTCACTTAACCTCAATTGCCTCACTAAAAAGAAAAAAAAAAGAAAAAAAAGAAAAAGCATGAGAGCGACAGCTTGAGTATTAAAGAATTATAAGCATCAGCCAGAAGTGAGTACATTTGGACCTTGACCTCAAACACAGTTTTCTAAGATATCCAAATAAGAAGAGACTGAAAAGGAAATGCCAAGTCTTTCTCTTAGATATATTGCCTTACTTCCCTCAGGAACATCCTGATTTCTTTAAGGTCACTGCCATATGCACCAGGGCTCATCAGCTACAGAAAAGGCTATACCAAGATATATTAAATTATCTCCTTGAGACAGAGGGGAATAGAATAGCTAACTGTTGAATTAGAAAAATATAAGTAGCACAAACTTGAAACCACTAAAGACACAATGATGTTATTGAACTTCCTATCAAAATATTCTTTGGGACTTGCTATTCCTTTTGGTTTCTTTCAAAGTATTAAAATAATAATAAAAAACCAGAAGACCCAGACCAAGAGATGAAATGTCAAGTAAACTTTTCTTTTCAAAAAATGTCATAGCAAATACTCTTGTTAAACTGGACTCAAATAAATCAAGAAAACTCTTTTTCATGGGGTAGCAGATAGACTGTAGATTGTGGAATAAAGAAGAAATAAGTTTAAAGCTCACCTCTGTGGCATATTTTCTTGTGGTAGGGCCCTCTCCTCCTCTCTCATCTCCCATGGATGATTCAACAATCATCTTTGTATAAAATCAATACATTCAGCCAACTATAGTCATAGATTTTAGATAGAAAGAAGGAAAAAAAGAAGGAAGAAAAGAAGGAAAGGAAGGAGGGAAGGAAGGAAGGAATGAAGGAAGGAAGGAAGGAAGGAACTGGAAGGGATGTTACAGGTCATGATGTCCCTTAATACTGAAGATGAGAGAACTGAGGCCCATACAGGTTGACTTGCCAGTTTAAACCCAGGTTCTCTGACTCTAAATCCAATGGTCTGTCCATTCCAGTGTGTTGCCTTCTTTTTTTTTTTTTAATTTTTTTTTGTTGTTGTTTTGTTTGTTTTGTGAGGCAATGGGGGTTAAGTGACTTGCCCAGGGTCACACAGCCAGTAAGTGTCAAGTGTCTGAGGTCGGATTTGAACTCAGGAACTCCTGAATCCAGGGCCAGTGCTTTATCCACTGCGCCACCTAAGCGCCCCCAGTGTGTTGCCTTCTTAATGCCAATCTTTTAATCACCAACTGCCTTGTGGATATATCCAAGCAGATATCCCATAGAAAGATAAAACCCAACATGTGCAAAACTGAACTCATTATTCCTTCTCACCCCACAAAATCAACTTCTCTTCCTATCTTTCCTCGTTGTCTTGAGGACATCATTATTCTTCCATTCATATTTGTAAACTTGAAGTTATCCTCCCTATCTTTTAGCACTGATATCATATTAGTTGCCAAGTTCTATAGATTCTACCTACATATATTTCAAATCCATTCTACTCCAACAAAGCCCTAACCCTGCTTCAGTTCCTCATTATCAGCCCCTTAATTTGTCTCCTTACACGCACCCTCTCCCCAATCTGATATATCTTTTTTTTGTGTGTGTGTGCGGGGCAATGGGGGTTAAGTGACTTGCCCAGGGTCACACAGCTAATAAGTGTCAAGTGTCTGAGGCCGGATTTGAACTCAGGTACTCCTGAATCCAGGGCCGGTGCTTTATCCACTGCGCCACCTAGCCGCCCCCTCTCTGATATATCTTACTAATAGCTACCAAATTAAATTTCCTAAAAACATATTTGACCACATCACTAGTCTGCATCATAATTGTCATCATAACTGACATTTATATATAGCTTACTAGGTGCTAGGTACTATGCTAAGTGCTTTGCAATGATTATCTCATTTGATCTTCTCAACAACCATGGGAGGTAGGTGCTATAATTATTCTCATTTTGCAAGTGAGGAAACAAAGGCAGAACAGAAATTCAGTGACTTGCCCAGAATCACACAACTAGTAAGTATCTGAGGTCAGATTTGAACTCAGGTCTCCCTGTTTCCAGGCCCAGGCTTACCCCCAAAGAAGGTCAAAGATCTCTTTCTCTCTTGCCTCTATTTGGCAACTCCTTTGTTCGACACCTGCTCCTGCTGAATATTACTCCTTCAAGTACATTCCAAATGTGGTAAAAAGTTTTAACAGTCGGTTAGCGATAATGGAGAGACGCCAGTTTTTTAAAGGACCACCCTTTCGGGGAGGAGACCAATGGCATGAGCTATGCACGCCAGTCTGCCTGCTACGCAAGCCAGACTGCCTGCTGAGCACTCGACTTCCGGGGTGCGAGCTTAAAAGGCAAGGAGAGAATGGAAGTGGGATCTTTTTTTCCTGCTCTGCTGGTCCCCTGACTGCACTGCACAGACGCTGACTGGAGTTCGACTCGGCCCGGCTCGTGGTTAGCAGCATGTGCTTGACTCGGTCTCTCTCTCTCTCCCCAAAGGTGGCCTTGGGCTTTTGGTGAGTTTTATATGGAATATAAACTAAGCTTAGACTTAAGACTATTTGTTTTGTATTTCTACTTTCCTATCCCTCTAATCAACATCACCTGGTAACTACCACACAATAAAGCTCTAACTAGAAAACCAGAAGCTTCTTCCATTTACTAGTCTGGGAGATAAATTAAGGGAAAGGTTAAAGAGGGGAGATTTATGATCTAGTATCCAATTTTAAATCTCACACAATCAAACTGGAATATTTGCTATTCCCTACACATGTTCATCTCCTGGCTCCTGACTCTGCCTTTTCATATAGGTGTTCCTCATGCCTAGAATATCCCCACCCCCCTCCCTCTACTTTTTAGAATTCCTAGCTTTCATCAAACCTAACTTGAAGACTGTCTCCTAGAGGAAACCTATCCTGATCACCCCATTTACAACTGACTTCCTCCAGAAATTACTTTAAGTGTAGTATATATTTTGTATTTACTTTTTATGTGTGGTTCATTCTCCCCTAATAGAATGTAAGTCCCTTGAGAAGGACCTGTTTCATTTTTTACTTTGTTTTCCCAGTGCTTAGAACTGTGCAAGGCTAATAGGCACATAATAAATCCTTCTCAAATGAAGTTAAAGAACTTTAGATTCTGTTTTCCACTTCTACCATTGTGACTTTGGATAAGTAGGTAGTAGGACTGACATTCTAAGGCAGAGTAAATGGCATACACAAAGGTTTAGAAAGAGTCGATAGTACCATTTGGCTTCAGAGAGGAATACTGAAGAGGAATAACGCAACAACAACAACAACAACAACAACAACAAAAACTAGAAGGACAGGTTGTAGCTAGACTAGAGAGTCCTGAATGCTAAGGTGAGAAGGACTTTGCAAAAGGAAATGATTGAAGGGTTGTTGGCAAGAGAGTAATGCTTGATGGGAAGGCAGGATTCTGTAAAGGGTTATTGGTTTGTTTTTTTGTTTTTGTTTTTGTTTTTGCAGGGCAATGGGGGTTAAGTGACTTGCCCAGGGTCACACAGCTAGTGTCAAGTGTCTGAGGCCAGATTTGAACTCAGGTCCTCCTGAATCCAGGGCCGGTGCTTTATCCACTGTGCCACCTAGCTGCCCCCTATTGGTTTGTTTTTTAAGGATGGGAGAAATCTTGTCCCTTTTGTAGTTGGTAGGGAATGATCTAGTAGATAATGATTATAAACAGTAAAGGGTCAATGGTACAATGGAATTTGGTGGGGATAGATTCTAGAATAGATCATTAAAGAGATAGGAAACATCTAGCTAGGGAAACATTGATAAGAAGGATCCAGAATAGCTTCACTGAGAAGAGGTCATGCCAGGCCAACCTCATTTCCTTTTTTGCAATGATGGTTAAGCTAGTAGATGAGAAGAATGTTTGTATATGTACTTAGATTTCAAAAAACTTTTAAGAAAGTACATGCTAATCTCATGAAGAAGATGAAGAGATATTGATTATGGATGGATTCAAAACAAGTTGACTATCAGTTGTTGTTCAGTCATTTTCAGTAATATCCAACTCTTTGTCACCTCATTTGGGGTTTTCTTTGCAAAGATAATGAAGCTTTGATGTTTCCTTCTCCAGCTCATTTCACAGATGAGGAAACTGAGGTAAACAGGGCTAAGTGACTTGCCCAAGGTCACATAATAAGTGTCTGGGGGCAGATTTGAACTCAGGAAGATGAGTCTTCCTGACTCCAGGCATTCTATCCACTGAACAATCTAATGGCCCCTAAATAACTGCTATCAGGATTTAAATAAGGTGCAGAGATTACATTCAACCAAAAATAATATGGGATAATTAACTGTACATGTATGTATGTATGTATGTATATAGTGCCTAAGAAAGGCATGAATTATTTTGCAAATTCCAAGAAAAGAAAAATTGTTTCTAACTGGATGTCCCAAGGAAGGCTTCTTGATTTTAAAAGCCAATCCATTTTGAGGTGAAGTACATTTTTGAAAGATCTTAAGTATTTTCACTTGTGGCTCCTAATCAAGAATAAGTCTTGATTATTTTCCTGCAGTTGGATAGATAGCCCATGGAGCTAGTCCATCAGTATACATGTCTAGAGGAGACACTGCTAATGGATAATGAGCTGGCTCCAGGATATAACGGGATGAAGAAAGTGAGATAAATTTCATTTCTTTTTTTTTTTGTTAAATTTCATTTCAAAAATTGTACAATAATTTTAGCTATTTCTATATTCTTCCTGTAACTAAAATCTTTCTTCTTAACAGAAAAGACATATGGTAGACACAAATAGGCTACAGCATATTACCAATGATGAATTGCATGTTAAAGATAAATTAAAAACACCATAAGATAACATAGAAAGACTTGGACCTATGAAGGAAGATGCTATCTGCCTCCAGAGAAGGAGATAAATGAAAATATACATAGTACAATCCTACATATATGTATATGAGTGTATATGTGAATGTTTATGTGTGTTATATGTGTTATCTATGTTTAATTGTAGCCTTTGGGGGGGGAGGGTTAGTGGGAAAGGGAGGGAGAAAAAAAATAAAGTAAAAAGTGCACAGCAGAGAACAAAAGAAAACTAGAAGGAAGAAAAGAAAACCTGAGTAGCTTTGAAAACAATGTGTGGTATTTAGTATATTTTTTCTTGAAATAGAAATTTATTTTTTTATTAAATTCTCTCATGTTCTGTTGTTTACATGGAAATGATGGATGTTTTTTCCTCATTTTGTATTAAAGTTTAAAATGATGAAAAAATTAAAATCCTATATGATATAACTTACTGGAAGAGGAAGTAAGCCAATCACAAAGTGACAGCTAAAGGTAACAGGTAGCCCACATACTGCATTGGCATCCACATAATGTCAAATGACCAAATGGAAGGCCCCCAGAATGTTATTTTGGGGTTTTTTTGTTTTTTGTTGGGCAATGAGGGTTAAGTGACTTGCCCAGGGTCACACAGCTAGTAAGTGTCAAATATTTGAGACTAGATTTGAACTCAGGTCTTCCTGAATCCAGGTCTGGCGCTTTATCCACTGCACCACCTAGTTGCCCCCCAGAATGTTATATGAATCTCCTATTCAGAATTTATGAGGGGAAATGCAAAAAAGTATTATTATCTTCATGACAAAAGGAACTACCAACATTAATGAGATCTTAAATCTAGTAAAAGAATAACATAGATTTTCTTCCATCTACCCTTTTATAAAACTTCCTCTAGGTTACTTTGGGATCTTCAATATAAAGCTTCTTCATATCTTTATTTTATCCTCATAAAAATCTTCCTCTGGTGCTTCATTGTGCTGTGACAATGACTCTGAACTCCTAAGGGACTGTCAGTAATGTTAAAATTTGGCAAGTCCTATGAAGCTAGAAAGGCTTAAAATCTGTTGTGATCATCCCAAGACTGACCTAGCCAAGCTTGGAGAAACTCATTACAAGACAATTAACTATAAGGTGTGAATTGGGTGGAGACACAGGGGAACACAGTGGGGACAGTAGCTTAGAAAGATTGCTTACTAAAGGTATAAAAGGGTTGTAATATGAATCAGTGAGGGTAGTGCATAAATCATAGACACTTAAAGGACTGGATTTGTTATTTCAATGTCATAGAGAACACCTCAGAGAGGAAAATTTCTGTACTGATTCAGGTTAGCACTTCCTCTCCAATTTATATCCTGAGAAGATTGCTAAGAGCACAGAGAAAGCAAGTGACTTGCCTAGAGTCACACAGCCAAAATGTATCAGAGGCAGAACTTATGACAAATGATGATGATGATGATAGCTAAGATTAATGAAGTGCTTTAATGTTTGTCAAGCACTTTGTGAATATTTTCTCTTTTGATCTTCACAGCAATCTTGGAAGGTAGGTGCCATTATTTTCCTCATTTTACACATGGGAAAACTGAGACGTAGATCAATTAAGTGACTTGCCCAGGGTCTCAGAGCTATTAGGTATCTAAGATGGGATCTGAACTGAGATCTTTCTGATTCCAGGTCCAACATTTTATCCACCTTCCTGGCTTTAAGGCCAGGCTTATATCCACTTTGCCATTCTACCTTAAAGTACTGAAATAGTACCCCTTTATTACCTTTCTGCACAAATTTACCTGTCTTCTTTGTGTCAGTAAAACTAGAGGAAGCATGATGTAGAAGAATGGTGTCAAACCCAAATAGGAATAATACCTGCAGAAAACCACAACTTAACATTATCTATGTTCTATTGTATTTGTATTGATTTTTAGAAAATGTTTCTCAATTACATTTTAATCTGATTTCCCTGTGAATTTGCTACCTCTAGTGTAGTGGATAAAATGCTGGACTCAAAGTCTGGAAGAACTGAATTTAAGTCCTGCCTTAGATTGGTTGTGTTGTTGTTCAGTCCTTTTAGTTGTGTCCAATACTTGTTGACTCCATTTGGGGTTTTCTTGGCAGAGATACTGGAGTGGTTTGCCATTTCCTTCTCCAGCTCATTTTACATATGAGGGAACTGAGGGCAACAGGGTTTAGTGACTTATCCAGGGTGTCCCAGAGCTAGTAAGTATCTGAGGCCAAACTCACCTTGCTGACTCCAGGCCCGGTGCTCTCTCCACTGCACCACCTAGCTGCCCCAAATCATTTAATCTTTCAGGAAAGTCTCCATAACTAAGTTGCAGAACAGATGCTGATCTCATTGTTAAAGTGAGTTAGTTCACCAGGATTCCCCCAAACAAATCAAATCACAGGTCTGGTCCAAAAGAAATAGGTACCTCATACCTTTTGTGATAAATGTGTTTGTTCCTCATAAATTTTGTATACATTAAATCACATTTTAAATGTCATATGGGAACTTGACATGATTAACCTGTTCTTTAGTAAATCCTGAGTTTCATATAATTTGTTTCAAAGTAGGATATACTCATCTGTGCTGTTTGGTCTCTCTCCCCATGCATCTGTTGTGTTTCCTGTCTCATGCCCATTAAATTATTTTCCTCTCAAGAACAAGGACTGAACTGTGCCTTCCATTCCTTCTACATGACCTAAAGGGAGCATCTTTGTACAGTTACAATGGGTGCTCACAAATGGGAACATGACCGACTGGTAGAGCTGTGCTTTTGGGATCCTGTTGCAAATTGTCTAAGTTCCTGGTTTCCAACAGGGAGACGCTTATTATAGACAATTGTATGCCTAAGAGAACACAGACAGATCCGGGTGGACCTGGAAAGAGACTGATCTCCTCAGTAAAGACATCCTTACTATTATTATGCAATTAACTCCCATCACTTTTATCTGTAGTATTCATTTTCTAGTTCCTGAGAGTCAAACTTCTAAAGGGCTGATTATATTCTGGACTCCCTTTGAAAAGATATTTTTATCCAGCTAGATGAATGACTAAAAGGGGATGGGGGATAGGGAAGAACTTGATTGTTGAAACTAGAAGCAAAGTTAAAGAGTAGGTTTTTCTCCCTAACTACTTCAGATAAAATTCAGAGTAAATTATATGTAGAAATTTTATACTAATGGGATACTAGAAGAGCATTAAAATGTAACTGAGAATGGGGAGCACATGTAGCTAGATTTGGAAACTAGGAGTTTTGTCCCAAGGGGGCAGTACTTGCTCAGAATGAAAAATATGAAGGACCCCCCCACCCCCAATTCAGCCTTTAGCAGTCTTGTCAAGTTGCTATGTCCCCCCCCCAAAAGAATAATCATTCTGTGGCCAACCTGTTTATAACATTCAACTTACAAATGACTCATATGCAATAATGGTCACTGCTATCCTGCCCTTTCTCCCTAAAGGTATTACAGTGACTGTGGAAACTATTGCCACCAGAGTATTCACCCAACCCATACTCCCATCACCAGGACTTCTTCCCCAGGATCCTTCCAAGGGAGCTGTTTAACTTTTACCCAGAATTTATCCCTTCTCTTCTTATAGGGATCAGAGATTCAAGAGGCTTCAGGGCTCAGAGGTACCCAAAGGACAGATAAGTGTGACTAGAGGCTACTTATTATTTGTAATGTATTAAATACTACAAGGATTTGTGATTTCCTTGGGTAATAATGTAGTAGGTGACATGGCAGAGGAAGAGAAAGGTGTTTTTTTTACCCACACAAATTACAGATCTTAGTAAATGGTTTTCAAGAGTTGCAACTGTAGCAGGAAAAAAAATCAGGCTGAGACCAATCTAGTAGTGGTAGATCAACCTGTTCAAACCAGGCTACACTGGTTCTCAGATAGCAAGTATATGCCCTGTCACCTGGTCCAGATTCAAAGGTGGGTTTTTTAGCTACTCCATGGTATCCCAGAACCTGTGTTCAGTTGGCAAAGCTTTCAAGAACCCAGGGAAAGTCCCATACCACAGAGGCAGCTGGAAAAGACTTTGTGGAGGGTTCCATTCACAACATTAATTACACAGGCTATGAAGCTACAGCTGGGCTCTTAATGCCACTTTAATCTGGTAGCACGTTTTCATCCTATGCAGCACTGTCACTCACTTCTTTAAGCAATAGAAAACTAGATGTGAAATCAGGAAGACCTGCATCCCAATTCTACCTCTGATACACTTTCTGGGACTGTTTCCTCCTCATCTGTAAAAGGATGCATTTGAATTCATGGTAGGTACTTGATAAATGCTTATTAATTGATTGACTGAACAAGGTTCCTTCTAGTTCTAAGTCAATGATTCTATGATTTTCTTTCATCCTCTCCTCACAACAATAGTATGAGGTAGGTAGAGTAGAAATAATTGTGTGACTCTGAGCAGTTATTTAATCACTCAGTGCTCTAGGCAACTTTGCAAGAGTATAAATTGGGGACACATTACCTACCTGAATTGGCAGGAGTTTTCTCATTGGGACTTCTAATTGGGAGAGAAAATAAATTTTCCTTAATTGAAAATGATAATTTAAAAAAAGAAACTGAAGCCGAAAAAGTTCTCCCAAGTACTTATTCTATTTTAACATAATGTGGCATGTCTTTTATTTCTCTGGTAAGCTCTTTGAGGGTTTGGTATCCCTAATGTCTAACAGATAAGATGATCATTTATATAACATTATTTCCTTAGGAAAATGGGGTCCAAGTTCAAAATAACTGACATATAAATTTGGGAACATAGTACACACAGAAATCGAAGATTGGCAGCATAGTTTTAATCAATGATATTTCCTTGATTTAATTTTTATCCATTCTGCAACCCCATCTACCTCCCTTGAGAGGCAGGATTGCCTAGGCTTTTGGACTTGGACTTAGGGGCAGTTTTGTTCAAATCTTGTCAATGCTGATTGGTTGTGAGAATATGGAGAAAGCACTAAATTTCTTGGTGCCTCAGTTTACTTGTCTATAAAATAAGGATCATAACACCTATAACTCTAACCTCACAGCACTCACTACACTAATGAGAAACAGGTTATCCTTCTCAATACTTTCTCTTCTTTGGGCTTTTCTGATACTACTTTCTTCTGTTTTTTCTCCTACCTGTCTTACTTCTATCTGCTTGCTGGTCCATCATTCAGATCATATGTCCTAGTTCTGGGTACTCCCCAAGATTTTCTCATAGGCCCCTTATTCTCTGTTTTCTCACATGATCTCTCTTGGTGACATTATTAGTTCACAGTGGGCTAATTGAGCTTCAATGCTTACTGGACATTTCAAAATGGAAGTTACTGAGATACGTCAAAGTCAACATGCACCAAACAGAATTTGTCACCTTTACCCCCAAATCAACCCCCTTTCCACACTTTTCTATGTCTATCAAAGGCACCATTTTTCTTCAGTGTCTCAAGTTCATAACCTTAGCTACCTTTTCCTCACTCCCTCTCTTCCCACATAATTAGCCAATTGTTTAATCTTACTATTTCTACCTCCACAAGATCTCTTGCTTCTGACCCCTTCTCTCTATTCACACAACTTCCACCTTATCTCAAGCCTTCATTACATTTCACTTTGATTATTGTAAAGGCCTCCTTATTGGTGTCTCTATCTCATCTCTTCCTGATTGGAGTCATATCTTCACATTGCTGTCAAAGTGATTTTTCCCAAAGCACAGATTCCACCATGTCACTTCCTGATTCAAAATACTCCACTGGCTTCTCATTTCCTCTGTTTAGATTGTAAAGCCCTTCACAATCTTGTCCTCACATATCTTTCCAGCCTCATATACATTGCTTCTTGACCCATACTCTTCAATCTAGTTAAACTGGCCTTCTCACTGCTCCTTACACAAGACACTCCATCTTGTATCTTCCTGCTTACAATGTTAGGAATGCATTCCTTCCTCATTTCCATCCTATATACCCTCTCTCTCTTCCTTCAAGTTTCAACTCAAGTACTCCTTTCTATATGAAGCTGATCCTATGAATAAAGACAAGAAAGAAACCTTTATTAAGTATCTACTATGCGCCAGGCACTGGACTAAGCACTTTACAAAATATTATCTAATTTGATCCTCACAGCAGCCATGGGAGGTAAGTATTATTATTATCCCCATTTTACAGATGAGGAAACTGAGGCAGGATTGCACAACTAGCAAGTATCTGAGGCTGGATTTGAACTCAAGTCTTCCTGACTCCAGGCCTAGGGCTTTATCCATTGTATCACCTACCTGTTCCAGAGATGAGATAAATAAAGAGTACATTCTAGATATGGTTAATAACCAATGCAAAGGCACAGAAAATGGGGAATGGAGGATCGTCTATGTGAGAAAAAGTAAGAAGGCAAGTTTGACTGGACTCTGGGGTGCATAAAGGGGAGTAACTAATGAGTAATGTGGCCAGAAAAGCATTATTCCTACTGTCTTTGTAAAAAGGTCTCTAAGCCTCCAAAGAGGCCTGCAGGCCTAAGGCAGCCAGAGAACAGCAGCTGAAAGAATTAAATCAAAGATGTTCAATTACAATGAAATTGTTTCAAATAATAATGTCTTATATTTTTGCTTTAACATCAGGAAAACTTGGCCTGCAACTGCTTTCAAAAAAGTTTTTGAAATCTGTTTGTGTGAGCAAAAGGTAAAAGGGAGTCCTAGATGTTTTTAAAATAGTCTACATTAGTGTACCAGTGGGATATGTACAATAATGAGAAAAGGTATCAAGTATGAAAAACCAAGCTCTTTCTGCTTTTTTCCTGTGAAAAGATGATGCTAATTTCCTTGTGCAATTGAATTGCTCTCAAGACCAGTTGTTTTGATGGACATTAAAATTCTCCTTCTACAATTAAGACTAATCCCTAAAGTTAATCCTAAGAATAACAGTTTGGCTTATTTGCATGTACAATGGCAATTATGCCTTACTGTGCTTATGAGATGCACTTTAAAAAAAAATTTACCCTGTATGTCAATTTTCAATCTGAACAAAAATTTCATTTTGCTTGAGTTTCACCAGAAAATAGGCACTAATGCCTACCAAATGGTCCTAGGACATACTTTGCCATATTGAACAGGGACCAATGACTACCAAAGCTTTCTTACAATGCCCTCTTTCTGATGCTTTGGATAAAGTACAGCCTGAAGGACCAATTAAGTGCTGTGCCTTCCTTCCTTTAGCCAATCTCAAAGGTGAGACTAGGGAAGAAATTAATGTTGAATGTTCCTAGCAGTCAGCTGTGCCTGACATCTTTCAGGTAAGATAGCTTCTTTCTGGTTTCTGTTGTTGATCGTGATGGATGTAACTGGTCCATTTTGAAAGTTATCGGTACTATACCTGAAAATGACATTCTGAATGATGAAATGATTTCCTTTTGTTTGTCATTCATTTATTGGTTACCCCTTGTGTTTCAGGTTACACAGCCAACAGTATTACATTCTTCAGCTCTGAGGGAGAGTCAACCAGATTTAGAGATGGATAGGACCTTAGAGTCTTTTGAATCTCCCACCCTGTCATTTCACAGTTAAGGAAACTGAGGCTGAAGAAGACGAGGGTCATTCAACTTCTGTCTGGGGCAGGATGTCAACTCAAATTTTCTTGATTCCAAGCCCAGTATTGTATATACTCTGTACCCTCAACTTCTCTTTCTAATGCCTGCCAGAGTCCCTGTCCCTGCAACCACTTAGTGCTTTCATGTTGCCTTGGTTGCCTCTTGTCAAGAGGAAAGACTCTGATCAACTTATTCACACAGGGCTGTTTATGATAATGTCAGCCTTCCAGCAGAGTAGAACCACACTAGGGCACTTAGGTATACCTAAATCCCAACTAGAAGTGATGGGATTTACAGATATAGAGGTGGAAACTTTCAAGCTTGTCTCATCACTCCCCACAATTCTATTTATTTTCTTATATGGCCTATAACTCTCACTTGTTATTGAGAAATTCAGTTATGTCCAACTCTGTGTGACCCCACGGACTTTGTCCAATAGGGTTTTCTTGACAAAGATGCTGAAGTGGTTTGCAATTTCATTCTCCAATGTATCCCCATTTTGCAGATAAGGAACTGAGGCAAATAAAGGTTAAGTGACTTGCCCAGGGTCACATAGTTAGTGTCTGAAGCTAGATTTGAATTCCATTCTTCATGACTCCAGGCCCAGGGATCTAGCCATTGTATCACCCATAACTATTACTAGAACCCCACTAGTTCAAAATACTTTTCTTTCAACCCTTCAAATTATGTCACATGAACATTATATACTTTACCTACTCCTAAAAGCAGTTTGTATATAATTCTCTGAAAGAAATTAAATGAAGCTCTTAGGATTCCTTCTCATCATCACAAAATCCAATAGCAGGAACAGTGTAGAGGGGATGCTACTCTTGTCAAACTCAAATTTAAGTTAAACAAGCTTTTAAAACGTTAAGCATATTTGGGGCAGCTAGGTGGCACAGTGAATAGAGCACTGGCCCTGGAATCAGGAGGACCTGAGTTCAAATCCAGCCTCAGACACTTAACACTTACTGGCTGTGTGACCCTGGGCAGGTCACTTAACCCCCATTGCCTCACCAAAAAAAACCCCAAACAAACAAACAAACAATTAAGCACATTTAGCTTTGTGCTAAACACCAGAGATGTAAAGTTCAAAGAGGATGTCACTTATTCAACTATGCTTAAAATGATAAGTGCTTTGTTGTTGAGTCAAGGCCAGAGAGTGGGAAGGGGAGCAAGGGAGGGATAGAATTTGGAACTCAAAACTTTAAATAAAAATGTTTATTAAAAAAAGAAACTAATAGTATTTCAATGTTACCTAAGGGCACTGAAAATTTATGTGACTTGCCCAGGATCACACAACTTGTATGTGTCAGGAGCAGAATTGACCCAAAGTTTTCCTGACTTTATCCCCTCCTATATAGTGGACACAGTGGATGGAGCACTGGGCCTGGAGTCAGGAAGACGGTTCAAATTCACTCTCAAACATTTTCTAGCCATGTGAATCCTGGGCAAGTTATTTTACCTCTGTCTGCCTCTGTTCCTTCATGTATAAAATGAGGATAAAAATAGCACCTACCTCCTAGGGCTATTGTGAGGATCAAATATTTGCAAAATGTTTAACACAGTGCCTAGCACACAGTAGACACTATATAAATGTTAACTATTATTGTTATTATGTTATATATCAGGAAAAGGAAGAAAAGAGATTAGGAAGGTTGTTACAGATCACTCAGGAAATGTATATTGGAGGGCATGGGCTTTAAGCAACTTGTCAAGGTATAGTAGAAAGAGTACTGGACCTGTAGTCAGGAGAGACTTAGCTTTGAATTCAAATGCCAGTACTTGCTTAGCTATTACATCCCTGGCATATATCTGAAGACCTCCAGTGATGAGGAACTCACTACCTCCTGAGGCAATCTCTCATTTTTGGCAATTCTAATTGTTCTTATTTTTTCCTTACATAAAAATTAAATCTGCCTCTTTCAGTTCTACTTCTGGTTCCAAATCCATTTCTGGAAAGATCTCATTGGTGTGATATTATGATTAATATTATAATTTCATGTGGCATTGTTATTACATTCTGAATCATGGTAAAAAAAATCTGTCAATTATTCATTTGACTGAGCTCTTTTACCACAAACCTTATTCTCATGCCTGAAGCTGATTGGACTCTGCCTGTCACCTATCCTGCCAAATATTCATTTATTGTATCTTAGCCTAATGAAGAATTGGACTGAATAGCATTCCAATATTGCTGGATCATCAGTGAGCTAATAGTAAAACTTTAAATAAATTGACAGATTGTTTTTCATACTCAACATTCTCTGTAAACTTGTGGATTAAAGAATGTTCCATTGGCAGATTTAGAACCCACTCAAGTTGCAGGGAGGAAAAATTTTTTAAACTGAAAACAAAAGAGGGATGTTGGAGGTTTGAATTCGACTTCACTTTATATGAGATTCTGCTTCCAGTTTCAAACTGAGAACTGCATTTTGCTCTGTGATGAATTAGAAGAAGGTGGACAAAATGCTCCCAGGGAGTTGGTATCTGCTGAATTTAATCAAACACTAACTTACCTCAAATTACCTGAACAACTATGTCTATATTAGCTTAATAGCCATTATTAGGTGTGGAATCATCAATTGAGAAAGTGAGATACATGACCCATTAGTGCTAATTGGCCCCAGCCTTTTACTTCTTGTTTGTTATTTTTGGAATAAAAAGAACATTGATCAGGGTGACAGGAGACCCCAGTCATAATCCTAATTCTGCCACTAACTACCTGTGCGACCCTCAAATACTGATTTCACGTCCATAATCCTCAGTTTTCTCCTTGAATAAATTGAGATAGATTGGATATCATCAATGGCCCTCGCTAATATTTCTTCTGGTCCTTGAATTCTATCCTCTAAAATAGGTTCTTAAAATGTTAAGAACAATATACATTTTATGTATATTAATGGACCCCTTTGGCAGTCTGATAAGATCTATGAACCCCTTTCTCAGAATAATATTTTTAAAAGCATAAAATAAAATACATCAGATTTCAAAGAAAAACAGTGATATTGCAATAAAGATATAATTTCCCCATCCAAGCTCACAGATTGCCCCCACCTCACCCAGAAATCTACTCATAGATCTTTTGAGAGTCTATGGACCCCAGATTAAGAATCCTTACCCTAAAATAGCAAAATACAATAACCATTCATTCACATGATGCCTATCATGACATATTGGACCCTAAACATCAGTAGACCTTTAAGTACAGAAGCAGTAATAGGATCTACTATCCAAAGATAAGTATGAAGAGGCCTACGAAGAATAGTTGAGTCAGTAGATGATGAATTCTTTAGCCATAACAACATAAGTAACAAACAAAAAAAATCCAGCCCTGTTTGGCCCCGTTCTTTCTTTGTAGTAATGGTAACAGAATGATAGAAAGTAGAATAGTGAGCGTTAAAGATTGCACATTTTTGACTGTCTATAAACATTGATGTAAATGTTTGTACTCTCAACATGAGATCCTTATCCAAAAACCTGGAGTGCTATACCACTAAAGGAACTGAATAAGGTACTATGAAACTCTTACTCTAAAGAGAATAAAAAAACAGAAGGAAGTTGCTGCCAAATGAAAGGATGGCTCCCAGGTTCTCTTTTTAAAATGGCAAATAAAGGAGTTGTCTGAGTTGCTTTCATCAAGCCCTCAAAGCCAATGATAAATGTCATTTCCTAGGATCTTTGAGCATCTCAATATGCAGCATTCATGACAGTGAGGCTGCAGCATCATAAAAAGAATTGGAACTTGTGAGTCAACATCTATTGCAGAGAAGGAAGAGGTATAGAAATTCTTTGAACTTCCTCCAAAATCAAATATTATACACACGTGCTATATGTGTGTACATGTATATATGATTATGATGGTTATTATTACTACTAGTAGTATCTGGTAGTTTCAAAGCAAAATTGGTCACAGGAAAGAATGATAAAATGTACATATACATATACACATATGAACATGCACACCCATACAGATATATATATATATACACCGAAACTGCTAGAAAATATGGTCCAGGCTTGAAAAATGAAATAAAGTCCTAGAAGCACCGTGGTTACAAATGAATAGTTTTGTCAAAAAGAAAGTAGGAAAGTATTGAATGTGATGAGAACTAAAGACTTTTTTAAATGAAAGAGTCTTTTTCTAGAGGTAGCTAGTTGGTGCATTGGATAGAGATGACCCTGAAATTAGGAAGGCCTGAGTTCAAATCTTGTCTCAGACACTTACTAGCTGTTTTACTCTGGAAGAGTTGCTTGACCTCTGTCTGCCTCCATTTCCTCAACTGTAAAATGGGAATAATAATAGCACCTATCTCCCCAGGTTGTTGCAAGAATAAATTATCTAATAGATGTCAAGCACTCAGCACAGTGCCTAGAACATAGTAGGCATTGACTAAGTGCCTACCTTCCCTTTTTATCAGACAGAAGGGATCTCTTTCTGAGAAAGGCATTTCCAAATCAGCTCTATGTGTAGAGATGAAGTAGTTAAGGCCAAGATCAAAATCAACACTAAATTTTTAAAAAGCATAAAGATGAGCAGACACTATACACCATGACACCAATTCTAACCTAACCTCCTTAAACAAACTATTGAAAGCTGGAAGGAACGAAGGAAGGAAGAAAGAAAGAAAGAAAGAAAGAAAGAAAGAAAGAAAGAAAGAAAGAAAGAAAGAAAGAAAGAAAGAAAGAAAGAAAGAAAGGAAGAAAGAAAGAAAAAGAAAGAAAGAAAGAGAGGAAGGAAGGAAGGAAGGAAGGAAGGAAGGAAGGAAGGAAGGAAGGAAGGAAGGAAGGAAGGAAGGAAGGAAGGAAGGAAGGAAGACAGGAAAGGAAGAAAGGAAAGAAAGAAAGAAATTGGGACTTTGCACTGGATGTGGCCTAGGGGATTTGGTGCTTGAAAAATCTACTTATTTCACCTTGGGGATAGGGGGTGTTGGAATTCCTGTGGGGGCAAATGATACTAGGAAAAGTAGGAAAGCACATACATAGAGAAGAAAGTTTGAGGCAAATGGAGAAAAATGGTAATGTAAGGAGGGAATAAAGTTGTCATGGGCTACATAATCAGGGATGTGGTGGAAGAAGGGCCTCTCTGACATCTACAATAATTGGCATTAGTCTGGTTTGCCCCGCCCCCGCCCCCCCAAACCCCAGTATCAAGGCATAGTAGTGGTTCATAAATTTGACAAGTCTCAGGAGACTTTCTGTCACATGCCAGTTCCCTGCCCTGGGAAAATATCAGACCTCTACTTTGTTTGTCTGATTAGCATGTGGTTGCATTAGTATGCCTCAGCTAGTACTGGTTGTTCTCTTTCCTGATGAATCCAGTAGACCCATCCCATAGTTCCATGATCACATAAAAATTCTTCCTTTTGGAGGGCCTAGTTCTACTCTCTTCAAGAAGAACCCTCACCAGTTTCATAGCACTAATGATATAGTGGTCGTTTCTTTCCTTCCTTCTCTATTATCAATTTTTTTCACCTCCAACAAACCTTCTGAAAAACTGGAAGGAGTACTGAGCGTGAAGTCAGAGAATCTGGGTTCAAATACTGCCTTTCAATTATTTAACTTGTGTGATGATGGTTAATCTCTCAACATTTCTGGACCTCAGTTGCTTCATGTAAAATGATGGGGTTGGACTAGATGACCCCTGATTGTCACTGCTGCCTCTAAATCTACGATCCTATGCTCTATGACAATGGTGTATATCATTCTCATAAAGATTAAATAAAGGTTAAGACTCCCCTCTGACTCTTCATTATCTTTTTCAACTTATTCTCTTTGAAGTATTTCTTACATTTTTCCAAGAAATATTAGAATTTCCCAGATAATCTGAAGAGTAGAGAGGCACACAAAGTTGGTTGTCATTGACAGAAATACAAACATTGCACACTGTAGGTCACTGCAACATTTACCTTGCTTTCCACACATCATAGAATTAAAAACCTCTGTCTCCCGGTCATTCTTATTACTGACTCTTAGAGCAAATTACAGTAAGGATGCAATTGGGGTGGGGGGAAGGTTCCTAAAAGAATCTTTATTTAAAGTAGGCTTTCTGACTTTTCTCCCCATGGGATATTAGATTGCTTAGCTGCCTTTGTTCAGTGACTAGGATTCTAACCAAAGCTCTAATGTAAATAGAAGCTGCTTTCAGTTGCATGAAAAATGGTCCCAAAGAGAAAACCAGCAAACAGCTCCTTCCTACCTTTGTACCTCTTTTCTCCTCTTCCTACTTACTAAACCTCAGTCACTTATGTTGTCACTTTTGTCAGACAATCTTCTGACCCTTCCCTTATGTATTCTCCTCTCCTTTCTTCTTTTCACCTAGCTAACCATATTTTCTCCTTCTCCTTTCTCCATTATTTTTCTGATTGTTTAGATTTTTTATACTCCCCTATTTTATCTATTTTATTTGAAGATTGATTGTCAGTCAACTATGCAATAATGAGACACAGAAAAGGTGCTTGAAAGAAGGAAATGCATAAGGGAGAAAAAGAAGAATCAGAGGAAAGAGCACTAGCCCTAAAGTTATAGGACTTGAATTCAAATCTTGCCTCTGTTACTTACTGCCATTTATGGCTTTGAGCAAGTCACTTAAACTTTCTGGGCCTTTGTAAAAATGAGGGAGTTGGAAATAGAGGCTACCTGTTGTCCTTTCCCACTTTTGGCACATCTATTATTCTCTAAAAAATGTTGAAAAAACAAAACAAAAAATGTTGAGAAGGGAAGTGGAATTAACATGGGAATTTGTTTGGACAGACTAATATAAGGAAAGAATTGTTTCATGTGTGTGTGTGTGTGTTTTGGTTTTTGCTCATTGTGGGGGTAAGAAGTACTGAGAGGGACAGATTGATTTTAAAAATACTTGTTACTTGAAAAATAAATAAATACATGTATCATCTGGCATGTGTCATTTGGCTTGGTCAGGTAAAAAAGGAAACCCAGAGCTAAGCTCTTGATTGAACAGCTCCCATACTAGTACCATAAACTGAGATGAAGCTAAGAAAGGAGACACAATGATCGAGCCTTGTGCTACCTAAGTCAAGCAAAATAGCCCAAACCATAGCTTTGGTATTATAATGATTGGAGTGACGCCACCTGCTGGAGAGTTACTGTAGGAAAGCTCCGCCATGAGGGAGAAGGCATCTGAAGGCAAGCCATGCTGCTTTCCTTGGTGTTAGGAAGTGACATTTGCTCACAGCTGTGTGTGCGTGTGGACGGGATGTTCCTAGTTTCACAAGAAGCTAGTGGGAGGAAGAAGGGGTGAGACTGGCTCTCTCGCTCTCTTTCTTTTTTTGGTGAGGCAATTGGGGTTAAGTGACTTGCCCAAGGTCACACAGCTAGTAAGTGTTAAGTGTCTGAGGCCGGATTTGAACTCAGGTCCTCCTGACTCCAGGGCTAAGGCGCCACCTAGCTGCCCCTCTTCCTTTCTTGTTTACTAATTCACCTATTCATTCATTCACTGCAGATGAGAAAACTGAACTCTAAATTGGTGACATAAATGCTCAGATTCACACAGTAAGTAGCAAACCTGGATTCTGGCTGCAGCCCTATGGCTGTAAATTTAGTACCCTTTCCACTAGAGAATTATGTGGACTTTTTTCTTCAGTCAATAGGGATTAACAATCAGATTTTAAGCAGAATGTCATGATGAGACCTGAGTAATAGGAAGATCACTTGGGCAGTTACATCAAGTGTAGTTTGGAGAAGAGAGAGAATGGAAGCAGGAAAGCCATTACAATAGTCTTGACAAGAGGAGATAAACACCTGAGCTAGGGTAGCAGCAGCAGGAATAAAAAGTAGAACTAGGTACAAACGATATTTTGCAGATATAATGAACAGGACTTGGTAACTGATTAGATCTGTAGGTTAAGGGAACAGACAAAGATAAACATAAGTCCAGTTATCTGTAATGTGGCATTAATAACTTGCATTTCATACCAGTGTTGTAAGGAAAATACCCATTATTCTCATCACTGATGAGCTCTGAGGTCTAGTGAAGCCAAATCAACAATTTATTAAGCATTAGGCAGGGAACTAAGCTCTGGGGGTATAAAGAGAGACAAAAACCAGTCTCTGTTCTTAAGGAGATCACAGTCTAATAGGAAAGACAACATGCAAACACTATGTACAAACAGGGAGGATAAGTTGGAGATAATAAACATAGAAAAGGCAATACCTTTAAGGAGAATTATAAAGAACTTCTTGTAGGTGGAATTTTAGTTGAGGCTTGAAAAAAGCCAGAAACCAGAGATTAGGAGAGAGGAGTTTTAAATGGTGTGAAACAAAGAGATTTTAAGGCAAATTTTGCTCAGCATAATTTTTCAATCTACCCCTGTGGAAAGCAACCAATAATCAACCTTTCAAATTCCTTCTAGGAAAAATAGCCATGCTAAATCTAATGCTGCTATTTCATCTTAATTCTTTTGGTTTTTAGCCTTATACTTTTAATATGCCCCTCCATGAAGTGGGAGCAGGGGCATGCAAAGGAAAGAACTCTCAATAGCAATCATGCATGGGCCTTTCTGATATAAAAGAAACCCACAAACTCTTGGGTTTTCTATTCAGCTCTTCAGTTATAGCTGAGGTTTTGCTATCAGCGCCCTTTCCCACCCACAACCTTTTGAAAAAAAATTTTTGCACATCTGAGGAGAAGCTCCTTTCTAGCAATAATCCTCAATTTGTATAACATGAGTCATCTCATTAAGTACAATACAGGGGGAAAATGATAATTACCCAGAAAAACTGCAAGGCATTTTCTTTTCTCCCTCCCCTCCCCACCCATTTGCAAACTGATGATGTCCAACGGGAAAAGAATCCTTAAGAAAGATATTGAAGAATACACAGAGATAATAGAATGACTCATATTTACATTGCAAAATGCTCGTTTCATAACTGCCCAGTTAAAGGATAGATGATAGATAGATAAATAGATACATAGATGGATGGATGGATGGATGGATGGATGGATGGATGGATGGATGGATGGATGGATGAATGGATGGATGGATGGATGGATGGAGAGTTTGTTAAACACTTATATGTCTGTGCTAAGGTTGGAAAATACAAATACAAACAAAAAGCCTGTTCCTGCCATTGAGGAGCTGATGTTTTAATGGTGGCATTAGTACCATTTTGCAGATGAGGAAACTGAGTTTCAATGATTTGCCAACAATCACAAAGCTAGTATTTATCAGATCCAGTATTTGCAACCAAGCCTCCTAACTTCAAGTTCAGTGTTCTTTCAAATATACTACACTTCTTTCTTTGAAAGAAAAAGGTGACTAAGAAATAGTGAACTTGGATAAGTATTCCCTGAATTTAGCCCAGATACATGGAAGCCATTTTATGAAGGGAAGCACCAAACTGAATAGTGTAACCTCTGCCTGGGAAATCAAATGACAGTGACTGAGTTGCCTTCCTGTCCACTTTGCCCCAGAACTATGCCCCCACCTTTTCTTTTTTTTTCTTTATTACACTTTTTAAAAATTTGTTTTTAATTTTTTTTTGGTGGGGCAATGAGGGTTAAGTGACTTGCCCAGGGTCACACAGCTAGCAAGTGTCAAGTGTCTGAGGCCGGATTTGAACTCAGGCCCTCCTGAATTCAGGGCTGGTGCTTTATCCACTGTTCCACCTAGCTGCCCCCTATTACACTTTTTTAAAAAGTATTTTATTATTTTCCAGTTACATGTAGAGATAGTTTTCAACATTTGTTTATGTAAGATTTCCAATTTCCAATTTTTCTCCCTCCCTCCCCTCCCTCCCCTCCTCCCCTAGAAGCAGGTAATCTGGTATAGGTTATATATACATAATAACATTAAACATACTTCTGCATTAGTCACGTTATAAGAGAAGAATCAGAGGAAAAAGGAAAAACAGAAAAACAGCACCAAAAACAAAAGAAAGAGTATGGTCCAATCAGCATCCATATTCCACAGTTCCTTTTTTTTTTCTGGATTTGGAGAGCCTTTTCCATCATGAGTCCTTTGGAACTTTCTTGAACCATTGGACTGGTGAGAAGAATCTAGTCTATCACAGTTGATCAACACATAATGTTGATGATACTGTGTATAATATTCTCCTGGTTCTGCTCATCTCACTCATCATCAGTTCATGCAAGTCCTTCCAGGTTTCTCTGAACTCCTCCTGCTCATCGTTTCTTACAGCACAATAGAATTCCATTACATTCATCTACCACAACTTGTTCAGCCATTCCTCAATTGATGATCATCCCCTCAATTTCCAATTCCTTGCCACCACAAAAAGAGCAGTTGTAAATATTTTTGTACATGCGGGTCTTTTCCCCTTTTTTATGATGTCTTTTGGAACAAGACCCAAAACCTCCACCTTTTATTTTCCCATGATTCACAACCATGATTTAGCTGCCATCTCATGATCCCCTTCTACTACCTCACCAAGCTCCCTCTGTAATGGAGAGAGAACAATCCATGGCTGAGTGACCAGGGTAAACAGGAGATGTAAAGTTTCAGAGGTACTACAAAACTCAATGTCTTCAGTATTCCCCTCTTGTCACTTTCCATTACACAAGTGGAGCTTCATTATGGAAAATCTTGCTCTCTAATCATCGGTACAACACAATTTGGCACTTTATTAAATGATATCTTGTTCTCTAATTGTTTCAGCACTGCATGTAGTTTCCTCAACTAGATCATAATTTATTATACGTGAGGATTATTATGTCTTACACTGATTTCCTGCTAGTAATTCAAACACAATGAAGGACATTTAATAAGCACTAATGGGGGGGGCAGGGAGGTGGTTAGAAGATGGGGGGGAATGATGAGACCCATGATTTCATTAGACCAGGTTCCCTCTATCAATTAGTATTAGCAGTAACTCCTTCTACCAATTAGAATAGCAGCTGTTCTAATAAGTATAATCCTAAAGAGTTTATTATTCAAATAATTTTTATGAATCATTTATAAAGATTTTCCCACTTAAAAAATTGCTTCTTGTCTTCCAATGACTGCAAATAATCCTCTCTCCTTCAATTCTCTTTTGTTTTGTTTTGTTTTTTTAGTGAGGCAATTGGGGTTAAGTGACTTGCCCAGGGTCACACAGCTAGTAAGTGTCAAGTGTCTGAGGCCAGATTTGAACTCAGGTCCTCCTGAATCCAGGGCCAGTGCTCTATCCACTGCGCCACCTAGCTGCCCCTCCCCAATTCTCTTTTAATAGGAAAGATTTGCTTTCTGTAGTTTGCATTAGACTCATGCTTTGGTCAATATATACAAGTATTGATTAAGCACCAGTTATATGCCAGGCACTGTACTTAGATGCTGGGAATGCAAAGAATTTATTTTAAAATGTTCTTGTTCCAAGGAGTTTAATTACACATGTAGGTTTCCATGCCCATCAATCAATCAACAAGTTTTTTTAAAGTGCCTATTATGTGGCAGAAGATAAAAAGACAAAAATGAAACAGGAGATACTCCTCTAAATTGATTTAGTATCCACTTTGAACTCAGGTTGCTATTGTGAAGATGGAGTCATTTTAAGGTAGACCACCAGTTACACATTAGTTACAACTAATATAGTGCTTAAATGCTTTATAACTATTATCTCTTTTGATCCTCACAACAACCTAGGGAGGCAGTTTCTATGGTTATCCCTATTTTATAGATGAGGAAACTGAAGCAGACAGCAGTTAAATGACTTACCCATGGCTACATAGCTAGTGAATGTCTGGGGCCAGATTTGAACTCAGGTCTTCCTGACTCTAGGCCTGGCTACTTTACCACCTATCTGCCTTATCTTTCACAGCCTCCTTGCAAACCTCTTCCCTATACACACCAAAGACTATGCCCTGAAAATATGGAAGCATTTCTTCCCTGAGGAGGATTTCAGTCTAAGAATGGGAGATGAGAGGCTTGTCAATGAGGGTGTAGTCTTTGAACATCATGGGCAGAGGACCCACATGTGTGTTTGGTAAGCCTGGTTTTAGAATTGTATCATGATGTGGCCAGGCACACAATTTCAAACCTTGCATAGGTATTCAGTGATTATTTCCTGCCCAGTTACTACATGGTGAAGAAAATCTTTTAGGTGGACTGCTAAGCCAAAACTGAGAGTACACACAAAAGAAAGTTGCTCTCTTTCATTCCTACTAGCCACAAATTATAAGGACCACCCTGTGAACCACAGACAGCTAGTGACCACATGGTCTCCTAAACAAACTGGTGTCTAGGATGAGCACCCTATTGTTTCTCCCTTATTTCCTTTGATCTCAAAATATCAGAGGGTCTAACAGCGACATCCAGTAAAGAGCAAGCCCTAAGGTCCAACCTGTTTCACACAGCCCACTAGTGTTGATCCAGAAGCTAGATGTTGTATCTTCAGACAAGATTGTGATACTATACTTTGACTATGCCACACTTATAAGTCAACATGGTGGGGGTGAATGCTTTGTAGCAATCACTTTATGTTTGAACCCACTAGCCACAGGGACTAAGGTAATAGAGGGGAGAGTGTACCCTGGTTTGGAAGATATTTCTGTACTTTATTCTTGCTAAATCTTTTTAGTAAATAACCCTTTGTAAAAAGGTAATGAGAATTTTTCCATGACTACTCATGTATAACTTATTTTGAATTGCTTGAGTTCTTGTGAGTGGGGGGTGGGAATGGAGGGAGGAAGAAAAGTTGGAACACAAAGTTTTAAAAATTTGATGTTAAAATTTTTTTACATATATTTTGGAAAATAAAATTCTATTCGGAGTTAAAAAAAAAGTAATGGAAGTTAGATGCTTATCCATGATATCAAGGATATATCAAATGGTTAAGTGATACTAGGGAGATCTAACTGACACTTGCAAATAATATGGGGGTGCTAATTATTAGTAATTTATATTGATGGGAACATATCAGCATAGGGGCTCAAACCTATAGCATTATAGCTGTAACCCTGAGAAGCAATGGGGTTTTCTCTAATGCTGTTATTAGTTCATGCCGCAAGTCCTATGTCTTCTCCCCAATAGTGTTCCAAGTTCATTTAACCAATTCACATCAACTAGGTTAGATTTTTTTATATTTACTGAAAATATATCTAAGTATATATTTAGAAATGAATCTAATTTTTTATAGACAGCAATAAAACTAAAAAGGAAAAAAAGATTAAGTGACACAGCTAGTAGGTACTAAAGCCAGGATTCAAGCCCAGATCTCCTGCTTCCAAGCCCAGGACTCTGTCTACTACATTTCTATATGTTCAGGGGAACGTACATTGGAGAAAAGACTAGGTATATTTTCTACAAGCAGATGTTTGTTGCATCTGAAGTATGGTGATATAGAGAGTAGTAGTAGGAAGTGAGCATGACTAGGTAGGGACAGATGTGAAGGTAGGTGGAGAAAATGCTATTTTTCTTAAGACAATAGTTTTTGAAAAATAGATGTAAGGCAGCTCAGAGAAATTAAATGAAGTCACCGGTCCTTAAT
Organism: Dromiciops gliroides; assembly: GCF_019393635.1. NCBI lineage: Eukaryota > Metazoa > Chordata > Mammalia > Microbiotheria > Microbiotheriidae > Dromiciops > Dromiciops gliroides. The sequence continues at coordinate 573,074,974 of NC_057861.1, read as the reverse complement.
ATACTCAAGACAGCAGTGAATAAGCAGAAATGAGGGAAGTATGTACATGAATCTTTAGTATGTGTTTCAGTGGACCACAACATACTCAATAAGTTGCTCAATAATTATAAGGACATAATACACCTGCTATATCCCCAGCACCATGCTATACACTGTTGTGCATCACACAGAAAAAGGAGATGGGGTTGCTATTTCTAAGATTACAATTAAGTTCTGGCCCTGGTGACAAGAAAAAAAAACACAACACCAGGAAGAGGCTTACAGTTGTAGACACCTTTGGTGTTCCACTTTGAAATGACCCTGACTCACAATAGCAGTCTGAGTTCAATGTGGATGTTAATTCAATGTACTGTTTTGGTTTTGTTGTTGATTTTTTTTAAATCCCCTAACACATAGTAGACATTTTATAAATTCCTATTGATTGGTTGATTGATTGGTTGGCATGGAAACCTATACGTATAAGAAAACCCCTTGAAGACAGGGGTTGGGTTGTTTCTTTTTTTAATCTTTGTATTCTTAGGATCTAAGCACAGCATTTGATACATACTACATACTTAATAAATGCTTGTTGAAGAATAACCAATGCAAGGTTATAGAGAACTGGGAGCATGGGAGTTATTTGCAGACATTGAAAGATAAGAAATGATCTTTAAAGTGGGAATATGTTTATTAATGATCTGTAAAAAGCTCTGTGAATTATTTTTTAGTTCCCAGAAATGGTCTTTGGTAGATGAGTGTCATTTTTCAAATAAAACATGTTAATTCATGTTGATTTGGCAGTTTTAAAATCCATGGCTCATTTGACAAGAAAGCTGTTCTCTCTGTGTAGCTGCTTAGTTTCATACCAGCTTTGACCCAAGGGTTTAGAGCAAGTGGCAAAATAATGGGTGGCCCCTTGGGGAAGAGGCTGGAAGAGATAAGGAGTTTTATGAGGGAGGGAGGGAGGGAGGGGAAGAGAGAGAGAGAGAGAGACAGAGAGAGAGAGAGAGAGAGAATAGTACAGCTATGCAGATGAGCAGTCTTCTACTCACCAATGATGAGTGAAACGTTAGGTGACTAGCCAGTAAGCTTGCAGATAGTGTGGTTATAAGGAAGTTTTGTGCAGTAGAATTTGCAGCTAGCGTTGCTGCTGCTAACTTGTGCTACAGAAAGCTAGGTTGGTAAGAGAGGTTTGCTACAGTGAAGCAAGAAAGCAGAACTGCAAATAGGACTGGGTGACAGGGGCTTTGCCTTCAAGTACTGAAATTTACAAGGAGTTGATGCCCCTTACATTCCTAGAAACAACTGAAATTAGTACCTAGTTAATTAGGAGAGTTAAAATAGGAGACATACTAAACCTGGTGAGCTCTTCTCGACTCTCAATCAATGATCATGCATGTATTAAGCATCTACTTTATGCCAGGTACCAGTTAGTCCTGATGATTTTTTAAAAAGGTGAAAAAATATCTGCTTTCAAAGACTTCTCCTGCTATGTCCCCAGCACCATGCTATACTCTTTTGGGGGACACAAAGAACACAAAGATTTTAAAAAATGGTCCCTCTCCTCAAGGGGTTTTCTTACAAGCATAGGTTTCCACGCCTATCCATCAACCAATCAGGGAAGATCAGGGAACAATATATAAGTATACTCAAAATAAATTTAAGATAATTTTTTTGGAGGGAGGAGGCACTGACAGTTTAGGGTTTCCATAAAAGCCTCTTGTGGTATTTGGCACATGATGTGAACCTGAAAGGAAAGTAGAGTTTAGAGAGTATGGACAGAAGTGAAGAAGAAATGTATTCCAGGCCTGTGCAAAGACCCCAAAACCAAGATGGCGCATCAAGTGTGAGGGATAGTAGGGACAGTTTGGCTCGATGATAATATCCAAGTAGGGAATATGTAGTAAGGCTAGGAAGTTAGTCTGGGGGCAAGTTTTAAATGGTTTTAAATGCCAAATGGGAGTGTATTTTATTCTAAAGACAACAGAAAGCCCCTGGAGTTTAATAAACAGAAAAAGAGCATGGTCAGAACTCCACTTTGGGAAAATCATTTTGGCAGTTGAAGGTTGGAGATCAGACTAGAATGAGAAGAGGCCAGGAAGCTATTGCAATAGTCCTGGTGAGCAATGTGATAAGGCAAATGTGAGTGGAGAGAAGGGGACAGCTGTTATGGAGAAATAATAAATTTAATACCTAGCTAACAAGAGCAGTTAAATAAAATAAGAATGTTCTAGATAGGGTTTCCTCCACTAATGACTGTCACCCCAATGAGCTGCTCTCAATCCTGGCCCTGGCCTGCCTCTCTTGAAGTGGTATCATGGTATCTCTGGGTTTCTCCTACAGACAGACTGCTCAATATTGTGTTTTATTCAAATCAATTTGAGGATTAATTTCATTCTGCTTGCCCTGGGCACCAAGATTTCTAATCACAACTCCGCATGTAAGGACCCAAATGGCCACAAGGATATCTTTAAAAAGGTATAACGGTTTGGAGATCTATGAGGAATACCATTGCCATTGTCAATATAGACATTACTAAGTAAATAAAAGTTAGCCAAATTTTCATCATCTGATCAACTTCATTGGTAGAATTCTGAGCTTTGGAACATTTGTCTACAAGAAAGGACCAGTGGCAAATTGAGGTCTTAAGTGTGGCCCTCCTTATATTTGACCAATTAAGAGTCATTCCTGTGGTATTTCCCTCCATCTAGGTTCTGCGAAGTAGATAAGCACAATGGGACTGTGCAAAATAAAGGAAGATTGATATTGGTGAATCTTAGTCCCAAGAAAAATAAAGAGATGTTTCAGTTCAATTTCTATCAGCTCTTAGGATCTAGAATAAAAAGTGTTACCATTTGAATTAAAGTTTTTCTTCTCTTCTGAGAAAATCAACTAAGCAAAACTAATAATAATAACTAGAATTTATATAGTATTTACTATGTGCCAGGCATTGTGCTATGTGCTTTACAATTATTATCTCCTTTGATCCTCAGAACAAGCCTAGAACATAAAATAAGCATTTATATAACATAGTAGAATAGAAAAAAAAGATGATTACACATGAAACTACAAATCTATTATGTACAACTAGCTATTTCTTTTAAATATATAATAAAATTACCATGTGACTTTCTTTTTTTCTCCCTTCCCCCTCCCCCCCAGCCCTAGAGATGGCTACCATTAGACAAAAATGTGTGTGAAATATTTATATATATATATATATACACATATACATATGTACACACATACATATTTGTATATATGTACATATATGTATATGTAAAATCATTCTACACCTACTTCTGTTCATTACTTCTTTCTCTGGATGCAGATGGCATCTTCCTTCATAGGTCCTTTGTAATTAAGTTGGGTATTTATAATGGTCAAAATGACTTAGTTGCTCAAAGTTCTTGAGCACAGGAATTCTATCAAACATATTCAGACTTTGGTTTCTTCATGTATAAAATAGAGAGGTTGGAGTTCATGACCTCTAAGGTCTTTTCAAGCTTTAAATCTATGATCCTTTGATCCTTATCCCCCAGGACCTAGCATAGTAACTTTCTTAGTAGGTACTTAATAAATGTTTTTTGAGAACCATAAGAAATGATGAATTGAAATGAATTCAAAAAAGCATGTCAAGACTCATATTAACTGATCCAGAGTGAAGAAAGCAGATCCAAGAAAACAATATATACAATATCTACCATTATATAAATGGAAAGAACAACACCAACAACAAAATAAAACTGTAATGATAAAGATCAAGCTTGACCCCAAAGAAGAGAAGAGAAAAATGCATCTTCCTCCCTTCTTTGAGGAGGTAAGGGATTGTGGATATGGAACATATTGTCAGATGTAGTTGATGTAGTTTTGCTGAACTCCTTTTATTCCTTTCTTTATTTTGTAAACATTGATTCTAAGGAATAGCTCTTAAGGGTAAGGAGAGAAGGGTCTATTTATAAATAAAGGTGAAGTAAAAATAGAAGATATCAATAATTATTTTTAAAATAACAAAAAAGTAATTTTTGTTTTATACATTTGCTGAATTGAATTCATTATTTTTTTTGGTGAGGCAATTGGGGTTAAGTGACTTGCCCAGTGTCACACAGCTAGTAAGTGTTAAGTGTCTGAGGCCGGATTTGAACTCAGGTACTCCTGAATCCAGGGCCAGTGCTTTATCCACTACGCCATCTAGCTGCCCCCGCTGAATTGAATTCAAAGAATAATTTTCAAGTGATAGATTCACAGGTACCTTGGAACCAACCTAAAGCCAAACAAGAATCACAGAATAAGGGTCTTAGAGGGCTAGGTCTAGTCACAACTAAAACACCGGCCTTCCTAGTTGAGTCCATGAGTCCCTCTCCTAAGACTCATGTCTTTAAATTGCATATTTCTCCAGTCTTTTCATTCTTGACTTAACCTCATATAAATGATTCATGTTCTTAAGTCAGTCCTTGTGGGCACAAGAAGAAGACCTCTTTTTAGCTTTCTCTGCATGTTTTGTCCCCATACACTTTTTTGAGATATATAAGAAATCATTTAGCTGTAATCAGACATATAAATCCAACCCAGATTTTAAAGAAATGTATGTTTGATTCCTTTTTGAAATATGACCAACACTGGGAGAATCCATTTGAATTTCCTGACATTCATTACACATAAATTATTAATTTATGAATAGGCAACAAGGAAATATTAAAGATCAAGCTTTCCATATTATTTCATAAACAAAGCTCCTTTTGACTTTATAGCCACACCACACAGATGGAAAGATAGGAATCTGTGGCTTGACTTCAAATTCAGCCAGAGTTGCCACATATGCAAGTTAACCTCAGTATATGATGGAAATTTTGGTTCTGGGAAAGAAATCAAAACTCCACAATCTGGTTAACATCTGGTTTCTACCAGCAGCTTCAAACTTTGTTGCAGTTCTCAGTTACAAACCATTGTTGAACTCCTATAGAAAGCTTCTGATCATAAGAAAGTTAAATGGAGCAGATGGTGCCCTCAAATAGAAAACATAACTGTGGGAGGCAAAAGTTCAGCCCACTCCCTAAAAGGACCAATTGTTCTCCTGGTGACACCCACTCTACTTGCACCCTAGGAAACTACTGTGCTAATTGTTGTCAGCTTAAAAGAAGAGGCATAATAATTGAATAATAACCAAGTGCAACTAATCATCTCATATTCCTTGGACCCCTGATAAAACCATTTCCTGAATTTTGAGTAAATAATATCTCCTGAAATTCATCACTAGAGAAAACCAAAATTACTACCCCATTAGGAACCTTAACCTGGTAATATTGGAGTTGCTATTTAGTTTCTCCTTCTGTAAAGGTAATAGCATTAATTTAAAATTTGCACTCCCCAAGGCATAAGGGTTTTTATTTTGCCATTAGCACAGTCCCATTGTGTTTATCTACTTTGCAGAACCTTGATGGAGGGAAATACCATAGGAATGACTGTTAATGGGTCAAATATTAGGAGGGCCACACTTAAGGCCGTTTGCCACTGCACCTTTCTTGTAGACAAATGTTCTAAAGCTCAGAAATCTAGCAACAATGTTCATCAGATGATGGAAATTTAGCTAACTTTTATTAACTAAGTAACCCTAAGCCTGTGAAACTTTTTCCATCATATTTTTCATCCAGGCATGAATAATCCTAAAGCTGCACCAATACTGTAGATCTAGGTTTTATAAAAATCAGCTAGTCAATAGTGATTGCAAAAAAAAAAGTCCTTTCTCCCCCTTTTTCCCTTCAGACACTCAATGGTAAATCTAAAAATTAGGATTTAACTATAAAGTTATGATCAATAATAATAATATTAATTATAATAATTTACATAACCATTCACAGGCTTTCCTCATTACATCCCCTAAGATAGGTAGCACTAGTATCATTATACCCATTTAATAGATGAAAGTGCTAAGGTTTCAACTGATTTGCCCAAGATACATAGCTAGTAAGTGAGAGAACTAAGGCTTGAACCCAGGATTCTCTTCTTTCCATTATACCATGTTATCTGTTTATGTCTCATATTTGACCATTAACAATTATTAGCATCTTTCTTGGCTAAACATAGATGAATGGTACCTTAGTGTTTTTTGGTATTATAACAATTGCATTCTAAAGTGCTTGAGAATGTTCACAGAACATCAAAATTTTATCACTGAAAGGAAATTCAGGAGACTTCTAATCCATTCAGTACCTAGAATAGAACTCTATATCATATTCAATAAATACTGTGAGAAAATAATAGGGTTTTGGGAATGCCCAAAGGCCCAAAGGCCCCCCTCTAGGGGGATTAAGATTGATTGGATTGACTGACTTGGCTGATTAACTCACTTAAAATTAATTCAATTAAAACCATACCTGGCCCTCAAAAGGGTGTGTTCTCAGAGGGTGTGAACTCTGACCTCAATATGGGACCCCCCTCAAGTCCAGTGAACCAATGGATCTGGTTGATGCTAGCCAATTAGCTTGAAGCAGTGTGTAAGGACTGCCTCTCCTCCAGACCTAGAAAAAGCTTCCACACACAGTTACTCTCAGTTAGACTCTCTAGGAGGCACTCAGTGTCAGAGGACTTGGAGGAAGAAGCAGGCCAGGCTGAGCTCTCTTCTCTCCTCCAGGCTTTTTCTTAACTTTCAGAGACATGTGTGCTCTCCTTACTAATATTTAATATACTTTAATAAATGCTTGATGTTCCAAAACTGGTGCTAAAGCTTCTAATTTGTAAGTAACAACTATATTAGGAACCCCAGCTAATTTTCCCCAAACTCAGGACAGAAATAAGGTGACCACATATAGTTTTACACACCACAAGACTCATACAAGGTTTGCTTAAAAGCCTCCAATTTGCATAAATCAAATTGTTAAGTTTTTTCTTGATAGCAAACTTGAATTTGTCCCCTTATAATTTCTACTGCTTCATTATCCTCTGACCTCAAACAGGAGAAATTTAATCCATGTGATAGATTCTGAAATACTTGCAATGTCTCTTCTAAGCCTTTTGTTCTTTAGTCTAAATATATCCAATATATCCAATTCCTTCAATTACTCTTTATATGGCATAGTTCTTCATGATCCTTCACCATGCTGGTCATATTCCTATGGGGACACTCCTGTTCGTTAATGTTCTTAAAACAAGTTACCCGGAATTGGATTCTCTCATGTGTATATTTTGGACAAAGAACCTAATTCATGATGGGTACCTATTCACAAAGTCATAACACCATATATTCTCAGACTGGGTTCTCAAAAAAAGTAGGATACTTATATCTAAGTAATCAAAAGAATTTATAGATTTTAACTTTCTATGATTCTATTATTTTTCTAATTAGTCACTGTCTTAATCTGTGTGAGGTAGGATAGGAACAGGTCTTATACACATTTGAAAACTGATATTTCAAGGTTAATTAATTCATCAATGTTCGTATAGCAACTTGGACTGTCATAATACTCCATAATTTCAAGAGTGGAGTAATAGAGGAAGTAGAAATCACAACAAATTATAGGCTTATAAACTTTAGAACTTGAAGGGAGCACAAAGGGCTATAAAGCTGTGCCTACACTTTGACTCAGCAATACCACTATTGGGTCTTTTCCCCAGAGATCATAAAAAAGGGAAAAGGACCCACATGTACATTTTTGTACATTTATAGCTGCTCTTTTTGTGGTGGCAAGGAATTGGGAATTGAGGAGATGCCCATCAATTGGGGAATGGCTGAACAAGTTGTGGTATATGAATGTAATGGAATACTATTGTGTTGTAAGAAATGATGAGCATGTAGATTGCAGAGAAACCTAGAAGGACTTACATGAACTGATGCTGAGTGAGATGAGCAGAACCAGGAGAACATTGTACACAGTATCAACAACATTGTGTTTTGATAAACTATGATAGACTTAGCTCTTCTCAGCAATACAATGGTCCAAGATAGTTCCAAAGAACTCATGATGGAAAATGCTCTCCAAATCCAGAAAAAAGAACTGTGCAATCTAGATACAGATTGAACCATACTATATCTACTTTTTTTTTTGGTGTTTCTTCTTTGAGTTTCTTTTTCCTTTTGTTCTGATTCTTCTTTCACAGCATGACTAATGCAGAAATATGTTTAATGTGATTGTACATATGTAACCTATATCAGATTGCTTGCTGTCTTGGGGAGGGGAGAGGAAGGAGATGGACGGAGAAAAATTTGAAACCAGAAATCTTTTAAAAACAAATGTTGAAAACTATCTCTACATGTAACAAGAAAATAATCAAATAATTTTATTATTTAAAAATAAAAGAACTTAAAGAGACTTTTGACATTCATTTTAAAGAATGAAATACTGGGGTGGGGGACGGTGTTTAAATAACAACAATGTTCAGAAATTTAGAGAGCTTTCACATGGAAGATGCATCATGTGCTACCCTAGAGGGTAGAACAAGGAATATTACATGTAGATTTCAGAGTGGTTGGTTTCAGATTGATCTAAGGAGGAAAAAGAAATAGGATCATAGATTTAGAGATTGAATAGATCTTAGAAGTCATCTAGTCTAACCCTCTCATTTTATGGATGAAGGAAATGATTCCCAGAGAAATTAACTGACTTTGTCACAAAATATACACAACTAATAAGGTTGAAGTGGGGTGTAAACCCAATTATTCCTGATTCCAAGTTCTGTACTCAATCAACTAGAGTCAATTGCTTTAAGATACAGTGGAGTCTTCCACACTAAAATTCTTCAAGCAAGTGTTGGATAACTTTCTCTCTCTCTCTCTCTCTCTCTCTCTCTCTCTATATATATATATATATATATATGTGTGTGTGTGTGTGTGTGTGTGTGTGTGTATACACACATACATATATACACACACACATAGATATATATACACATATATGTATATATAATATAAAATATTCTTATTTAAGAATGATTTTAATGAGATGGTCTCCAAAGTTCCTTTACACTCTGAGATGCTATGATTTTGTGAATATGAAATTAATCAGAGAAAGTAAAATCAGGTTGACATGGCACTTTCTTTTTTTTTACATTGTTTTTATTTAGTATTTTATTTTCCCACAATTACATGTAAAAATGGATTCCATTTTTAAAACTTTGAGTTCCAAATTCTCTCCCTTCCTCCTTCCCAGCTTTGAAAAAGCAAGCAATTCTATATAGGTTATACATGTATAGTCATGAAAAATATTTCTATAAACATTGCTTTTTCAAAGCAAAAATTTCCCATTTCCCACTTTTCAGACACTGAGACAATTATTGTATAAGATGACATAGTTGTTCAGAAGTCTCTGGACTTCTAGTCTTGGTATATAGAACTCCCCCTAAACAAATTCTACTTGAACACTGACTTCTTTCATTGATGCATTCAAGTTTCTACTAATTAACATAAATGACCAGGAAAGCAGATGGTCTGGTCATGCAGGGATAATGAGACAACTGATGGACAGCCAAAAGTATTTCAGAGATATTAAAAGATTCAGAGAAAGCCTCTAGAGAAAAGGTTGGATCTTCTCATAATAGGAGCTTAATAAATACTTGTTGACTTGATGGACTTATAAAAAGACAGACAAAAATTGCATAGAATTAAGGAGATGTGGAGGAATTGTAATCTGCATTAGTAGAGGGAATACCCATATTGAAGAGGCCACACATTCACCAAAATATAAATATTCTGATACATTAAAGACATAACAAGGGGAATTGTAATGGAAAAGAGCAACCAGAACCAGACGGTTATATTCACACATATCTATAAGCAGGCAAGTAGTTATACATTTACACAACTCCCACTGAAGATGCACAACAGTAATAGAGGGTGGAACACACACACACACACACACTCACTCACACATACACAATATACTTATTACTCTTGAAATCTAATAAGCAAACATTGTGATGTTTAATATTTTAAAATCTTATGCTTAATTTTTCACACAGACATATATATGTATTTATATAGGCATATATATCATCTGATGAGCAAATATTGTGATATTTAATATGTCTTAGTTTCTTATTCTTAATATTTCACACACATATGGCTCTGGAAATCTGATGAACAAACATTGTGATGCTTAAAATTTCTTGCAACAGGCAGTTCAAATCCAAGCTCCCAGTGGGTTATGTAAAGTGTCCCCCTATGAGTGAAAATATTTCAGATGAGAACACTCCCCAGGTTACCCACTGAGTACTGTTTGTACAGCTTATTTTAAAATTTTTCTGAAAGGGGGGGAGGGTGGTCTTAGGATTTACACAAAGAAAAAGAAAAGCTGCCACATGAATTTCAGGTTTGATTTGGCAGAACAGAATATGCCCATGTATACAATATTGATGTTCCACATTCAAAGACTGACACCAAGCCCTGCTCTTTTCTTCTTTTCCCTTTTAGCAAATGTGGTGGTAAATAGATGCTGAAGATTTCAGACATATGGGGCTAGACTTGCTATATCCTTCCAAAAAGTTTGGTAGGAGGAGAGAAAAAATTTAAACAGTGATTTGAATGACCTCTCATGAATGATACCTTTTACATCTTTACATTAAACACCTGTGTCAGTCAACTGGGTTTTAGGTTTTAGGTACTGATATTTCCTTCGGTCAGGTGCACAGTAACTAAAAATAGAGGGAAGAGGGACTTTGGTAGTCTTTGGGAAGTAAAATGAAGGCAATTAGAACACACAGAGATAAACCCACTAAGATTTTTTTTTTCAAAGGGAAAATGGCATTTGGAAAATATGGGGGTGGGGGAAGTGGAAAACTGCTTATAAAACATCTGTTCTCTCCATTGTTGTGAATCTTAGAAGCTCTAGAAAATTGTCCAAGAATATTGAGTACCTTAGGGAAAACAACATAAGTGGCCTCACAACAGACTATATGTAAAGGCAGAACACTTGCAAAAGTCTGCTTGTGGGGAACATTAGTTTGAATTTTAGGCCATTTTTTTGGCAGGGTCATAAAATGTGAACCAATACCCAAAGGACAATGTTACTCAGAGGAATCACATAAATGAGTTTTATTGTATAGTTTGTTTTTTTAAACACTTTTAAAGAGTTATCAAACCAACTAAACAAATAAACAGAAACTTGAACACAAGACCCAAACCTAGGACAACCATATGACAAGGCCAAATGGAAGAGGTTAACATCCTTTAACATAGCTGTGCACTTGGAAAAGTTATTCAATGCAGAAACTGCCAAAGAGTCTAGAAGTCAACTCAGGAATTTCATTTTGGAACCTCACCTTCAAGGCCTTACCAAGTTTATGCTCATGCTGTTTCATTCCAATTTCTTTAGGAAACACTTCAAATTATTTAATTGGAACTGTGCTTGTAAGAAATACCTAAATCCAAATGCAGCCTCAGACATTTATTACTAGCTGGGTGATTCTGAATATGAAACCCTTTGCAAATCTTCAAGTTCCATACAATTGCTATTATTGTTAGCTGTTATTGCTTGGGGTTGAGACCTAAGAAATCTGTAAATTTGCGGAATGGGGGTGGAGAGAAAGCAAGGGATCATGGGCTATGTCTATATCAGTGGATGTTCCAGGACAAAAATCAACACTCATTTGAAGTAAAAATGAAGTTATTGTCCATATAACACCTAAATTCCAAGAAGAATCTGAAAACAAATTATACTTACAAAATAAACCTTTCAGATAAAGAAAATTAGGCCTTGTGAACAGTGATCAAGATGGTAAAAACTGGAGAGGTCTATGGTTTTGAGACCATTTCCAAAAAACAATTACTGGAGAAGCAAAAGTGCATAAAGCAGGGGAAGGGAAAGCAGTTATCTCAATCAATCAATAAGTAATTTTAAAAAGATGTGATCTTATCAGGGTTCCAAAGTAATATATTTTTTCACCTTATATTTCTTCTACTTAACAACACCAACACCAACAAAAATATACTCAATTTAAAATTTAAGAGTTGCCATGGGGACCATGGCACCTAATTTGATAGATTTTAAAAAACAACATTAAATTTAACTTTATGACACCTCAGCTATATTTTTATTAATTATTAATTAATTACAACATACAGAAGCACCTGAGGCCTCTGCAGGTTTCACCATGCATTGTGAAGTGGGTGAAATTTGTTTTGGCATCCACCAATCAATAAACACTTATTAAGTGCCTACTATGTGCCAGGCACTGCGTTAAGCACTGAATCCCACTCACTCATAGAAGATAAGGAGTAGGAAGTGATGCCCCAAAACATAATGTTTAGATTGCTGGGATCAGAAGACCTGGATTCAAATCCATCTGATATTTGCTACAACCCTTTGGGTAGTAATAATCACTTAACATCTCTGGACATGATCCAAGATAATTCCAAAAGATGGAAAATGCTGTCCATATCCAGAGAAAGAACTGATGGAGTCTGATTGCAGATTAAAGCATACTATTTTCACTTTGTTTTTATGGGTTTTTTTCCTTTTGCAAATTGTAATTGTTTCATAAACTGTTTTTTCACAACATGACTAATACGGAAATGGGGGCAGCTAGATTGTGCAATTGATAGAGCACTGGCCCTGGAGTCAAGAGGACCTGAGTTCAAATCTCACCTCAGACACTAGCTTTGTGACCCTGGTCAAGTCATTCAACCCCAATTGCCCTAAACATCCAGGGCCATCTCCAGTTGTCCTGATATATATCTTGCCACTGGATCCAGATGGTTTTGAAGGAGAGAATGAGGTTGGTGACCTTTCATAGCCTTCCTCCCAATTCGGTGCAAGTCATGACATCACCCCAATGCCATGGTCCTCTTAGAAAATGAAGGACAGGGGCAGCTAGGTGGCGCAATGGATAGAGCACCGGCCCTGGATTCAGGAGGACATGAGTTCAAATCCAGCCTCAGACACTTAACACTTACTAGCTGTGTGACAATGGGCAAGTCACTTAACCCCGATTGCCCTGTGTAATGATTGGAATGATGCCACCTGCTGGAGATTTACTGTAGAAAAGCTCCGCCCTTAACACCAGCAAAAAAAAAAAAAAAAAAGAAAAAAGAAAACGAAGGACAAACAAACAAACAATATGGAGATAGGTTTTACGTGATTACACACAACAACCTATATCAAATTGTCCGGGGCAGGGAGGATAGAGAAGGATGGAGGGAAAAAATTTGGAGCTTAAAATTTTATTTAAAATGTGTGTTAGGGGGTGGCTAGGTGGCTCAGTGGATAAAGCACCGGCCCTGGATTCAGGAGTACCTGAGTTCAAATCTAGCCTCAGACATTTGACACTTACTAGCTGTGTGACCCTGGGCAAGTCACTTAACCCCCATTGCCCTGCAAAAAAAAAAAATGTGTGTTAAGGGGCAGCTAGATGGTGCAGTGGATAAAGCACTGGCCCTGGACTCAGGAGGACCTGAGTTCAAATCCAGTCTCAGACACTTGACCCTAGCTGAGTGACCCTGGGCAAGTCACTTAACCCTCATTGCCCTGCAAAAAAAAAAAAAGTAAAATGTGTGTTAAAATGGTCTTTACATGTATTTTGAAAAAAAAAACACTATTAAAAATTTTTAAAAAACATCTCTGCACCTCAGTGTTCTCTATAAAAAGAAGGGGTCAGATGACACAATGTTTATTATTTGAAAATCCTCTCTCTACTACCTATAGATATTTAGCATACTTACACTGTCACACACAATCCATTGTTTCCTTGGAGAAAACACCCTATGGTACATAGCTTCTCCAACCCCTTTCCCCCATGAAAATGTATCTTTCTTGTGTTCCAAGACTAGATGGCCTCTGAGAATCCTTCCAACTTTAGACTTGACACTATGGTTTTGAAAGCTCCCACCCAATGTAGGAATAATCCTGATAAGTAAAGTTAATTCATAACCAAATAAATTTTAAAAGTTGAGATGGTTTCGGAAAGTCTATTCTCCACTATTTCTTCACTTAAAGATCACACTTTATGAGCCCACAGCCTCATGGACATAGCTAGGTCAGAAGGAAGACTTCAGGACCAGTCCCTGAGCATACCTACAAGGGGCGAAAGTAATCAGTGATCATTCCATTGGGAAGAGAACTCCCTGTTCTGTTTGGGTTTCTGTTGCTCAGTCCTTGACACTTAACTCAGCTCCCTAATGATTGGGTTTTCTTTCTAGTTAACCAGTGAAAAAAAAGCCTAAATAATTAGATGGCAAAGTATAGTAAAAGAGTTTTAATTAGATAAAACAAACTCCCATTATACAGATAATGTGTTTCTCCTCTCTAGTATGATGTTTAAAAAAATTTCAAATAAATGTCATTTTTTCCTCAAAAGCCCCCAGGAATTGTTTGAATCATAAGAACTTCAGTCATAGCAGTTAAGTATATAACATGTGTATATATATATGTGTGTGTGTGTGTGTGTTCATGTGTGTATTCACATATGTATGTTAATCCAAGGAGCTCTTGCAGCCCTCAAATCACTCCAGCAGTTTGATCTCAATTCTATCTGCTGATAGGCTTAGCCTTGCTGTTAGATATTTTAAGATTCTGACTATTATCAAAAAAGAATGGAAGAGACCAGATGAAGGAAAACTGGGTCCTAGGAATCTAGACAAATCCATGATAAATTTGAAATGCCAGGTGCTCGAACACAAAGGACCGCAATATGTAGGGCTGGATAGAGATAATGAGACTAAGCCCAGGGAAGTAATAAGTCTTACCAAGAATATGTGACTAGTAACTAGCAGAGGTATAATACAAACCCAGATGCTTGGATTACTAATCCAGCACATTTTCTATTGGTAAGGTCAGGCAATTATGTTATGAACATAACACCTTCCAATGAAGAAATCAAAACAATTTATAAATTCTTCTAAATCATTATTGATTAGAGAAATGCAAATTAAAACAACCTTGAGATATCATTTTACACCCACCAGATTGGATAAAATGGTTGAAGGAGAAAGTAACAAATGTTGGAGGAGATGTGGAAAAATTGGGACACTAATTCATTGTTGGTGGAATTCTGAAATGATTCAACCATTTTGGAGAGTAATATGGAATTATACCCAAAGAATTATTAAACTGCCAAATCCTTTGACCCAGACTACTTGATCTATTTCCAAAGAAAATATCCTATACGTTCTAAAATGTTTATAGCAGCTCTTTTTGTGGTGGCAAAGATCCGGAAATTGCAGGGATGCCCATTGACTGGGAAATGTCTGAATAAGTTGTGGCATATGATAGTGATAGAATACTATTGTGTTATAAGAAATGATGAGCTCAGTGATCTTAGAAAAACATGTAAAGTCTTGCATGTAATAATGAAAAGCAAAATGAGCAGAACCAAAGGAACATTATATACTGTAATAGCAATACTGTTTTCAGAACAATTTTGAGTGAATAAGTTATTTTGACTATTATAAATACTCAAATGAACTATAAAGGACATATGAAGAAATATACTATCTGCATCCAGAGAAAGAACTGATAAATAGAAGTATATATAGAATAATTTTACATATATGTGTATATCTATTTGTATCTAATGGTAGCCATCTTGAGCAAGGTTGGGTAAGGTAAAAAAAGAAGGAAAAAAAGAAATTGACATGATAATTTTGTTGTATATTAGAAAGGAAGAGCAAGTTGTGCTTAGTACATTTTCAGTTGCATATAGAATCATCTTTTTATTATACTATGTTATGGAAATGCTTGTTTTATTTTATAAATATGTTAATGTATGAAAAATAAAAGGGAAAAAAGGAAGTACAGAGATATCTAAGTCTAAAGCAAACACGAAACAAATTAAGCCTTTAGACCAAAGGTCCACACAAAATGCAAGATCCATCGAAGTAGGGGCAAGGAAGGCAACTGACAGAGATCCAAACTGTTCCAGGCTGCTGTTATCTAGACCAGTGGGTGATTGGTTTCCAATTACTTTGGCAGCAAGTATTAGAGGCAAAAATTGATGTTCATGAAAGGAAAATTCATTTGTGGAGGGAGTAGAGTATGAGGGAAGGAAAGAATACCATTCAGGCTTTTATTCATTGGTTAACTAGTAAGAAAACCCAGTCATGATGTTGAGTGAGATGAGCAGAACCAGGAGAACATTGTACACAGTATCAGCAACATTATGTGTTGATCAACTGTGATAGATTTAGCTCTTCTCAGCAATACAATGGTCCAAGATAGCTCCAAAGGACTCATCATTGAAAATGTCCTCCAAATCCATAAAAAAAGAACTGTGGAGTCTAGATGCAGATTGAACCACACTATTTCTAATTTTTTGTTTTTCTTTTTTGAGGTTTTTCCCTTTTGCTCTGATTTTTCTTTCACAGCATGACTAATGCAGAAATATGTTTAATGTGATTGTACATATATAACCTATATCAGATTGTTTGCTGTCTTGGGGAGGGGGGAGGGACAAGAGGGAGGGAGAAAAGTTTGAAACCAGAAATCTTATAAAAACAAATGTTGAAAACTATTTATTCATGTAATTAGAAAATAATAAAATACTTTTATGATTAAAAAAGAAAGAAAGAAAAAAGAAAACCCTATCATTAGGGAGCTGAGTTAAAAGTCAGGGACTGAGAAATAGAGTCTTAAAGCAAAATGCCTTTTTTGGTTTTTTGCAGGGCAATGGGTGTTAAGTGACTTGCTCAGGGTCACACAGCTGGTAAGTGTCAAGTGTCTGAGTCTGGATTTGAACTCAGGTCCTCCTGAATCCAGGGCCAGTGCTTTATCCACTGTACCACCTACCTGCCCCAAGCAGAATGCTTTTACGAAAGTATTGAACTACCAAGATTAGAGCAAGACCAGCAGCAACACAAAAGACACTACTGAGTTACTGACCTAGGGTTTCTGTATTCCTTCTTTTTTAGAATAATATTGGTCCCTCACAGATGAGGGTTACATAGCTATGGCTTGGAATGTTAGAGGGATGAAACTAATCAGGTCATTAAGCTAATATCTCCCTGGCTTTTAGAAATAACTTCTTACAATATACTTTATTCTCTCTTCTCCTTTGTTAATCCATAACACCCCCTTGTCCACCCTTTTCCTGGTATCTGTTTCATTCAGAATTATCCTCTCATCATTGACCAATATTTATGGAGAAATAGTGGCATGTAAGAGCAGCTAGGTGGTGCGGTGGTTAGAGCACTGGGCTTGGAATTGGGAAGACTCATTTTCCTGAGTTCAAATCCAGGCTCAGATGCTTATTAGCTATGTGACCCTGAGCAAGTCATTTAACCCTCTTTGCCTCAATTACTCATGTATAAAATGAGCTGGAGGAGGAAATGGTAAACCACTCCAGTATCTTTGCCAAGAAAACCTCTAAAAGTTCATGAAGAGTTGGACACAACTGAAATGACTGAACAGTGGTATGTAAAAAGAGTACTGGGCTTTCAGAAGCAGGAAGTTTGAGTTTCAATCATGGCCATCATCCTTACAATCTGTGTTACTAAAGAAGAGAATCCTTTACTTCTGTACACCTCATACTTCTGTACACCTCAGTTTCCTCACCTTCAAAATGAGCATGGAAACAGATTTGTCAACTCTGTGATATTATAAGATGCAGAAGAGAAGCCAATCTGCATTGATAAAAAGTTTTCTTACTAGAAGTTTCCTACATGAATGAAATCAAAGACATAGACCTCTTGGTAGTATCCCAACACTCATACTGCCTACTTCACAGTAGGTAGTAATATATAGACATGAAGGAAAAAGTGATTTGCAAACCTTAAATATGAATTATTCTTCATACCCATTTGTTCATAGGGCTATTAAAAGATGACTTGACATTCTTCCAGGCTTCTTTAGGAGTTATAAATTATTTCATCTTCAGAACTTCCATGCATTCAATCAGATATATGCATGGGCCCCTAGCTTTCTCTGAGGGGACCAAATATCATTCCAATGAACTAATAATTTTGTCAGTAATAAAATTTTATATTCTTGACTTTTTATGATTGCTATTGTGTTTACATTGTGCCACTAAGGTTTTTACATTCCCCAAGTATTTATTTGATAAAATTTAGCTTGCCTTGGCCATCTTTGTGATTGATACACCTGGCAGTTAAAAAAACTCCAAAATATACCAACAACGTATCGTGTTTGAAAGAGAAATTTTTTTCTGTTGGGATTTTTTTATTAAGCTTTTTTACAAGTCAATTTTACTCTTTGAAGTTGTTTTCGATATATGTGGGGAGACAGAAAAATGCTGCCTTGACAAAAATCATCTAGTTTTGGGGCAGCTTTGAATTTGTTTATATTTACTAAATAAATTAGATCAACACAAACAGAAGGATGCCAAAGATCATCAATAAAACTAAACTAAGAAGCTTCATTTTCCTTTCAACATCATCCTTGGGTCCATGCAATGTGACCGAGTTCTAGAGATAGCATGGTGCCATGGGAAAATCTCTGGACTTGGAGTCAGGACAGCATCTGACACTTACTGGCTTTATGATCCTGGACCAGTCATTTAATGCTTCTGACAGAGCCATAACTAAGGCAGAACATCAGGGCACTGAAATTTAGAGACTACTGGTGGCAATTACTCTCCTTCAGCAACACAGAAACAAGTGAATTTAACATTTAATTAAGCAAAAACTCTGCTCAAGTTAACTCCTACAGAATGTTTTTTCCTGATCCTCCCAACTCAGTGTTTTCCACACCCTCAAATCGACCTTGTATTTATTTTATATTTTGTACATATGTATATGCATGTTGTCTCCCACCTAAAATGTAAGCTCCTTTAAAGTAAGGACTATGTCATTTTTGCCTTTGCATTTTTCTCCTAGTGAAAACATGAAACTACCAGCTGGCATGCTTCATTCTCCCAGCAGCGATATTCCAAATGAATTCTGGTAAACTACCTTAGTCTAGCAGTTTCCTTCCAAGAGTGGCTACATGATATCTATTTCAGGATCCCCTCCAACCCCAATTTGTTTTCAAAAGTTGATTTGAGAGGGGCAGCTAGGTGGTACAGTGGATAAAGCACCAGCCCTGGATTCAGGAGGATCTCAGACACTTGACATTTACTAGCTGTGTGAACCTGGGCAAGTCATTGAACCCCCATTGCCCCAAAAACCAGGTCATGTGAGCAACAAGATGGTGAACTAAATATTTTTTCTGATTCATACAACCTCTTAAACTTCTCCAACACAGAAATGATGCACTAAAAATAAGGCAAGTTCAGTTATTTCCATAGTCGAAGACACCCAGAATCCAAAAGAAGGTAGAAAAAATCAGAAACTGATGCTCATTGACCCAGAGCTTACTTAGCACCCCTTTCCCACCTCCCACACTAGGGACAGTGAAGCTGTACTAGTAGACCCAAGAACACAACACAGGATTGTACCATAACCTACCTCTGCACCTTGTTTCCCTTCCCTCTTTCCAGTGCCATAGAAACCCCAGTTTTAGGCTGTGGAAGTTTGCTCAAGTGTTAACAGTCAGCTAGTCCATAGTTCTTCAAGAGCAGGGGTTGTTACTGAGGGCTGTAACCCAGAAGCACCAGCACTGAAAAACTCTTAACTGCTAGTGCTTGGGAAAACAGGCTCTGTACTATCAGCGTGGGACCAGAAAACTAAGGAAAGAGGATTGGAACAGGCCATCAGGAGAGGAAACTGTGCAGCATTCCAGCAAACCTGAGAGAAGGAGCTCAGGATCTAGCTAGGGCTATTTCTGACTACCTGGAAGACAATGAGGATGGACACCAAAACTAGTGAACCATGAATTGCCCACAGTAGGAGGAAGCTAAGACACTTTAAGATCTAGCCCCCAAGGAAACCATAATTAGATGATTTAGAGTCAGGAAGTGAGTGATAAATAAAATAAGATGGGGGTGCAAGACTGAAAATACTAACAATTTCAAAAAGAAATCTCAAGGGTGTTTGAAATAGGAATGAATCAATAGGAAAAACAGTAATTGAAGGAAATATGACCTCCATATCTAGTAAACAAGTTCAGGCATCTATGAATAAATACTACAAAATGGGAAAAAAAATTATCCAATACTTGAAAAGACAGAGGACCTTGTGGAATTTGAGAAAAACATGGAACTACATCATACCCCAGAAATTCTCTGGAGTAAATCTAAAGAAGCTTCTCCTTGAGAAACTAAACCAAAGGACAGACACACCTAAAGAGATAAGCAGCACTGGATCAGAACTGAGTTAGCTCCAGGACCACCACCCTTCACTACAGTCTCCCTCACTCCTCTGGGAGATAAGATTAGATGTGGCTGCTGCCTTTGTGGCATGAAGGGGAAAGAGATGGCTTGAGAGATCCACAGCCACCCCTCACCCAACTTCCCCCAGCCACCACCAGTAGGGGATGGTCCTCCAGCAATAAAGAGATTTTCCACAGTCAGATGTTCATCCCCGTCAGTCCTCTATAAAAGTATCTGCCTGTCTCTTGCTCAAGGAAATAGGTATCTCAGAGCCATGCCTTCTCCCCATAAGAAGTCCAAGGATTTCTCTCTTGCTTTCCTTTCCCTAATACCCTAAATAAACAATTATTTTATTCTAATTGTATTTGTGTGCAAGAGGGTGTAATTCTTTAAAGAGGAATTCCTAAGAACCCCTATCCCAAACCCCCACCTATTTCCCCATAACAAAAACACTGTTCCTAAATGATTTCAGAGAGAAATGAAAAATATGAGAACAAAATTTATGTCCTGTACAGTAAAAATAATAAGCAGAATAGAAAAACTGGAATATATAATGGTAAACCCTACCTAAGAAACAAAAGAAAGAATATATTGGAATATAAGTAAATAGAAGCGAAAGACAACCTAAAAGAAGAGAAGCAAGAAAATAAAAATATTGAAAGAAAATTTGCTCACTATGCAAGCAAAACATACAGATTTCAAAGACAGGATACACAGAGAAAATGTAAGGATCACAGGTCTCCCAGAAGAACATGACAGGACAGCACAAAAAGCTTTAACAATGTAATAATGGAATAGAAGTACCCATAATTTTTAATAAAGAAAATTAAATCCCAGTGGAAAGTATTCACAGACCCCCCTTTAGGAAAAACCCCAAGGCTGCAAACTCTAAGATACATAATGGTTAAATTTAACAATTCAATTCAGAAACAAATTCTGCAAGCCATCTGGAGAAAGATTGTCTAATACAAAGGAAAGGACATTCAAAGAATGCACAGCTATTCCACACCAACTAGAAAAAGGAGAAAGGAATGGAATAATGTGTTCTGAAGAGCACTGGAGCTAAAAGTGCAACCCAAACTATGCTGCAAATTTGAGCTTAACCATACAAGACAAAACATGGATGTTCAATAATAAAGAAAAGTTTGAAAAATTTTATAAATAAAATCAGAACTGAAGGTCTTGAAAACTCCAAACAATGAGAAGTTTTTCCTGTGAGAGAAAAAAAAGAAAGGAAAAAAACACACAAAGATGACCAGATAATAGGACAGACATATAGAAGTTTAGATTGACCAACGAGATATCAGGACAGACATACCTAAGAAGTAAGGGGAGATAAAATTCTATAGCAGGAAGTCAATTAGGTGTAGCTACTACCCAACTGGAGCTAGGAGACAGAGTTAACCCTAAAGGTCAGGACCATCATTTTTTAAAATCCCCCTTGACTCTCAGGAATAACACAAGCATCCAAGCTTTCCCCAACCCAACCCAACCCAAAAAAGAACTTTGCATTTTCAGATGATCCATAAAGACATTTGCCTTCCTTCTGTTCTGGGAGGAGAATGTTTGTAAACCACCTTCTTCCCAGAGGTGAAATCTTTGATTTCCCACTAGGTCACTTTCTCTGTACCATATGAAAGACCATTTTAATTCTAACTTGACTGTGTGTGAGAATGTAACTCTTTATAGAGAAATATCTAAGGACCCTCACTTTTCTCCCCCATGACAATATCAATAGTAATAGCAGAAAGATCAGTAAGAAACTTACTTCTTTGTAAAAGCACACAAGGAAATAGGCATTGAAGATGGAAATCTGACAGAAGAAACAGTGAAGTAGCAGACTAGGGGCATTGTGGAAAGAACATGGAGAAACTCTGCTTACTGGTGAATGGTTCATTTGTGGGACTCCATTACAAAATGGGAGGATATTTGAAAGGGGAAAAGGGAAGAGGGAGATGATGTTTTGGGGTCAAATCAAAGGTAACTTCTGTGATCTTTAAAAGAGAAGAATGTGTAAGGGAATGGCTAAGAAAGAGAGGGGAGAGATTGAAAAGGTGGAGGGAGGGGAGGAGGCCTTTGTTTGGAGATAGAAGGTGGTCCCACTGATGAATGCTCATATGGATGAAAGAAAATGAGAACCTTACAGTGGTTGAGGCCTGGGGGTTTTGGTTCCTGAAAAGTCTAGTTGTCATAAGAGTAAAGGTTGAACCCCTAAGGACAATTGGCCACTGGAGGATTGGGAAAGTATAGACAGGGAGGAGATTTTCAAGCAAATGGGGGTAATAAAAAATAAAACTCTACAAGAAAGGCCATAGATCAATGAAAAGCAGGGGGACCAAGTTACCATGGGGCACTATCTTCTTTGATATCTGACATAATTGACATTATTCTAATAGTAAGGCACAAAGGGAAAGAGGAATTCATGGGGTAAGCCCTACCAGATAGTGGCAGTAAGTGCCCACAAGGCAGAGCCTAGAACAGATACTTTGGGAACTTTGAATATATAAAGAATACAGAGAAAAGAGAAATACAAAGTGATCGTAAGTCATGAATCAGAGAGTGAAGGTGTAGAGTAAAAACAGAGAGTATGGATAATGAAGAGAGAAATTCTTTTTGAAAAGAAGAATAAAAAATGAAAATTCTAAAATGAATGAAGAAGACTAACTGAAGAGAAGGAAAGGGGGAAATCTACTTGACTAAGAGGAAAAAAGAGGGGGAAGAAATATGTAACCATAAAAGCAGGAGAAACATATAAGCAAAATACTAAAGGGAAAAGGGTAACAAATGAGAAGAGGGGATTAAGGGAGCAGGAAAGAAAGGCAGTGGGAACAGTGCCACCTTAAAAAAAAAGAATAAAGCAAGATAATTGAAGGAACATAATTCTGTGTTTAAAGAAGAAAGGGGAAATAACAGCTTAAAAAACAAACAATTTTAGAGACAGATGGAGGAAAATATATTCCTAACTCTAATAACTTTAAACGTGAATGGAATAAACAATCCAATAAAATGAAAAAAGTGACAGATTGGATAAGAAAACAAAACTCTAATCTATTGCTTATCTTATGAGAAACACATTTTAAAAACAGACACAAAATAAAACCAAGGGGTTAGGGAAAAACTTTATTATGTATCTAGCGAATAAAAAAAGCAAGAGTTGTCATCATACTATCAAAGTATAAACATTCAAAAAATAAAAAAGGACAAACAAGAAAATTATATCATGCTGAAAGAAACCACAGAAAACAAATCATCCCTAAAAGCCTTAGCATCCAAATTCCTAAAGGGAACATTATCTGAGCTTCAGGAAGACAAATACAGCTATACAATAGTGAAAGGAGATTTCAATATCCCCCTATCAGTTTTTGGAGGTCTAACAGAAAAATAAACAAAGGGAAAATATGGAACTGAACAAATTTCTGGAGAAACCAGAGTTTAAAAAAGCTTATGGCACCTTCTAAATACATATTGTTCTCTACCACATGAAACTTTTACAAAAATTGACCATATATTTGGGCACAGTTCTATTGCAAACAATTGTTAAAAGGCAAAAATAGTCAATATATCCTTTACAGAACATAATGCAGTAAGAATAGAAATCGATTCAGTGACTACAAATTAAAGATGCATACCCAAATGAAGACTTAATAATGAAATCTTGAATAATGAGTGAGTCAAGGAACAAATCACAGCAACAATTAAAACTATGTATAAAATGCTAATGATGAAACAGCATACCAAAATTTCTGGGATACAACTAAAGCAGTCCTGGGGGAAGGTGGGGTGTGGAGGAACATAAATTAACAGAATAGAAAAATAAAAGATTAATGAACTGAAGGCACATTTTTTTAAAAATTAGAAAATCAACAAATAAACCTAAAATAAACACAAAAGAGGAGACATTAAAAATTAGAAGGAGAAAACATGTTGGAAAGAAAAAAATGATAGAAATGATAAATAAGCAAGAAGCTGGTTTTTTAAAAGACTGACAAAATCGATAAACCTTTAGCTAATTTGATGAAAGAGAGCCAAAAATCAAATGAATAAAATAGCAAATGCGAAAGATGAAATCCCAGCAAAACCAAAAATATAAATAATCAGATTATATTAACCATAAAGTGGTTGTTGACTTTTGTGTCAACTACTGTCATTTCCTTCTCCAGCTATTTTTACAGATGAAGAACTGAGGTAAATAGAGTTAAATGACTTGCCCAGGGTCACACAGCTAATAAGTGTCTGAGGCCATATTTGAATTTAGGAAGATGAATCTTCCTGACTCCAGGCCTGGCACTATATCAACTGCACTACCTAGCTGCATGTTATGTGCTATTAAAACAACAACAACAACAAAAACTGGAAACAAAAAATAGAGGAATACCTTCAAAAATATAAAATACCCAAACTATTAGAAGACCACATAAAGATCTTTTAAATAACCTGATCTCTGAAAAGGAAATAGATTTAGCTGTAAAGGAACTATCAAAAAAAATAGCTTTAAGCCCTTGTGGATTGACAGAAAAAATCTATCCAGCTTTTAAAGAAAAGTTAGTACCCATAATTCACAAATTATTCTCAAAAAATGAGAAAGAAGGGGCAGCTAGGTGGTGCAGTGGATAGAGCACAGGCCCTGGAGTCAGGAGTACCTGAGTTCAAATCCAACCTCAGACACTTAACACTTACTAGCTGTGTGACCCTGGGCAAGTCACTTAACCCTAATTGCCACACTAAAAAAAAAATTAGAAAGAAAACACCCTACCAGAACTTTTATAAGACAAATATAGACCATTCCAAATAACTAAAAAATGCATAGAATATCTAAGAATCAAATTCTCAAAGCACACAAGACATATAGATTCAGTTACAAAGAACTTAAAAAAACCCCTAAATAACTGATGCTTATTGCTAGGCTGAACCAATATAATAAAAATTATAATACTGCTAAAATTCATTTATGCTTTTAATGCTATACCAATCAAATTATCAATGGGATAATTTATAGAGGTTGATAAAATAATACCAAAATTTATTTGGAAAAATGAACTATCTAGAATTATCAAGAGAAAATTTGAAAAGAAGTAAGGATGAATGGGGAATAGAATCTATAGACCCTAAAGTACTATAAATAAAAAAATTATTATTTTAAAAAATAAAATGCTTTTAAAAAAAAGCAGTCATTAAAACTATCTGGTATTGGTTAGAGAATAGATGGAACAGACTAAATAAGAGAAATTCAGAAACAATAGAATTCAATAACCCAGTGTGTGACAAAAAAGAAAACATAAGTTACCTAGGGGACATTTACCTATCTGATAAAAACTATCAGGAAAACTAGAAAGAAGTCTGGCAGAAATTAGGCTTTTATACCAATACCTTACATCACGATTCATTCTAAATGGATGTGACCTTAACATTAAAGAACATACTATTTTAAAAATGGGAAGAGAAACAGATAATATCATTCTTAACTAAACAAGAGATAGAAACAATTACTGTACAAAAGATAAAATAGATAACTTTGATTTCTTAAAATGGAAGGGCTTCTGCACAGACAACATTAATGAATGTAGGATCAGAAGTGAAATGGTTGGTTGGGGTTGGGGGAATGTTTGTATCAAATTACTCTGATAAGGGTTTGATATCCAGGATATGTAAATAATTTGTGTGTATATATGTGTATTAACTAATAGTCATTCCCCACTAGTTAAATTCTTAAAAGATATGAACAAAAAGTTCTCAGAAGAAAAACTGTAAAATATTCACAACCACAGCCTCCAAATCACTTATAATAAGAGAAAGGCAAATTAAAATAACCCTGAGGTTTTACCTCATACTATGCAAATTGGCAAAAATGACCCCCAAAAAAGGGCAACAGTTAATTTTGAAATGGTTATAGAAGAGAGGCACACTAATCTATTGTTGGTGTTACTCTAAATTGGTACAGCCATTTTGTAATTATGCAAACAAAGTGACAAAAATGTACATATCCTTTGAATCAGTGATAAGAAAAAAGTAACCATGCACACCAAATATTTATAGCAGCACTTTTTGTAATAGCTAAGGATTAGAAACAAATTAGATGACCACGGAATGGGGAATAGAGAATGGCTAAACAAACTGTGGTACATGAGTATAATGGAATACTACTATGCTATAAGAAATTGTGTGTGATGAATGGAGAAGCATAAAAAGATCTATATGAGCAGAATGAAGTTAGCAGAGTCAAGAAAACAATTCATATAACAACATCAAACACCAAAAATTCACAAATAAGTGTAACAAAATCATAAGATCAAATGGGACTCAAACAAAGGAAATATGAGAAGACACCTCCAACCTACCCCTTTGTGGAGAAGGGATGTTCAAAAATGTTACACATTGCACCTGTTTCTGAACTTTTTCAATATATCAATCAGTTGTGCTGATTTTTTTTCTCTCTAAAAAATAACTGTCTGTCATATGGGATAGCTTTGGGGGAGGGGAAAAGATATATGAGATACTATGGTTATGTAAAAAAAAACAGAAAATTTCAAGAAAAACTTATTTTTCAAAAAAGTTAAAATAATAAAAGTTGATTTCAGGGCATATTTTGTGCCACTTGCCCCAAGCACCAAAGTTTTATTTTATGAACCTCAGTTTCCTTGTCCATGGGGAATTATATACTCATACTACAACTCAGGGAGCTATTGTAAGATGCAAAACATTACAAGTGTTAATTGTTACATTCTATTTTTATCAGACCTATTATTTTATTAATACAGGGAATTCCCAGTGAGTAAACTGTTTCTTCCAATGTAGATAGGCACCTTCACTGAAAAATATTCTTATAAAGTTAATTGCTCAAAATATTGAGAAATTAAATAACTTATCCAGAATCAAATAGCCAGTATGTGGCACAGGGGTAACTTAAACTATGATTTTAATGGTTCCTAGCTATTCTTAGTATAAATAAGGTAATAATGTGGCAGTCTTCTTTTTATGATAATCCTTGAGGTTAAATCAAATTATTACATATTTATTGAGTGCCTACTGCATGCAAGACACTGTACTGGTCACTGAGGGGAATAGCACAGTTCAAAAAGACATGGTCTGCCCTAGAGTAGCTTACAAACCAAAGAGAAATAAAACAATAAAAATATAAATAAATATAAACAATAAAGCAAGAGGCATTATTTATAACTGTCAAATTTGTACTGACATGGTATGCCATAAGTTCAGAGGAGGCAGAGATCACTATAGACTGGAATGGGTTGGGAAGACTTCATGTAAAGCAAAGGACCTTGGCCTTAAAAGATGGTTGGCAATTGAGTAGGTAGAAAGAATGAATAGCATTCCAGGAAGTGACCAAATGCAAAGAGTTAGAAAAGAACAGGCATTATGGGAGCCACTCAATAGTATGAGTTTGATTGCAGGAAAGGTTTGTGTCAGGGAGAAAGGTAGATAGATTCAGATTATAGAGGGCCTTGAATGAGTAACAAAGTTGTAGCTCCTTAGATTCTAAGCTCCAGGCAATGGGGAGTCTCAGAATGTTCTTGAGCAGGAGAGTGACATGTTAATAGTGAAGTTTAGGAAGAGTCATTTAGCAGTATTGCACAGAATGGGTTAAATAAGGGGAGCCTAGAGACAAGTGAGGCAGCTAAGTGGCGCAGTGGATAGAGTGCTGAACCTGGAGTCAGGGAGATTCATCTTTGTGAGTTCAAATCTGGCCTCAGATACTTACTATCTGTGTAACCCCGAACAAGTTACTTAACCCTGTTTGCCTCAGTTTCCTCATCTGTAAAATGAGCTGAAAAGGAAATGGTAAACTACACCAGAATCTCAGCCAAGAAAACCCCAAATGAGGTCACAGAATCACACATGACTGAAAAAATAACTTAACAACAAGAGAGGCAAGTAGACCAGTTAGGAAGCTATATACATCAGGCATGAGACAAAAAAGTCTTGAACTAGAGTGGTTACAAAAGGAATGGAAAATAAAGGTGGGACACAAAAGATAATGCAAAGATACAACAGAGAATTTCACAGCAAAGCTTATCAACTTATATAAAAGATTCAGTATATTAAGGCACTCCAAATCATGTCTATGTGTGTGTTAATTTTAAGTGCTAAAATCCTAGAAATAAAGATAAGCTACTGAAAAGCAGCAAATCAGGGCAAAACTGCCATGAATATGAATATAAAAGTCTCCAATGGATCCCCCCCATATTAAGGCTTATTTATTGTCATCAAATTATACTATTTACCCTCAAACCTCTATTCAGATGGCATGTGAAAGGTAGCAATTTATATTTTATTACACAAACTTATTGTAACCTTTGCAAGCTAATGATATATTATATTTGAACATTTTATGGACTTCTGTGAAAAATTGCTAGTTTGGTACTAAAATAAGGAAAAGACTTTGAAGCTGTGGGTTAAATCTGCCTGAGTCAAGTACATTGTAATTATAAAGTCATTAGTTTTGGGTTACCTACATATGATAGCTGTGTCAGTATAATTAGCTCTGACAAATGTTTTAAAAAATAATTTTTAAGTTACTCATTTAATTGTTTTCATCTTAGATATGGAGATCTTCTATAATTGAGGATGAGTCAACTAGCTTTTCAGATAATTTTCTGATATCAATATAGACTAAAATAAGAAGCACGATACAATACTAGCAGAACTTTTTTTTAAAAAAACCTTGTTTCCTTTTTAATCTCCTGTGAAAAGATTGTTCTGATTTTTCATTATGATGGCCATTTTCATTATATTGTATGGACCACTTCCTTCAGATATTAACAAAAAATAAAATTCTGAGGATTGCCAATATTGAGTGTCTTCAGTTATATAATCATTTTTAAAGATATCTCTCTAATCAACTACCAAAGGTAGATTAGTTCTGATCTCTCAATTTCACAGATGAAGCAACTGAAAGCTAGAAAGAGAAATTGTGTTCCTGGAGTCATATAGACCTAATAGAACTTTCAGTTTCATTAGCCTACTTTACAAGTACACTTCTGTGATTACAAACAACAAATTCCTTTTCAGGCCTGAAGTATATCAGTATGATATATAATCTCATATAGGTAGGCACTTCTGCTAACAGTATAATTCACAACCCATGCATGGTTTTTCATCCTTTTTAACTTTAGTCTGAGCCCTTCCATAAATTCTCTATAGGGATTCTACTCAATATACTTGGAGGCTTCTAGATATATTGACATTTTATAGATGCCAATGTAGTATGTAGGGTGTTACCAGTTATTCTTCACTTTGCTGTATGACCTCTTTCAAAAGATATTTAAAGCATCTAGTATGTGAATAGTGCTGTCCTAGGTTCTGAAGGAGATAAAATTAATAAGCTACACTCTTTGTTTTCAAGAAGCTTACAATCTAGTAGAGAAGATAAATTCACTTCTTGCTGGCAAGAACACAGAAATCTTCATAGAAGAGTTAGCATTTGTTCTTGGCCTTGATAGATGGCTAAGATTTCAGTAGGTAGAAAAGGAAGAAGAGGGTATGTAGAGAGGTGAAAAAGCACCTGGAACTAAAAGTGGTCCAGTTTGGCTAGTGCAAGGGTACAAGGGATAGATTTCTTTTTCTTTTTATCAGATCTGTGATTTCATCAATGCAGATAGCTCCCAGTGAAGAACTCCTTCTACCATGGACATCTGAACCTTCTCTGTGAATTACAGTCTTAAACAGTTACTTCTTTAAGGGATAGGTAAGCTTTATAAATAGATAATAACCCTATGACCCTACCCCATTCTTCTCTTCTGCAAAGTAGTAGAAAGTTATTCTTTCTTAATCCAGCCTGGATTTTCTTTCACTTCTCCATTCCAGTACTTTCAAAGATAACAAAATCAATGTCGTTTTATTCTGAATTAGAATGAAACAAGGACCTGCATAATGTTCTTTAGCATCCCTTACAAATTCATAGGGTATCCTTGCCTCATATACATCCCCATGTCTGTATTTCTAAAATAAGGCCTTAAGATTTACAAAGTGCCTTATACATATTATCTTATTTGATACCCACAACAACCCTGGGAGCTACCTCACAGGTTTATTATTAATAATATATGTCATATCATATAATATAACATATTATACATAATGTGTATATATTATATATAATATTAATAATACTTGCTTGTATTAGGGAAGCCAATCAGTCCTAAATGAGACCCCACCACTCCCTATAAAACCATTGGCCCTTTGTTGCATCCCAGAGCTTCCACTATTGTAAGAGATGAAACCTAAGCATATGTACCCCAAACTGTAATATGTAGGAAGACCCTGGAGGCATTTGGCTATCAAGTTCAGAGTACATCTGGCAGGATTAATTCCTTTCCTCCTGCTGCCAAGACCTAAAGGTCTTCTACCACAAGGCTCAGAGAGTTCTCCAATGACTGGGTCACAGATATATGCTGCCCTCTCCTGAGATCCAGTTGTATCTTTGTCTCTCTAATGATTATTATCCAAAAGTATCCTTTTTCCTATCTTCTCATGTCCCTGTCTCAAATTAAATAACAACTCTTCCCATGTGGGAGTTGTAATAAAGCCCTAATAAAGGTTTATTGCTTTTTTCTATATTAGTTGTTCTGCCTTCTCTGTGGAAACCTCTAAGCCTCTAAAAAAAGTTCAGTAGATGAAGACAACAAAAATGTGGTCAGGAATTGCTCAGAAATACTGCTGAATAAATTCTCTGTGGACCTTGTACCTATTTTCCCAATCACCTTTCTGTGTATTACATCTCTGCCACCTCATTAAGCCCCACTGAAATTACCAGTGTCTGCTAGCTACAGTAATAATTGCCAACTTATTAAAAAGAAATCTAATTAAATTGAACAATGATGGCCTGGATATAAATATTAGCTTCCTGTGGATTGGAATTTCATGATTGCCAAGTTGGAAATATTGTGCCCTTACAATAAATGGGCACTAGTAAGAAATCATGGAGATAAGTATATTTAATTCATAAAAGGTCCAATTCACAAATGAAGACATCCTAAAAGGTTATCATGTGAGATCTCTGACTTGAAAAGTACACAGAAGTGCTTTTTCTGAAGGTTTTCATTTAAGAAACTCCTTAAGGCTTAGCATGTGGGTACCTTTGTAGCTGCCCTGGACTTATACCCAAAGATGTAGATGAGTCGTAACCTGAGGAAAGGCCAAAGCCAATTACATGAATTGAATTATTGTTTAAAGTTCCTAGGTATCTCAAGAAATGTATTCCTGAATTAGGAAAAAGAAGTCCTGAGACCTTTTTCTCAGAGACCCAGTCTAGTGGGGTCTTCTAGGCCCAAATATGTAACACCAGAATGGTTATAGGTACTTTAAAAAAAGAACATTAACAAGACAGGCATAACTTCCTTTAATCCATGGTGCCTTGCTAGATTAGAAGTATATCTTGGAGATCTAAGTTTTAAAAGGTTTTTGTTTTGGTTTGGTTTTAATAATTCAGTATCCCTAAAGAGGGGAAAAATTCAAATGTCACCAATGTAGTGGAGATGTGATGCTAAGCAAAATACTTCCCCTCTCATAGGTATCAATTTCTTCATCTACAGAATGAAGGAACTGGACTAAAAGACTACCAAGGGCCTTTTCAGCTCTAACATAATGACTGCATAAGGTTGGTACACTGAGTCCTAAGTCCAGGCTGAAGATCCACCTCTGAATTATGAGATTCTTTAACCTTGTCACTTTTCTGAAGCTACAGATGAGATGACAACAATATAAAAACAGCTTCATACCCAAACATATGTCCTTTATTGCTAACTATAATAGTGTTTTAAGATCTTCAAAGTATTTTAGATAAAGTATCTTATTGGAACCTGGCAAAAGCTCTGCAAAGTAGGCAATGCAAATAATTATTATTCCCATTTCAGGAAACTGAACCTGATGCTGCCAAAGGAGGAAGAGGTAGTTTTGAGTAGTGGTCACAATTCTGGTCCCAGCATCAGGAAGTTCTAGGTTCAAATATTGAATTTTTCATTCATTAGCTATGTGACACAGATAAGTCTTTTAATTTAGGAGTTTCAGTTTCCTCATATATAAAATGGATATGATAATTGTGGTATCTACTCAGATTACTATGAAAATGAAATACTTAGGGGCGTCTAGGTGGCACAGTGGATAAACACTGGCCCTGGATTCAGGAGTACCTGAGTTCAAATCCGGCCTCAGACACTTGACACTTACTAGCTGTGTGACCCTAGGCAAGTCACTTAACCCCCATTGCCCTGCCAAAAACCAAAAAAAAAAAAAAATACTACATGAAATTAAGTAATGAATATATGGGGCAGCTAGGTGGTACAGTGGATAGAGTACATGTCTTCAGTCAGAAGACCTGAGTTCAAATTGTCCTTAAACATGAGTTCTGTGACCCTGGGCAAATTACTTTTCCCTATTGGCCTCAGTTCCTCACCAGTAAAATGAGCTGGAGAAGGAAATGGCAAACCACTCTAGTATCTTTGCAGGGAAAACTCCAGATGGGGTCACAAAGAATTGAAAAAGGACTGAACAACCAAAATAGGATATTAATCGGAATCAACTAATTCACGAAAAGTGCTTTGTCAATCATTGTTTTGGCTGTGAGAGGCAAGTCTTCTGGTATTTGCATCCTCTTGGCATCTTCTTGTTTGAGGATCTTTTACTGACTGACTGCCAGCTGCTTGCCAAAATAATGTTGTTCCAGGAGATGGAAAAGTGATGCAGACAAAATTCAGGGAAATTTCTGATTATTTTTGAAAGGTAGTTTAAATGTGTATAGATAGAACAAAACATAAATTCTAGATCAAAGGATGTAAGAACTAGAAAGGGGAACTTGGAGATCATCTAGGCAAAGAAACATAGAATAATGGATACCTAAGAGCTTGGGGTTCATCCAGTCATTCATTTTATAAATGAGGAAACTGAGGCCCAGAGGGGTTAAAACTCTTGCCCAAAGTCATGCAACTTTTCAAAGAGCCAAGAGTAGAATTTAGCTCTTTACTGAATCCTCTTCCACCAGTGTTTCTAATGCAAGGATTATCTTTGCTTCTCCATTTGTATACTTATCACAGTGCTTTGCACATCATTAGCACTTAATAAATGCTTTTTCATTCATTCATTCATTCATTCATTCATTCATATAACAAAGCTCTTAGAATAAAATGCTTTTTTTCTTCCTTCCTTCCTTCCTTCCTTCCTTCCTTCTTTTCTTCTTTCCTTCTTTCCTTCCTTCCTTCCTTCCTAAGTGCCTAAGACCAGATTTGAATTCAAATCTTCCTAACTCTCATTCTAGTGCTCTGTTCATTATACCACTTGTTATTTGTGTGGTTTCCTTCTTTATGAGTTATGGTAGTTCCAACAATATGTTGATCCTTTTCCATTCCCAGAATCCTATTCTGAAAATATTTCTATAGTGGGATTTTTTTTTCCCAGAGGAGTCTAGAGGCAATAACTATTATGTGAAGGGTTGTACATGTCTTTTCTATTCAGTGGTAAATAACACAATAATAAATCAAGTAATAAAGTTGCTCTCTTCTGAATTAATTAAATTGCAAAAGCAAGGCAGCCGATAACTAAAGACTATTTGGGAGGTGGGTTATCCTGATAATGGCCTTGCTGCAGCTTTAGTCAGGTGACCATGCGGCCTACTTTGGACAAGACAATCCCAGATTCCTGCTACTGTCAGAAAGTTCTACCAGCAGAGATTTGTGTCTTCTCATTAAGCATTAGCCTCTATTAAAATGCAAATACTTCTAAGAGGAGAACATATTCAGCTCTTACTAATCACCAACACATTAGCCTAAATTCATTTATCAGCTCCTTTCTAATCCCAGCTGAGAGTGGGTTTGAATATGGGGGGGGGAGACCTCTGGAATCTATGACTTCCTAGGGTAAATGAATGAGGAGAGGTCCAAGAAGAGGAATCCCATGTTGTGAGGGAATATCTCAGGCCCAACTCTCTTCCACACCATCCACTGTTACTATTCTCATTCTTCCTCTTCTGTGTTCAGGTCATGTATACAAGATTCACTAGGTTTTCATCCTGAGTTCTTGCTCACAATACCCCTGTCATATAGATGCTACTATTATCCCCATTTATAGTTGGGAAAACTGAGGCACACAGAGGTTATGCCAAGGGTCTAACAGCAAAGAAATGTCTGAGACAAGATTTGTAACAAAATCTTCCTAATTCTCATTCTAGCACTGCATCCACCATACCACCCATCTGTCATCTGTGTGCTAAGAGGTACAAAGTAGGACTTCTTTCCTGATGAGTTATGGTAGTTTCAGCAATATGTTGATCCTTTTCAGTTTCCATTCTGGCTAATCCAAAAGCTGGCCAGACAGCATGATAGTAGCTAAATGCCTGCTTCTTTAAGAAAGCACAATTTCCTAATAGAGAGTTGTCTGATGATACTGTAGAATAAGATCCACAAAAGTATTCACATCAGAGAAATCAAATTGATTCAGCAGGAAAGAGAAAGAACTATAGAGTTTTTGATCTGGAAGAGACTGTGGAGACCATGTATGTTGATCCCTCATTTTATAAATGAGGAATAGGGGGCCTAGAGAAGCTGTGTATCTTGCCCAAGGCCCTACTTCTTTCTTTCTTTCTTTCTTTTTTTTTTTGTGGGGCAATGGGGTTTAAGTGACCTGCCCAGGGTCACACAGCTAGTAAGTGTCAAGTGTCTGAGGCCGGATTTGAACTCAGGTACTCCTGACTCCAGGGCCAGTGCTCTATCCACTGCGCCACCTAGCTGACCCCCAAGGCCCTACTTTCAACCAGCTAGTGGCAGAGGTGGAGCTCAAATTCAGGTCTCCTGACTCATACTCAAGGGTCCTTTCCACTTCAGCATTCTACAAACCTGCTTTTGTTTTCAGTTTTCCATGTTGTAACTCTTGAATTCATTATATTGAAAGGAAGCATGATCTAGTGGATACAATGCTGGACTTGAAGTCAGGAAGACATGGGTTTAAATCTCACCTCATATACCTACTATAGCTATATGACCCTGGACAAGTTGCTTAATCTCTCTGTGCCTCAGTTTCCTCTTCTATAAAATAAGTTGTGGCCTAAATGATCCCTGAGGTCTCTTCCAGCTTTAAATCTATGATCCTACATGAAGGTAGATGTGAATTTCACTAAGTATTCCAGGTATGGATTGGATGTAGTCTGAAAGATAAACCCAAAAGAGAGCATGCAAATCAAATTGGAAAATACAGTCCTCATCACTAGAGCATCTATTTGAGAGGGAGGTCCTGTGAAATATAAAGGGGCTACGTTTTAATTTCTAAAGTATGTTATTGTTGTTTAGTTGTATGTGACTCTTCATGATGCCAATGCTGTCCATGGGGTTTTCTTCACAAATGTACTGGAATGATTTGCCATTTCCTTCTCCAGTAAATTAAGACAGAGATTAAGTGACTTGCTCAGGGTCACACAGCTAATGTCTGCAGGCAGATTTGATCTCAGGTCTTTCTGACTTCAGTTTTCTATCCATTGAACTACCTAGCTGCCTCTCTAAGGCATATACAAGTTGAAATTACCATACTATTGAGCTTTTTATTTTTTTCATAAGAAGCACCATAGTGAATCTTGAGTGACCTTAGAGCCATAGCTATGATGAAAGCTTTATTTAGTCTCAAAGACACAGGCCACAGTCAGTGGTTTTCCATTAAAAACAGAGCAATAACTGAAACTTGTTTGCTAGTTATTCTTGGTGGGCTTAGCAACTTGGTGCATGCATTTATGTGATTACATAGAGTTTGTGTTTAATGAGAAGTTTATATTTTTGTTCTTTTCTGAACATCTCATCAGAACACTGTGTCAGTACAAAAGGAAGAAAATATTTGGAATCTGAAGCAGCAGAACACGGAGGACTTTGCAATGCAATCTTATCTTAGTAAGATTATATTTCAAAAAATATAAAACTCACCCTAATTTAGCCCCAGGTAGAATGTTAGTCTAACCAATGGCAAAGTGACTCCTTATGGCTTTCCAAAGTCTCTACTGGAAAGATCGAGGCCCTTAATATTCAGACAATAACAATGACAACACACCAATTATCTAAAGAATGCTGTATTGGGGGTACTACTGGGAATCAGAGGATCATAGATTTTAGGGTATAAAGAGACCTCAGAAATCCTCTAGTTCAACCCCTCCTTTTATTTTTGAGGAAACCAAGACCCAGGGAAGGAGGATAGAGAGGAAGAACCAAAGAAACAGGAAATAGCGTGATTATTCTTGAAGAGTTTAAAATGTAGTTTAGAAAGCAGGACAGCCACATGCAAAAAATGGAGACTTTTCAAGTAATTTTATCAACTAGAACAAGTTAATATAATGCAAATTAGCCTGCAAACTCCATGAAGGTTTATCTTAAATTTTTCTCTCTCTTCCAGCACCTTGCATAGTGCACTCTGATAAATGTTTGCTAAATTTAATCAAATTACGAACTTAGGCCGTAAGTACCAAGGAAAGGTTATGAAGAGTAGTAAAGTTACACAGTAACAGTAACTCACATTTACAGAGTACTTTAGTATTTGTTGAGCACTTTACAAATGTTATCTCATTTGACTATCACAGCCATCTGGTGCTATTATAATCTCCATTTTACAGATGAGGAAAATAAAAATGAAGGAATTTAACCAATTTTTTCTAAGAAACATTGCATCCCAATCAGTGGCAGCTAGGTAGTACAGTAGAAAGAATGCTGGACTTGGAGTCAGGAAGACTTAAATTCAAATCCCACCTCAATATCTCCTAGGTTTGTGACCTTGGACTAATCACTGAATGTCTCTCAGCCTGTTTTGTCACCTGAAAAATAGAGATAATAATAATGTAATAACACCTACCCTACCTCACAGTTTTTTGAAAATCAAATAAGAATGTATAAACATATATATATATATATAAATATGTGCATATATGATATAACACAAAATAGAAAAATAGATATCAGTGCTATGTGAATGTTAGCTATTAATATTAGAGGGGGTCGAGGGCAGCTAGGTGGTGCAGTGGATAAGGCACCGGCTCTGGATTCAGGAGGACCTGAGTTCAGATCCAGCCTCAGACACTTAACACTAGCTGTGCGACCCTGGGCAAGTCACTTAACCCTCATTGCCCCACCCCCCCAAAAAAAAATATCAGAGGGGGTTGTAAGTTAGGCAATAAAGGAGAGCCTTAGTTCCAGTTCTGAAATGTTCCAGGTGCCTCTGTATGAGATTTTTTTTTTTTGCAGGGCAATGGGGGTTAAGTGACTTGCCCAGGGTCACACAGCTAGTAAGTATCAAGTGTCTGAGGCCGGATTTGAACTCAGGTACTCCTGAATCCAGGGCCGGTGCTTTATCCACTGTGCCACCTAGCTGCCCTTGTATGAGATTATTGAATGAGTAGAAGCAATGTCTGCAGTTCAGGTTGAGCCTTCAAGTAAAGTATGAAAGAAAGACTAGAGGGGAATAGATATTGTGCACAG
The DNA here is from genome assembly GCF_019393635.1 of Dromiciops gliroides. Classification (NCBI taxonomy): domain Eukaryota; kingdom Metazoa; phylum Chordata; class Mammalia; order Microbiotheria; family Microbiotheriidae; genus Dromiciops; species Dromiciops gliroides. The sequence continues at coordinate 573,037,421 of NC_057861.1, read as the reverse complement.
GGGTAGGGCTGTGACCTGGCCACCAGTTGTTCAACCTTGTCCAGTTTGTAGCAGCAAGAAGCCATGATGAAAAAGGATCTATTATGATCTAGTATCTGAAATATGAGTGTCTGAGCTATCTCTTGGTTACTCTGTTTTGGAAGAAGACTACTGATTATGAGGGTGAGAGAAAGGAACAGACTAAATGGCCCAGGCACTGAGCAAACTAATAGGAACATTATGTGGTGAGGTTTCAAAGCCTCTGTTGAAAATAGTGTTTAAGAAAGATATGTTTGGGGGCAGCTAGGTGGCTCAGTGAATAGAGCACTGGCCCTGGAGTCAGGAGTACCTGAGTTCAAATCTGGCCTTGGACACTTAACACTTACTAGCTGTGTGACCCTGGGCAAGTCACTTAACCACAATTGCCTCACAAAAAAAAAAAAGAAAGAAAGAAAGATATGTTTGTTCTGGAAGATAGTTGCAGGTAGACATATCTGGGCTGAACATACACCAAGGAATCGTATGTTTTTGATGTAGGAGGAACACCTCCCGAAGGTTGAGATGCAGTACAGAGATTACCTGGATGGCTAAAACTGTTCACAACTACTTGCTTTGTCCAGTTTTTCATGGAACTCTTAGATTTATTCTGTATTAGGGTCCCTGTTGTCCTTTGGTCTGTTTGTAAATCATTTGTGTTTTGTGTTGTGTTCTTGCACTTGTAACTCTGGTTCCTACATCTCCCTCAATTCATAACCCTGGCCATAGGCCCCTACTTCGCCCCACTCGGCAGGAAGCAGTAATAGAAGAGATAATCTTCGTCCTTTTTCCCAGGGCATATGAAAAGAGGGGAATGATGTAGGAGGCAAAAAGGAGTTAATAGAAAACCTAAGATCCAAGCTCTAATTCAGATATGAGCTCTAAGAGCGATTCAGACCCTAGTTAATAGATAACTTACAAGTCAGGATGCTAAGTTCCCTTACCCACAGAAATCAGTACCCATAATGGGAACAGAGGGGGCTAGGCCATGAAGGCCTAAGACTATAACAAAGATACATTGAAGGGCTATAGAAACTTAGACTATAAATAAATGATAAATGAAGATGTTTTGAAACTAAGCATGGGAATCAGAAAGAGAAATGCGCAGAAAAGGCCAAATTTGTCCCCAGATTCACCTTATGATGTGTAAACCCCCAAAACACACCTCCACTGAAAAAGGTACCCACCTCGGTGGTTGACTTAGGACCCCAGGAACTCCAAATTAGGATAAGCCCTCCCCTGTACCTCCCCAAGGTGGAGATTATTATAATGAGACTGATAATCAATTTATCTATACTATAAATATAACTCTCTTTTCTTTCACTATTTGACAGATACCTTTCCACTTTTCTGGTTACTGATTTGTGTGTGTTTGGGGGGGGGGTTCACAGACTTTAATCCATTTTTGTTTGTTCCCTTATAAATTCTAAATCTCACATCAACTTTCTTTTTCCTCCTATTTATTCCTTTTGCTCTTCTTCCTCCTCTCCTTTCCCTGTTATAGATAAATTCTTTGAGGACAGGTTCCATGTCTTCTTCACACCATAGAATTCTTCCTATTTTGCTACTATTGCTGCTGTTGCTGTGTAATTATTACCTTGATCCCATCCCTGCTACCCTAACAGAAATTTTATAAATATATTATAATTTTATACTTTTAACATATAAAAGGTATTATTCTAAATACCTTTCAAGAATAGTTTGCCTTAAGTAATGTCTTTGCAACTGTTTAAAAATCAAACTAATACCAGACATTTATAAACATTTTTGTGTTGTTTAAAAATCTAAATGTGGGTTCTAATCTGTTCCCCCAGTTTTGGGGGGGGGGAACTGGCTAAAATCACTGATTACATTCAGCAAGAGTTTAGGCTTTTAAGGATTTATTAAAGCTTGGATATATTTGGTACAGCCAGAGAGACAGAAACCTTTCCTTTCCTAACAGCCCACGTAAAATTTTGCCACCACACAGATGTCTTGAATCAAAAGAGGAAGATCCCCTCCGCCAGCATCCGCTTCCTACTTCCTGTCCTCTTCCCAGAAATGGGAGGTTCTTCAAGTTGATTGGCTGAGAGCAGTTGCCTGTTGATGTAGCAGTCCATAGCTTCTGAGAACACTCCTTCTCAGGGTTGGCTAAATTTAAATTCAAGATCTAATCACCTTTAAGTGGGTACTTAGTAGTTCCTCATTCATACCCAATTCAAACACTACTAAGTCAATCAAGTCAGACTCCTGGGCATCTACCAAATTCCATTATCTTAACACAATTTCAATATTTAAAAAAATCATTTAAATTTAAGGTCATATTATTTCATGTGTGCATCAGAGTAACACTATGAACTGTTAATGGTGCTATTATTCTCCTTTCACAGATGAGGAAACAGAGGACCAGGGGGTTATAGTTATCCTACAGTCGGCTCTCTTTGACAACTGACCATAGAGAGCATGGATAAGTAAGATAGCAAGATCATTTTTTAAAATGTAAACATTTAGTTGGCTTCTTCCCTATAAGACATGTTTTGAGAGCTTCCAACTCACAGTAAAATAGACTGAAAACAGAGTAAGAAAGGAAGGAGGTGGTTTGGGTATAGCTTAGCCCCTGGATAATTGAGTCATTGATTTTACTCATTACATGATGAGAGGACATTTATTCTCTTCCTGTTTTCAAACAAACCATCTGTAGTTTGGTGGAGAGAGTTATAACAGTCAAGTTGTGGTAGGCAAAGATGGTAGCAAATGAAAAGCTAGGGGTGGGGGGAGAAAGAGAGATCACTATTTGATCCAAAGTATAACAACTATTTCCTATGGTTTTTCATACAGTTCCTAAAAGACCAAATTCAAAAGTGCCTCATCTTCAGATGTCATACTACCATTTTGTACCTAGGAAATAATTTCCTTGGGTGATGACACCTTTCTGCAACAGGTGTGATTTTTTTCATTTCAGTCAAACTGTCAGCTTAGACCTAGCAATATCTCACTGTGTTTGCAGGAGAAGCCTGTGCTTGCCAACACATGGTGAATTGCAATCTAAATCCAATTTGTCCCAACAGGCTAAAGGAAATAGCATCAACTCACAAAGGAACACAGCAAGCAGAAAAAACCAAAGCTACTTTTGTGGAATTACCAACCTGCTGTGTGTGTATAATATATAAAATATATATAAAGCAATCTCAAAGTTTTAATTAGGCAAGAAATACACATACAAATGACTCTGGGGCAAGTTTCATGCACATATATATGTACAAATATATGTACATGTGTATCTATATAGGTATCCATAAATAATATTTGTCTATGCATCTATAATATCTATATGCACACATGACTCTGAGTAGGTCTCATATGTATATGTATTATGTATGCATGTATATGTGTATATGCATATATGCATGACTTACCTAGACTCACATATATACAGATGCATAAGACTTGCCCAGTCATGTGTACATGTGTGTAGCTAGTTAGATTCTACAGAGTACAAGATTCAAAGAGATAGATAGATACATGGATAGATACATAGATAGATACATGGATAGATGATAGGTAGATACATAGGTAGATTGATTCTGCATAGCTCAGGAATCAAATACACAAAACAATTTGAAAAACTTAAACTGGCAGGATTGTAGAAAGATGGAAATCAGCATGGCATAGTCAAAAGAACACTGAATTTGTAGTGGTAAGATCTAGTTTTGAGACTAGCTTACACATTCTGTGAGCTTGGGCAAATTATTTCATCCCTCTAAGCTTTAATTTCCTTATATGTAAAGCAGAGATTATACTATCACTACTTGCTTCACAAGGTTATTGTAAGGAAAGTGTTTTGTAAACCTTGATATATTATAGAAATATGTTAGTAGAATAATCTTCTAAAAACCTTTCACCTAGCAATAATTGTCATGCCAAACTTTCTGTATACCCCTCACCATTAACTTTGCTCTTCTTTTTTTCTTTTCTAATATTCAAAAAGCCCATGTGAGATTTTAAGAAAAAGCAACAGAAATTTTTAAAAAGATCCTTCCCTTAACTCCTCTGCTCAAGAGTCTTCAACAGTACTCCATTGTCTCTAGGATAAAATACAAATTTGGCAACTTGGCATGTAAAGCAATTCACAATTATCTTTTTAGGTTTAATTCACATTACTACCCTTCACACATACATTAATTTTCCAGCAAAACAGGCTTACTTATTGTTCCCTAAACCTGGCATTCCATGTTCTTTGCACACACTATCCTCCATTCCTAGACTGTACTCTCTTTTTACTCCTACCCCTTAGAATTCCTGTCTTCATTCAAAGCAAGTGTTCTTGTGTTTCCTCCTATATGAAGTCTTTCTTGTCCACTTGTTTATTAATCCTCTCTCCTACCTCAAATTACCATGTATATGCTTATATGTTTACTAGTTGTATCTCTCCAGTAGATTGTATGCTCACTGAAGGAAAGACCATTTTTTTCACTTTTTCTTTCTATCTGCAGCATCAAGTATAATGCCTTACAGTATTATGTAGTAAGTGCTTAAAGTGCATGTTAGATTGAATTGTACTGGCTTGGTTTCCTTTCAAATGGGAGAAAACCCATAACATGTTTGTAGTTTGAGATGTTTATCTTTAGTTGTAGAGTAGTAGAGTTGGAGAGTATTTGAAAGTATTTTAAGGTTTTATGATAACTTTTTACTGAAACCAAACATTGATACTTTTATGTTATGTGACAGCTAAGTGATATAATGGATAGAGAGCTAGGTCTAGAGTGCCTGAAGGAAGACCTGAGTTCAAATCTAGCCGCAGACATTTACTAGCTATGTGACTCTGGGCAACTCACTTAATCTCTGTTTGCCTCAGTTTCCTCATCTGTAAAAGGGGATAATAATAGCACTTATACTCCAGGATTGTTGTGAGGATCAAATGAGATAATAATTGTAAAGCACCCAGCACAGAGCCTGGCACATGGTAAGTTCTAGACAAATGTTAGCTATTATTATTAGTTATTAAAATCTGCTGTCTGAAAGTCTGCATGGAAAAAAAAACCTTTCATTGCCTGGCATATGGTAGGCACTATATAAATGCTTATCCCCTCCCCTTCCCCTTACTCACTATAGTTCATCACAATCACTATTTTAAATTCTTTAAAAAGCTATACATTTGCAAAATGCAACATCCAAACATTACCAACCCTTGAAAACTGCTAAATAGCAAGATAAGGAAGTAAAAATAGTGTGATACAGTTTCTCTCAAGGGGAGAGAAAGAATTGTATAAAAACGGAATATCTAGCTAAGAAAAACCTTTCATATTATCTGATGGCATTTTTAAGTCCATTCAGGTAGCTAATTGCCACTGAGTCTTTTTTCCCTTTAAATATCATATGAAGAGTGATGTCAAATTATTCAGTGATGGACTTAAGGCAGAAATAAGGGTTCTGGTCAGTGATGTTAATATTGTATATTATATATACAATTATTTTCAACTTGAAATGAATAACATTTCTATAACTCTTTGAAGTTTTTTACAAAGGGCTTTCTTTCAGACATTTCTTGAGATATATAGTATAAGTATCATTCCCCCATTTTACAGATAAGAAAATTGAAACCCAAAGTGGTGAAGGAGCTTGCCCAGAGTCATGTAAAACAATAAGTGATATCAAGACCCAAATTTTCCACATGCACTAGAATACACATTTCTGTGCTTCAACCTTTAGGGGTCTGATTCGCCTCTTTGCACTGAGAGATGGGCTACCATGAGCACCTTGTGTTTATGTATTTGGATGGATCACAAAGAATGATAACAACCAAGTATAATAGAAAAAGTACTAGACATGAAATGAGAAAAATTGGGTTTAGGTCTCGGGTCAGCACCAACACCAACCAGCTGTGTGGTTATGGACAGTCTACTGAGTCTCACTCAGTATAATGGAGGAATATTTGCCCTATCTCCATTAGCATGTTTTCTCTGGAAAGCATTTTGTAAAGAATATAGAAAAACAGAAGCTCCTTATAGAAAAGGAGATTCTATTTTGGTTTTAGGTCCCTAACAGTTAGCCCAAGGCCTTATACAGAGTAGGTATTTAATAAATATTTGTTGAATTGAAATGAAAGTTTAGAGGGCTTTATAAATGTGAGCTATGATCATGGGGAATAAGTATTAGGTTATCTGCAGATTAATCAAGAAATAGTAACATCTAAATACAAAGCCATTGGAAATACATAAAAGACTATTATCTTCTCTTCAAGTTGGGGTATTTCTAGTTAGAAAGGCTCTCATTGTACTGCTCTAAAGGAGGGTTATCCTTCAGCTAGGAACATTCAATTCAGTTCAGTTCAGTTAGAAGCAAGCATTTTTATTAAGTATCTTCTAGGAGTCAGGCTTTGTGTTAAGTCATAGAAATAAAAACAAAAAGATGAGTAAGTCCTGAAGGGGCTTACCAAAAACTAGAGGTTCATCGCTAATTGTCTTAGGTATACCAATTTTACAGTTCCCAGAGACTAGTGTCGTGATATAGCAGACATCTCATACAGTATTAACTTGTATTTTTAATTTCTATTTTCTATTTATTTCACAAAGTCCTAATAACATGTGTCACTGTGGTGTGGAGGTCATTGGCATATTTACTGAGCTACAAAAAGCTATGGTTATACCTGCCATATCCTGAGTGTGTTTGGGGGGAACACATGTAGTTAACTATAGAGATAGTAATCCCCAATAAAATGATTTCTTTTGTCCATGGTAATTCATGAAACAAAGAAAAAATTTTAATTGTCCTTAGGCTTATGCAGCTCTCTTTTGCCTCTGCAGTGATGCAAGCAGAGTTAGAGAAAAGGGCACAGAAATTAATAAGAATTGATTTTTAGGCTATCAATAAACTTCAGTTTGATTATCAATACTCTAAATGTGAGATCCTTAACAAATTACTATATCAGTATATGTACACATACACATACATATATGTTGGAGGCAGTGAATCATAAATATTAACATTAGTGCTATAAATTAAGTCAGAAGAAGGAAGTTACAGTTGAAGTTGGCTCACAGGTATTCCATGGATAAACAAAGAAAGGAAATAGTAGAGCTTTATTGTATGTCTGAAGACAAGAAACATTTCATGGAATATTTAATTTTCATATATTGCAGTATTCATGACAAATATTTATTAAAAAACTATCATGAATTATCCAGGGGCTCAGCTATACCCAAACCATCCATAATAGCTTATGCACCAACATCAATTGCTAAGGATTGTTCAAGGCTAAAATTCTAGCTATTCTGTCTAAAATATCTAATGAGTGGTCACCAATAAATTATAAGCTTTAGCAAGGGTTAGACTTTTAAGCATTTATTAAGGAGAATAAGAATTTGGTAAAGAGAAAAGGAAAGGCCTACATTCATCTATCTATTAAAGGGAGAGCACATTTCTAGCTCCCTTCTCCGCCAGAGTCCACAGGAAAGAGCGCAAGTCAGAGCGCCAGGCTCCCCCTTCTTCCTCCCACCAGCAAACGTCACTTCCTGATGCCAAAGAAAAGACTCATGGTCTTGCCTTCAGAGACATTCACCTCATGGTGCAGCTTTTCTACAGTAAGTCTCCAGCAGGTGGCGTCATTCCAATCGTTACAAGATAGTAAATAATAGTAAAGAAATTCTATTAAGAACTTGGAAAGATCATTCAAATTAAATCAATATATATTCTGGTACTTGTTTACTTCAATGAAAAGGTGGAGGAGAGAAGTGAGGATGGAAAAAAATACATTGGAAAACATAGTTCAAGAAAAATGAATTAGAAAGGCCAAAGTCTGATAGATTATACAGAAACTTTACATCTCTGTGTCTTAAAGGTGAGTTCCATATCACCTATTGACCACTGCACATATCAACCACTTCATAAACTAACTCAGAATAAAATTGACATTATCATACCATGATTTCTATTTGTTCCTTTTCTTTAGGTTCCAAAATACAATGAGAACATAACAACAAACCTAAGTACTCCATAATTATAATGAAGAAAAGTTGAGAAAATACATCTCTACATTGCAAAGGTGGAGGACTTTGGATGTGAAATTTTATATGTACTGTTAGACATGGAGAATGTGTTGGTTTTGCTGAACTGTGTATTTTTTTCTCTTTCCTTTTTTTTGTTTTTTTGTGAGGCAATTGGGGTTAAGTGACTTGCCCAAGGTCACACAGCTAGTAAGTGTCAAGTTTCTGAGGCTGGATTTGAACTCAGGTCCTCCTGAATCCAGGGCCAGTTCTCTATCCACTGTGCCACCTAGCTGCCCTTTTTTTCTCTTTCTTAACATTGTTATAAGAGGTGGTTCACAAGGTAAGGAAATGGAAAAGAATATATTCAGAAACAAATGTAAAATGAAAGTAGAGATAATCTATTTTAATGATGCAAGGAGGAAATTGGGAAGTATAAACCACACTTTAAGGATTCTGAGATCTTTTGGGGAAAAGAACTAGCATTCTGAGATATCAAAGGAAAATGCTAATAATTTGTCCCTATCTTAAGAACCTAAGGGATAGAGAACTGCAACCCAAAGAAGGAATTCAAGTGCAAATGGTACTTGGCAATACAAAATGGAGGAGTATCTCAGCAAGGGTCTTTCAAAAATTACCAATTTTGATAGCTGATCAAGTTTTAGTGTTTATTAAACTAAAAGTAAGATTCTCACCCCTCCCCAAATTAGTGAGTAAATATGATATGCCCTTACCTGAACTCAAGCCCCTTTATCCTTTATCCATATGATTTTGATTTTGTTTACTAAATATGAAGGCCATTGAAAATATTATCCAATACCACTTTGTAGTTTGTACATTAGAAAGAGAATCTAATTATTTTTGTCCTAAGTAGCAATTAGTATATAATCCAATTATCTAAATTCAATCTTGGAGTTTACATATTACACAAAGACATGGGAATCAGATGTGTCTTATATCACTGTGCTCTACCGCATCCATATATTTTAAATATATTTTCTCCTAAACATGGTTTTTGCATATGGCCTTCTCTTTGTAACCAATACACACACACACACACACACACACACACACACACACACAGAAATTTAAGGGAATTTAATTCAGTAGCAGTTATGAAATGCCTACTATGTACAAAATGCTATGCCCAGTGCTAGGGATACAAAGATTTAAGAAATGACAGTCCCTACTTTAGGACCTTACAGTATAACATTATGTGGAATACAATTTGTAAAAAAATAGGTATGATCCAAAGCAGAACATAGCCAAGAGAATTGAGAGATCCAGAATGATCTGAGAAAATGTGTGTGCTTTACAAAAACCACACAGCACATAAAATAAAGTCAATTTTTAGCATTCTTTGGTATAGATAATGCGGGTTCATGATGTATTATCCTGTACCTTAATATAATCATTTTTTAATAGGGAAGACTGTCAGTGACACAAAGGGAGTCAGAGCAAATAGTACTACCTTTAAAATCCAAAGAGACGCAAGCAGTTGGGAATGATATAATAATGTGAAGGAGATCATTTCTGCCCCTTTGACCAGCCTTCCAGTGGTTTAAAAACTTGCTGATGCCTCATAGAAAAAAATTCAGAACAATATTGTCATTGGAGATAGTTTTATTTTATTTTTCATTTTGTACTGCACCCATCTGGAACAAATCTCCCTGGGTGTGTTACATCTTGAAAACACAATTAAAAACATTAATAGGACCTGGCCTGCTAGATCACAGAGTCTCCCTCTGAACTTCCTTCACCAAAGGAAAAAAATTGCAATGAAAGAGATGCTCACAGTTGTACTCTATTGGGACTGTCTAGTAAAAACCGTGTCCCCTTATAGAAAAGGCTAGACAACCAAGAATGACATTTCTCTTCCCCTTAACACACACATACATGACCTGGCTTTGGCAAACCAGTACTACCATCAAGGAACAAAACAGTCAATGTCTTTGGGGATAAGAAAAAATATAATCTCAATAGTTGAACTAATAACCCAAGGTGCTTTATGTACTATATGAATGAAGCTTTCTTTTTCTAATGTGACCATTTCTAAAGGTCTCTTCATCTTACCTGTGGGCTAACTGAAAGGAACAGATGTATTTGCAATGTACAGATAGACCCTGGGAACCCCAGAGCAACTACTGCTTGAGACTCAGTACTAAAGATAAACTCCTCCTGCTGTTTTATACACTCTACCCAAAGCTGTAATCCTCAGTTGTCAATACCACTGTCCATATCACTGTTAGGTTACAGAAGGTTATGATGTCAAAAGCAATAGAACACTCATAAAACAAAGTATCCTATTTTCTTTCAAAGAGAAAGTACCAAGAAACAAATTTTATAAAAGACTTCCACAGTAGACTATTTTACAAAAGGTCTCCATGGAATTTTAAGTGAACTTGATAAGGATCCCTGTGTATTCAACTTAAGTACAATAAGAAACACCTGGTATGTTTTTCATGACTTTGGAGTGAGGATGTCCATGTCACAGAAATGTCATCTGGTAGATATTCCCATTATGAAGGATTTCTTTTTGGGGAAGAGGAAAAGGCACTTATGTTGTACAGCTATCAAAGTGTTAGGATTTTCCACTTCTAAAGCACAACGCTCTAACAAGTAAGATCATGCCACTCACTTTATGGGAAACAATTGGATTTTTTAAATAATTTTTGGATTAAAAAATAACTAAATGTAATTTCAATAGCATCAATTCTATTGTTTATAAAATATATGAAGTTTATGATATATATATACCCCCCAATAAAAATACAGAAACATTTTTCTAATACTATAGAATATATTATTGGCAATAGTAAATAAAAACAAAAGAAGAATGTAAAGATGGAGCTTTCTCTTAGAGAAACCAAGATTAAGGGAAAGGATGGAATCTTATTACTGAGAGAAAACCATTCAGAATTTTGTCATAATGCTCATACATTCATTACACAATCTATAGAAATATACACAGTAGTTTTTAAACACTAAATATGAAGACTTTTGCATAGCAAGTAAGAATTTATTAATCTTTCTAAATGTTTTCAAGGTATTTAATAAGGCAAAAGGAAAATTTATTTTACTGTTATTCTCTTAAAAAAAAAAACACCCACAGCTTCAAATTCAAAAGTTACTGCGTATAGCTTAGTTTACGAAGTATAGTCATTCTTGCAAAAAATAGTTAGGTTTACATTCATTTCCTTTTCTATCAGATGATTGTGATAACTTAAAAAGTCACTTAGGGGCTATAATGGGAAAGCCTGGTGATAGGTCCCTCCAGAGCACTGAGTACCTCAATAATGAAACTCAAGATTTCAACTCAGAATTCCTCATGTATGTTTTTTCCAGTGCAAACCTACCTTTTGATGATAATATCTTCAAACCTACCTGTTGGTGATGAAGCATCACAGAGGCTATTAAAAATAAAAATGAATTAAAGGACTACAATGAAACCTAAAAGAGGTTAGAGTTCATGTGTTGAAGAAACTGATTCCCTTGATCATTCTAGTTTTTCAAGTGATTGTAAGAACAGTCAAAATGTTTTGGTATTTTGACCTTTATATATTATTCAACTAAAAAAACATCCTCCAATTCATTGCTAATTTTTTAAAACACCTTTTCCCGGTCATTTGCAACTGTCAAAGGCTATATTTAAGCCTCAAATATTTCAGTATAATTCTCTTCTCAGGCATACATAAAGTTAAATATATGAGGTAAAAAAATTGTCCATCAGATAAGCTTCAGATAAGTGTTATAAGTAAACTAGAAATAACTTGTTTACTTTTGGCAACAAATATAAAAAATCTCAGTTACTAAAACAGACCTTTGTCCTATATTAAGATGTGAGCAGCAGAAAAGATGACAATGTACTTGCCTTGTTGGGTTCACATATTTCATATACCTAAATAGAATTTTTTCCTGGGGTGAAGGAAGGGGAGCTGTATAAAGGTAAAGGGAATCTAGCATATCCAAATTGGAGCAGAAATTACTCAAAAACATGTAAAATGCTTCCCAGAGGAAAGTTATTCTGCTCACCTATATGAGCCAAAAATAAAAACTTTTATTTTTATACGGTTTAAGTTTTGTATGTTAATGTTAATATTCCAAATTAAATTAGCCACTTTTAAATTATTTTGCATCTCTTCATAGATGACATTATAATCTTTAAAAACAAAGGAAGAATAGCTGATGCCCTGATAAAACATATCTACTACAAGTATCTGCCAAATGGACCAAAAGAAATAATTTAAAAAGTGAATTATTTACAAATAGAGCAATAGAATTGTTTGTAACATATAATCAAAACCAATGAATTCATTGTTTTATATTCTAGAAAAGAATTCTTACTTGGGTCCTAAAATTAATTTTACTTTTTCAAGTGTTATAAAACATTTTAAGGTGATAATGCCAAACTATGAATGAGAAAGTTCCCAAATTCACACACCTCTCTTCTATTCTTTTTCTGTATACTGAAATGGTGGTGTTTGGTGAGGACTGTTGAGTTCATAAGAAAGAATTTTTAATGTAATAAAGCTTTACAACTTCAGACTGCATTTTTTCTCTCCATCACTGCCCTCCTCACTAAGTATTTACCAACTAATTGGACACCTAACATTTTACTTTAAAACTGTATTCTCCTTTGTTAAAGAAACACTAAAAAACTATTCATCTGATTTGTTGTAACATTAAAAAGTACACAGCCTCAAAATCAATACCACATCCAACCTAGGGATCAATAGGAAGAGGGATTTTTTAGTTCTAGTAAAGGCTTTTTGCCAATTTTGATGACTTCAAAACACACCAGCATTCTGCTATAACTTCCTTGAAAGTTTCCTAACAAAATCTCCACAGAGAATCAAACACTCTCAGCTCATTTGAGGAAGAAACCCTGATTTTAAAAGAGTCCCCTTTCCATCAATATAACCAACATAGTATTTGCATTTCTCAAAACTTAAGAGAAAACAGGTACTCACCAGATTTGTCTGTTTGTTTTTCATTTGGGCAACCTTCATGCAGATGTACTCACTACCAGGAATCCAGCTGCCTCCCCTGGAGCATTCTGCCAAGAGCAGGGGCTTGGACAGGTGAAAGCAGCAGCGCTGGTGGCAGCAGCAGCAGCAGCAGCAGCAACAGCAGCAACAGCAGCAGCAGGCAGCCCCAGGTCTGGGGAGCCGGTAAGAGGGGCCCAAGCTGGTTGTCGGCAGGCCTCACAGCACCTTCAGAGTTCAGGCATGTCTCTCCTGCCACAGGTTGTTCTGACCAGCCTGGCCTGAGCTCTCCTCTAACATTGCTCCCAGGCTGAATGGGGAGTGTGCAAAGGAAAGCAAGGATAACCACTGGGTGCCATGAGCTGATTCCTGGAGCAAACCCCGGTGTCTTGGTGGCAACTGTGGAGATAAATCAACACCAGAAGAAAAAAAAAATAATAAACAAAACAGGAAACCTCAAAGCGTCCCTGCCACCTGTTACCTGAGGTAAAAGGAGCAGTGGTTCAGAGACTGGCCAACTAGATACAGAGCATCTCCAGCCCTCACCTTAGACTGTAAAATGCATTGATTATTAATACTTGCATGGAACACTTCCTGACAGGAGCCCTATTTATAGGATAAGTGCCCTTTGTTTATGGTGCCTTGTGGGACCATGGGGGAGCATACCATTTCCTCAGCACAGCACTGAACTTCTCCACAAGGCTCATTACTTACTCTAAATATGAAATATGAGCCTTCACAATTGTGACAAAATATAATAAAACAGTTGGTGGCTGCTTAATAGTTCATTTTACTTATTTATGCATGAATAAATGCATAGCAGCTCGGTGAACCTGCTGGGTGTATGCGTGCCAGGAGCCTAGAAGTGAGATGAAGGTGCTGCCTCCTGACGTCACTATGGCATCTTGGGATTGCCTACCATACAGAGTTTCTCCCCAAACCTCCTGGGACTCTCTGTTTTCTGACACTTAAATATTGGCCCCAGAAATGGGGTCAGAAGGCAAACTTAGAATTCTTCTGCCTTGAGAATGGTTGGGAAAGTGGAATTCTCTTTTTTTTTGTTACCTTTCATTTCTATATTTTATAATCTGACTAATGCTAGCTACTGTCCATGTTATTTATTTTTTAACACAAAGTACAAGTCAAAAACATAAAAATAAGCATCATAAATCAATACACATTTATTAAGCTCTTACTATGTGCTGCAGTGTCTGCCTTCAAGAAGCCCACATTGTAGTTAGGGGACAACATATAAATAAATAAGTACAAGTAAACTAAGTACAGAATTTATGAAAGGTAGGCTCAGAGACAAGGCTCATTAGAGCCTGGGGTACTGGGAAAGGCCTGCAGGAGCTGGAGTTTGAACTGATTCAGAAGGAAGCCAAGAATTCTAAGAGACAGAGGTGTAGTAAAAGAACATTCTAAGCATGGAGAAGAGCTGGTATGAAATCACAGAGGTGAAAGGAATTGTAATTGGTGCCTGTGACAACCTTCAAATAGGTCCAACAACAGGAACTATTTCAAATAAGTGGGCACATTTTAGAGGTATTTCCCTCCTCTCTATTGTGACAAAAATTAATAAGGCCTTTTTGTTGTTGTTCTGTCATCTTTCAGTTGTGTCTGGCTCTTCATGACCCCATTTGGGGTTTTCCTGACAAAGATACTGGAGTGGTTGGCTATTCCTTCCACAATTCATTTTACAGATGAAGAACTGAGGCAAACAAGAGTGAGTGACTTGTCCAGGGTCACACAGCTACTAAGTATCTGAGGCCGGATTTGAACTCAGAAAGAAGAGTCTTCTTGGTTCCAAGCCTAGTACTCTATCCACTGAGCCACCTAACTTCCCAAGAGGAAGCCTCTACTATTATTCTAATAATTTTTCTAGCACAAGGCCTGCTCCTCTCAACACTAGGGGAGAAGTCCACAATACTGGAGCTCTTAGAGGACAACATAGTAATTGTGCCCTAAATTTTTCTGCAGCTGCCAAGTGGGATCCATATTTCTAACTAAGCCACCCTGTACTAAGCTCTGTGGCACCCACTTCAGGATTATTGAGGGAGAGAGACAAGATAAACTCAGGACCAATGGGCAGGGCACAGACAGTAGAAGGAAAAAATGGTGACAATTTTGCTGACATGACACTCTGGTAACTCTGGGGGTAGGGATAAGAGAGAAGGTTCCATACCATCACCACTCTTCTTCCTAAAGACCTATGCACCATCTCTTGCTCTCCTGATCCCTGACACCTCACTACTACTAACAGTGTAATTACACTGAACTCTAGTATCTTTCCTCAGAAGCACTCAGCCACCCTCAGGTGACTGCAGACCCTCTGTCCTCCTTAATCCCCTTACCAATTATTTTCTTGTAATAGTTATCCCTTCTGGTTTCCAGGAATTGTCCTTGACAATTGGTCACTTCCTTGGCCTTCAACCTTGCAGCTTCCCCTGAATGCATTCCTAGTTTCTTCCCTAAACCCTTCCTAACCAGGCACCATCTTGAATTTGACTGATCCCTTCTGACTTCTTGACTCCCCAAATAGGCTGTTCTGGACCTCATTTCCCCCTCAGAAATTGCCATGCAGGATTCTATTTCTTTTCCTGGGACACTCCATCCAAGAGACTTTCTCTTGGCATAGGGAGGAAGAGGATTCTTCCTTGGAGCTCTATCCTATTGCTCCCCCAATCAGTCACCCCTCCATGTCATCATACCTTGTTTTTTCTTCCAGAAATCTCTCCACCATGTGCCTCCTCCCATCACAGTCACACATCTTCTCAAAATAGAGTATGCTACCTCAAGAGTTAGTGAGTTCGGGGGCAGCTAGATGGCGCAATGGTAAAGTGCTGGCCCTGGATTCAGGAGGACCTGAGTTCAAATCCAGCCTCAGACACTTGACACTTACTAGCTGTGTGACCCTGGGCAAGTCACTTAACCCTCATTGACTTCAAAAAAAAAAAAAGAGTTAGTGAGTTCCCCAGCACTGGAAGGCTTCAAAGCTAGGCTGAATGACCATGTCAGGGATATTATAGAGAAAATTATTGCTTAGACATAACCTTTGCTACTTCCAAGATCCCTTCTAGCTCTGATATTCAATGGAAAGAGTGTCTACAGAAAAATCTATAAGCTAGACTAGGATATTAAGAAGGGATACAGCTCATATAAATCCTTCATGGAAAGCAGGAGGATGGAAGGAACCAAAGTGCCTTACAGGGAAAAAAATAGATAAGAAAAGAGTGGAAGACAGTCCAAGTAGAGGAAATTGTCATCCTATCAACTACTTACCCCTGGGGAGAGCAAAGCCTGACCCCAAGGAACTGCTATATGTGACAAGACAGAACTGGGTCAAGCAGGTGTGGTGAGGGCTCATCTGGCATGGGATTGCTTCAAAGGGAAAGCCACTCCCAGGCATGCTCAAGAAAGTCAAAGTAGGGACTGTATGCTAATTCTTCTTCTACATCTCTATAATAGAAGGTGAATAATAGAAGGAGCATCAAGCCAGAAAAACTGAATTTGAATTCTTGTTCTGATACTCTTTAAGTATGAGACTATGGATAAAAATTTTATCACAAAGCATTTACCAAGCTGAACTGCATTTGAGGAATTGTGTAGTCATTTCAACCACCCCAAGCTGTTCTCTGCCCCCAAAATCAATTATTTAATTTTAATGTTCCCCAATGATATTCTTTGACTGTGAATCATGGAATATCATGTTCTTCAAATGGTAAAAATCACAGAGAAATGGGTAAATGCATAGTGCCTATAAGGAAGTGTGAGAAAATAATTATTAATAATGAACCTCTTGGGGACCCAGAGACCCAGTTTTAGTTGGCTTTCTCCCCTCATCCCAGAAAGTTGAGCCCCTGCTTGGGACCAGCCCAGGTGTACAATAGAAATGGAGATTGATTCCTTTGAATCATTGATTCATTGAAGGACTGATGGGATTACACCACACCGAAATAATGAACTTTGCCTTGAACAATGTGGGGGAGAGTCTTTTTGCACACTTACGCCTGATGTCATCTGCAGAGATCATTTTAATTTGGACCACCCTCAAGTTATGTCAACCAATGGAATTGAATGATGCCAACCAATTAGCTTTGATCAATTTACAGTGACCCACCTCTATCAAAAGAGGATAAAAGCTGAGACCAAGCCAGGGTTACCATCTTCTTGGTATTCTTGGCTGCACTGTTGCTTGGTGTGCTTTCCTTAGGACAGAGTAGGTAAAGGTTCTGAACTCTCTTTGAAGCCATGTGCCCTCTCTCTGAGAGACAACATGGCTCTGGGGCTTTTCTGCTTTTTCTGCCACATGGTCAATTCTTTACTGATATTCAATATTAATTAAGAATAATATTAATTAATAATTAATTAATTGTTAATAATTAATTAATACTTACTGCCAAAACTGGTACAACAACCATTATTATATAAATAGTCATTAATATATAAGTAGTAGCAAAGAATTTAGAAAACACAGTTTAGCCCCAATAAGTTAAAAAACGCAGAATCTTTAACATATAAATAATATTTTCCTTCAGCTTTCTCTTTAAAAGAAATAAGGAAGGGGCAGCTAGGTGGCGCAGTGGATAGAACACTGGCCCTGGATTCAGGAGGACCTGAGTTCAAAACCGGCCTCAGACACTTAACAATTACTAGCTGTATAACCCTAGGCAAGTCACTTAACCCCAACTGCCTCACACACAAAAAATAAATAAATAAAATAAATAAGGAAGATTATAACTGTAGTACATACACATGGGCAGCTATGTGGCACAGGGGATAGAGCCCTGGGCCTAGAGTCAGGAAGGCCTGAGTTCAAATCTGGCCTCAAATACTTCCTGTGATGTGACCCTGGGCAAGTCACTTAACTCTGTCTCAATTTCCTTATCTGTAAAATGAGCTGGCAAACTCCAGTATCTTTGCCAAGGAAACCCCAAAACGAGTCACAAAGAGTCTGAACATAACTAAACAACAAGAATTGTTTGAGCCTCGGAGAAGTTAAGTGACTTGTTCAAAGTCACATAGTTGGGGGCAGCTAGGTGGCACATTGCATAAAGCACTGGCCCTTGATTCAGGAGGACCTGAATTCAAATCTGGCCTCAGACACTTGACACTTACTAGCTGTGTGACCCTGGGCAAGTTGCTAAACCTTCATTGTCCTGGAAAATAAATAAACAAACAAACAAATTAAACAAATAGATGAAAGTCACATAGCTAGCCAGCATCAGAAATGAGGCTTAAAGTTAGTTCTTCTTGACTCAAGTCCAGAATTCTGCCCACTATGCCTATTGCTATCCCTTTCCCAACATAACCATATAGCCTTAGTTGCCCAAGGTCATTGAAAGGTAAAGTTATTTGTGCAGAATCACACAGTCAGTATGTGTCAGAGGCAAACCTTGAAACCACATATTACTGACTCTTGGGGCTAATTCTCTATTCACCATACCATTGCTGCCTCTCATATATACCTAGGGGAAAAAAAGTTCTATTTGATAACTTGTGTCGCACTGGACTGACATCTTGGATCAGATTTCACAACCATTGGGTTGTGTTTTTTTCCTGTAGCCAAGATCATAATCTTATTTTCTCACAGAGGGGAAAAGTCCATCTCTACCTTGCTTTGTCCTAATTCTTTAACTAAATGCCACTATGAAGTATCAACAACCCCACCTAAGGTACCCAAAGGGAAATACATATTTATTATTTATGTAGGGTCATAGCTATGTATGACAAGTGAACAATAGCTGACATTCCAGTCAGCCAATTCTCATAGTCAAAAGTTTTCAGGAAAAAAAAAAAAACCCTGGCGTTACTCCCTTTCCTCCTAAACCACTAGTCTCTAATTAAATTCTAAATACTGTGTATACAAAGTCCTCGTGTTGCTCTGAAATAAGGAAGCACCAGGGTTCCATATTCCTGTCAAGGTGTATCTGGGTGCTTTAAACTTTTCCTCAAAATCCCAAAGACTAGAGACTAGTTTGCTGGTTAATATGCATGACTTCCTCCTAACTTTCCTGTTACTGTTAAGGGTACTACCAATCCTTCCAGTCACCTAAACTCGCAACCAGGACATCATCCTAAACACTTCACTCTCTCTCATCCCCCAAATCAGGTTCCAAGTCCTCTTCATAATCTGGTGTATGCTGTCTTCTCTGCTCTGACAGCCCTACCAGCACATCATCTCACACTTGGACTAATGCAATATCTTTCTGGTTGCTCTCCTTGCTTCAGATCTCTCCCTATTTCAGTCCATCCTCCACTCTATGAAACTGATTTTCCCAAAGCTCATGTTTATTTAAATTTTAAAAAATTTTTAATCATAAAAGTATTTTACTATTTTCCAGTTACATGTAAAGTTTCAACATTTGTTTTCATAAGATTTTTAGTTCCAAATTTTTCTCCCTCTCTCCTTTCTCTCTCCTCTCCCCAAGACAAAAAGCACTCTGATATAGGTTAGATATATACAATCACATTAAGCATTAGTCATGTTGTTAAAGAAGAATCAGAGCAAAAAGGAAAATCCTCAAAAAAGTAAAAACAAAAACAAAAGTTCAATCTGCATTCAGAATCCACAGTTCTTTTTTTCTGGATGGGGAGAACACTTTCCATCATGAGTTCTTTGGAATTGTCTTGGATCTTTGCACTGCTGAGAAGCCAAAGCTCATGTTTAACTTGCCCTCTTCATTCAATAATCTCCAGTGGCTCCCTATCAGATATAGAATCATTCATTTGGCTTTTAAAGCCCTCCATAACCTGGGCACTTCTTATCTTTCCAGTCTTCTTACATCTTCCTCCTTTCCATGTTTTCTACAACCCAAGTATCACCAACCTCCTTGCTGTTCCTTGCTCAAAACACCCTAACTCTAAGCATCTTCACTGACTAATCCCCATACCTAGAATACTTTCCTTCTTCATCTCCATCTCCAGGATTCCCTTGTCTTCCTTCAAGTCCCAACTAAAATACTATATTCTACAAGAAGGCTTGCTGATCCCCTTAATGCCAAGACCTTCCATTTGTGATTTTCTCCAATTTATCCTGTACATTAAATGTTTGTACATAGCTGTTTGCATGTTGTCTCTACCATTAGACTGTGAGTTTGTTAGGAAAAGGACTGGGTTTTTCCCCTTTTTTGTATCCACAGTATTTAGAACAGTGCCTGAAACATAGTAAGCACTTAATAAATGCTTATTTGCATGCTGCACTTAAATGCATTTAAAAAAAACTTTCTGCAGGTTGTCTACCTGCCCCTTTATCATTCTTGTTTTATCTGGATTCCCCATTGTATGTTACCTTGTAATGATGAAGCCCAAGTTCAAATCTTATATCATGGATGCTATGATGCATTTAATGATGTCTGTCCAAGGTATTCTCTTCATATCACATTAGTGTTGTATCCTTGCAACAAAGTATAAGTGAGTTAATCCTTTTGGAGTCCTTTGGTCTTTGATGCTTTTTAAGTTTCTTTTTGTCCTGAGGTATCTGGATTTGAAAACATTTTACAAATGAATAATCCAAAATTTACCTCCTTAGTTGTAGTTTGTTGCTGTATTTTATCTCTTGGCATGTAGATGTAATTCTTCTGTTACTATGGGTGTTTGTATTTCATAATTAGTAGGATCCGTGGAATTCCAAGTCTTGTAGATACAAATTTCAGAATCAACAGATGGTTGGTTCTTTGAGTTGTTTTTGCATAGTCAGGAAACCCTGAGTTCAAATAATACATACAGCTATAAGAATATGGGTAAGTCACTTAAATTCTCCTTTATCCCCAGATAACTGCCTAGGACTATAAATTGTGAAACATAAAGACATACATACCATCTTCTAGCTTAGATGGGGGGGGTAGTAGTTTTATAATGTCCAATAAAATCTGCAAAATTTTACTTTTGATGTTTTAGCAATAGCATAGCTTTAAATAATACTATTTAATAGTCCTATGTAACTATCTCTTTTACTTCCAAACTCTGGACAAGGTCAAATAAGAATTTTTTTAAATGCTTGAATTCACCTAAGAGGTGGACATACCATCTACATATACTGTCAGCTCTAGGGGATTATCTTGGTAATCTGCTTCTAGATTCTTATTAGTATTATCTATCACCCATCCTACTTAATTTGAATATATGGTTGATATAAAATATGATAATTGTTTATCTTAGCTGTGTAAAGAATTAATTGTTATTTGAGGTTTTTATGCCTTGGCGTGCACTGGCCTGGGGCTCTGCAAACTACACAGTGCTCCACCCACTGGTTGTAGCCATTGCCAGGGTGCTGGCACCTCACATCATCACCACTCACTGACGCCTACATGGGCCTGGCAAAATTATAATGATTGGAAGCCTAGTGAGGGCAGTCATGTGACTGTCAGAGAAGCCATCCCATTGGCTGGAACTGTGTGGGGTGTTTCTAGGTTTGGAGGAGGAGAATCGGGTGGAAGCTGAAAAGCGACAGGCTTTCTGCTGTGTATTTTCAGCTGATTCCTGAGCGGTGGTATTTTTTCAGGTATTATAATTTCCCTTTCCCCATTTTATTTCCTTTCCCTTGATCCTACTGATCCTGTTTGTGGTTGTTGTTTTTTTAAATTCGTTCTTGTTAAAATAAATCTTGTTCTGTTTTGAGGGAGGCTGCCGGTCTCCTTCCTTGCCTCAATATTGCGGTGAGCCACTTTGCTAGCACTCCCCAATTAAAAATTGGTCCCCACAGCTGTCAAAATTATCTCTGTCAAAATTCTGTAGTGTTCCTGGATCTGAAAGACCAGAGGAAAGACACATGCAAGTAGAGCTCAGCCAATGGCTCCAGAATTATGCATTTCAAAAGTATATAATAGTATAGAGTTATTAACTAAGGAGCTTTGTCAACTTTTCACATAAACACACAGAGAGGCACCATTTACATCCTTATTCAATTTAGAGTAGGCATTCCTCTGGAAACAAGACTCTGATAGAATTCCAGAGAAGTAGAGAAGTATTTTTTGATAGAGTATCTCTGGCAAAACTTCTATCTCTGGGTCATTCTCAAGCAAACATTCTTTGCTTTGTTTTCCCAGCATAGCTATGCCCAGTACATCTGTCCTGGCTTTACTCCATGCATTGTCTTTGTTTATCGACCCAAGATCCAACAATGCCCCAACCATAGTGAACTATCACATATCAAGACTCACAATTTATCTATACCTTGGTAAATTGGTAAATTTCACAAATATTTAACATAAACTGACAAAAATCACTATCACATACTCTTCTACTTCCGCTTCCTTGAAGAGAACCTAATAAGATTTTGACTTGCTTTTATAATTACTTATTAATCCATTAATATAAAATCAATGTTGGTTCACTACTCTAATTACAATTATTCTATAAACATAACTATGGATATAAATTGCCAGCTTATATAGCAAGAACTAGATAAGGCCTTTAAATACAAAAAGTTTCCTTCCCTCCCACAAGGATTTTGTTAAAAGAAATCTAATGCTTTGGGGAGCTAATTTGAATTAAGGAAAAGGTTATACAGACTTCCTAGGACTTCATTTAAAAAAAAAACACTTTAATAACTGCATCTCAATACAAGTTGTTTCCTTTGTAATATGTGAATTTTATCTCATATACTTAAAACGTTATTCTGAGAATAATGTTTTAATAATAGAATAATGGACTTCTCTACACTGCTAAAGGGGTCCATGAGACAAAAATGGTTAAGAACCCCTGCCCCAGAAAGGAGTAAGATGGAGAGGTATTGTGAATCTAAGTAATCTGAGGAAAGAAGTGTGACACTTGGCTTCACACTGACACACAACTTGATTGTGGATTGAGAAAACAACCATTATCAAAGAAACACAAAAGTACCATCCAGTTGCAGTTACGAATGGCAATTTGAGGATTTCCCACCACTCTGGACAATCCACAACTCCTATAACCTTAATTTAAATTCCAACTCAAAGAGCAATTATTAAGAGCTCGACTGTGCTAGATGCTAGACTTAAAAAGAAAAAAATAGAATCCTGTTTTCAGGGAGCTTATGTTCTACCTCCAGGTCATCTCCCTCAGTCCTCTAGATCTCATCTATGGTACTTTGTTCTTTTAAGATGCAAATCTAGGAGTGGTGCCTGCTCTTTAAAGTGGAAAAAAAAAACTTCATTGGACAGGACCCCTAGTGAGGTATATTTTTTAATTGGATTCAGCACCCAGGTGTATGACACCCACACAATGATCTCAAAGCTAGCATAGCACGGGCCAGCCATGTCTCAGAAGAAGAAAAAAAAAATTAGCCTACGGGTTTCTGCCATTTTTAAACCAGCTGCCTTCCTTGTTGGCAAAAGTACCAGTTCTGAAAATAAGGAAAATTCATTAGCCTAGGGAACCGATTGCCTTCCCTCTGCCTTACAAGTTAGATTGTTTACTTATTTTGTCTTTGTTTATACTGTAGTTTCCAGAGTGCTTTTCTCCCCTCCCTTTAGCACATATAATAATGAAAGGGGCAAGGGGGAAGTGAATGCATTCCAAGTTAGCTTCATTTCCTAGAATAAATTCCTTTCCCTATTACAGAGGATAGCTGGAACTGAGCAGGGAGTCTAGTTGCTATAGTAATCATTTGAGAAGAATCCCTGCTCACATTGGGCATATGGAATAGCGGCACAAGACACGGCTCGGTTTCTTCACACAGCAGGGCCAGCAAGCACAACTGTAACAACAGGACCCAAATGCCACAGATTGATAACCAGTTGGAGGTGGAAAGTGTTGTGGGGAGGTGAGGGGGAGAGGTGAGAGAGGTATCATAACAACAGGAAAGAAAGCAGAGCCCTAAATACACACCAAGGAGATATGTTAATAGTAGAGAGAATAGTGACAGGAGAAATGACAACAGGAGTATAGCTTACTTGGCCAGTTCTTCTCTGGATTTCACTTTATATTGAGTAAGGGAAAGGGCAAATTCCTGCTGGGACTGGCTTTTCTCTGGCTTCCCTTTCTGCTCCAGCAGCAACCCAGGTGTGTTAAGATTGCCCAGTACACTGCTGCTTTCTCCTCTCTCATCTCTGCCTCCCAGAAAATCTTTTTTTACAGTCAGACACTAGAAATAAACTCAGCTGATAGAACTGTGATAGGCTTTGATAGAATGGGCCTGACCACTGCTCTCAACACCACCTGCTTCCTCAATTTGGATGTGTGTAAGGATACCATAGTAGTACAGAACAAGAATCCAGATAGACACCTGTGAACATTCTCTCTCTCTCTCTCTCTCTCTCTCTCTCTCTCTCTCTCTCTCTCTCTCTCTCTCTCTCTCTCTCTCTCTCTCTCTCTCTTAATGTTCACATCATGTGCCTGTTCTCTTCCTCTCTTCTCCTTCATTCTAGTTCTTCTCTAGAGGAAGAAAGAGACAAACAAGCATTTATTAAACACGAGCTATGTATCAGGCAATATGCTAAATGCTTTACAAATATCTTTATAACCATCTTGGGAGATAGGTGATATTATTATCCCCATTTTATGAGGAAACTGAGGCAGCCAGAGGTTAAATGACTTGTCCAAGACCTAGTGTCTGAGGTGCAATTTGAACTTAGATCTTCCTAACTTTAGGCCCAATGCTCTAGCCACAGCACTTACCTCAAGCCAAATCATCTGTTCTTACCAAGTAAAATCATCTCCTGCACCTCTCTAACCCATCAGTCTTCATGATTTATTTTTGTTTTTGTTTTCTCTCAGTAAAGCAATCAAGTATAGGTTATACATGTGCAATTATGTAAAACATTGCCATATTAGTCATTTTGTATAAGAAAAGTTGAATAAAAGAAAAAATGAAGGTGAAATATAGCATGCTTCAATCTGTGTTCCATCAATATCAGTTCTTTCTTTGGAGGTGTATAGTATGTTTTATCAATAGTCCTTTGGGATTGTCTTAGATCATTGTATTGTTGAGAATAGTTAAATCATTCACAGTTCTTCATCAAACAATATCTCTGTCACTGTGTACAATGTTCTCCTGCTTCTGCTTACTTCACTATACATCAGTTCACACATGTCTTTCCAGGCCTTTCTGAAATCATCCTGATTGTCATTTCTTATAGCACAATAATATTCCATCACCATCATATACCACAGCTTGTTTAGCCATTCCCCAATTATGGGCATTCCTTTGATTTCCAATTCTTAGCCACTACATAAGAGCTGCTAAAAATATTTCTGTACAAATAGGTCTTTTTTTCTTTTTGGGGATGTCTTTGGGATATAAGCTTAGCAGTGGTATTGCTGGATCAAAGGGTATGCACAGTTCTATAGCCCTTTGGGCATAGTTCCAAATTGCTCTTCTACCAACAGTGGATCAGTTTTCCCACATCCCTTCCAATATCCCATATTTTTTGTTTTTGTTATATTTGCCACTCTGATAGGTGTCAGGTGATACCTGAGTTGTTTTAATTTGCATTTCTCTAATCAATAGTGATCTAGAGTATTTTTTCATATAATTATAGATAGCTTTGATTTCTTTGTCTGAAAATTGCCTGTTTATATCCTTTGACCATTTATCAATTGGGGAATAACTTGTATTTTTATAAATTTGACTCAGCTTTCTATATTTCCACCCCTCTATTTCTTAGCCAGTACCAGATTATTTTGATTATTACTGCTTTATAATACAGTTTAGTCTTCACTGATTTATTCATCAAGTACTTATTAGGCAGTTACTAAATGCTAGGAACATAAAGGCAAAGCAAGAATCCCTGTCTTCAGGGAGCCTACATTCTACTGGTCTATCTACTATTTGTATACCAGCTCCTTCTTCCCATCATCCTGAAACTGACTAATGTAAGTACATTGGCTTCCATTAACCTCAACTGGCCCACCATAAAAGAGAGCATCCAGGCAATACCTGTGAATATTCTCCACCTACTGGCTCCACAGTACCCTGATAAATTGTTGATGAATCAAATAGATTGCTCTGGGTTTAAGATCAGCTAAGGGGTATGGACATGTAGCCAACTATTTATGATCTACAGATCTGAGCAATTTAAGTACATGAGAGACAGAGAAGCAGGATCCTTCATGACCAGAAGAAATAGCTATAGAGAAATCTGTGATTCTCCATGTTTGCAGAATCTATGTAATTGATCCTGTCCTCTGAGATTATCTCCAATTTATCATATGCGTGTGTATGTGTGTACTTTGTTATTTGTCCTTTCTTTTAGAAGACAACCAATGACATCATGGGGCAATGTCTTGACTTATTCATGAATTGGATTTAAGTGAGGCAGAGTTTCACAAAATTGTCAACCTCATTCTCTCTTCCTGAGTCATCTAAATCCAATGGCAAGACAAAAAAGTCAGTACAAGTGGAGACAGCCCAGGATGCACTGTGATAATAGGATGGATGCATCTTCACTCTCTGAACAAGCGCTGCAGGGTCCACTGTTACCAATTTCAAAAGAGAAAGCCTTCAAATACTAGGGGTAGACATTGCCCTAACTCACCAACAGGTTTGAGGTTGATACCAATGAACCTAGTTTAGCCCATCTGCTGAGACGGTTTTACTGGGGTGTGGCTGCTGTGTATGCTACAGCTTCTTGGAGCCACAGATAAAAGCCACCAAAAGTGGATGAGCAGGTCTGAAAAGGGCTAAGCAAACCCTCAAACCAGTGGTGCTAGTCCTCCTTGAACAGCCCATAGAACCCTTATTTGTTTATTTTTAATTTTTGTCTGGCCAGTGAGGGTTGACTTGCCCAGGGTCACACAGTTAGTAAGTGTCAAGTGTCTGAGGTAAGATTTGAACTCAGGTCTTCCTGAATCCAAGGGCCAGTGCTTTATCCACTGTGCCACCTAGCTGCCCCCTAGATCGCTTATTTTTTTTAATATAAAATTATAGTTAAGGTAATTTAGGAAATTGTTAGTTGTAGTGCAGTAGCATCATTGATCTAGAACTGGAAGGTACCTCAGAGGGCTTCTCATGAAAGCTCCTCATTTTATAAAGGGGCAAACTGTGACTGAGAAGGTGATATGTCCCCAAAGGCAGGGAGCTGGTCTCCTCTGCTTCTCCACTTTGTTTCTTGGCATTCTGTACATTCTGTGTCATCTTACTGTTAACACTGCCCTGCCCAACTTTTGCCTGTCTTGTTCCACTTGAATATGGTATATCCTTCCAAATATATCCCATCCTGCCAAATATCAGTGACAGGGGTCCAAATTTGCTTCCTTTAATTAGGATCTATAATGTACCTTTTTTTGATACCTATCTATTGTACACTTCTATATGGGCATCTGAAGCTATGGGTTTATTACTGGCTACAAAGATTTTGTCTACTTTGAATTTTTAAAATGAAATTTTTATTACTAACTTAAACATGAAACAATGTATTTTCATATAGACTGCAGCCCATAAAGGGGATTCTAAATAAAATAATCTTTATTCTACTCTGCTTGTTTTTACATTTTTTTTTTAGTGAGGCAATTAGGGTTAAGTGACTTGCCCAGGGTCACACAGCTAGTAAGTGTTAAGTGTCTGAGGCCAGATTTGAACTCAGGTACTCCTGACTCCAGGGCCAGTGCTCTATCCACTGCATCACCTAGCTGCCCCTTGTTTTTACATTTTAAGATAATAGTGTAAATAACATACATTGTTTTCAAAGCTGTCCTGCTTATCTATGCTTTCTTCTGAATTTCTTTTTGTTCTCTTCTGTGCATTTTAAAGGCCCCATTTCCCTCAATATTGCTCATAGTCCTTCCCTTGACCCCCCCCCACTAAATTAAAAATGAAAATATAAGGTGTGTGTTGCCTATGTAGGTTATGTGTCTCCACATGGTAGATGTGGCTACCAGAGTGATGTAAAAAGATGTAGCAAAAAGTAGCCTCTTTTCACTCTTCTCCAAAGGAGGCTTGGGTTTCTGTCAGTCAGGGAATAAGAGAATGGGAGCATTCTCGTCTCCTCTCTCCAGAGAGGGGGCACCAACGTAGAATCATATCTATTATTAGTAGTGGGGAAATAATTTTAAGGTTCAAGTCACTATTTTGATTGCTCATTATCACTTAAGAGCAAAGGCTTAAATATCTTAAGAATCCAAATACTCCTTTCTTTCCAAAGCCAATTCCACAAAGACCCCCATGCATAAAATAGCAAATAAATCTGTTAATTCATGTCAATAACAAAAAAAAAAGGCAAAGAAGTTATACACATCTGAATATGCCTGTCAGTATACAAAATGAATAAGCTTTCTCGCTGAGAGTGATATATCTCAACTCAAGCATAAGAAAAAAAAAAAACATTTAGGTCTCACCTAAAGGGAAATTCACCCAAAGTCTCTAGCAAAATATGACAGGGATAGGGGCATGATTTATATGCCAGTTCCTCTACATGTTGACTTTTTTCTGAGGGGGTTTCTCTCCCTTTAAAGATATTCCTGAAGAAAATGTGGAACTTGGTCTCCTCTCTCAAAGCTAAAAGCCAGCAAAAAGATTTCCCTTCTCCTGAGCTCTTGCCAACCCCACCAACAGTTAAACAGGTATGGAGCATCTAGTAATTTTCACCAATAAGGAAAGTCTTATGCAAATGATCTTGAGCCCTAATTTACAAAAGAAAGAAGAAACCCATGTAACAAGTAAGCAAAGGAAAACAAAATTAATCCATGTAATGACCCTGTCCAAAGTTCCTTGTGTCTGTCATCTCTCTGGCTGGAGACAAGCAGCACATGTCATCATTCTCTAGAAACATGGTTGGTCATCTCAATAATCTGAGTTCTTAAGTCTTTCAAGATTGTTTTCCTTTACATTTTTGCTTTCCTTGTATAAATCATTCTCCTGGTTATGCTAATTTCATTCAGTTTGCATTAGTTCATATTGCCTGGAATTCCTTGAAATTGTCTCTTTTGTCATTTCTTATGGTGCAATAATATTTCATTACACTCACATACAACAATTCTTTCAACCATTCTACAATTATCTTTTTTATGAGCTTCTTCTTGACATTTTTTTTATTGTTTTTCCCCCTCGGGGCAATGAGGGTTAAGTGACTTGCCCAAGGGCACACAGCTAGTAAGTGTCAAGTGTCTGAGGCTGGATTTGAACTCAGGCCCTCCTGAATCCAAGGCCAGTGCTTTATCCATTGAGCCACCTACCTGCCCTACATTATTTTTTAATAATAAACATTTTTATTTATAGTTTTGAGTTCCAAATTTTATCCCTCCCCCTTCCCTCTTCCAGAGGTGGTAAGCAATCAGATGTACCTTTATACATGCGCAATTATGTAAAACATTACTATATTAGTCATTTTATACAAGAAAACTTGAATAAAAGAAAAAATGAAAGAAAGTGAAAAATAGCATGTTTCAATCTGTATTTAATCAATATCAGTTCTTTCTTTGATAATATGCTTCATCATTAGTTCTTTGGGATTATTTTGGATTATTGTATTGCTGAGAATAATGAAGTTATTCACAGTTCTTCATCAAACAATATTGCTGTCACTGTGTTCACTGTTCTCCTGGTTCTGCTCACTTCACTATATATCAGTTCATACAAGTCTTTACAGGACTTTCTGAAACCATCCTGCTTGTCATTTCTTATAGCACAATAATATTCATCATATTCATCATATACAATAGCTTGTTTAGCTATTCCCCAATTGATGGCATTCCTTTGATTTCCAATTCTTAGCCACCACAAAAAAGATCTGCTATAAATATCTTTTTGTGCAAATAGGTCTTTTTCTCTTTTTTAGGGATGTGTTTGGGATATAAACCTAGCAGTGATATTGCTGGATCAAAGGGTCTACAATTATTTAAAAGACAGTCTAAGTCACTGCCTTTGATTTGAGATCTTTTTTTTTAACCCTTTTAATCTCATTTCCTCTCTTGTGTTATCCTCCCCATTCACATCTCTTTCACTGTTGAATTTAATGTGCTTCTAAACAAAACTCTGTGTGTGTGTGTGTGTGTGTGTGTGTGTGTGCATGCGCACACGTGTGTTCAGTCCTCTCCTATTTCAGATAAGGGCACTGTCCTTCTGAAGCCCATTTCCTCCATCCCTTTATTCATGCTTGTATGTTCTTTTCATGTATCACAGTTATAGAAATATCAAGTTTCATGCTCTATTTCTCATTTCTACACTAGTATATTCCTCCCTTCTGTTTACCCTCTTTAAATCCTAAAGTAGTCAAGAACCTCAGAACTCCTGGGTCTGGACTATCCATATCTTAGCACTGCTGCACCACACCAATTGCTGGTCACTACCTGCTGCCACTCCCCAGAACTCTCAAGGTCCTTACCCTGGAGTTTTCTCAAGGTAGCTTTTTAGTTTTGCTGCCTCAAATCTCTTTTGATTAAATTTAAAAGACTAGGCAAACATATTTCAACCAGCTCTTATTATATGCACATCATCTCTCACTAGAGTATATCCATCCTATATTTTAACCATCATCCAGAAAACAAGCTTCAGCTCTTAGATACCACCTTCTTAACCAATATTCACTTGCCAGATCCTCTCTTTTCATCTGACACTCTTATTTCAATTGGCAGCAATGATAAAAATATCACCTGTTTTCCATCAGGAAGTTACTAACCTCTATTACTCATCTCTCCTTGTTCTGGGACTTACTGGTTTTACTTGATAGCTTAAAGGGATGCAAACAATCATTTCTTAGAATACAATTAAATTGCCTAGCTTCCATGTCTTCAGGAAGAGCCTCATCGTTTTTTTCATAGTCCGCAATGTTCAGAATTACCTTTTTCTTCTCTGTCTTCTTTGTGACATTCTTTCACTCACCACCTCCTCATAAGGACTGAAATTCTTCACTGCCTTTTCAGATTATTTTTCTTTGTTTTTCCATTGAAGCCCTCCTGGTTGTTTTTTGTTTTGTTTTGGTTTGGTTTTAAAATAAATATTCTACCAAATAACCTAGAGAATGGAGTCCATAGGTCCATTTGACTTGACTTCTAGGAGGCTGGTGAGACTTCACTTTGAGTACTTCGCCATTACATCAATCTAAATACAACAAACTGCGTGTGAGCTACTAATTTCACTTTCTGAAATTGACATTCTCAATCCTTTACTATTCTTACTGGCAGGTCCCCTGGAAAGTTTCATTCTATGGCATCATCATTCAATCATTCTCTTATGTTTGGAATTTTGAGATTATCTTCAACTTTTCCCTCTCCCTCATTTCTCATATGCAATTATCAATTCTATCTCCATAACATTGCTCACATATGTCTCTTCCTTTATATTCCCACTTCTACAACTCTTACACTGGTCCTCATTATCATCCATTTAGACAACTGCATTAGCCTCCTAAAGAACCTTCTTGCTTCCATTCTTTCCACACACATTCCATTATCCTGCCAGTATGACCTCCATGTGTCACTTTTCTGCTTCCTATTGTGTACTGAAAAAAAGTTCAAATACCTTTGCATGGTATTCAAGGCCCTCCACTGCTTGAAACCAGTCTATCTTTTTACCTTAAATTGTTATCCTCCATATTCTATGCTCCAACCAAAGAGACTGTCTCCGAATATGCCGTGCGCCCTACTATCTATGTTCCTTTGTTCATGTTTCCAATCCCAGGGATGCTTTCCTTACCTATTGAAATCCTATCCATCCTCTAAAGCTCAACCAAAATACTACTTGCTTCACAATGCCCTCATTGATGATACCCTTAATATTCAGACTTTACATGCCATTTATTCAGCTCTTTCATGTATTTATCAAGCAATATTTTCCCTCACTAGATTGCTAATTCCTTGAGGACAAGCATTAAACTTTGTACTTTTCCCTGTCTCATGACTCTGAACCTATATTTTAGGTTGAATGAATATCATTCTTAAATGTTATACTTATATAATATAATCTTATATTTCTAAGATTGCAAGTTTTTTGAGATACAAGTTTGCTATACCCCTCTGAACCAGACATATACCTTGCAATAGAAAGTATTCAGTTTTTAGAAAGTGTTCAGTGTTTATTTAATTGAGTTGAGTGCTTTTTAAAGTCTGATGATGGGAGAAACAAGTTATTAGTACTTACCCCACCAATTATAGATTACCTGTTACATTTATTGGCTTGTGGGTTTTTGTTTTTGTTTTTGCATCTGGAAGAGATGGGAGGTTTGTGAGCAAATAAGAAACCAACAAAAAATTATTGGATGGGGCAGCTAGGTGGCACAGTAGATAGAGCACCAGCCCTGGAGTCAGGAGGACCTGAGTTCAAATCCAGCCACAGACACTTAACACTTACTAGTTGTGTGACACTGGGCAAGTCACTTAACCCCAATTGCCTCACCCCTACCACCACCCCCCAAAAAAGTTATTGGAACAGATAAGATTGGGGAAATTTATTTAACTTATGTAAAGCATATATTTTAGCTAAGTTCAACTGCATTGTTAATATGAAACTAAAATGTATGTTCCGGTTTTGAGACACAGAATAATGAGAGGGAAAGGAAGAATTTCCATGAGTCAACTTTAATATGTCTTCTAAAGAAGATTATATATGTCATATACAAATTGGACTCCAAGGAAAAAGTGAGGGGAAAGGGATTAGGAATCATGTTATAAAACTTTAAAGAAAAAAAAAGAAATTAGAATCATTGAAATAGAGCTGGAAAGGATATTACAGATCATCTGAACACACATGTTTTATAATTAAGGAAACTAAGTCATTCATTTTCACACAGGGACACACAGGAGATACACAATGATGGAGGCTTAACTTAAAAAACAATAGACAATAGGAAAGAGAATATGAAAATTAAAACTGAAAATAAAATATACCAACTTAATGCTGAACTTCAGACACCCCCATCAGCTCACCACAGGCTAATATATTAGCAATATTATACTTTCAATCAGCTTAAAGGTCAGATATCTAAAATAGTAACTTCTGAGCTATAAGGGACCAATCAGAGCCAGTGAGAAGTTGGAAAGCCAAGCTTAATCAAGATGGTGGAAATTCCTGATAGCCAAGGAACAACAGGCTAGAGAGGCTGCAACCAAGATGGCAAAGATACAATTCAGTAAATGGCTTCTTATGTTATGATCCTGTTACTTAGTAACAGGATTATTTTAAGTAGGATATATATAATAGCAAGTGACTATGCTAATATCTGACTGATGGTTTCTTTCTTCCTATTCCATATTTATTGTATTTGTACCCCTGTGGATTATGTTAAATTGTGGGAGGAATCATTATGTATCTGTATATTATGTATCTGTGGATCCTGATGCTTGGGGTCTTTGGGTTCTAGACTTGAGACCAGCTTTATTGTGAGACAGGATCCCTGTCTCAATAAACCTATTTTCTTTTGGTTTGGAGACTTTGGTTTTTTCTTCATCTAACACTGCAACTTAGAAATTTTCAAAACAGTCCAGTGGTAAGATATACATCAGGACAACTGGATATGGCCCCAGATGTTTAAGGCCTTGAATGACTTGCCCAGGGTCACACAATTAGTAAGTGTCTGAGGTGAGATTTAAACTGAGGTCCTCAGTGAGGTCCACTGGCTAGGGCCAGTGCTTTATCCACTGCAATACCTAGCTGCCCCCACTTATTTAAACATTCCTAAAGATCTAAGCTGAAAAACAGCATGGTGTAGGGGATGAGGACTGGCCTTAGAGTCAGGAAGATCTGTGTTTATGTGAATTGAAATATCTTATTTTATATATGTGGAAACTGAGACCTAATGAAGTGAATTGATTTGCCCAAGATCACACAGTTAAGATCAAACTAAGATACTAGGGTGGAGGTAGGGAGAAATGGGGACTGGACCTGGGGTTTCATTCATATCAAGAATTCCCAAACTTAAAGACAAAGACAAAGACAAAAAGTGCCTACCAATGAAAGTTGACACCTTCTCTGCAACTTATAGAAAATCATCTATAGGGCACTGAGATGTTAAGGGACTTGTTTAGGATCATACAGGCAGTATGTAAGGACGTGAAACCAGATCTTTCTAGATCCAAGGCCATCTCTCTAGGTACTACACCAGACCATCTCTTAAGATAGCACAGGTGAAATATTTACTAAGCTATGAAGTACTATGTAAAGATGATGGATTGCACCATCATTCTTAAGAATATATAAGTTGGGGGGGGGCAGCTAGATAGCACAGTGGTTAAAGCACTGGCTCTGGATTCAGGAGTACCTGAGTTCAAATTCGGCCTCAGACACTTGACACTTACTAGCTGTGTAACCCTGGGCAAGTCACTTAACCTCCGTTGCCTGCAAAAAAAAAAAAATTAAAAAAAAATATATATATATATATACAACTTTTTTTTTCCACTTCATCATATGATGAGGTTAGGGCTAATGTCAAAAGTGAATTTAGGGTTAGGGATTGAATACTTTTATAAGTAATACTGTAATACATTTTTAATATCTAGGGTTCATCACAAACAATTCAATTATACAAATTGAAATGAGTGAGCAAAAATAGAACTTTATGAAGTATCCTTGGTTTTCTTAAAAGAATCACATTTCTAACTTAGCTGCAAAACTCAAAGTCATTTCACAATACATTTTTACAACACTGGTAGAGATGTGACCAAAGTAATGAGGCTGATTCCATGAAATGTTTCTTCTTTCTCTTCATAGTCACACTGCATATAATTAAAGAAGTCCTGCTTTTGGCCTTGTCCTAATGTGAGGAAAATTCCCTATACTACTAGCATTTTGTTTAAATGTTACATGAAAGGTGCCATTACTGCTATGCAAATATATTTTATTTCCTAGTTTCTGTCTGTTTCATCTTCCTTTTATTATTTCCTCCGAGGATCAGACCCAGAATTAATGATTATGACTTCTGGCATTATTTGTTCAAATTTGAAATGTGTATCCCCATTATAAAAGGTTATGAACAAAATTCACAAAGTGTTTTCTTAATTCCAATTATAAAATAAATATATCTCTAGTGAGGAGTTCCTTCATTTTTTGTCCCCTCCAAAAACTTGTCTTGCTTGGCCCCCACAAAGCAGAACCAAGAGCAACGGGGAGAAACTGCAGAGAAGCCAATTTAGGTTGTTTTGTTTTTTGGTGAGGCAATTGGGGTTAAGTGACTTGCCCAGGGTCACATGGCTAGTAAGTGTCAAGTGTCTGAGGCCGGATTTGAACTCAGGTTCTCCTGACTCCAGGGCCAGTACTCTATCCACTGTGCTACCTAGCTGCCCCAACCAATTTAGTTTTTTTGTTTGTTTGTTTGTTTTTTGGTGGGGCAATGGGGGTTAAGTGACTTGCCCAGGGTCACACAGCTAGTAAGTGTCAAGTGTCTGAGGCTGGATTTGAACTCAGGTCCTCCTGAATCCAGGGCCAGTGTTCTATCCCCTGCCTCTACACACTACATCTTACACATTTTCTTTCAGGTGAAATAAAAGTTGTCCTTTTTTCAGATACCACTGTTACTTAAGTGCTTATGTTTGAATGGGGCAGAAGCATAATGAGTCAAATAAAATTATTGGTCTTTTAGGGCCATCCCCAATATCAAAACTGGCGTGTGTAAGCTGAGAACCAAGTCATAGATGCATACATTATATAGTTAAGTGGAACCTGGAGATTATGAGTTCTCCTTGTGTTAGCCCTTCTATCTCTACTAACACTCAACAGCAGGCAAGCAACTACTTCTCAAAAAGGAGGTAGCACTAAAGACAGATGGCAAAGCCCCAATCTAGAAACCCATGGGAAACTGATTTTTCAAAAAAAGGCTAAAATCAGCCAAAATCCAACCCTTGTTCATTGTCAGAAGGGGGAAATCACAGACACATAAGTAAATATGAAATAATTTGGGAATGGTAGTTCCAGAAAGGTCTTCTGTCAGTGTCACTAATTGAGTCTTGATAGATAGGTTTGTTGTTGTTCAAGTCATTTTTCAGTTATGTCTGCCTCTTTGTGACCTCATTTGGGGTTTTCTTGGCAAAGATACTAGAGTAGCTTGCCATTTCCTTCTCCAGCTCATTTTATAGGTGAGAAAGCTGAGGCAAACAGGGTTGTGATTTGCACAGAGTCCCACAGCTAGTAAACATCTGAGGTCAGATTTGAACTCAGGAAGATCCATCCTCCTTACTCCAGGCCTGGTACTCTATCCATGTGTCACCTAGCTGCACTCTTGAAAGGTAGTAGGGATTCCAAATGGTGAAGGACAGAAGGACAGGCATTCCAGGCATGGGGGACAGTTTGTACAAAGACATAGAAAAAGGAGAAATGCCGTGTTCTGGGAACAAACATCAAGCAAACCAGTTGGGTTAGAATGTAGAATGAGTGAGGAGAAAATATGTGGCATGTCAGGAAAGATTTAGTAGCATTGACCTTTGTGCCAAAGGTTTATCACTGTCATAAGGCTACACAGACAGCTACAAATATCCACAGAACTACGTTACAGATATGTGAAAAATATTAGGAGTCTTCACTATTTACATAGGCATAGCAACATCCACAGGGTTATGAGAAAATGCTTTATAAATTTTAAAGCACTATATAAAAGTAAAATATTCTTATCGTAATTACTGCTATTGGGGTACTGCTAGGAGAGATTTCTTTCATTGACCCCTTTAAGAATAAAACCAATCTGAGGCATCTTTCGATGTGTCAGAAGATGGAAAAGATGGAAACTCACAACTAGAGCATCTGTCAGCCAAAAGACTTAGTGAAGACTTATCACCTAGCTCTGTCTTCTTCTAATAAAAGTGCTGAGAGAAACAAGTGATGGTAGTATGCTCAAGTTCATTATCAAGATCTTCACCAAACGAATAGAGTCTTGCTAAGAAGACCTGATGAACAGGGAACGCGAGATATCAGACCAATGGAAAACCATCTCCTACCAAATAATTGAAAGATTAAGTGCCAGGCCACTCCACAAAATAGCACCAGGGAATGACTAGGTTCCTACAAATGCAATGCATCACTACCAACTATTACCTAATTGGAAATTAGTTAGACTCTGGTAAGCAGAAGGAAAAATGCAATGAAAAGTTAGCTAAGCATACTGTGAGAAGAAGGGCTTGTTCACAAACTGCAGACTCAGAGCTAGATTATAGTTCAGAAGATAATAATTTGGATGAAGAAGAAATTGAGAGTTGGTATCCAATGGAGAGTTTAGGAATAAATCAACCAACAAGTATTAATTAAACATCTACCATGTGTCAGGCACTATGCTAGATACTAGAGATACAAGTACAAAGAATGAAATAATTTCTACTCTGGAAGAGTTTACTTTCTAATGGGGAAGTACATAAATAAATATAAAGAGCATAAATATAAAGTGAATAAAAAATATATATGTTCACAAGTACACATATAAATATATATAACCTCTATATATAATTAATAAATACAAATATATGCAAAGTAGTTAAATACTAGTAGATGTTAGAGGCAGGATTCAAATTCAGGTATCCCCTGCTTTCAAGTCTAGCATTCTGGGGCAGCTAGGTGGTGCAGTGGATAAAGCACTGGCCCTGGATTCAGGAAGACCTGAGTTTAAATCCAGCCTCAGACACTTGACACTATCTGTGTGACCCTGAGCAAGTCACTTAACCCTCATTGCCCTGCCAAAAAAAAATAAACAAAAAAACCCTCAAGTCTAGCATTCTTCCCAATTAGCATGAACGATAATGAATCCCATAAAGTTATCTCATTTTTCAAATTGGTATTGTGCATTGTCATTGGGTTATAATGAATTATCATGTTTTATATAATGATAACTTTGAATAGTACAAATTTGAATAGATGTGATGACTTTACGGTGTTCATTATTTGCATTAATCAGCTAAATTTCAGTTGTTATTAAAATAGTTTTGATGGGGGCAGTTAGGTGATGCAGTGGATAAAGCACCAGCCCTGGATTCAGGATGACCTGAGTTCAAATCTGGCCTCAGACCCTTGACACTTACTAGCTATGTGACCCTGGGCAAAAATAGTATTGATGCTATTAATAATGTCTTCCATTGAGATAGTGCATTATACTTTTCAGAGCACTTCTTTGTACTTCTTTGTCTTCTGATCCTCTAACAGTTCACCAATGGATCCATTTCTGTGCCTTGCACAGTGCAGCCAAAATTGTTCATGGGAAACAAATCATGCTTCTAATGTAATAGAACAGCTGGTGGCAGGTTATCTGTTTGACTGAAACAGAGCTCTTCAGTAATCCAGAAACTTGGGTCAGCCTGAAGTTTTCTTTTTTTTCTTTTTTTTTTTTTTGGCAGGGCAATGGGGCTTAAGTAACTTGCCCAAGGTCACATAGCTAGTAAGTGTCAAGTGTCTGAGGCCGGATTTGAACTCAGGAACTCCTGAATCCAGGGCTGGTGCTTTATCCACTGCGCCACCTAGCTGCCCCTGGAGTTTTCTTAGTGCCACATTACAACATGACAATGAGAGTAGGGCCACACTAATCTAAAAGTCATTATCTGGTAACATGGGAAGCAGTGTGGTATGGTGGAAAGACCATAAAAGCAGGGATCACAAATTCTGAGCTCTACTACCAGCCCAGTGGCTGCTAACTCAATAACACATAACCATGGATAAGTCATTTTAGCTGTTCAGTTGTTTAAGTTGTTATACTCTTCATGATCCCATTTAGGGTTTTCTTGACCAAGACACTAGAGTGGTTTGCCATTTCCTTCTCTAGCTCATTTTATAGATGAGGAACTAAGATAGAGTTAAGTGACTTGCCCAGGGTCACAAAGCTAGTGTCTGAGGCTGGATTTGAACTCATGAAGATAAGCCTTTCTGATTCCAAGCCCAGTGCTCTATCTATTGTACCATATATCTATCTGTCCATGGCTAAGTCTTTTAGCCACAAAAGTACAAGTGGGAAAGCCATGACTAAAAGGTTGTTCATCTGTAAGAGTTTTAGGGATGTTGGTAGCAAGCTTGGCATGAGTCAAACATATGATAGAGCAGTCAAAAATGCTCATGTGATCTTATCTTGTATTAAGGCACAGTTTTCAGGACTAGGGACATGATAATTATCTTTGCACTGCCTTGACCAATATTGTTATCACATTTGAGGAAGGACATTGATAAATTATAAGAGTCTACAGTGGAAGACAACCAGGAAAATCAAGGACCTCAAGATTGAGAACTGATTAGAGGAACTAGAGAATTGAAGTTTTGGGGAGGACATAACTATCTTCAAATATTTGAGGAAGCATTGTGTGAAAGAGAATTAGACTCATTCCATTGGGCTCCAAAGGGTAGAAGTAGGAGCAATGGATTTAATTTGCAAAAAGGTAATTTAGGTTTACTATAAGTAATAACTTCCTAATGATCAAAATTATTCAAAAGTGGATGAAGATGCCTAAGAATTAGTGGCTACCCATTCATGCAGGTCTTTGAGTTCAGACTTGATGACCATCTGTCAAGAATGTCCTACATGGATTCTCTCTGAACTTTAGTCTGGGCAGAATAATATTAGCCATACTTGTATCCCTGCATTATTATAAGCTTCAAATGAAGACATTAGAAAACACCTTGAAAAGGACAAAGGACTAAATAAGTATCATCATTTCATTTTTATTGTTACTCCTAAGTTCTTATTTTTTTTAACATTCATTTATTTTATTGAGTTCCAGATTCTCCCCCTTCCTCCAGCTCCTCCCCCACTCACTGAGAGTCAAGCAATTTGATACCAATTATCCATGTGAAGTCTTGCAACACAAATTTCCATATTAGCCATATTGCAAAAAAAGCAAGAAAAATAAAATGAAAAAATATGCTTAAATCTGTACTCAGAGTTTATTAGTTTTATCTCTGGAGATAGATAAGTATTTTCCATCAAGGGTCTTTTGGAATTGTCTTGAATCATTGTCTTAATCGGAGCAGCTAAGTCTTTCAAGGTTGATTATTATTACAGTATTTCTGTTACTATGTGCAATGTTTTCCTCATTCTACTCACTTCACTTTGCATTAATTAGTTCACATAAGTCTTTCCAGGTTTTTCTGAACCTATCCCCCTCATCTTTTCTTATAGCACAATAGTATTGCATCACAATCATATACCACAAATTGTTCGGTGATTTCCCAACTGATGAGTATCCCCTCAATTTCTATTTTTTTACTGATATATTCTATTAATGACTAATCTTTTCTGAAACAAAGGGCCAACTTTTTAACAACAATATTTTTCCATTGATTTTTTGTATCACTGTGAGTCCTAGAAATACTAGTCTTCAAAGAACTGAAGTTGAATAGTGTTCAAAGGGCAAAGCAAGTAGGCTGCATGCACCACAGTGCAAATGAGGAATTAGAGGAAAAGGACATTATCAAAAAAGTGTATGCTGGGAGGAAGGAGAAGGAGAGCTGGTCACATAGTGAATACAGTGAATACAACTTGCATACCCAAGTTATATTTACAAAATGTAAAAAGAATTTGAGAAAGACCCCTAATGTGTTGGTTGAGTCCTTTGTGAGGAATTTATGGAAGGATCTGGTCACACAAGATAGGCCAGAACAGATGACTTGTGAAATGCATTATTAGATAAATATATACATCTGTGAGCTCTCAGACCCACTGAAGTATTAGAATATCAATCTACTGATTCTTATACATGATCATCATATTTATAGTAGTATTAAAAGTGGTCCTTTATTGGCTAGTAGTCATGTCTTATACCTTTTACAAGGCGTCTCATGAGTCTTGGTGCAATTTCAGGCTATTAAAGCTTTAATAGCTTTAATTATTAAATTATTTTATTAATTATTAAACAAATTACTAGTTAAATTATTATTAGTTATTAGATTATTTAATTGTTAAAGATTTAATAGCTTGAACTTGGAAATGTTTTGCATGACTACTCATGTATTGAACTGCTTGAATTCTTGAGAGGGGTGGGGAGGGAGGGATGAAGAGAATTTGGAATACAAAGTTTTTTTAAAAATTGATGTCAAAATTTGTTTTTACGTGTAACTTGGGAAAATAAAAATTCTAAATAAACAAAAAAAGATTTAATAGCTTGAAACCACACCAAGACTTGTGGGAGATATTGAATTATATATTTATTATCATTGTTCATAATAATATATTATATTTATGTATTAGTTTAGGTTTGCAAAATGCTGTAGATTCATTATCTCATTTGATCTTCACAAAAACTGTGGCATTACTATCCCTACTTTACAGATGAGGAAACTACATATAAAAGATCAAGGGTAAACAATTAGTATGTGAGTAGAAATTGAACCCCTGTATGCATGATGATGATCATTTGTAACAAGAACTATGGTATGATTAAATAAGAGATATCATACAAGGGAAGATTGCAAGGGACTAAACATTTCTGCACAGGAGAGACCAAATTCAACATGCTTGCTGCCAGCCCTCCCAATATAGTCTAGCTAGCACTTCCTTGTAGTTTGCTTTTTGTTCGGCTTTTTTTTTTCCCTTGGTGAGGCAATTGGGGTTAAGTGACTTGCCCAGGGTCACACAGCTAGTTAGTGTCAAGTGTCTGAGGCCACATTTGAACTCAGGTACTCCTGACTCCAGGGCCAGTGCTCTATCCACTGCGCCACCTAGCTGCCCTTTGTCATTTGCTTTTGCAACACCACCCCCACTTTCTGAAAAGTACCCTAGGACATAAGTTTTTTGTTTGGACAATTCCATGTTATCCTTTGGAAGAACTGAAATTAATCTAGTGCATAGGGTCATGGGTATTAGACATGATTTAAAAATCATTGCACTTTCCAAGACAATTCTGAAGGACTCATGATGAAAGATGCTATCTACCTTCAGAAAGAGAACTGATGGAGTCTGAATATAGACTAAAGTATACTATTTGTCACTTTATTTTGTGTGTGAGTGAGTCTCCATAAGACACAGCAATAAGTTATTATAGCAATAGGTTGCAGATCCATCAGGATCTTAAATGGTGTACAGATTTCCCACACTAACTAAACAGTACATCCTGGAACTCCTTATGGAATGAGAAAGATAGTCAAAGATAACATGAGAAGCTGTTCTCAATGAATTTACAATCCACAGTCAGAAAAGGGTAAATGATACAATAAAAAGAGAAAATATTTGAAGAGGAAAAGATCAAGATAAACATGGACATAGACTAGAGGTGCTTGTTGTTGTTTGTCCTTTGTTCTCAAAGAGGACCATGACATAGGGGTGATGTCATGATTTGCAGTGAATTGAATTCAAGTGAGGGAGGGCTATGCTAGGTCATCAACCTCACTCTCTCCTCCATAGCCATCTGGGTCTAGTGGTGAGGGTCTAGTGAAGATAGTCCCGGATGTTTAAGGCAATTGGGGTTAAGTGACTTGCTCAGAGTCACACAGCTAGTAAGTGTCTGAGGTGAGATTTAAACTCAGATCCTCCCAACTTCAGGGCTGCCCAGCTATACTAGAGGTGCTTAATGAACTTTCAAATACAGTCACAATTCTAGCCAAGAATTCAAATCATAATATTATTGCCTGCTCTACACAGATGCTCCAAGACCCAGTCTAAAGCATATCCTCATTTCCTTCCACATCTCAGACAGTTTCTGGAGTTAGTCACTTACAAAGGGACTCCAATACATCAGCAACACTGGCATTCAAGTGTCATCTCATCCTGTACATTAGCATGCTGTGAGTATTCCCAGTGGTGGGGCTGAGCCTCCATGGTAACGCTCTTCAGGGAGCTGAGGAAGCTTTTTAATTATTAACATGAATAATTCTTACCAACACATTTAATTGGGAAATATTACATGTTAAAGGTACACTAATGGAACAGTTCTGAGAACCAAGCAATGTGATACAGTATGCTTTTTGATGTGAATTTTAGCAATACTTTCCTCATCCCATCATACCATGCATTATTTAGTTGCTTTAAAAATATCTACCATTTCATTTATATGTGAAGAGTACTAAGGCTACAAAAGCAAACCTTTGAATTACCCTCAAGTCAGAACCTTCATAGATTCTAGAAAATATTCTTACTGTCTCTGATCTCTGGAAAAACAACTCCAAATGACTATGATAATCTAACAGCAAAATAAAATGGATTGTTAATCTA
The DNA here is from genome assembly GCF_019393635.1 of Dromiciops gliroides. Taxonomy (NCBI): domain Eukaryota; kingdom Metazoa; phylum Chordata; class Mammalia; order Microbiotheria; family Microbiotheriidae; genus Dromiciops; species Dromiciops gliroides. The sequence goes on along the minus strand of NC_057861.1, from coordinate 572,994,509 downwards.
GTTTTAGGTATGGTACACACTATTTTTCTCCTCTCCTCCACTCTCCCCCAACATTTTCATCTTCTTTATCTTAAACATCTTTGTCTTTCTTCCTTTTCTTTCTATTTGAAATCTGCATTTTTAATACAAAGGGGAAATCTCAGAACAACTGAACTGCAGAGAAGCATGCTGTACTCCAAGTACAGCTACCATCTCTTGAGGTATACATGTATTAGGAAATATGTGACTACAAAAGGATGAGATTGATTCCACAAGCCACACATAAAAATTTCTCTCATTACTCTCTCTCTCTCTCTCTCTTCCTCCTTCTCCCCCTTCTCCTCCTCCCCTCCAGCTCTCTCTGTCTCTTGCTCACATATTTGTATGCACATATGTATATATAACATACAGACACATGTCTACATATGATGGACCATTGGACTTGGAATCAGGAAGATCTGAGTTCAAATTCTATCTCAGACCATACTACCTGTATAGTACTGGATAAGCCATTTAATCTCTTAATGTCTTAGTTTCCTCATTGATAAAATAGGAACAATAATAGCAAATAACTCACAATGTAATTATGAGGATGAAATGAAATTTTATACATATATATAGTGCTTTGCAAATCTTAAAATGATATCTAAATGTTAGCTATTAAATAGAGATATATAAAGATATATATGTGTGTGTGTGGGTACACACACACACACACACACACACACACACACTCACTCACAAAGTGTATAGAGATCTGGCTTCAGAGACAGGAGCAACTGAATTCAAGTCCTATCTTTGACATATGCCAGCTGTGTGATACTGGGCAGGTCCCTTAACCTCTCAACACCTTAGATAACTCTCTTAGACTAGAAGTGGGAAAAAAAAAGATTCTAACCTGAATTGAGAGAAAATTTCCCCATCTGGGCATTTCCCAAACCAATGAAGGTTTCAATCCTAAATATATACATACACATATACATATATAGAAATATAAATATATATAGAAATAAAAATAATATATTTGGACATACTGACATCTCTGTGTCCACAGACATCCTACCAGTTCTCATCTAGGTATGTTTTTCTTTTTAAGTGCCAGGTTTTTTTTTTTAAATGAACAACATTTGAAAGACAGTTACTAGTTGTGTGACTCCAGGCAAATCTCTTAACTGACCTCTCTGCACCACAGGTTATTCATCTGTAAAATGAGACAGACTTGATGGCCTCTACAGTCTCTTCCAGCTTGAAATCTATGATCCTATGATCAAGGCAGGTGATTGAGTTTAAATGTGGTGGCTCTACTCTAAGTGATTTTTTTTTTAAATAGTTTGCTGCACAAATGTTTACAGATCTTTCCCATTTTGCCTGTTGCTTGTCCTAATTGCAATTTCATTTTAAAATCCTCTTGAGATGATCTTCCTTAATTGAATCCCTTATCCAGCTCTCTGAAAATTTGTTTTTGCCCTTCACTATTTCTTACTATTTTATGAAAAGACTACTCATAATTATTCCCACTTTTGCAAATTAATTTCTGTTTTAAACTGGAATTTATCTCGACTTCACTTGGCAAGGATATAAAAAATTTGCTGGGCAAGTCAGTTTCCAGGTTCTTATGTCCTCATTACTGTTCATCTACCTTAAACTAATCAAACTTCCTTGTAGCAATAGTCTATGTTATTGTATATTCCTTTATCCATTTCCTACTTTGGGCCTCAATAGTTTGCTCAACCAGATCAGGAAGGAACTATTTTAATTGCACATCTTAGCTTCTCATTTTTATTCCCTTGTTTGGTATTGTTTTATGATCTCCTAAATAAGGATCATAATCACTTAAATAATTTTGTCTTAACTATCCACATGGCGGAAAAACAAGTGGATTAAGAATATCTTTTTTCCAGAGTATAACATATAGTGTGTGTCTCTTGGAAAATAAGAGCTGATAACAAAATTTAATAAATGAGAGTGAATGGCCTGATTACATTTGGGAAATTGTTCAATGTTTTCATAACTTCAAATTTCCTTTGAAACAAAACCCCATATTTAAATATTGATATTCTTCTGGTGATACTCTATGACTGAGAGTCATGATATACCACAATCTCTGAGGATTCAAAATTATAGGCCACAAAAATGACAATTGATTACATGGTAGACATACTAATATCAAATTATACACAAAAAGCAAAGTAACTGATACCATTAAATAGATGACCAGAAGGGAGGTGTAAAGTATGAAGAGTGAAAGAGTAAAAGAGGAAATCTATGTGCTGCATTGGTAGCTGTATATAATATAGGAAATCTAGTCCAAGCCCCCAGCACATTGGTTGGTTCTCTCATGGAGTATTCATGGAAAGATATGGGCATAAAGTACCTGTAAAGTGTAGATATGTTACAGTTTACACGTTTGCAAGACTATCTGCACTGATAATAAGCTCATAGATCCATTTTAGTATAAATACACATACATAGAAATTTCTCCCCACATCAATCAATATTATCTTTAATATGGTAGGTAGTATGTATGGTTCAGTGAGAAAAAAAGATACTTTTGGAATCAGAGGACCCAAGTTCAAATCCTACAAGTTCCTTCACTTCCTTGGTTCCCAGTTTCTTTCAAGTGAAAAATGAAAGATGTTGGATTAGAAGACCTCTAACTTCTAGATCTATGAACCTCTTTAAGTCATTAGATAGATGTGCTCCTTTTGCTGAAAAGACAAAAATCTCTGTCCCCTTTCTCTCTTCCCTTCATAAAATAATAAAATGTTAACTCTAGAAGGGAACCTAAAATAAGCCCTGGCCTTTTAATTTTATAAATCAATCTGATCTGCTCTTTCTGAATAGAAAGCAATATTATGTTTTTATGGTGGAGGAAAGGAGCAATGGATGCATGAGATCAGTAAGATGACAGGATTGTTATAGCACTGAAAAGTTTCAGTATGCAAGTAGAAAAGGAAACAGAGGATTACACAATTGTTTAGGAATTATTGCTCATTTTACCCCATAAAGAGGGCGAGGACATGTATTTATTAAGTATCTACTATGTACCAGGCACTATATTAAGCTCTTTATATTATCTCATTTGATCCCCACAACAACCCTGGGAGGTAGGTGATATTATTATTCCATTTTACAGTTGAGGAAACTGAGGCAAACAGGTTAAGTGACTTGCCCAAGGTCATACAGCTAATAAACATCTGAGGCTATTTTGAACCTTGGTCTCCCTAATTCCAGGAGCAGAAATCTATCCACTGAGCCACCACACTGCATTTAGTTTGGAAAAACCAAACCGGGATGAAGAAGTGACCTTGGAAAAATCTTGTCCGACCCCCTCATTTTGCAGTTGAGCAAACTAAGTCCCAGGTTAGTTCAGTGGTTTGCTTAAGGTCACACCTCTGGTTAGGAGCAGAGTCAGAACTAGAACCTTTGTCTCACATTGAAGCCAATACTCCTACATTTGGAGAGAGCCAGGATAGTAAAAACACTATTGAAGATAACACTTAGATCCTAGGTTCTTAAAGAATGCATGTATGTGTGTATGTGTATGCATGTATGCATACGCATACACATACATATACACATGCGTGAACGTATATGTGTGTACATACATGCATGCATGTATACATATCATTTTGCACCTGCTCCCACACAAATAAGGACTTAATTTAAATTTTTGTATTATGGTCAAAGTCTTGAATATCCTCATGCTTCCTAATGGAAGGTTGACTAAGTCCTTCCTAAATCCTCCTCTATCTTGATTTGTTCACTATCCCCCTTATCTGCTCATTTCCTAATCTGCCTGAGGCCAGATTATCACCTCCATGTAAGGTTCCTCTAGCTAGTTTACTTCCTGGGGCTAATGCCTAGTTATGACTGGACCAATTACTCATATTTTATTATCTTGCTTCTTCTACTTACTCTCACTTTTGAACAGCCATTTGCCCCATGGGGTTTCTATTTAGCGGATCTAAAACATAACCAACTAGTCCCTCAGATAATGCAAATATTGAACTAGACTGCTGTCTTCCAATTCCCCAGCCAGCTTGCTGGACTCCATAGTTTTCTGAATCACCCTTCTTATTTCCCAGTGTCTGTCAGGCCGGCTGCTCTCTCAATGCTGGAGGGAAATCAAAGAGCTGCCTGGCTGGAAAGGGGTAATTACTATCGGTGACATTTCCATTAGGAAGTTTCCTGCGGGGCTGTTCTCATCTTAATACCAAATACTCAGATTAATATCCCTCCCCAACTCAGGCTCTCACACTAATTTTTAAAATTAAAATTCTAATGATTTATAATGGATAACTATTTACTGTGTGAAACAAATTTAATGATATAAGGAGACCAAAATCACAGGCACTGAGGCTTGAGTTTGGTGTTGTAGAGGTTTGTGTGTTGACTCTGCTTTTTCTTCCCCTACCCCTTCCCACCATAACACAGAAGCTAATACTTTATTGGGGGGGGGGGCAGCTAGGGGGTGCAGAGGATAAAGCACCAGTCCTGGATTCAGGAGGACCTAAGTTCAAATCCAGCCTCAGACACTTGATACTTACTAGCTGGGCAAGTCACTTAACCCTCATTGCCCTGACAAAAAGAAGAAGGAAGAAGAAGAAGGAAGAAGAAGAAGAAGAAGAAGAAGAAGAAGAAGAAGAAGAAGAAGAAGAAGAAGAAGAAGAAGAAGAAGAAGAAGAAGAAGAAGAAGAAGAAACTAATACAGTATTATGGTAGTGTAAAATTTGTAATGGATTTGAATACCTGGCTCTTATCCAGTTTTGCCATTTAGTGCCCATGTGACTTTGGGCAAGCCATTTAACTTCTCCAAACATCATTTTCCAAATCTATAAACTGTGGGGAAAACTATCCATACTACCTACCTACCTCAAAGAATTTAAGGTGAGTTAGTATTAATTCAATAGTACAACAAACAGTAAAATGTTGCAAAAGATTCTAGGGATTTGAATTTTAGCATCCCTAGTTTCTTTCAAGGATTAAACCAGGTGTTATAGGATTTCTTTCCTGATTATTCAAGGTATTATCATTCACTCCCTCTTGAAAGTATTTTTTTTTATTACTTTAGTAGCTGCTTTGTGTTTATGTGTTTGTATGTGGTGGTGTTGTTTTTGCCCAGTGGATTGATACTACCTTGAGTTCATTTGTATCCACAGTGCCTATAATGGAGCCTGGCATATAGCAGAATAGTACTAATTGCATATTTTTGTGACAGTCCCCTGGCATTAGTGAGTCCCTCCTGGGAGGATAAAGGGTTCCTCTATTGCCCCTTGCTTTCTACAACTGAGCTCACAGTGCCCTACTCCCCAGTTGTAGGTGCGACTGTCAGTAGGTTAAGTCCTTGCCTGGGTACCCAGTTTATGTCTAAGGAAAGGCTGATGGGCCAGCCAGAGATGTAGGAGAACAAATAAACAATGGAAATCAGATCAATGCAAAGTGTGATCATAAGCAATAGGGAAGAGGGGGGAGGAGAGAAAGGAAAGGGGACCTCACATAAAAAACTCAGGCCTACAGACTAAGATAGAGTATAACTCACATAAAAGCAGTGCTACCTTAGGGAGCAAAGAGACATGGGTCCATCCAGCAGGAAGGCGAGGGTATGCTCCAAAGCACCCTTGTGAGAACAGGGTTCCTATGCTCTGATTTTGGATGGCCTCCCTGGAGCTGGCTGATTTGCATGTCAGGGATCAGGACAAATTTTTTTTTGGGGGGGGATTGTTTTCAGAGAAAAAAACAAGCTGGTGGTAGAAAATATTGGGGGAGGGGTTACATATCAGGAAGAAAGACAATTTGGTGATAGACCAAATATTATTTTGAGGGACACAGCTATACCAACCTTTGGAAAATGTTACTATTGATACTTTTCTCTGAGTATGTTCATAGCTTACAGCCTCTCTTAAGGAGAGATTCTCCTGATGGCCTCAAAACCATCAGGCCTAGTCTCCTAACAATGATTTCCATGTATAGATTAAATAAGCTACAGCCTTCCTTAAAGGAATTATGTCAAAGCCACATACAGCACTGACAATTAAACATTTCAAACTGGATGTCCCATAGAAATCTCAATTCTACATAACCTTGGTGACTTCACTTTTTATCATGCAACATCATTATCAGTTATCAAATTTCCTTTCTACCTTTCTCCCTCTCTATACCTTAATTCAGGCCCTCATCACCTCTCCATCATTTTGCAATCACATCTTCCCTTTTTAAAAAATAATAAACTTTTCTATTTATAGTTTTGAGTTTCAAATCTTATCTCTCCTTCCCTCTGTCCCCTCCCTCCTCCCTGAGGCAGTAAGCAAACAGGTTATACTGTACAATTATATAAAGCATGACCATATTAGTCACTTTGTATAAGAAAACTTGAATAAAAGAAAAAATGAAAGAAAGTGAAAAACAGCATGCTTCACTCTGTGTTCAATCAATATCAGTTCTTTCTCTGGAGGTGGATAGTATGCTTCATCATTAATCCTTTGGGATTGTCTTGGATCATTGTATTGCTGAGAATACACATTACTGAGTCATTCACAGTTCTTCATTAAACAGTATTGCTGTCACTGTGCACAAAGTTCTCTTGGTTCTGCTCACTTCACTATACATCAGTTCATGTAAGTCTTTCCAGGCCTTTCTGAAATCATCCTGCTTGTCATTTCTTATAGCACAATAATATTCCATCACCATCATATACCACAGCTTTTTTAGCCATTCCCCAATTAATGGGCATCCCTTTGATTTCCAATTCTTAGCCACCACAAAAAGAGCTGCTATACAACTTCTCCTTTAAAGTTCATTCCATCCCAACCAGATCCTAAAGAATAGCTCTGTCCATGTCACTTCCATACTTGATAAATTCCACTGGTTCTCTATTACATCTAGGACTGAATTATGTATTTGGCATTTGAAGTCTATCAAAACCTGGCTTCCACTTAACCTTCTAGCCTTATTTTATATATTACTGTCCTTTACAGACTCTGAAGTCCAGCCAAAGTGGCTGTTTTTTACACAGGCCACTCTTTCTGCCTTTGCATTGGCTAGCCTTCATATAGAATGCACCCTTTCCTTACGTCTGCCTCTTAGAACCCCTTATACACCATCTTTTACAAGATCCCCTCTGTTACTAGTGTCTTCTTCATTCCCCAAATAACTTTTATTTATTTTCTCTGTGTGTGTGTGTGCTGTCTTGCCCTGTTCTCAAATCCCTAAGATAGGACAGTAAGAATTTCAGTTTTGTCTTTGTATCCCCAATCCCTGGAACATAATAAAAACAATAAAAATGATTATTAATTTATTGACAGTAATAAATTAATGTTGAATTGAATTTGTTGCCCAGTAAAAAGTAAAGTTCACAGGGAATGAAAATCCATTTAGCCTGAAACGAACTTTGGTAAAGTTGTGGATGGTGCTACTAAGAATAAGAATGCAATATATTGTATTTCCAAATGTCTTTCTTAGCTGTAGACTGGTAGCAACAATAACAATAATTAATAGAAATTATATCTGGCATGCTTATGGTGCTTCCAAGTTTGCAAAATACTTTACAAATATTATATTTGAGCCTCACAACAACCCTATAGCTAGGGCAGTGAGGTTTGCTTAGTGGATAGAGCACCAGGCCTGGAGTCAGGAAGATCTGAGTTCAAATCCAACTTCAGACAATTAATACTCTATATAGGGTATATATGTAGTATCCATAATTATTAATCAATAATACTGGGTATATAATACCACTATATCATATTATATAATATACAATGCCAATAATTATTCATTAATCAGACTAAATATATATAAACACATTCTATTATATAATACATAGTATCAATATATAGTATATATAGGATCAATAATAATTAATTAAAATACTACATAATATGTACTACTGTATACATTTAGTATTATACTAAATAATATTACTATATATACTATACATGATACTACTATGCCATATATACTATATATAATACTGCTATACTCTATTACTACATATAATACTAAAATAATAATACTACTATACATACCATATTATTTGTATCAGGACTACTTATATGGAACTATACATGTTGGCTGGTCGACTGCTTGTTGCCCTTTGTTCTTGAAGGACAAAATGACATCACTGTGTTGTAGTCAAGGTGCAGTGTGTCCATTTGTGACTGATTAGACCAATATAAGTTCAGAAAGCTCTACCACAGGTCAGGTACAAATAGTCCACAGGAACATTTGGAGTAGAGAAGTTTCTAAATTTGTGCACCTCATGATGTCTTTTGATTTCCACATCAATTGGATTTAAGTGAGACAGAATTGCATAAAGTAGTCAGCCTTACTCTTCCATAATCATTGGAGTCCAGTGACAAGACAAAGTCAAGATGACTGGTAATGGCTTGGGATGCAGTAGATGACCTTGACATCTTTAATATCTAACCCTATCTAACATCTACTTCCAAAGATTATTAGAAAAAAAAGAAAAGAACCTATATATTCTATAATGTTTTTGGCAGCTCTCTTCATGGTAGCAAATAAGTGACAATTGCAGGCATGACCATCAATTGGGGAATGCCTGCACAAGTTGTGGTATATGACAGTGATAGAATACTACTGTGCAATAAGAAAGGATGAGTTCATTGATTTTAGAAAAACGTGGAATGACTTACACAACATAATGAAGAGCAAAATGAGCAGATCCAAGAAAACATTGTATACAGTGATAGCAATATTGTTTTAAGAATGACTTTGAGATACAACCATTCTGGAGAGCAATTTGGAACTATACCCAAAGGGCTACAGAACTGTGCATGCCCTTTGATCCAGCAATACCACTGCTAGGTTTATATCCCAAAGACATCCCAAAAAAAGAATGACATAACTGTACAAAAATATTTCTTGCAGCTCTTTTTGTGGTGGCTAAGAATTGGACATCAAAGGAAAGCCCATTAATTGGGGAATGGCCAAACAAGCTGTGGTATATGATGGCGATGGAATATTATTGTGCTATAAGAAATGACAAGCAGGTTGATTTCAGAAAGGCCTGGAAAGACTTGTATGAACTGATGTATAGTGAAGTGGGCAGAACCAAGAGAACATTGTGCACAGAGACAGCAATATTATTTGATGAAGAACTATGAATGATTTATTCTCAGCAATACAATGAGCCAAGACAATCTCAAAGGACTAATGATGAAACATATTATCCACCTCCAAAGAAAGAACTGATATTAATTGAACATGGACTGAAGCATGTTATTTTTCACTTTCATTTTTTTCTTTTATTCAAGTTTCCTTATTACAGAATGACTAATATGGTAACATTTTATATAATTGTACATGTATAACCCATATGTGATTGCTTACTACCTCAGGGAGTGGGGAGGGAAGGGAAGGAGGGATAAAAATTGGAACCCAAAACTATAAATGATGTTTATTACTTTTAAAAAATAAAACAAATGAATGAATGAATGAAATTACAAAAAAAAAAGACTTTGAGCAAATAAGTTATTTTGACTATTATAAATACCCAAAGTAACTATAAAGGACAAATGAAGAAAGATGCTATCTGCATCCAGAAAAAGAACTGATAAATAGAAGTGTATATAGAACAATTTTATATATATGTATGTGTATATATATATATATGTATATATATATATATACATACCTATTTATGTCTAATGGTAGCCATCTCTAGAGGGGAGAGCGGTAAAGAAGAAAGAAAAAAGGGAAAAAAAGAAATTTACATGATAATTTTTTGTATATTTGAAAGGAATAGCAAGTTATGCATAGTAGATTTGCTGTTTTATGTACAATCATCTTTTTATTGTACTATGTTATGGAAATGATTGTTTTATTCCATGAACTAAAAATAAAATAGAGTTATCAGCAATGGAATAGGTGAGAATTGGGCAAAAAAGAAACAAGACCTAAAGTCTCCTACTCTCAGAGGAAGACCTTAGAGGCCATCTCCTTTAACTTATGCCTTAATAGGAATCTCTTCTATAATAACCCCAATAAGAAGTCAGTCACTCTCCTTCTGCTTGAAGACTTCCATTGAATAGAAACCCACTACCTCCTGAATCAACCCATTCCATTTTAGGACAACATCAATGGTTAATAAGTTTTTCCTCATATAAAAATTAAATCTGATTTTCTGCAGGATCCTTCCATTATCTCCTCATTTACCCTCTGGACTAGACCAAGCAAAACAAGTCTAATTCTCTTCCAACTTGATTTTTCTTCAAATACTTGAGGATAGAGTTCATGTCTTCCTTAAGATTTTTATTTTTTCTGGTTAAACAACCCTAGTTTCTTCCATTAATCCTCCTTCGTCCACTCACCACCCAATCTCATGATTTAGTTTAACTTCCATAAAATAAAGGTTGATTAATGTCTGCCTTTTGAAAGCAGATTTTTTTGATGCTACAGAACAACAAATGGCAATTTCTACCTATTTTGTTGATGCCTGACTTTCCCCTCCTATTTTGTGATTTCATAATGGATTTGGAGGACCTACTAAATCTCCAGGAGCCATCAAAGCTCCACAACTACCTAAATTCCAAGAACTTGAATTGATTGCTAAATTGAATGTGCTCTTGGTAGAAATTTCCAACACTATGAAGCCCAGGCACAACTACAATGAATAAATGTGTGACCTCAACAAAAATAATCTTTTAAAATTTATGTTGGTCATCAAAGCTCCAACATCTCCTGGTTTTGATTTGCACCTATCCCACTGCTGATAGGCCCTTCTTTCTGTCCCTACTCCCATACCTCTTTTGCTATCTTGTGTAGTTAGTAATGAGGTAAAAGGAGCTGCCACTACCCACTATCATTACCACCCACTGCCTCCACCGTATCCTAATTTCAAGTTCTATTATTGCAATAAGATACTTTATGCTGGGTTTTCTACAATAGATATAGAAAAAGAGAGAGATAAAGTAAATAAGTGAATACATGTTAGGTAAATAAATGGATTGGGGGAGGGCAGCTAGATGGTGCAGTGGATAAAGCCCTGGATTTGTGAGGACCTGAGTTCAAGTCCAGCCTCAGACACTTGACACTTGCTAGCTGTGTGACCCTGGGCAAGTCACCTAACCCTCATTGCCCATCCAAAAATAAATAAACAAATAAATTAATAAATAATGAATAAACAGACAAATAAATAATATAAAATAAATATTGAACTCAATTTCTAACATCTCTTATAGGCATAAATATTTGATCTTATGACTTAGCTCAGTGCCTCTCTCACTAGGCCAAGAAATGCAGACACTGCCAGCTTTAGATGGCTTGATTGTAAGAAGTAAAATGCTGTGGTAAAATACCATTGATCTATGAGTGAAGAAAAACCTGAACTTGAATCCCAACTCTAAATCTAGCTGTATAATTAAGGGCAGGTCACTTCATCCTTCTCTGCCTCATTTTTCAGTTTTCTCATCTGTAAAATGAACATAACAGTAGCACCCATTTCACAAAGTTGTTGTGAGGACCAGATAAGATAATATGTACAAAGTATCTGTCAACCTTAAAACGCTATGTAGGGGGGCAGCTAGATGGCGTGGTCGATAGAGCACTGGCCCTGGAGTCAGGAGTACCTGAGTTCAAATCCAACCTCAGACACTTAACACTTACTGTCTGTGTCCCTGGGCAAGTCACTTATCCCCCATTGCCTCACAAAACAAACAAACAAAAAAATATATTTTAAAAAAACCACTATGTAAATACTAACTATGAGTATAATTATCATCATATAAATAGAGAGGCGGATAGGTGGCTCATGGATAAAGTATTGGTTGGACATAGAGTCTGGAAGTAGAGTTTGAATTTGACTTCAGCTAAGTGATCCTGGGCGAGTCACTTCTTTCTCTGTGACAGCTTCCTTATCTGTAAAGTGGAGGTAGAAATGGCACCCACCTTCTAGGATTGTTGTGAGGATAAAATGAGATAATATTTGTAAGGCACTTTGAAAACCTTAAAGCTCCATGTAAATGTTAGTTATCATCACCATCATTTAAATGTAAAATGGTGTTCATCAACTGTAGATTAGTCCATTTTTTGTTTTTTGTTTTTTTTGCTGGGCAATGGGGGTTAAGTGACTTGCCCAGGGTCACACAGCTAGTAAGTGTTAAGTGTCTGAGGCTGGATTTGAACTCAGGTACTCCTGAATCCAGGGCCAGCGCTTTAACCACTGCGCCATCTAGCTGCCCGATTAGTCCATTTTTAAATTTTGAATTTAATTACAAAATGGGAATAGGAAAAAATTTGCCTTGTACACAGCAGAACATTGGAGAGAACTCAATATAAAACAATAAATTTACATGTCAAGAAAATCTACATAATAAATACTACACATTATTTTCAAATCTGCCCGGCTTTTCTTTGCTTCCTTGTTGGTTTTCTTTTGTTTTCTGCTGTATACTTTTTACTTTGTTATTTTTTCCCCTTCTCCATCAAAGGAGGCTGAAATTAAGTGTGTGTGTGTGTGTGTGTGTGTGTGTGTGTGTGTGTGTGTGTGTGTGTATACACACATACCCATATAAACACATATACACTCATACACATATACGTAAGACCATACTATGCTTATTTCCAATCATCTGTTTATCTGAAGGTGGAGAACATCTTCCTTCACAAGTCCAAGTCTTTCCATGCCTTTCCAGGTCAACCAGTTCATCATCTCCACAGCAATATTCCAACCTAACTACATCCTATCTAAGAGTTTGTCCATGAAAGTTTTTTCCCAATTTTCTGCATTCTTTTTATTCCTCGCTACATGGGTTTTATTCATACAAGAAAAAAAAAATTTATTTAGCCTATCCCTCCTCATTCCTCTGCTTTACTTTTACCTGCTACCTGCCCCCTATTCTTTACCCTACCCACCACTCTAAGAATCCCTCCCTTATCCTCTTCCCCTCTTTTAACCCATTCATGCTGAGAGTAGGTTCCATCACTACCCACCTTCCCCACTACTATCTTCTCAATCAATTTTTCCTTTTATGCCTCATTGGTATGAAGTAATTACTCCTTTTTTATCTCTCCCTAAAGAGTTTTACTTTTTTTAGACTCACCTCAACATACTCAGGTCAGCCAAAGCATTTCTATCAAACTATCCAAATAATAATGACAGTTACAAAAGTACTGCGGATATTTTCACATATAAGAAGTAAACAATTTGGGGCAGCTAGGTGGTACAGTGGATAGAGCACCAGCCCTGGAGTCAGGAGGACTCCAGCCTCAGACACTTAACACTTACTAGCTGTGTGACCCTGGGCATGTCACTCAACCCCAATTGCCTCACTAAAAAAAAAAAAAATTTTTAAAAAAAGAAGTAAACAATTTGTCCTTATTGAGTCCCTTATAGTTGGTCTTTAATGTTTACTTTATATTTCTCCTGGAAGTTGTATGTTGAATTCTCTCAAGTTCTGGATATTTTGTCAGAAAAACCTGAAAGTCTTTCAATTCATTGAATGTCCTTTTCTTTCCTCAGGATTATATCTAACTTTGCTGGGCTCTTTTGTCCTATGAAATATAGTATTATAAGACATATTCATTCAGCAAATGACCTGCTAGGTCTTATGCAATCCTTATTATAGTTCCATGATATTTTTTTTTCTTGTTGCTTTCAATATTTTCTCTTTAACCTGGGAGCTTTGAAACTTAGTATGATATTCCTGTAGGTTTTTCTCTTGGGATCTCTTTCAGGTGGTGATGGGTGGATTTTTTCTGTTTCTGCTTTGCCTTCTTGTTCTGGAACTTCAAGGCAATTTTCCTTGATAATTTCTTATAATATCGTATCAAGATTCTATTCTTATAATTTTTAGGTAGTCTGATTATTCTTATATCCTTTTTTCTTGATCTGTTCTCCATTTCAGTTGTTTTTCTGATGAGATATTGTACTTTCTCTTAAATTTTTGTCATTCTTTTCATTTTGTTTTATGATTTCTTATTATTTCCCCTTGCCTAATTCTAGTTTTCAAGGAATTATTTTCTTCCTTAAGTTTTTTGTTCTTGATTTCAAGTTGGTTGACTTTCCTGTCATAATTTTCTTGATTTTCTTGGATTGTTCTTATTTCTTTTCAATTTTTTCTCAATTTCTCTTATTTTGTTTTTGAAGTCCTTTTTAAGTTCTTCCAAGAACTCTTTCTGTGCTTGGGACCATTTGACATTTTTCATTGAAAAAGGAATTGCTTTTTTAGCTTCATTATCTTCCTCTGAATATGAACCCAGATCTTCTCTGTCCCCAACGTAACTATCTGTGGTTGGGTTCTTTCTTTAGCACTTATTTTCTGAGGTCTGTCTCAGGACCCAACCTTGGGGCTCTTCTCTTTATTCCTAAATCACAGTTGGGCCCCCAGCCACAATGTCCCACAAATGATATTAATCCCTGTGGTTCCTCAGGTGGCTACAAACTACAGCTGTCCTTTCTTCCTTGGAATTGAAACCAGGGACTCTGCTCTCCTGTAGGTGCCTACACCCCACAGGGTCTGCACCCCTTGCTACTGCATTCACCAGGTGTGTGCTAGCTCCTTCTCCCCACAGTCACAGGCTGGGATGCAGCTGGTCAGCACAACTGTGTCTTCTCCTCTTCAACCATCCGACCCTCCACACAGTGAGATGAATGTTTTTCTAAGGCTGAGCTGCCTCTAGGGCTTGCTGGGTTTGGTGATTATGCAGAGTCTAAATAAGTAAGTGTTTGTACTTTACTCAGGCTGCACCTCTGCACCTGGAGATAAGGTCTTTCCTGGAGTCTTCTCCAATTATCTTAGGAGGACATCTGCTTTACCCAGTGTTTGTTTCTGATGTTCTGAGGTGATGTTCTGTCTTTTATTTTTTTTTTTTTGTGGAGGAAATTTGAAGAGCTGTAAGTTTTCTAACTTATTCCACCATCTTCCCAGAATCCTCTCCTTAGGTTATTATTTTTTCCTGATTTTTTAAAATTTATTTTTCTTTAGTTGGACTTTCCTAAACTTGTTTTTTTAAATAATAAACATTTTTATTTATAGTTTTGAGTTCCAACTTTTATCCCTCCTTCCTTCCCTTCTCTCCCTGCTCCCTGAGGCTATAAGCAATCAGATATGGGTTATACATGTGCAATTATGTAAAACATTACCATATTAGTAATTTTATACAAAAAAACTTGAGTAAAAGAAAAAAATGAAAGAAAGTGAAAAATAGCAGGCTTCAGTCTGTGTTCCATCAATATCAGTTCTTTCTTTGGAGATGGATAGTATGTTTCATTGATAGTCCTTTGGGATTGTCTTGGATCATTGTATTGTTGAGAATAGTTCAGTCATTCACAGTTCTTCATCAAACAATATTGCTGTCTCTGTGCACAATGTTCTCCTGCTTCTGCTTACTTCACTACACATCAGTTGATACAAGTCTTTCCAGGCCTTTCTGAAATCATCCTGCTTGTCATTTCTTATAGCACAATAATATTCCATCACCATCATATACCACAGCTTTTTTAGCCATTCCCCAATTAATGGGCATGCCTTTGATTTCCAATTCTTAGCCACCACAAAAATAGCTGATAGAAATATTTTTGCACAAATAGGTCTTTTTCTCTTTGGGATATAAACCTAGCAGAAGTATTGCTGGATCAAAGGGTATGCACAGTTCTATAGCACTTTGGACATAGTTCCAAATTACTCTCCAGAATGGTTGGATCTTTTCACAATTCCACCAACAGTGGATTAGCATCTCCTAGGTGACTTTTTTTTTTTTTTGGTGGAGCAATGAGGATTAAGTGATTTGCCCAGGGTCACACAGCTAGTAAGTATCAAGTGCCTAAGGCCACATTTGAACTCAGGTCCTCCTGAATACAGAGCTGGTGCTTTATCCACTGTGCCACCTAGCTGCTCCCTTCCTAGGTGACTTCTTAAAGAGAAAATGTTCTTTTGAATCTCTTCTCACAAACTTAAGGTCAGATGACTAGGGAGGTAAGGTGCTCTAGCTCAAATTCTGTCTCAGCTACTACCATTGTGTCCTTAGGCAAGTCACTTAACTCTGATGTATTTTACTCATCTATAAAATGAGAAGGATGGGCTTGATGACCCGTAAAGTTTCCTTCCAGTTCTAGATTTAGTGCTAGTAACTTCTAGAACTTTGAAAGGAGTCAATCACTTTTCAGAGGGTATTTGAGTACAATCTGCACTTGAGGAAGTAGAGAAAGGATGAGGGAGATTTATCTTCCCTCCCTGACCCACAAGGGTGTTGAGGGCCACCCTAAACCCAAAGGAGTAAGCAGAATCTCATACATGCCTATACTTGCCACTTCATGTCTGTCATTAGCACTGGCAAGCAACAAGCATGAAGCTTGACAAAACTTGAGAGCAGTTCCTTGGAGGATAGAAGGCTCAAAACCATGTGGAAAGAGATACAACTGGGGGGTGGGGGGCAGGATCCCATTTAACCCCAGTTTTCTGTCATTTTCCTGTTAATGTAATTCTTACCTATTTAACCCACTCTGTGTTGGGCAAAATAATTTCATTGCCCTGGACATATCAGCACAGAGCACTTTGGGAACAGAGCTGTGGCATTTGAACTGTTCCATCATGAAAAATCTAATGAGACATATAGCTTTCCTGAAGCAGAATAATATGGTTACATCTGTCTTTTCACAGGCCATAATTTGCTACAGCTGCTACAGAGTAGTCCACCAACATTTACATGTCTTTTTTGGAATGCTTGGTCATCTATTTCCAAACTAGTTTGGGAGGAAGGTTTTTAATGTGAAAACAGTACAATCACTAAAGTTAAAGTGGATCTTGGGGTAGGAATGGGGAATAGGAGAGATTGTAATATAAAATACATGGACAGACATGTTCATGTCTTATAGTCCCTGCTACTGGAGAGACTGAGGCTCATGAATCAATTAAATTTAGATGTTCTGAGCTATCGTAGGGCTAAAGTTGATCAGGTGTCTGTACTAAGTCCAACACCAATATAGTAAGCCCTGTGAGTGGAGGAAGACCACTTGGAGAGCACCAATGTTTTTAGGAAGTGTAACCATTGGAGTGACACCACCTGCTGGAGAGTTACTGTAGGAAAGCTCTGCCATGAGGAGAAGACGTCTGAGTGCAAGCCATGTGGCTTTGGAGGTCAGTTCCTTGGTGTCAGGAAGTGATGTTTGCTCATGGGTACTGTCTATCAAAGCTATCAGCCAATTAGCTTGCAGCTCTGTGTGTGGGGACAAGACATTTCCAGTTTTCACAGGAGGCTTGTGTGATGAAGATGGGGTGGTTCTCTCTCTTTTGTGAGGACTCTCATGGAGAGCGGAGCTAGAAATGCTGGCTCCCTGAGATAGATAGATGTAGGCATCTAGGCCTCTTTTTCTCTCTTCACCAAATTTTTATTCTCTTTAATAAATGTTTAAAAGTCTAAACTCTTGCTAAAGCTTATAATTTATTGGCAACCACTCATTAGATATTTTAGACAGTATAGCTAGATAGCAACTTTACAGAAGACAAAAATACATAAAAATAAATACAAAGTATTGGGGAGGATAGGTCAGGCACCAAGAGCTGAAACATAAGGAAAGGTCTCATGTCCATTTCTGCTGCTGCCATCTTGGTTCACACTCATATTATTTCTCATCTGAACTATTGCAATATTTTCCATACTGATCACCTTTCTCTGTCTTTTTTCTTTTCTTTTTTTTTTTTGCAGGCAATGGGGGTTAAGTGACTTGCCCAGGGTCACACAGCTAGTAAGTGTCAAGTGTCTGAGGCCAGATTTGAACTCGGGTCCTCCTCAATCCAGGGCCAGTGCTCTATCCACTGCACCACCTACCTGTCCCCCCTTTCTCTGTCTTAATCCACATTATATACCATTAGCAAATTAATCTTCTTGCCTATATGACCTTGGACCTTGTAACCTCCTTGGACTTCAGTTTCTTCATCTGTAAAATGAGGGCACTGGACTCAATGGTCTCTAGGTTTTCTTGAAGATCTAGCTCTCTGATTCTGTAAAAATTTTCTCTTCAGCATAAGGTTTTGACAGCATTCACTGTCTTCCCAAGCAACAGGAAAACATTTTCTTTCTTCCACAAAGTCTCTGAAAGTAGCAGCACCTCAAAGTGTCCTTGTGAAAGGCCTATGCTGACACCAATATTTCTATCATTACTTATTTATCTTAAAAATCTGGCATCAAATTTCATCTTAGCAAGAGTCTAGCATAACACCTTTGAGAACATAGTGTCATTCATTAGTTTGTTTTTGCTAGAAATGGTTTACAAATGTGAAACATGCCAAAAACTTTAAAAATAAACAATTATGGATGGTGTCAAACAGGGCTTGGATTGAGGGAGAACTGGTAGGAAACATAGGCTGGATTGATAAAATAAATTAATTAAGGTAATAGCCATGTGGAGATGGAAGACATAGCAGTATTTCACTCTAATAAATGTTTATTGTAGGAGGCCTGATAGCAATTATTTATTCCTTCTTGCTCCTCTTAGTAAGGGAAAGTATTCTAGGATATGTCCCCATATAAAATTCCAGTTAACTCACTATCGAGTAGAATATTCAATAAACAAAACACTTCTTTTCCCTTCAGTCATGGAGAAAATGGGGTAAGGGGTAA
This sequence comes from Dromiciops gliroides, assembly GCF_019393635.1. NCBI lineage: Eukaryota > Metazoa > Chordata > Mammalia > Microbiotheria > Microbiotheriidae > Dromiciops > Dromiciops gliroides. The sequence continues at coordinate 572,975,948 of NC_057861.1, read as the reverse complement.
GGGTAGGGGTAGGGGTTTGAGGTCCTTAGGAATTCCTCTATAATGAATTACACCCTCTTGCACACAAAAGCCATTAGAATAAGATTGTAGTTTATTTCAGGGCTGAGGAAGGGAAAGGGAAGGGAAGGGAAACCATGAAAGAAGTCCTTGGACTTCTCATGGGGAGAAGGCATGGCACAGAGTGTGGCTCTGAGATATCAATCTCCTCGAGCAGGAAACTGGCAGGTACTTTTATAGAGGACTCATGGGGTTGACCATCTGACTGGAAAGTTCCTTTAGTGAGGGAGTACCATCCCTCACTGGTGGTGGCTGGAGGAGTTGGGTGAGGGGTGGCTGCAGATCTCTCAAGCTATCTCTCTCCTCAGGATACAAAGGCAGTAGGCACACCCAAACTTATCTCCCCAGGGTTGAAGGAGACTAGAATGAAGGGTGGAGGTCCCCAAGCTAGCTCAGTCCGGTCTGGTTCCACTTATCTCTTTATGTGTGTCTGTCCTTTCGATTAGTTTCTCAAGGAGAAGGTTCTTTTTTTTTTTTTTTTTTTTTTTTTTTTTTGGGGGGCAATGGGGGTTAAGTGACTTGCCCAGGGTCACACAGCTAGTAAGTGTCAAGTGTCTGAGGCCGGATTTGAACTCAGGTACTCCTGAATCCAGGGCTGGTGCTTTATCCACTGCGCCACCTAGCCGCCCCAAGGAGAAAGTTCTTTGATGTGCCCCAGAGAACTTCTGGGCTTCTACGGGCCCATAACATTCCCCACTTCTCTATATATATAAGGAAAGGGGAAGAAGATTCTTCTGAAACTGCTTCATGCTGAGCGGGGTCCAAGAAATCACAGCGCATGGAAGGGGGAGGGGAGAAGTGAAAAAGGCCTGGTCCCAAGTGTGAAGAGCTGTGAGGTCCCAAGGGTGAGCAGAGACAACATAGGCACAGTGGGTATCTGCCATGAATCCTTGAGCATAGATGAAACAGACTTAAACTAAGATTTTAAAAGAAATCAGGACAGGGGCAGCTAGGTGGCACGGTGGATAGAGCACCGGCCCTGGAGTCAGGAGTACCTGAATTCAAATCCGGCCTCAGACACTTGACACTTACTAGCTGTGTGACCCTGGGCAAGTCACTTAACCCTAATTGCCTCACTAAAAAAAAAGAAAGAAAGAAATCAGGACAAAAAAATGAAAAAGGGTTTATCAGATCAGAAATAAAAAGTATTACTGCTTTTACCCCAGTGGACGCTGGAAAGGCTGAATGCAAGACAGGGCCTGGCCTGCCTTACAAGAGTTAAGTAATCAGATCAAAGCTTAACTCTGGGAAAGGCAGTGTCTGTCTACATTTTAGGGTCCTTTCCCTGATCCCCACGACTTTGTGCCTTGCTTGAATGCTAGGACCTGAACGAGAGAGTAAGACAGAGGTCGCCCGTGAATCATCCCTAGACTTGCCTCCTACCTCCAGCTTGGCCATGGACTTGACCCTGGAGATGTCAGTGACAAGGGGCTGCACTGGGGGACAAAGAGGTAGGAGAGCTGGCCTCACCTTCATGGGGCGTCCCCCACTCCTGTGTGCCAGAATCTCGGCCACCTGGAGATATGCTGGTAGCAGATGTGATGGCTGCTGCTATTAGTGAGGCTTGGTCTATGGAGCAGGCACGAACCATCTTTTCACTTCCATCCTAAATAAAACATAGTTTTATTACATCTCATGATACTTGGCATATTGAGTAACAACAACAACAACAAAATTTCATTATAAACTCCCCATTCCCAAACTTCTCTTTATAAGCCTTCACTGTATATATTTATTTCTCTCTGCATATGCAACAATTCCTTTCAGGATCTCAAATAGTTTCAGAGGAAAGTATTTACATTTAAATTGGGACAATTGCTTTTCACTTTATAGATTTGATATGGGGAGAAAGTACATGGGTCCTTAGGATTCCTCTGTAAAGAATTACACTCTTGCACAAGTCCTATTTAGGAATAAAAGAACAGGTTTATTGGGGTACACGAGAATCTGGTCGGGAGGAAGGTTGAAAAAACACTTTCCTCCCCAACTAGCTTGGGGAGCACCCCTTGATAGGGCTAAGATGGCGTGGGTAAAATGTCCCATATTGGGTGATGGGTTGGAAGTCGTCTGATAGTGGGGTAGTTTGATGATGGGTCATGGGCAATCTGGTTAACTCCATCCTGGTGGGTCTGAGCAGTCTTCTAGTGAGCGGTTTCTTTGTCCTCTCCTGGTGCAGCCATGCCTAACAGGATTACCTCATCCAGGTGGTGGTCCTTGAACTTACTCTGTTAGATTGAGTGCTGCTTATCTCTTTTGGGTGTGTCTGTCCTTGGTTGAGCTCAAGGAGAAGCCTCCTTGATCTCAGGGGAAAATTCCTGGGATTTCAAGGAAAAAGTTCCTTGACCTTCCCAGACAACTTCTGGGGTAACTGGGGCCCATAATACTCCCATAACAGATTCAAGTTAAATAAAGCCCTGATTTCTTTCTTTCTTTCTTTTTTCTTTTTTTTTTTTTTGCGGGGGGGGGGGGGGCGGGGGGCGGGGGGCCCCGAGAGTGGATAGGTAGAGAGTTGGAAAGGAGGTACAAGACCTGAAGGTACGATTGTTGTGGGACAAGGAACTCCAACCCCCAAGGAATCTTTAAACTTTCCCAATGAAAACAGCTCTGCCTCCCACCTCAGGAATGTGGTGTGGCCCTGGTATGCTGATAAGCAATACTGAGGTCTATAAGATGATGTGCAAGGTATGAATGGGTGCTGCACATTTTACAGATGACCAATTATTCAAAAATCCCCTCCCAGTTGTTCTTTGTAATTCCCTCCCCAGTTGTTTCATTTTCTTTGTTTTGTAAACATACAAAAGACCAGGTATCCTCTAACTCAGCAAGGTAGTCTCCATGATGATTCTGTCTCCTAGCCACATATTCCTCTCTCCTAATAAATCTCTTTTTGTTTTACAAGATTCATGATGAGCCTCCAATTCTTTGGGTGAACTAACCCCCCCCTCCAAAATCCAGGTCATAAGTCCCCCCAACAAGATCATAGAATCACAGATTTAGAGCTGATAGTGACCTTGAGAGATCCCCTAATAGTTGGTTATTTTATGAATGAGCAAATCTAGAATCATAGAGATTAACTGACTTACTCAAAGTCACACAGATAGTAATGTGGGATGGAATTTGGGGTCAAATTGATCATGAGTCATCCCAAAAGAATTATAAGACTCAGTGACTCAGTTTCCCAAGTTTTATTGCAATACTGTGAGTGACCACAGGGAGAGAACCAGAATAGTGGAAAGTTATCTCTCCCTTTCCATCCCACATCAATAGTAAATAGCAAACATGGGATTCAAAGTCAGATTCCAAATTCAGTGTTCTTCCAATTACTCAAAGCTGCCTCCCTCTCTCCAGATTGTGTGACCTTTCCCAACCCAAACCCCAAATTTTCAAACCAGTAAAATCAAGCTAAAATTAATATTCAGGGCAGTCAGAAAGGGAAATTGTCAATTTCCACAAATACTTTTTAAGTACCTACCAAATGCCAAGAACATGCTAGGTCCCAGGAAGAGAAAGACAAAACCAATGCAGACTCTATCCTCAAGGAATGATTTCAAGAGGGAGAGACATAAAGAGAAGGGGTGGCATAAAGAAGGACCTCATATAGGAGTGCTTTGAAGGAAGCTAGGAATTATTAAAATCAAAGGAATAAGGAGAGAATTGCAGGCTTCTGAAATCTGTCTTTTCAAGCCCCTCGCCAATTCTGAAGACTATGCATTTTTTCCTTAAATAACAAGTGTGCTTTGGCCTACAAGGTACTGTGGGACTTTGTCAGTATGGACCACAGGCAAAGTATATTTTTAGTGTGCCCAGTCTCTCATTTCTTTCAACATTCCCCAATTTGGTGCTGCTCATCATTTTCCTCCACAGTTACCCAGATTCTCCTAGTCTGTTCCTATCAAAATCTACTTTCAAGAAAGGATCTGATCCCCAAAAAGAGAAAAAGTCCTATGTTTTGTACAAAAATATTTCTATCAGTTCTTTTTGTGGTGGCTAAGAATTGGAAATGAAAGGGATGCCCATCAATTGGGGAATGGCTAAACAAGCTGTGGTATATGATGGTGATGGAATATTATTGTGCTATAAGAAATGACAAACAGGATGGTTTCAGAAAGGCCTGGAAAGACTTGTATGAACTGATGTGTAGTGAAGTAAGCAGAAGCAGGAGAACATTGTGCACAGAGACAGCAATATTGTTCGATGAAGAACTGTGAATGACTGAACTATTCTCAACACTACAGTGATCCAAGACAATCCCAAAGAACTATTGATGAAACATACTATCCACCTCCAAAGAAAGAACTGATATTGATGGAACAAAGACTGAAGCATGCTATTTTTTCACTTTCTTTCCTTTTTTTTCTTTTATTCAAGTTTTCTTGTATAAAATGACTAACGTGGTTATGTTTTACATAATTGCACATGTATAATCCATATCTGATTGCTTGCCACTTCAGGGAGGGAAAGAAGGAGGGATAAAAGTTGGAACTCAAAACTATAAATAAAAATATTTATTACTTAAAAAAAAATCTGAAATAGATTTATGCTAATCTTTTTTTTTCCCCTGGATTTGGAGATCCTCTTCCATCATGAGTCCCCTGGAACTCTTCTGTACCATTGCATTGGTGAGAAGAATATAGTCCATCACAGTAGATCAACACACAATGTTGATGATACTGTGTACAATGTTCTTCTGGTTCTGCTCATCTCACTCATCATCAGCCCATGCAAGACCCTCCAGGTTTCTCTGCTCATCGTTTCAATAGTATTCCATTGTATTCATATACCACAACTTGTCCAGCCATTCCCCAATTGATGGGCATCCCCTCAACTTCCAATTCCTTGCCACCACATAAAGAGCAGCTATAAATATTTTTTGTACATGTGGGTCCCTTTCCCTTTTCCATGATTTCTTTGGGCAAAAGACCCAAAAGTGGTATTGCTGGGTTAAAGGGTATGCACAGCTTTATCGCCCTTTGGGCATAATTCCAAATTGTTCTCCAGAATGGTTGGATCATTGAACTAAGTTTTTGCCTTTTTTTTTTTAAGTGAGACAATTGGGGTTAAGTGACTTGCCCAGGGTCACACAGCTAGTAAGTGTTAAGTGTCTGAGGCCGGATTTGAACTCAGGTACTCCTGACTCCAGGGCCGGTGCTCTATCCACTGAACTAAGTTTTTAAAAAGGGAGTCTACAAAGTAGATATGAACAGAATATGTGAGGCCATGGGCAGGGGGGTGGGGGGGGTCAGTCAATGCTAAAGAAAAGAAATGGAAGATAAGTATAATCAATGAGAAACAGAAAAAGGCCAGTTTGACTGTACTGTAGAATTCAGAAGAGGGAGAAATGCATAATGAAGCTGGAAAGAGAATTTGGGGCTAGGTTACAAAGGGCTTTAAAAACCAAAAACTAGAGTTGAGTATACTATCATGTTATCTGCAAATAATGACAATTTTACCTATTCATTCACAATACTAATCTTTATGATGTTGCTGTCCTTTATTTTTTTAAACTGATAGGAATTTCCCATAATACACTAAATAAGGGGTAGTGACTAGACCTGTGCTTTCATTAGGGTAGAGAACTCTGGTACCTTCTTTGTAACTGATAGTCTTAGAGAGTTATCACTGGAATCTTAAGAGTGTTGGACTGGGAATCAGGAAGACTTGAGTTCAAATCTTGCCTGTGTAACCCTGGGCAAGTTACCTAACCTCTCTTATTCTGTTTCCTCATCTGTAAAATGGGGATAATAATGGAACCTACCTCACAGGATTGTTGTGAGGAATAAATGAAATTACATATGTTAAGTGCTTTGGAATTAAAATGTTATGTAAATGCTATCTATTATTAGTCAAACTAGATCATTCACTAAGCCAGTGAGGAAGTCAGTGAGATTGGTAAACCCTATATAAACACATCTAAAATTTAATTTCTCAATTTGACATTCCATAGGAAGGTTGGAGTCACAGAAATATGGTAGAAAGCTAACCCTAATGAAATTGGCAGACCAATTCAAGTTTGGCTCTTGACATTTTACATATACTTACTTTGGCTTCTGGATCTTGGCCCTCATTCATAAGAAACAAGGTCCTTTTTGTTTACTAGTAAGGAAGGAAATATGAAGAGGCATAACTGAGACAGAGGGTAAAAGAGTGAGAGCCAGGAAGAAGTCAGAAGGCCAGAAAATAAAGGAGGTTAAGGTCTATGAAATACAGGAGACAAGAATCAAAGGTTATGGGGAACTAAAAAGTTGATTTATGATCCAACAAGACAGATAAATCCGAGTAGAACAAAGGTGATGACAGAGTCAAGAGATTTTAGTTTAGGCTCTGGCCTCAAGTAGACTGAAATCTTAAGACATGTCATAGCTTTTCCTGACTTTGGGATCCCCAGTGTTTAGAGAGTTAACCTTCTGTTTGGAGGTAAAACTTCTGGAGGGATTAAAGAAGAAACTGAGGTCAAACATGATTGGTGACATAGGCACCATGGTATCAAAGTTAAAATATATTTTCTTCCTTTGGTTATAAATCAATAAACTATAGGAAAAATAAAATAATTTATACTCTTCATCACAGCAACACTTTCTCCTTCTCTAAAAGTCTTTTCTCTAACTCCATTCTCCAGTAAGGCCATTTGCTGTCCCAGGGAATAAGGCCAATACTCCAAACCAGGGAAGATGGGTTCAATTATTCACCCTTCTCTCCCTCCCTCCCTCCTTCTTTCCCTCCCTCTTAGTGTGTTGAGAATTATCCATAACTGCAAAATAATGCTTTTGGTGACTAATTTCCCCCAAAGTAGGATTTTCCCTTGGGTGTCTCTAAGAACAGAAGCTCTAGGAAGAGCATATCATTAACTAATGGTTTTATTTTAAAAAGCAAAAAAGAATGTCTAGATGGCATTTCATACACATAATAAGTTGCTCAAACCAGTGAAGTAAGGCTATTGAAATCATGACCTATAATCATTAAATACATAATGTCATCTCCTCCCTCCCCAATAAATTGAAATTTAGGACTGCATGCCATATCCAACTTACTCCCAGCCAAATCACATAGGGTTGCTTGGGATGTGTGGGGGAGGGGGGGGTGTTTAAACTCCTCAAGCATGATTTTCTAAAAACTGAAAACTTTGTGAATGTATTTGACCATTCCCCCATAGGGATTCCAGTTGGGAATATGCTTAAGGCTGCATGTCCCTGGAGTTTTGCAGCTTTCCTGAAGGGCCAACTACCTAACCATCTATATCTAAAACTTCTTCAATATACTTTGATACTGACAAGACAAAGAGAAAATTGTTACTTCAGTTGGACCAATGATGCCATAAATCCTGAGGCACTGGAACAGTGGTGACAGAATTTGAAAAGATTGGACACATGCTAAGAATTTTTCCAGAGGCCAATTAATATTGATCACTGTTTAACATTTCTTGGGCCCCACAGTAAAAATCTATTATAGAATGAAGAGGAAAAAAAAGACAACAGAACAGCTTCCAAGTCACTTTGCCCATTGAGCTAATGAAGAAAAGTTATCAACTGTGAAACAGGAAGTCAAAGCTACTGGTTTCTCTATGGTATTAATCTTTGGTTCACTCATTCATCATCAATTTTCCTGATTAATAAGAAGGGTTAATAACTATTGTTTTCAAATAACATTTTCAAGATTTTTGAGGCTCTTGGATAAAAATACTATGAGATATACTTTCTCATGGGTTCCAAGCTAGAATCATAAAATCTGAGAGTTGGAAAATATCTTAAAATATCTTAATTCAACTGATATCTGAAAAGAAATATCATGTATATCTCACACACTGACCAATTAGCCTAGGCATGAAACTCACAAGCTCATTTTCTTTTTAGACAACTCCTATCATGAGGAGGTTTTTCTTTGAGCCTAGCCAAAAATCTGCCTTTCTAATCTCCCACCCATTGCTCCTAGTTCTTTTTTGAAAATAATAAATATTTTTATTTAAAGTTTTGAGTTCCAAATTTTATCCCTCCCTCCCTCCCTTGAGGCAGTAAGCAATCAGATATAGGTTATGCATGTGAGTTATATAAAACATTACCATATTAGTCATTTAAACTCAAATAAAAGAAAAATATGAAAGAAAGTGAAAAATAGAATGCCTCAGTCTGTGTTCAATGAATATAAATTATTTCTTTAGAGGTAGATGGTATGCTTCATCATTAGTCCTTTGGGATTATCTTGGATTGTATTGCTACATTGCTCCTACTTCTGACCACAGGAACTAAGCAAAATAAATTGAATCCTTCTTCCATATGGCAGCCTTTCAAATACTTGAAGGTAGCTATCATAATGTCCTTATCTTCCCCAGATTAAATATCCCCTTGAGTGTCTCTTATCTGAGACCAGATTTGGGCTGGGGTCCTCCTGGGTCCAGGGTGGGTGCTTTGTCCACTGTGTCACTTAGCTGCCCCATTATGACATCTTTAGGTTAAAATTGAGGGGTGAGAGGAATGCGCTGGGGGAGGGGGGAGGGGAGAGGTAGAATGGGGTGAAATCCCACATGAAAGAAACAGGAAAGGGCTTATGGAGTGGAGGGAGAGATGGGGGAGGAGCAGGGCAATAAATTAACTTTACACTCATCAGAATAGGCTCAAAGACCTTAATCTCATCAGAGTTGGCTCAAGGAGGGATATAAAATGAGCAGTGAATGAGCTTTACACTCATCAGAATTGGCTCAAAGACCTTAATCTCATCAGAGTTGTCTCAAGGAGGGAATAATTTACACACTCAATTGGGTGGAGTAATCTATCTAACCCTGCAGGAAAATAGGAGGGGAAGGGGATAAGGAGGGAGGGGTAAAAGAAGGGAGGGCAGATTGGGGGAGGGGACAGTCAGAAGCAAATCCCTTTTGAGGAGGGATAGGGTGAAAGAAGATAGAAAATAGAGTAAATATCATGGGGAAGGGAACAGGATGGAGGAAAATAGTTAACAATATTAACTGTGAAAAAGAGAAAAGAAAAAAATGTACAAAAAAAATTTATAGCAACTCTTTGTGGTGGCTAAGAATTGGAAATCAAAGGAATGTCCATCAATTGGGGAATGACTGAAAAAGCTGTGGTATATGATTGTAATGTAATATTATTGTGCTATAAAAAATGACAAGCAGGATGATTTCAGAAAGGCCTGGAAAGACTCATATGAACTGATGTATAGTGAAGTGAGCAGAACCAGGAGAACATTGTGCACAGTGACAGTACTGCTTTGTAATCAATCTGAGATCTGGTACTGCCAGGCCACATTCCTTTACTTTTTTTTTTTTTTGATTCTTGTATATTCTTGACATCTTGTTCTTCCAGATTAATTTTAATATTTTTTCTAGCTCTATAAAATTATTTTAATAGTTTTATTTGTATGACACTGAATAAGTAAATTAATTTAGATAGAATTATCATTTTTCTCATATTGGCTCAGCCTACCCATGAACAATTAATATTTTCCCAGTTGTTTAGATCTGTCTTTCTTTGTATTAAAAGTGTTTTGTAATTGTGTTCATATAGTTCCTGGGTTTGTCTTGGCAGGTAGACTTCCAAGTATTTTTTGTTGTCTGCAGTTATGTTAAAAGAAATTTTGGGGACAGGTAGGTGGCGCAGTGGATAAAGCACCGGCCCTGGATTCAGGAGTACCTGAGTTCAAATCTGGCCTCAGACACTTGACACTTACTAGCTGTGTTACCCTGGGCAAGTCACTTAACCCCCATTGCTCCGCAAAAAAAAAAAAAGAAATTTCACTTTCTAGTTCTTCTTTCTATACTTTGTTGATTGCATATAGAAATACTGATGATTTATGTGGATTTCTTTTATTTATAACTTTATGTAAGTTATATATATACATATATATAACCTCATATAAGTTTATAATTTTACTAAAGTTATTGTTTTGAGTTTTTTTAATTGATTCCCTAGGATTTTCTAAGTATACTAATGTACTGTCTTCAAAGAGTGTAGTTCTATTTCCTCATGGCTTTGTCCCAATTCCTTCAATTTCTTTTTCTTGTTTTATTGCTATAGCTAGTATTTCTAGTATAATGTTGAATAATTTTAGTGATAATGAGAATACTTGATACATCCCTGATCTTATTAGAAAGGTTTCTGGCTCATTTCCATCACTTATTAGTAATGATACTAATAATGTTTGTTGATGGTTTTAGATAAATACTAATTATTATTTTAAAGAAATTTAATTTATTCCTATTCTTTCTAATGTTTTTAATTGGAATGAGCATTGTATTTTGTCAAAAGTTTTTTCTGCATCTATTAAGATAATCATATGATTTTTGTTGTTTTTGTTCTTTATATGGTCAATTATTCTGATAGCTGTCCTAGTATTGAACCAACCCTGCATTCCTGGTATAAACCCCACCTGGACATAATATGTAATCTTTATAATATATTACTGTAATTTCCTAGCTAATGTTTTATTTAAAATTTTTGCAACACTATTCATTATGAAAATTGGTCTATAGTTTTCTTTCTCTGTTTTCATTCTTCCTGTTTTAGGTATCAACAAAATATTTCTGTCATAAAAGGAATTTGGTAGGACTCCTTTGCCTATTTTTCTAAATAATTTCTACAGTATTGGAATTAATGGTTCTTTAAATGTTTGGTAAAATTCACTTTTGAATCAACCTAGTGCTGGAGATTTTTTCTTGGGGAGTTCATTCATGGTTTGTTCAATTTTTTCTAAGATAGGTTACTTAAGTATTCTATTTCCTTTCCTGTTAATCTGGGCAATTTATGTTTTGTAAATATTGATCCATTTCACTTGGATTGCCAGTTTTTCTGGCATATAATTGGGCAAAATGTTTCCCAATAATTGCTTTAAAGACATCTTCTTTGTTAGTATATTCACCCTTTTAATTTTTGATATTGGTAATTCCATTTTCTTCTTTCTTTTTATAAATCAAATTAACCAATGGTGTTATTTTATTTGTTTTTTTCATAACACCAGCTCCTGGTTTTATTTATTAGTTCAATGATTTTCTTGCTTTTAATTTTATTAATCTCTTTTTTTAATTTTCAGGATTTCCAATTTGGTATTTATTTGGGGATTTTGATTTGTTCTTTTTCTAGTTTTTTTTTTAATTGCATGCCTATTTCATTGATATGTTCTTTCTCTATTTTGTTGGTGAAAGTGTTCAGAGATATAAATTTTCACCTAAGTACTTCTTTTGCTGTCTCCCATAAATTTTAGTATGTTGTCTCATTGTTGACATTCTCTATAATGAAATTGTTTATTGTTTCTATGATTCATTCTTTGACCCAAACACTCTTTAGGATTATTTGGTGGTTTGTTTTTTTTTTGGTGAGGCAATTGGGGTTAAGTGACTTGCCCAGGGTCACACAGCTAGTAATTGTTAAGTGTGTGAGGCCAGATTTGAACTCAGGTCCTCCTGAATCCAGGGCTGGTGCTCTATCCACTGTGCCACCTAGCTGCCCCAGGATTATTTGGTTTTGAATTACTTTTTTTTTTTTTTTGCAGGGCAATGAGGACTTGCCCAGGGTCACACAGCTAGTAAGTGTCAAGTGTCTGAGGCCAGATTTGAACTCAGGTACTCCTGAATCCAGGGCCAGTGCTTTATCCACTGCGCCACCTAGCTACCCCCTTGAATTACTTTTTTTAATTTTATTTTATTCAGGTTCTTTAAATTTATTTTATTTTATTTGTATTTTTGTGAGGCAATTGGGGTTAAGTGACTTGCCCAGAGTCACACAGCTAGTAAGTGTTAAGTGTCTGAGGCCGGATTTGAACCCAGGTACTCCTGACTCCAGGGCTGGTGCTCTATCCACTGCGCCATCTAGCTGCCCCTGAATTACTTTTTAATCTATGTTTCCACAGTATTTTATTGAATGAAATTTTTCTTGAATTATGGTCTGAAAAGGAAGCATTTAATATTTCTGCTTTTCTACATTTGTGAGGTTTTTATGTCCTAATAAATGGTCAGTTTTTATGAAGGTGCCATATACAGCTGAGAAAAAGGTATACTTCTTTCTATTCCTCTTTAGTTTCTCTAGAGGGCTATCCTATCTAACTTTTCTAAGATTCTATTTATCTCATTGACTTCTTTCTTATTTATTTTATGGTTACATTTATATAGTTCTAAGAGGGAAAAGTTGAGGTCCCCCACTACTATCTATTTCCTCCTGTAACTCATTTAACTTTACTTTCAAAAATTTGGATCCAAAAAAAAGAAAAAAAATTTGGATGCTATGTCATTTAGTGTATATATGTTCAGTATTGGTATTAATTTATTGTCTATAGTATCCTTTAGCAAATAACAGTTTCCCTACTTATTATCTATTTCAATTATGTCTATTTTTGCTTTTGCTTTGTCTGAGATCATAATTGGTACTTCTGAATTTTTTACCTCTGCTGAAGCATAATAGATTTTGTTCTAGACCCTTATTTTGACTCTGTGTTTCTCTCTGTTTCAAGTCTTGTAAAGAATATATTGATGAATATTGACTTCTAAGACATTCTGCTATTCAACTTCCATTTTATCAATGAGTCAATCCCATTCATATTTACGGGTATGATTAAACTGTAATATCAAAATGAGGTTGTTTTCCCTGCATGTCCGTCAACTATCCTTTAGGGAAGCAATTCAACGATCAATTAATAATAATAACTTATGCTAAAACATATTTTGTCTTTAAATTATACCAATTAATGTTATTAAAATAAATTAAGTTTTATATTTTAAAATGTCATGTTGCACTTACTATTTTCCAGCAATTGTGCTAAGCACTTTATAATTATTATCTCATTTAATCTCCACAACAACCATGGAAGTTAGATGCTAGTAGCATACTCATTTTGCAGATGAGGAAACTGAGGCAAACAGAGGTTAAGTGACTTGCCCAGAGTCACACAGTTTTTAAATGTCTGAGACTGTATTTGAACTCAAGCCTTCCTGACTCCAGGCTTGGCATTCTCTCCACTTATCATCAAATTTTGCCAGCATGTGGCCCAGCCCTATATTTGTCACTGCAGGGAATATGAGAATTATAAAACATAATTCTGAGAGACTTTACAGTCCAGGTAGGGAAACAAGACTAAAATTATGTGAAGCAATTAGAGACCAACATATGACATTTATAATAAAGTGTAAAACTAAAGAGTACAGAGTCTAAGATGGAAGTGAGTTAAAGTAGTCAGAAAAGGTTCTATAAAGCTAGGCCTTAAAAGATGAGCAGGATTTGAATATATGAAAGGCAAAAGGGAGCACACTCAAAGGGAGAACAGATATGATGTTCTGAGCAAAGACATAGAAGTAGGAATTAATGTCTTGGGTGACAACATTTTATTCAAGCTGTCTATATCAAGGATAATCAAGGATCAGTGAGAGCCTGGACCAATAGACCATTTCAGCTGCTGCACTTAGATAAGTCATCAACAAGTATTTAATAAGAACCTATTATGTGCCAGGAATTCTGCTAGACACTGGGAAGACAAAGGCAAGAATGAAATAACCAATAGCTAATACATTCATCTGAAATCCCTCCTATGGAAGATGAATTGTTCACAAACATTTAATGGAACATTTTGTCAGGGATCTATGGTTGAATGTTAAGAAAATAATGCATGCCTATATCCTCCCACTAATCCCTACCTCCAAAGGCCATTTGTTATCTTAGAAAGACAGGTTATATGCAGGCATGTACTTAACAACTCAATTTTAAAACTTCCCTTTATCCATAGAGCATAATTGGAGAGATGCCTAAGTCCTAAAAAGACAGGAATGGTAAATTGGCAAAATGGTAAAAATCCAACTGAATAGTCTGTAGAGGACAGAAATGGCCCTAGATGTAGATAGAGAAGTCAACCTACCCACTGCTGACTGCAAGTGTGGCCCAAACCAGAATAAAATGTATTGGGGAAATATTTAACAAAATAAATACAAATTTTTAAATTAAGATGTCGAATAGATTAGTGGCCTTTTTTTCCATTAGAGTTTGGCATTACTGATCTAGACAAGAAAGTGATAGAGAAAATGTTAATAATGAAGATTACATTTTCAAGTGCATTTTATGTACTTTTTTTTTTTCCTGGAGAGCCTCTTGTTAAACATTTAACAGCACACCTCTAGTTAAGATATTTATTATTTGAAAGTGGAAATATGTCATCAATTTGCCTATTTTTAGCATTAAGTTTATCTAAGGTGACAATTATATATTTACTAAAAATATACATATATAGTAGGGACAGCTAGGTGGCACAACAGATAGAGCACTGGTCCTGAAGTTGGGAGGACCTGAGTTCCAATTTGACCTCAGACACTTAATAGCTGAGTGACCATGGGCAAATTACTTAACCCAATTGCCTAAAACATGTGGGGCCATTTCCAGTAATCCTGATCTTACCACTAGACCCAGATGGCTCTGGAGGAGAGAGTGAGACTGGTCACTTAAATCCAATTCACTGAAAGTCATGGCATTGTCTCAATGTCATGGTGCTCTTCAAGAAAGGAGGACAACGACATATATAGTATATATGTGTGTGTTTGTGTGTGTATGTGTATATACTTATATACTATACCTAGGGGTCAGCAAGGTGGCACAGTGTATAAAACACTAAGCCTGGAGTGGATAGAGCAACGGCCCTGGATTCAGGAGGACCTGAGTTCAAATCTGGCCTCAGAAACTTAACACTTACTAGCTGTGTAACCCTGGGCAAGTCACTTAACCCCAATTGCCTCACCAAAAAAAAAAAAAGAAGACTCACCTTCCTGAGTTCAAATACAGCCTCAAATACAGCTTATAGCTAGTAAGTCACTTAACCTTGTTTTCTTCATTTTCCACTCCTGTATCTCTTCCAAGGAAACCCCAAATGGGGGACATGACTGAAAAACAACTCAACAACAAAACAATGTACTATACCTATACATGTATATGCTATATATGGATCACCAATTTTCAAAGAACTAGCATGTAGTCAAATATGCTTAACATTAGAATTAAATTGAACATTAGTTATTTTTAGTGATTCAAAAGGTGATTCAGGATATTACAGGGTGTTAGACTTGTCATTAAACCCATCATAAGGAAAGCATGTCCCTTAGTTAGCTGGAGTCTGCAGGCATTTGACCAACAACAAATTAGAAAGTCTTGTTTACATAAGACTGGAAACTTAGAAGTGTACCACAGTGAAAAGAACTCCGTCTTGATAGTGGGAAGACTTGGATTTAAATCTTGGTTTTGCCTTTTACTATCTGACACAGTGAGCAGAGGGTTGGGGCTATAGATAAAAACATTTGAGATTCAAATAGAGCTTCAGATACTTAGAAGCTACACGACCCTGGGCAAGTCACTTAACCCCTGTCTACCAGTTTCTTGTTCTTTAAAATAGAGATAACAGTACCTACATCACAGGATAGTTTTGAGGATCAAATGAGATAACACCATAAAGCAACCTACAAACCTTCAAGTGATATTACCACTATTATTGTTATTTATCTGTATGACTTTTGATAAGTTATTTAACCTCTCCAAGTTTCAATACTCTCATTCATAAAATGAAAGGATTTGACTTGGATGATTTTTAAGGTCCCTCCCAGCTTTAATTCTTTATGTGTGAATTTTTCAATTTTATATGAACCTTTAACCCACAAGGAAATGAGGCCAAACTCTTTGGCTCTGAGTTAACAAGAGAATTTTTGCAACCATGGCTATCCAACTCTTTTTATAAGTCTCTCTGCTGTGAACAGAAGGATGTCTTTCTAAATTCACTTATATTTTAAAATGAAACAACTTTCTCATATAGAATTCCTTTATGGCAGATGATGCTGTTTCTAATCTTTAAAAAATACAATATGCTTCAGTACTAGTAAAATCCTGCAGTATGCCCCCTGACATTTTTTATACAGTATGTAAGCATTATGCCCAAAGTTGGCAGTTGAATTTTCTCCTTCCTCTAGTGCCTACTAATTGAGAAATTCTTCTACCAAAACATGTGTGTGTGCTCTCCAAAAGAAACAGATTAGATAAAATTGGTGATGGAGTAGCACTGTATGTCTTTAGGAGAATCTTAACTTTAGTGAAAATATCATCAGACTGTGCACAGCAAGGAATCATGACAGAAAACATTTGGATATCAATTGAGGTAGAAACAAAAGAGATACCATGTCAGGCAGTATACTAAAGACTACTCTCCAGAAAGAGGAAATGGATCAAATGATCAAAATATATGAATAATTTTCAGATGAAAATGCTCTAACTCACTAATGATTGGAGAGATTCAAATGAAAATAATTCTGGGGTACTACATCATACCTATTAGATTGACTAATAGTACAGAAGGGGGAAAAGATAAATATTGGAAGAGATGTGGGGGGAAATGAGACATCAATGCACTATTGATGGAGTTGTAAACTGATTCGATGATTCTGTAGAGCAATTTGGAACTATGCCCAAAGGGCTATAAAACCATGCATACTCTTTGACCTAGGACTGTATCCAAAAAGTGATAAAAAAAAAAAGTAAGAGAACCTATAGGTACAAAAATATTTATAGTATCTATTTTCTGTTGGCAAAGAATTGGAAATTGAAGGGATACCCTCCAGTTGGGGAATAGCTGAGATTATGATGGAATACTATAAGACATATTAAGAAATTATGAGCAGGATGCTCTAAGAAAAACCTGGAAAGAGCTGATGCAAAGTAAAATGTACTGTGTACAAAATAACAACAATATTGGAAGATGATCAGCTGTGAATGACTTAGCTATTCTCAGCAATACAATGATAAAATGATCCAAGACAACCCCAAAGGACTTGGCTTATCTATCCCCAGAGAAAAAACTAATGTTATCTGAATAGAGATGGAAGCATTTTTTAAACTTTATTTTTCTTGAGGTTTTTTGTCTGTTTTCTTTCAGAACATGACTGATATGGAAATGTTTTGCATAATCTATATCAAATTGCTTGCCTTCTCAAAGTGGGGAGGAGAGGGGGAGGAAGGAGAGAGAAAATTTTTTTAACAGATGTTAAAATTGTTTTTACATGTAATTGTAAAATAAAATAAAATACTAAAGAAACAATTGATATTCATTAATGATATTGATCAATAGTTTTATTAGGACTATGTCTCATAGAAGGTGACATGTAGTGTGCTTTCTTAAGTTTTGAAAATAATTTGTGGGGTATTGGTATTAAGTGTTCTTTAAAGGTTTGATAGAATTCTCCTGTGATTCTGTCAGGAGCAGAAGGATTTCCCCACACACATACCTTTGATAGTTCCTTTACAAGTAGTTCCATTTCCTTTGCAGAAATTGGACTATTTAAGATCTCTACTTGATCTTGTTAATTTGAGTATTTTATATTTTTAAGATACTCATTTTTATGTTCTCAATTTTTTATCATAGGATGGATACTACATAGTAAATTCTGGTAATTATTTTAATTTTATTAAGCTGTGAGGCAGCTAGGATAGAGAACTGGGCTTTGAGTCAGGAAAATCTGAGCTCAAATCTAACCTCAGAAACTAGTTGTGTAAAGTAAGGTAGTGAGAGTTCCAGAGGCAAAGCCAAGATGGCAGAGTGAAACCAAGAAGCTGCCTGAGCTCTCCTCAATTTCCCTCAGAAACAACATTAAATTAAACCTCTCCACAGATTCTGGAGCTATAAAACCTGAAAAAAAAAACTGGAGTGAAATAATCTTCCGACTTAAGATAACCTAAAAGATATTCAGGAAAGGTCTGTTTCATCTGGGTAAAAGGGAAGCATGGCTCAGCGCAGAGGTTGTCTGGGCAAGCCAGCAAAAGGCTCTTAGTCACAGCACAGATCAGCTGCTGAGAACCTGAAGTCCTAGCTCAGCAAGCTAGTGGCACAGCAGGACAGTTGTGAGGCTCCCAGCCCCAATGCTGCTGAAGCCTCAGAGCAGAAAGCTGGTGACTTAGCCCCCAGCAAAAGAAGTTCCAGACAGTGTACGCTGTACCCCAGGAGCAGAACTCAACTCAAGGCTAAAATTAAAATAAAAATATGAATAATAAACAAAAAAGAACCCTCACCATTGACAGTTGCTATGTTGACAGGGAGGATGAAAACATAAACTCACGGGGGCAACTATGTGGCACAGTGGATAAAACACTGACTTTGGATTCAGGAGGACTTGAGTTCAAATCCGGCCTCAGACACTTGACACTTAACTAGCTGTGTGATCCTGGGAAAATCATTTAACCCTCATTGCCCTGCAAAAAACAAAAACAAAAACAAAAAATAAGCCCACCATAAACTCAGAGGAAGACAAGAATCAAACTCCTACATGTGAAGCCTTAAAGGAGAAGAAGTATTGGTCTCAAGACCAAAAAGCCCTCCTGGAAGAGCTCAAGAAGGATTTTATAAACCAAATAAGACAGGTAGAAGAAAAATTGGGGAAAGAAATGAAAGTTATGCAAGAGAAAGTCAATAGCTTCGGAAAAAGGAAATAATGCCTTAAAAATACAATTAGAGGGGCAGCTAGGTGGCGCAGAGGATAGAGCACCGGCCCTGGAGTCAGGAGTACCTGAGTTCAAATCTGGCCTCAGACACTTAACACTTACTAGCTGTGTGACCCTGGGCAAGTCACTTAACCTCAATTGCCTCACTAAAAAAAAAATAATAAATAAAAATACAATTAGAAAATTGGAGGGGCAGCTAGGTGGTGTAGTAGATAGAGCACTGGCCCTGCAGTCAGGAGGACCTGAGTTCAAATCTGGCCTCAGACACTTAACACTTACTAGCTGTATGACCCTAGGCAAGTCACTTAACCCCAATTGCCTCACCAAAAAAAAGGGGGGATAAAAGAAAAAAAAGAAAAGAACATTGGAAAAGGAGAATAATTCCCTAAGAATCATAACTGAGATGATGGAAGCTAATGATTCAATGAGACAACAGGAAGAATTAAAGCAGAATAAGAAGAATATAAAATAGAAGAAAACATAAAATACCTCTTCAGAAAAACAACAGACCTGGAAAATAGATCCAGGAGGGACAATATAAGAATAATTGGACTACCTGGGGACCATGATCAAAAAAAGAGCTTAGACACCATATTTCAGGGGAGAATTGCCCCAGTGTCTTACAATCACAGGAAAAATTAGTCATTGAAAGAATCCACCAATCACCTCCTGAAAGAGACCCCAAAAAAGAAAATGCCAAGGAATATCATAGCTAAATTCAAGAACTATCAAGTAAAGAAGAAAATACTGCAAGTAGCCAGAAAGAAACAATTTAAATATCAAGGAACAACAATAAAAATTACACATGATCTGGCAGCTTCAACATTAAAGGATCAGAGGGCTTGGAATATGATATTCCAGAGGGCAAAGGAATTGGAATTACAACCAATAATGTACTACCCACAAAATTAATCATAATCTTTCAGGGGTGAAGATGGAAATTCAATTAAATAGGAGACTTTGAAACTTTCCTAATGAAAAACCCAGAACTGAACAGAAAATTCAATCTACAAATACAAGACTCAAGAGACACATGAAAAGGTAAAAAGGGGGGAAAACATGCTATTCAATAAGGTTAAAATGTTTGAATCCCTACATGGGAAGAAGATACTTGAAACTCTTGAAAACTGTATCTTTTTTTTCATTGTTAATAGAATTTTATTTTCCAAAATATATGTAAAAACAAAATTTTAACATCAATTTTTTTAAAACTTTGTGTTCCAACTTCTCTTCCCCCTCCATTCTCCCCCCCCCCCACAAGAGCTCAAGCAATTCAAAATAAGTTATACATGAGTAGTCATGGAAAAATTCCTATATTAGCTAGTTGTGAGAAAAAACAGTCAAAAACCCCAAAACTTCAGATTAAGTCAAAGAGGGAAAAAAAATTTTTTTAATATGTTTCCATCTGTTTTCAGATACTATCAGTTCTTTCTCTGCAAATGGGCTACAATCTTCATAAGTCTTTCAGGGTTATATTGGATCATTTCCTTGCTGAAAATAACCACATGCTTCCCAGAAGATCATCCCCCACTATTGCTGTTATTTTGTATACAGTGCATTTTACTCTGCTTCAGTTCATGTAGGTCTTTCCAGGTTTTTCTAATAGTATCTTGTTCATTATAACCTGTATATAGTACCTTAAGCTTGACAGAGAATTTTCTTCATAAAAGCCAAGCAAAGTAGGTACCATACATTTTGCCATTATAATCAATCATCATAACTATTTCCCTCCATCCCACTCCCTTCCCATGACATTTACTCTATCTTCTTTTTACCTATTCTTCCTCAGAAGTGTTTTACTTCTGACTATCCTCTCCCTCCCTCTGTACTCCCTTTTTTCACCCTTCCTTCATTATCCTCTTCCCCTCCTATTTTCCTGCAGGGTTAAATAGATTGCTCCTCCCAATTGGGTATGAAAGCTATTCCCTCCATGAGCCCACTCCAATGAGATCAGGGTCCCTGAGCTAATTCTGTGTTCTAAATTTTTCTTCCTCCCTCTCTCCTCAACTCTCCCTATGAGATCAAGTAATTCAATATGTCATACTGGTGCAGTAATGCAGAACATCTTCATCTTCCTTGAAAGTGTTTTGCTTTTTACTGCTCTCTCCCCCAATCTGCCCTTTCCTCCTTCCCTTCTCCCCCTCTCTTTTCTCCCTCCCCAGGGCAAAAATATATTACTATACCTACTTGAGTATGTATGTTAGTCCTTCTTTGAGCCAATTCTGATGATATTAAGGTTCACTCACTCCCCAACTCCTTCCCCCTCTTCTACTCTCCTCCATAAGCTTTCTTCTTGTTTCCTTCATGTGAACTACCTCTCCCCAGACCATCTCTCCCCTTCTCCCTCCCCCAGTTTATTTGCACACAGACAGAAGGTGTGGGTATAAGTGGATTCTGATGTGATGATATTAAAAAAAAACTTAAGGGGAAACAAGGCCCCATTGCCTCTCCCAAAACAAAAAACAAAACACTAGAGAGCATAGGAATAAATGGAGCTTTCCTTAAGATGATAAACAGTATCTATCTTAAACCATCAGCAAGGGGCAGCTAGGTGGCGCAGTGGATAGAGTACTGGCCCTGGAGTCAGGAGGACCTGAGTTCAGATCTGGCCTCAGACACTTGACACTTACTAGCTGTGTGACCCTGGGCAAGTCACTTAATCCCAATTGCCTCACCAAAAAAACAAAACAAAACATAAATTAGATGCAGCTCCAATAAGATCAGGAGTGAAAAAAGGATTTCCATTATCACCACTATTATTCAATATTATACTAGAAATGTTAGCCTTAGCAATAAGAAAAAGAAATTGAACGAATTAGAATATGCAAGGAAGAAACAGAACTATCACTCTTTGCAGATGATATGATGACATACTTAGAGAATCCCAAAGAATCAACTAAAAAACTACTTGAAACAACAATTTTAAGAAAGTTGTAGGATATAAAATAAGCCCACATAAATCACCAGCATTTGTATATATGACCAGCAAAGTCCAGCAGCAAGAGATAAAAAGAGAATTTCTATTTAAAATAACTGTAGGCAAAAGTAAAAAAAAAATTTAATATTTTAAAAATAAATAAAATAACTGTAAACAATATAAAATACTTGGGAGTCTACCTGCCAAGGCAAACCCTGGAACTATATGAATACAATTACAAAACACTTTTCACACAAATAAAATCAGATCTAAACAAATGGAAAAATATAAATTGCTCATGGGTAGGCTGTGCTAATATAATAAAAATGACAATTCTACCCCAATTAATTTACTTATTCAGTGCCATACCAATCAAACTACCAAAAAAGTATTTCATAGAGCTGGAAAAAAACAATAACAAAATTCATCTAGAAGAACAAATGGTCAAGAATATCCAGGGAATTAATGAAAAAAAAATGCAAAGGAAGGTGGCCTAGCTGTACCAGATCTAAAACTATATTATAAAACTGCAATCATCACAACTATTTGGTACTGGCTAAGAAATAGAGTGGTAGATCAGTGGAATAGGTTAGGCACACAAAACACAGCATTAAATGAATATAGCAATCTCCTGTTTGATAAACCCAAAGATTCTAGCTTCTGGGATAAGAACTCACTATTTGACAAAAACTGCTGGGAGAACTAGAAAATGATATGGCAGATACTAGGCATAGACCAACATCTTATACACCATACACAAAAGTAAAGCCAAAATAGGTACAAGATCTAGACATAAAGGTTATTACCATAGGCAAATTAGAAAAGGAAGGAATAGTTTACTTGTCAGAACTGTGGAGAGGGGAAGAATTTATGACCAAAGATGAGATAGATAACATTATGAAATGCAGAGTGGATCATTTTTATTACATTAAATTAAAAAGGTTTTGCACAAACAAAACCAACTGTTTGCTGGCCTCAGGAGGGGGGGAGGGAAGGGAGGTGAGGAGAAAAATTTGGAACTCAAAAAATTATCTTTACATGTAATTAAAAAAAATTTTAAAAAAATAAAATAGTAAAGTAATTTCCTCATTTGTAAAATGGAAATCATAATAACACCAACCTCCCAGGGTTGGTGTCAGGATCAAATGAGATAAATTTTAAAGCATTTAGCAAAGTGCCTGACATATAGTAGGCACTTAATAAATGCTTATTTCTTTTTATTTCATCTGATTTTACTGCAATTTCCCTTTGTTTACTTGCTATTTTGTTCATTTGATTCTCTGCTGTCTTTTTATTTGGGTTGGCTAGAAGTTAATCAATTTCATTAGTCTTTTCCAAGAACCAGTTTTTAGTTTTGGTTTCCAATTTATCTACTTCTCCTTGAATTTTTTGTATCTCTTCTTTTGTGCTTTTGTGCTTATTTTGAGTTTGTTTATTTGTTGGCTTTCTAATCATTTAAATGCATATTTAGGAGCAGGTCAATGAAATAGAAATGACAGGAGCCTTGGGAGAATGTGATTATTCCATTTTAGACTTTGTGATAGTATAAACTAGGTTCTCTGTTTTTTCATGACTTCTTCCTGATAGGTACCTAATATCTAGGAAGTATCTACTGCCAATAGACTCTTCAGTCTATGGAATAGCAAACCTTTCCCATGAGAAAGCCTGGATCGATAGTTAGAATTTAATTTATATACAGATTAACACTTTTTAAACAGTGTTTTATGGCTAGCAAAAAGTATAATACTGGTTTTTTTTTGTTTGTTTGTTTGTTTTTTTTTTTTTTTTGCGGGGCAATGGGGGTTAAGTGACTTGCCCAGGGTCACACAGCTAGTTAAGTGTCAAGTGTCTGAGGCCGGATTTGAACTCAGGTACTCCTGAATCCAGGGCCGGTGCTTTATCCACTGCGCCACCTAGCCGCCCCCCATAATACTGTTTTAAACTTTTGAATTTTGAAACGTGTAAAGGTCATTGTTGCAAAGAAGAAAAAAAAAGAGGCCCAGAAATCTGTTGAGAGCATGGATAACTTTTTCAGAAATTATTAAAAAAAAAAAAAAAACAGAGAAAATGCATTCAAGGTACAATACATAGTTTAATTATGACTAGACCATCATAAATGCACTAATATGCTACTGAAGGCAAAATCAGAATCCCAGAGTATAGGAAAAAGAAGGAATAATAGAGATCACCTATTTGGTCCAAACCTCAATCTCCCTTTTTGAAGTTGAGAAAACTGATTTTCCTAAAATGCCAAATTAGTAAGTAGCAGAGTGGGGTTTAAACCCAGGTCTTCTGACTTTAAGTTCTGGGGTTTTTCCATTATTCCAAGCTACCTCTGAGATAATACATAGAACGAGCAACACAGAGGGTGGCAACAGACAAGAGGCAGTTAGCTAACTACTGACTTCCTCCTTGCTGTGAAGGTGGCATTGAAAGCAGCCAGGTCTTTAGGCTGATCTTAGAGAAATGGTGCTCCTTTCAGACATAATGGTGACTAAAAGTTGAGAAAGAGGAAGAGGTATAATAAGGAGTTTCAACCAGTGCTTCCTCCCCCACAGCCAATTTTCACTAAGGTTTTCATGATTCCTGACTGAAAGGATAGACCAAGTATACGACCAGATGACTGGGCCCAGATAAGATGGCTTGAAAACTGTATCTGGAATAAGCAGCTAGTTAAAATTGAAGGATATTGTGAAAAGTTTTCCTTTGTTCCAAGTGTCCATGTGTCAATGTTCTGAAAATAAGCCATCTGCAAAAGAGGACACAGTTATCTAAGTGGAGTGGACTGGAGAGGTTTCCTTTAAAAATAACAATGGCTGGCTGATGGAGTGCCTGCTGTGAGAATCCGCTGATACCAGTGTCATTTCAAAGTTTTTCTGTGCTGGAGCTTTCAGGGTCTCACTATATTCACCAATCTTTCTTTCCTAGGGTTTTGTTTTTTTTTTTTTTAGGCAATGGGGGTTAAGTGACTTGCCCACGGTCACAAAGCTAGTAAGTGTCAAGTATCTGAGGCCGGATTTGAACTCAGGTACTCCTGAATCCAGGGCTGGTGCTTTAACCACTGCTCCATCTAGCTGCCCCCACTAGGGTTTCTTAAGGACCCCAGGTCCTAAGTATTTGGGATGTAATACAACTTTTTTCAATGACAGGTTAAGTCATTCTGATGAGTTGTACACCAGGAGGTAAGATGGCAATATGGGGAAAAACCACAGAAACTGCCATACAAAGACATGAGTTCAAATTTCGCATCCAGTGCACATTCCCTGGGTGTCCTCAGGCCCCAAGGACTTTTTCCTCCTTAGATCTCAGTTTACTTCTTTATAAAATGAGATAGTTGGGTTAGATGTGCTCTGATGTTTCTTCCTACTTTATACTATGACCTTATGATCACATATTCCATTAATATCATCAACAGGAGGGGCAGCTAGGTGGTGCAGTAGATAGAGCACCGGCCCTGGAGTCAGGAGTACCTGAGTTCAAATCTGGCCTCAGACACTTAACACTTAGTAGCTGTGTGACCCTGGGCAAGTCATTTAACCCCAATTGCCTCACCCAAAAAATAAATAAATAAATATATATATATATAATCAACAGGGTGTTCTTATAGTACCTGGTCAATTAGCATTCTTCTTTGGGGACTAAGGGGAAAGAGTTTTATTACTCAATCCTGCTGTTCCAAAGTCAGGTGACTGCTAAGGTAGTCAATGTGGCCAAGGAAACTGGAAGGAATCAGGTCAAAGGACAGACCCCAGATTGCCACAAGACAGTCACATTTAGTTGAAGAAGCAAGTTTCAAAACAAAAGAGAAAAGAAAAGCAGAAATAGCAGAGTAAGTCAAAGGTGCCTTAGGCAAAACTCAAGAAGACTATTAATTACTAGCAGAGATATTTTAAAGGACTTTTTCAGGAGAAAAAGAAAAAAAATCAGTACCTCAGTTTTATCAAGAAGAGAAGACATGGACAATTGCCCTGTTCATCCTTTTGTTCTCATGATGTAAAATATCACACGTAGCCTCTGATCTTGTCTATCTCAAACATCCTGGGCCTGGCTGTGTTCCAAGATGCAGCTGCATTTTAAACTCTGCCTTCCGACCTTGTCTGTCTCAGACAGGCTCTGGCCTTGAGGTACCCCAACTACAATGCCAAGCCTCCCTTAACCCTCCCTTAATGGTACCCTAGCTGCAACAATAAGACTCCCCTAGCCACTAGGCGCTACTATGCATCCTTTGTTCAGTGAATAACTGACCATCTTCAGTTGATAAACTTGCCACTATACCACGACTACTCTTTTTGTATATAATCATGTGGGTTACAAGACCCATTGCTCGTTGTTGAAGGTATGAAATCCTCCTGTTGAATCCACGCGTAATAAACTCTCTCTCTTTCCACCTTGAGTACCTGGCTGAGTGTTTTCTGTGTTAATTATGCTGTAACATTCATAAAGCATGGCATTGGCTAAAAAATCTAGGGTTAATGAATGTTGGTGTGGTAAGGTCAGTCCACTTGACCATTAATCATCAACATCATCCTGGTAATGATGAGATGGTCAAAAAGGCCAGTGGTCTATGAAGTCTATTCACCAACTCTTCCACAGGGCCAGTGGTTGCCAGTTAATAACTTTGGCTATATAGGCCAATATTAGGTATTAAAGATTATTGATTGCATCACTCACCTCACCTCATAAGGCCATTGTGAAGAAAGCACTTCCTAAATAAGGTTCAGAAGTGGTTGTGTGTAGATAGAGTCAGGTAAACTGTCATCCAGCCTCTGTCACTTCAGCTCCTGGGACATATGAAATATGGTGCCAATGTTAGCTTTTTCTGTTACACAGCACTTGAGAGTTGTTGCTGGTTTTGTGCTACTACTGTAGTTGTTGTCACCATTGTTTCTGTAGCTTCTGTTGGTTGTGTTGCTGCTATGGCAGCTGGTAATTGCTGTTGCTGCTACTGCTGCTATTGTGTTATTGGCAACAACCTTGTAAGGTGCTATAATGTAGTGAAAACACTGGATCTGGAGTTGGGCAACTTGATTTTGAAACTATGTCTTAACACAAACTAATTGTGTAAGCACAGTCAAGTCACTTAGCCTCTCTGAAACTCAGTATCTTTATCTATAAAATGGGTATAATAATATTTGCATGATCAATTCATAGGGTAGCTATGAAGAAAGTAGTTTGCAAATCTGCCAGCCCTTTCTAATTACAGTTAATGTGCAAGCGTCCATATTGGCAAACGATTTCAAACCTATCAAGTCACAGATTTGCCCACGCATTATACATTTTGACCCAGAAGCTAAAGCCAGCAGTGGGTGAGAGAGAAGGACCTGACAGACGTAAGCCTGGGAACTTTAGACCTCCTTGGAGAAGAGAGGGACCTAGGGGTGTGGACACAGACTAGTGTTGTTCAGTCGTTTTCAGTCCTGTCCAATTCTTTGTGACCCCATTTGGAGTTTTCTTGACAAAGATACTAGAGTGGTTTGCCATTTCCTTCTCCAGCTCATTTGACAGATGAGGAAACTAAGGCAAGAAGGGTAAAGTGAGTTGCCCAGGGACACACAGCTAGTAAATGTCTGGGGTCAGATTTGAACTCAGGAAGATAAGTCTTCCTGACTCCAGCCCCAGTACTCTATTCACTGTGCCACCTAACTGCTCCTACAGATTAGCACTTGTAGCCAACAACTAGAAGCAAGTAAAGGGAGCTGCCAACATGAGTTAAATATGATCATGAACAGTTGGAGTTTTGTCTGGCTCACTGGCCTACTTGAGGAGTGATCTGGCGGAACATAATTTTGCTGTTTATCTTACTGTCTCTGCAACTTGTACCTGGTGAATTTATTCCATTTCCAAATCCTCCTTCTCTTAGATCTCACTGGTGCCTGGTGAACTAATATTGATTCCTAGAGAGTTTCCTGTTCTTTCTAAATTTTGTTTATGTGCCGTTTGTACTTTTATAATGGGCATAAAGATCATCTGATTGTCATTGCATTCTGAAAAAGTGTTTGCTCTAAAGAAGGACACTATTCAGTGGGGAAGGAACAAGGGAACCCATGGACTGATGGCCTAAACTTAACCAGAAATCTAAATTGAAGCTTTTTCTTTCTGGAGACTCAAAGAGAAGCTTCATTAATAAACAACAAAAGACATAGGCCTCCACTTCCAAGAAGTAAGGTAGGTAGGGGCAGCTAGGTGGCGCAGTGGAATCCAGGCACACCAGCTCTGGATGCAGGAGGACCTGAATTCAAATCTGAGCTCAGACTATTGACACTTACTAGCTATGTGACCCTCGGCAAGACACTTAACCCTTATTGCCCCGCCAAAAAAGAAAAAAAAAATGATAATGTTGGTTTAGCACTCTGGCTTGACTATTCTGCATCGATCAAAATCCCATATACCCTACTGGAGGTAAAGGGGGTAGGAGTGAGGAACAGTCTTCTTTGCCTTCATTGGAAGCATGTTAATAAAAGAACACAGTGGAATAAGTTGTTGAGTTTCTGTACTATTTTGATCTTTTAGGAATTCAGTCATAATGACTTTTTTTTTCTACCTGTGTGCTTTTCACACATTGATTTTAATGATCCCAAGCTACTCTCTGCTGCCAAAGCCTGCCTTTTAAAAACTAGAGTCCTTCTATTGTTGAGATGAAACCCAGCAGCTGCCTCTGCAGGTGCTGAAGCCCCTGCTTCCTCAGCAACGACAGCTACTAAAGAACAATATACAAAATTCTCACCAATGAAATAACACTGAAGAAGATACTTTAACATCTGCTTTGCTGCTGCACCCTAAACTAAGAATGCCTAGGCCTATCCATCTGACTTGCAGCTGAAACGTCCTTTATAAGTTGTCTCTCCCTATAAGAATGTTAGCTTTTTGAGAGCAAGGATTGTCTTGCTTTTTTTTATTTGGCTCCCCTGAACTTAGCATAGTGCTTGATTTTTTTATTCATTCATTCATTTACTCTCTGCCTTTGAAAGGCAACATGATATAGTGGCTAGAGAGTTAGCCTCAGAGTCAGGAAGACCTAGATTCAAATCCTACCTTTGACACAGATTTAAGCTCTCCACAACTCAGGAAACTGACAGCACCATGTGCCTTGGAAGAGGGAGTTCCTCAGGGGGTGCTCTCACTCCAATGAGATAACAGGTCCAATTAAAAAGCAAAAAATTTCTACCAGTTGTGTTGTAGGCCTAGAAATTGTGAAATATCATGAACTCAAAAGGACCAAAACTGCAAGTGACTCAAAGGACAATGGAAAAAACTCATTGTGGGTGCAATGCTAATGGCAACTTGTAAGAAAGGGGAAAGGTAATGTGATGTTATGGAAAGAAGACTTGGAGTCTCTTCTCTTACAACAAGGAGCTTCTTTCATAGCAGAAACAAGGATACCAGATGCAAAAATAATGGAGATTTTTGAGAATAAGTGGAAATTAACTTCAATAGATTCATGATTTCACTGATTCAACCATGCTCTCCAAGGGTATACCTTCTCACGCTGATCAGTTTTTGTCCCTGAAAGAAATATGGTGGAAAGAGCACTGATAGGTACGCAGAGGACCCAGTTTGGATACCAACTTTGCTACTTACTGCCTGTAGTCATCACCTAACCTCTGAGTCTCATGCATTAAACGGGTATGGAGTGGATGATCTCTAAAGTCCATTCTAACTCTAGTTGTATGAAGTCAGAAGAGGCTTGGGTTCAAATTCTGCCTCTGACATTTACTGGTTAGTTGACATTTACTGGGCAAGTCTTTTAACCTCTCTAATCCTCAGTTTCCTCATCTGTAAAATGAGAATAATAATATGTAATTACTTCATATTGCTGTTTTTATGATCATAAATAAAGCCAAAAGGGACTTCAGCTAGTTCAGCCCTCTCATTTGATAGATAACAAACTGAGGTCAAGGGAGATTAAATTTTTGCCCTATGTCCTCTGACTCTAGCACTAGTGCTTTTGTTGTGAAGCTCCAACAAAACAATGTATGTATTCTTATTAAGTGCCTACTATGTGCCAGAAACTGTATGAACAACTATGGATTTAATCCCTGCCCTCAATAAGCTCATAGGCTAATAAGGGAGACAACATGAAAATAAGTACAAACAAGATAAATTCAGGATCAATTGAAAATAATCAATAAAGGAAAGACACTAAGATTAAGAGGGATCAAGAAAGGTTTCTTGTAAAAGGCAACAATGTAAGCAGTAAAACAAGCCCTAGATTTGGAAGTAGAGGGACTGAATTCAAATCCTAGCTTGGCTTTTTGCTATCTGTGTAACAATAAGCAAGTTATATGGCTTTCCTCAAGCCCTTCAATAGGACAGCTAGATGGTGCAGTGGATAGAGCCTCAGGCCTGGAGTCAGGAAGTCTCATGAGTTGGGTTTTGTTTTGTTTTGTTTTGTTTTTACAATCCACAAATACTCTTTTTTTAAGTCTGTGTTCAATCAATACCTATTCTTTCTCTGAAGGTGGATAGTATGCTTCATCATTAGCCCTTTGGGATTGTCTTGGATCATTGCATTACTGAGAGTAATTAAGTCATTCACAATTGCTCATAGAGCAATAATGCTGTCACTGTGCACAATGTCCTCCCAGTTCTGCTCACTTCACTATACATCAGTTCATATGAGTCTTTCCAGGCCTTTCTGAAATCATCCTGCTTGTCATTTCTTATAGCACAATAATATTACATTACAATCATATACCACAGCTTGTTCGGTCATTCCCCAATTGATGGACATTCCTTTGATTTCCAATTCTTAGCAACCACAAAGAGTTGCTATAAATTTTTTTTGTACATTTTTTTTTCTTTTCTCTTTTTCACAGTTACTATTGTTATTCCCTTCCCCATGATATTTACTTTATTTTCTATCTTCTTTCACCCTATCCCTCCTCAAAAGGGATTTGCTTCTGACTGCCCCCTCTCCCAATCTGCCCTCCCTTCTTTTACCCCTCCCTCCTTATCCCCTTCCCCTCCTATTTTCCTGCAGAGTTAGATAGATTATTCCACCCAATTGAGTGTGTAAGTTATTCCCTCCTTGAGCCAACTCTGATGAGATTAAGGTCTTTGAGCCAATTCTGATGAGTGTAAAGCTCATTCACTGCTCATTTTAGATTACTCCACCCAATTGGGTGTGTATGTTAATCCCTCCTTGAGCCAACTCTGATGAGATTAAGGTCTTTGAGCCTATCCTGATGAGTGTAGTTAATTTATTTCCCTGCTCCTCCCCCATCTCTCCCCCCACTCCATAAGCCCTTTCCTGTTTCTCTCATGTGGGATTTCACCCCATTCTACCTCTCCTTCCCCCTCCCCCAGTGCATTACTCTCACCCCTCAATTTTAACCTAAAGATTTCATAATGGGGCAGTTAGGTGACGCAGTGGACAAAGCACCCACCCTGGACCCAGGAGGACCCCAGCCCAAATGCAAGGCACTCACCCACTGCATGACCCCAGGTATGTCACCCAACTTCAACCACCCCACAAAAAGAGATAAAAAATAAATGCTTTACAGATATCATCCCTTCATAATAAATTCCCACCTGTGCCCTCTGTCTTAATTTATTTCTATCATACCCCAATACTGAGAAAGTTCTTATGAGTTAGATGTATCATCTTCCCATGTAGGAATGTAAACAGTTTAACCTTTTAACATCCCTCTTAATTTCTTTTTCCTGTTTACTTTTTTATAGTTCTCTAGGGTCTTGTATTTGAAAGTCAAATTTTCCATTCAGTTCAGGTCTTTTCATCACAAATACCTGAAAGTCCTCTTTTTCATTGAAGTCTCATTTTTTCCTCTGAAAGATTATACACAGTTTTGCTGGATAGATGATTCTTGGTTGTAATCCCAATTCCTTTGCCCTCTGGAATATCATATTCCATGCTTTAATGTAGAAGCTGCTAGATCTTGTGCTATCCTGACTGGGACTCCAAAGTACTTGAATTCTTTTTGGCAGCTTGCAATATTTTCTCCTTGACCTGGGAGATTTGGAATTTGGCTATAATATTCCTGGGAGTTTTCCTTTTGGGATCTCCTTCAAAAGGTGATTGGTGGATTCTTTCAATTTCTATTTTACCTTCAGATTCTAGAATATCAGGGAAACTTTCCCTGACAATTTCTTGGAAGATAATGTCAGAACTATTATTTTGGCCATGGTTTTCAGGTAGTCCAATGATTTTCAAATTATCTCTCCTAGATCTATTTTCTAGGTCAGCAGTTTTTCCCAGAAGATATTTCATATTGCCCTCTATTTTTTTTTCTTTCTTTCTTTCTTTTTTTTTTCAGTGAGGCAATTGGGGTTAAGTTATTTGCCCAGGGTCACACAGCTAGTAAGTGTTAAGTGTCTGAGGCTGGATTTGAACTCAGGTACTCCTGACTCCAGGGCCGGTGCTCTATCCACTGTGCCATCTAGCTGCCCCTTGCCCTCTATTTTTTATTCGTTTGGATTTGCTTTATTGTATCTTGGTTTCTCATAAAGTCACTAATCCTAATTCTCAGGCAATTATTTTTCTCAGAGAGCTTTTCCATTTGGCTTTTCACGCTGTTGACATTTTTCTCATGTCTTTCCTGCATCACTCTCATTTCTCTTTCCATTTTTTCCTCTACCTCTATGACTTTATCTTCAAAGGACTTTTTGAGCTCCTCTATGACCTGAGGCCAAATCATATTTTTCTTGGAAGCTTTGGATGTAGGAGCCCTGACATTGCTATCCTCTTCTGAGGGTGCACCTTGATCTTCCTTGTCACTAAAGAAACTTTGCTCATCTTGCCCATCTTTTACTTGACTTTTAACTCCTTCTTAAAGTGGGGCACTGTTTCCAGATTGCACTGCCCAAGCTTCAGGGGGTCCCAGGTGGTATGATTTAAGGAGGAGCAGGTTCTTCACTCACCTGGCCTGTTCCCTGGTCAGTAGATAACCCCAGACCAACTTATTAATTAACCAGGCAGCAAAACTTTGTGTGCTGTGGTTGTTAGCTCCAACAAACCTGTGCCCCTCCCCTACCTGGGCCACTGCCACTCAAGCCTACTTCCTGGTTCCCATCAGGGGTGAAAAATCCAAGTTCTTTCTCAGTGCCAGCAGAGACCCCTGTAATCTCCCCCTGCCAAGCACTCATCCCTCTCACCAGAATGTGAGCTTAGTTCCAGATGACACTGGCTTTGCAGCTGAGTCAGAGGTTGTGGGTGTCTACTTCCCAGGCTTGGCCTTCCTGGGACTGGATCTGTGTCAGGGTCACTGTGGGATTAGGCTCCACTCCTGCCTTGGCACAGCAGCCCCCATCTTCAGACCTTCTAAGCTATCTTTGGTTTGAAAACAATCTTAGCACATTCTTCTGTGGGTTTTGCTGCTCCAGGATTTGTCCTATGGCATTATTTGGAGGTTTTTTGGAGCAATTGTGTCATGAGTTCAAGAGCTCACTGCCTTTCCTCTGCCATCATCAAGACTCCTGAGTTTTCATCTAGCCTCAGAAAGTTACTGGTTGTGAGACCCTAGGCAAGTCATTTAACCCTGTTTGCCTCAGTTTCTCCATGTGTAAAATGAACTGGAAGAGGAAATGGAAAACCACTCAAATATTTCTGACAAGAAAACCCTAAATGGGGTCACCATGAGTAAGACATGACTGAAAAGACTGAACAACAAATGACCACTTCAGCTTTCTTATCTTATAAAATTATTGAGTTGAATTAGATAGTCTCTGAGATCCATTCCAACTCTATATCTATGGGCCTATGATCTCATAAAAAGCACTTTACAAACTTGAAAGTATTATATAAAAGTTAGCTATTATTGATAAATACCATAATCATCATTCATATATGGCCATGAAAAGTAGCAGAAAATAAATTATGTGTCATGATTAAACTCTGAGCAAGGCCTTCAATGTGTAGAAAGGCACAATAATAGCCAAAGATGAGAAGGCAAGGGTATTTTATATTAAATGTTATCTTTTAACTATGAGGAATCTGTTTTCTCTTCCTCCCATAGCAGGAAAAAAGGAAAGAAATCTGAAAAGAATGTAGATTATAGATCAAGGCTAAAGAAGGAAGTCCTCATCTCAATAATCCACAACAGGTTAACATGTCCTATTTTACTAAATTCTTTTCAGATTGGTCACTAGAGGGCAGCAACACGGAAGCATGACACTAAGCATTCCATTCCAGGGTTTGGGGAGTGGGTAGCAGGAGAAAGGGATTACTTTTCCCCTTTCCTCTGATTATTTATTTACTTATTTTATATTAAATGTTATCTTTTAACTATGAGGAATCTATTTTCTCTTCCTCCCACCACAGGAAAAAAGGAAAGAAAAATAAATTCCTTGTGACAAATATTCATAGTCAAGCAAAAAAACAAATTCCCTTGTTAGCCATGTCCAAAAAATATGTCTCATTCTGCATCCTGAATCCATTGTCATCAGGAAATGGATGGTATGCTTTATCATCAGTCTTCTGGAATTATGGGTGGTAGTGGCAATGTCTGGCACAAAGTGGTCACTTAAGAAATGTTGATCGATTGATTGATCAGGATTCTTAGGGCTTCCAAAATTGTTTTTTACACTGTTGTTATTGCCTAAATTTTTCTACTGGCTCTGCACATTTCATTCTTCATCAGTTTATAGAAGTCTTCAAATTTGATAGGTTTTTGTTTTGTTTTGTTTTGTTTTTTGCGGGGCAATCGGGGTTAAGTGACTTGCCCAGGATCACACAGCTAGTGTCAAGTGTCTGAGGCCAGATTTGAACTCAGGTACTCCTGAATCCAGGGCCGGTGCTTTATCCACTGTGCCACCTAGCTGCCCCTAAATTTGATAGTTTTTATAATACTAATATTATAGTATAAATTGTTCTAGCATTTCTTCTCACTTTCCTCTGTATTAGTTCTTCCTAGTCTTTTCATGGCCTCTGAAATCATCTATTTCCTATGGCACAAACTTCTCTCCTAAAAGTTGCAGCTGTAAAGAAACATTCATTGATCTGCAGTGGAAGATTCAGTTTTACTTAATTTCCAGTCAAAGCCCTATCTATTCAGCATTTGGGGGATGCTCCAGGTTTCACCAAGCCACATCTCTCCATTCCTAAACCAGGATTGTAGCAAGAGCTTTGCCAGTGTTCTCCTCTCCATTTTCATTCACAGGCCAAGAAGCCAGAGCCAAGCATGTGGCTTGGAGGCAGAGTGTATGCACAGCTCCAGTGAACATGATCACAGACCCTCCCTCCTATGGGAGCAGGCAGTGCCTCTCTTGTAGCCAGACAGTCAGTGAGTGGCTACCCCAGCATAAGAGGTTCTGAGTCTTAGCCAGAGGCTGACAACAAGGCCTAATTCACTCTTTGGTTACTCCTTTTCACAAAGAGAAAACTGAAGAGGCAAACCCATTTACCAAGCCAGTGAGCAACAAAGCAGGCATTAGAATGTCCAGCCCCAGGGTCTCCATTCTGTTACTTCGCCTGCTGATTTAGTTCATCCGTGGGCACGGACAGTTACAATTATCTAAAGAGTGGGTGCCAGACCATTCATGTGTACCCAGGGCCTGCAATTAGGAGCTCCTAAAGAACAAGGAGCTATTTCCGTTAGGACTAAAGTACTCCACGATGCAGAATTATCCAGCAGAAGCTGAGAAGGAAAAGAGGACAGCAAGAAAGAGAAAGAGGGAGAGAAGAGGGAGGGGGGAGAGACAGACAGACAGAGACAGATATACACACAGACAGACAGAGATACAGATAGCTGACAAGCTGAGAGAAAGAGAGAGAGAGAGAATTTAGCTTTGATATGAAATAATATTTGAGACTGAATGGATATCTTAAAAACCTGTAAGAACTTGTTTTGGTTTTCTTGGACTTGTTTATTATTTCTGCTTTCCTGAAGACAGACTGGTTCTTCCCCAGGGGGGAAAGCAATGGAGAACCCAGAAGTGGTAAAATCATTGGGGCTGAACATCCTGATCTTTTCTCATGTGGTGTTTTCATTTCTGTAAGTGCCAGATGCCATGTTATAATGAGGTTGCACAATTATTAAGTTTATCTACAGGGGTAGTTTTATTTTCTCCTTGGGTTCTACAATATTCTATGGTAGTTAATACTAATGAGTAAGTAGGTTACTCATATATGTGCAGTTCTGCTCCACAGTAAGGGAGCCATACTATTCAAGGAGCAATTTCAGCAACATATTAATGTCAAATCAGGGACCAGTGATAGGAAGTTTTTAAATGGGGAAGAGAGAAAAAGACACAGAGATACAAAAAGAGAGATAAAGGAGACAGGAAGAGAAAGAGAGAGAGGTAGGCAGAAAGGAAGGGAGATAGAGACAGAAACGCGACAGAAAGACCGAGACAGGAGTGTAAGAAGGAGAGAAGAAAAGAGGAGGGAGCAAAAGGAAAAGAAAGAGGGAACAAAGAAAGAAAGAGAAAGAGACAAACACAAAGACAGAAAAGAAGGCAGAGAAAGAACGGCAAAAAGACAAATGGGAAGAAAGACAGTCATAGAGACAGAGAGAGAGAGAAAGGAGGGATCAAGTGGAGGGAGAAAGACAAGAGGGAGAGGGAGAGAGCATTTGAGAATATCTAGTCCAACTTCTTTGTTTTACTGAGTATATGGCAACATTATCAAGCAACCTGAAATACATTGAAAAACATTATGCCATTGATTTTAACTCTTTTTTCAGCGTAT
The DNA here is from genome assembly GCF_019393635.1 of Dromiciops gliroides. Taxonomy (NCBI): domain Eukaryota; kingdom Metazoa; phylum Chordata; class Mammalia; order Microbiotheria; family Microbiotheriidae; genus Dromiciops; species Dromiciops gliroides. Next base: position 572,939,884 of record NC_057861.1, on the reverse strand, counting down.
CATTGAGTAAGCAATCTGAAGGGATCTAAAGATTTCAGGTATGCATTTGTATTAAAAAGAGAACAAGAAGAAAGACACCTGCCTTTTACTGAGAAAAAAAATGTCCAGCAAATCCATGTAAAATCAGACTATTTTCAAAGGTCAGCCTGCTTCATTTCCTGTTTCTCAAATTCTGCTTCTTTGTTCCATGGTCTTCGTTGTTCCAGCAGTGTTGATGTCCTATACAGCCACACATTTGTGAACACCCAGAAGCAATGGTGTTCTGTCAAAGTGTAGCCAGTGACCTTGATGTCTTTTAGGGTCCAGACTTGTGATTTCATGACTTCTGGTTTTATGTGGTCTTTATTTGTTTGTTTATTTTTGTCCAAACCAGGAACTTCCCAGTGAGAAAACTCTATCCACTGATAAAGATCAGTAAGTGCTTTCCAACTTCTAGTTTTAGGGAGTTGACTGGGACAAGACTCAGCCAGGGTTTGTTGGGGACAAACATGTCCTTATTCTGAGACTGGCTTTCTATCCAGTATAATACATTGCCTCATTATTTCCTATTTATTGAGCACCTAACAAAGAACATAACATCAGGCATAGCCTTTGAACAATGAGATCATATGTTGCATTAATGACAAAGGGTGCCTAGTGAGATAGGGAGGTAGACCGGATCACCCATAGAGCAGCTTGGTTATGTAAAGATGCAGAATAGTACTGAGAGTTAGATGGTATGTTTTGATTGAAATTTACACCTTCTGCAACAGTTGTCTTTTCAAAAAAAAAATGTTTAAACATACTTTGTCCTCTAATCCATCCCTTCCATTGGAGCTCAGCAATTCATGTTTCTAAGGGGCCCACTGAGGGAAGAAAATCAAATGGAAGGAAATAGAAAAAAAGCATTTCAAGAAAGGTAAAGCCGATATCTGCTTATGTGACTTCCTTTAAAGGAGGGATGGTTACCAGGAGGAGAAATTAGGGAAAGTTTAGGTCTGAATGAAAGAAAGCCTCTACGTAACCTTTTGCAAAAGGAGTTGATAGATTTTGTTAAGTATCCTTTGCTTTGCTGCTTATGTTGTCTAGTTGAGAGGGTTAGGGTAAGTTCCCTGATGCCAGGCAGAAAGTCAAGGTATCCCTGCTCTTGGGTCATGTGTTAACTGCTCTCTATTGTTCCTAAGACTTGTCTTAGGAAGTAGGTTAGGTTACAGAGAAGGCTTTGCCCAGTCCTGCAGAGTGGGCTGAGGAGTGGGGATGGGAGATTAGATTTGGATATTGATGTGAATCTGTAGGGATGAAGTTGTAGTATTCTTGGACTTGGGCTGGAACACTGATTAGTTTGAGGGCCCCTGCTATATAGCTTGCTTTATCTTGGTCAGATAGAACCTGGAGTTTCTCTGGGGAAGACAAATAATGATTCAGGAGACTGCAGATTGAGTGTGGTAGCTTGCCTTAAGATTTTCCAGCCTAGTCATGGTGACTTGGTATCATGGAGGACAGGAATTGAAGGGTGCCACTAACATGGGATCTTTACACAATCTGCTATCTTATGATGGGACCACAACAAATGTACCCCACAAAAAAAATCTCCTGCCTGATGTTGAGGAATTTTTAAAAGAAACCTTTTATTCCAAAATCATAATCAAAGACTTAAAATGCAAATGCCCAAGGAGAATTAGCACCTTCACTAGGCAACCTCTGAGGTCCCATCCAGAGTTCAATGACTTTTTTGTTCCCTGTTAGATGACATAGGATGTCATAGGTATAGGGAACTACCAGTGAGAAAATGCCCTCTACAATGCAGATCAGCACCTCCTCTACAAGCAAGAGTTTCTGAGAATTGTCCAAGGCCCTGAAGTTGGTCAGAGTCAAATGGCCAATATAAGGATGGGACCTGAACCCAGGACTTCCCTGTGAAGCTGGGTCTTTATCCACTATACCAAGCATCTATGGCTTATGTGGCAAATATGCCTTATACCAGCCCTCCTCTTGATTCCAAATCAACACTGGGGTAGAAAAGGAAGACAATATGAGGATACCTAAACTGGCCCCACAAAAGAGGATAAAGGACTCAGAAAGAACAGGGTAGGGGCATCTATTTCAAGGCCTTCCTAACTAGTTAACCCTCTAAATGGTCTTAGGGGGCCAGAGTTAGTTTTCATTTCCTCCATTATAGACTTCACTGGGCAGAACTGTCACAATATAAAGATCACAGATTTAGAGCCAAAAGGAACTTTATAAAGGCCATCAAGTCTACCCAATGTCACACAGCTAGGATTCGAATTCAGGTCTTCCTGACTCTAAATCCTTTGCCCTATCCACTACCCCAAGCTGACTCTTGATAACCACAGAGAGGTATAAAATGCAGTCAGTCAGCATTGAATGAACAAAACTTCCAAATACCAACCCAAACAATTAAAATGTAATTAGGAGGGGGCAGCTAGGTGGCACAGTGGATAGAGCACTGACCCTGGAGTCAGGAGTACCTGAGTTCAAATCCGGCCTCAGACACTTAACCCGTACTAGCTGTGTGACCCTGGGCAAGTCACTTAATCCCAATTGCCTCACTAAAAAAAAAATGTAATTGGGAAATGTTTAACAAAATAAATAAAAATACAATATAACAAATAATGTTAATTTGTGGCCTAATTAAAAATTGGGGCAACTAGATTGCCCAGTGGATAGAATGCCAAGCCTGAAGTCAGGAAGACTCAACTTTCTGAGTTCAAATCTGGCCTCAGATCCTGGGCAAGTCACTTAACCCTGTTTGCCTCCTTTTTTTTAATCTATTAAATGAGCTGGAGAAGGAAATGGCTAACCACGCCAGCATCTTTGTCAAGAAAACCCCCAAATGGGGTGACAAAAAGTTGGAAACAACTGAAACTAGTGAATAACAAAAATGTAATTTTACTACAGAAGAATATAGGACCTTGCCAAGACTGTAAATCATCCATAGGATCCAGAAGCATAAAGAGTAATAGGTTTAGTATCCTTATTGAGAGGTCTCAGAGGACATATTTCAAAGGATCCATGAACTCAGAAAGGAAAATGAAAGTATATCTTCACTTCAATATAATTGGTTTCCTTTGTAATCCTACATATTTTCTTCTGTGCATTTAAAAATATTATTCTAAGGAATCCATCATTTTCATCAGATAGTCAAAGAGTCCATGGCGGAAAAGGAAAAAGAACCCACATGTACAAAAATATTTATAGCTGCTCTTTTTGTGGTGGCAAGGAATTGGAAGTTGAGGGGATGCCCATCAATTGGGGAATGGCTGGACAAGTTGTGGTAGATGAATGTAATGGAATTCTATTGTGCTGTAAGAAATGATGAGCAGGAGGAGTTCAGAGAAACCTGGAGGGTCTTGCATGGGCTGATGATGAGTAAGATGAGCAGAACCAGGACAACATTGTGCACAGTATCATCAACATTGTGTGTTGATCAACTGTGATAGACTAGATTCTTCTCACCAATCCAATGGTACAAGAAAGTTCCAAAGGACTCATGATGAAAAAGGCTCTCCAAACCCAGAAAAAAAAAAAGAAAGAAACTGTGGAATACGGACGCTGATTGGACCATACTATCTCTTTTGTTTTTGGTGCTGTTTTTCTTTTTTGAGGTTTTTTCTTCTTGTTCTGATTCTTCTTATATAACATGACTGTGAGAAATGGGTAGTTATCTCCTCTTAATGTGGATATAAGTCAGTCATACTCCCCCTGACCTGTCTGTAGGACAAAGGTCTCAGATCCCCTCCTCCCCCTTGGGTTAGCAAGGTCACATGGTTCAAGGAGCCCTGATCTCAATAAGGTCCGATCCAGAGTTATGCCCATACAAGGAAGAGGGGTGGGAATACTGCATTCTGATTAGCTAGTTTTTGCATGTATATTGTAACCCCATCAGTGATGAAAAAGGGGAGGGTCCATTCACATTAGGGACTAGGGTATAAAACCACCTGTGAGCCCCCTTTCTGGGCACCCACTAGCTGCACACTAGGGTGCCTCCTTCTCATGAGAAGAAAATAAAGCCTTTGTCACTTTGCTGCTGAGTTCCTGAGAATTGAGAAGAGGATGGATTTTTCCCTCACAATGACTAATGCAGAAATATGTTTAATGTTATATGTCAGATTACCTGCTGTCTAGGGGAGGGGGGCAGGGAGGCGAGGGAGGGAGAAAAATTTTTAATTGGAAATCTTATCTAAACAAAGGTTGAAAACTTAAATTAATTAATTAATTATTTTAAAAAAGAGTCCATGACACACACGAAAGTCAAGAAGCTATAGATGAGGGGCAGCTAGATGGTGCAGTGGATAGAGCACCAGCCCTGGAGTCAGGAGTACCTGAATTCAAATCTGGCCTCAGACACTTAACACTTACTAGCTGTGTGACCCTGGGCAAGTCACTTAACCCCAATTGACTCACTAAAAAAAAAGTGTATGTGCATATATATATATTTTTTTTTTTTCCTGGAGAGCCCTACCTTTGAACCTTTGAACCCCACCTTTTAAAGCAAGCTGGTAGGTTAAACACCTCTTATATTGCTTTAAACATCTGTCAAGTTCAGCAGGAGGGCAGTAGAAGGCTTATGAAGGCATCATCAGACTAGAGACCTGGTGACTATGGGCTAATAACAATGATGATGAAGATATTGATAATAGTAGTAATAATAATAATTGTCATTTATATAGCCATTTAAAGTTTGCAAAGTAAGCTTCACAATTTTTTTGACTTGGGAAAAATTTGAGGTTTACAATATCCCCTGAATCCCCATCACATAGGATAGCATTTTGCCCTTTTTTTTTCAGTCCAAATTTGTGATTTCATTGTAAGGAATTCCTCTCATACAGACTTCTGTTAACCTGGAAATTAAGGAAACAATCAATATAGGAGAAATAAGGTCTTTAATCGGGGCAGAGGAACTATAGCTCCTGGTATCACAAAGCTAGGAAGCTAGGAATACGCAAAGATGGGAAACAGGGACAGGGTTTTTATGAGGTAACAGAACAGAGTGAGCTATGAAACTACCCTTGGGAAAGGTAAGTTTCTCACAGACAGAAACTATTTAATGTAAATGAATCTTTTTACATAATAACCTAAAGTCCAGGAAGTAAGCTTGGGAATCTTTGGGAGGGGATAGTTTGCTTGGGGGAGATCCATAAGCGGTCAAGAGTCTGGAAATGACAGACTGGTCAGCCCAAGGCAATTCATTTGTCTGGGGAAAAGGGGACTGGGTGGGGAATCAGTTCTCAGTAAATTTTGCAGTTCTCACTTCACTAATCAACTACTGCACTGCAACTTATATTATTAACAAGTTGCTCAAGGCCTTGAAAATTGAAGTGACTGTCTTAGGGCCCATACAGCTAGTGTGTATCAGGGCTCAAACTTGAATTCAGGTCTTCCTAACCCTGAGAACAGCTCTCTACGTATCAATGCTTTGCAAATAGCAAGTGCTTAATAAATGAATAGTTGAATTGTTATAGGGCAGCTCAGTCTAGGCTCAGCATGTTTCCATTTAACCAATCTCTAGAAAGCACTTAATATAAAGCTTCCATTTCTGACTACATTAGCAGAAAGTTGCATTTCCCCAGAAGGCCAAGCTTTTCTTTCACTAACTTTCCCATTAAAATGTGCAGCTCTCAAGATTATACACATTCACTACACAGAAGCTTTGGGCTTTGTGAATTTCTTCTTTTCTTCTTTCCTCTTGGCACATCATTTACCCAGAATCAGGAGGCTATGGTTTAATTGCATGAGAAATGACCTCTACATATAGAGTATTTGAATAAGAATAGAAATGTTACAATTCTTCCCCGAAGCAGGCCAATTAAAATACTTGGCTTGTAAGTAAGGTCAGAGTGCCCTCTACTGAAACCCAGGGCTGTAGTTAACAGCCAGGCTACATACAGTGTTTGGAAAGAGTCAGACATGATAATACCATAGATAAATCCCTTTACATATGGTAATGAGAAAACACACTTCTCTGGAGTAGGACAGCTTCTTCATCAAGAATAATACATTTAGGGACCATGGGAGCTTTAGGCCACATATATGGGGTATAGAGGAGGGGAGGAATGCTATACTGGGAGGTGGGGTGGATGAGTAGAATTTGGACCCACAGAATGGGAGGAGACTGCTGCGAAAACTGTTCTGGACTTTTTATGTGAGAGATTAACAATCATAAATGGTTGATTGGCGGCTATAAAAGCTTACATAAACAGTTACCAGTGCCTCTTCTTCTCTTCCCTCTCTACCCCAATTACTGTGTGTGGTTTTTTTAGTTATTTTGTTTAGTTGTATACTTTATAGAGAGTGGGCCTTGGAGTAAGGAAGAATTGGTTCAAGCCCTACCTCTGAGACACACTGGCTATAAGACCCTGAGCAATTCCCTTCACGCCTCCACGTTCTAGGTGTTATAGGGGAAATAGGTGGGGGTTTGGGATACGGGTTCTTAGGAATTCCTCTTTAAAGAATTACACCCTCTTGTGCACAAATCCAATTAGAATAAAATAATAGGTGATTTGGGTGCTAGGGAAAGGAAACCAAGAGAGAAATCCTTGGATTTTCATGAGGAGAAGGCATGGCACAGAGGCATGGCTCTCCAAAATACCTATCTCCTCAAGCAGGACACAGGCAGATACTTTTTTTTTTTTTTGGTGTGAGGCAATTGGGGTTAAGTGACTTGCCCAGGGTCACACAGCTAGTAAGTGTTAAGTGTCTGAGGCCGGATTTGAACTCAGGTCCTCCTGAATCCAGGGCCAGTGCTCTATCCACTGTGCCACCTAGCTGCCCCCAGGCAGATACTTTTATAAAGGACTGATGGTGGTCTGATGAGGTGATCATCTGACTATGAAAAGTTCCCCTATGGGGGAGGACCATTCCCCAGTGGTGATGGCTGGGGGAAGTTGGGTGAGAGCTAACTCAGTTCTGATCCCAATGCCACTTATCTCTTTAGGTGTGTCTATCCTTTGGTTTAGTTTCTCAAGGAGAAGGTTCTTTGATGTACCCCAGAAAACTTCTGAGGTACCCAGGGGCCCATAACATAGGCAACTCTCCAAGATTCTATTTAACCCCAGTCCAAAAGCCCACTGGTATGGAATTCTCTCATTATTAGAGATTAATGTCCCATACCTACATGAGGTAAAGTTGGCAAGAGGAGAGCTCAAGTCTTTTTATTCTTCTCTGAGTTCTATTCAAGCTTCAAGCAGCTTCAGGCATTTATGGCTTCCACTTTCAGGAGGGAAGGTGATCAGCCAACCCTGCTTCAAGTTGCTAAAGGAAAAGACTCTGGGAAGACATCAAGATACTGACAGTCTCCAACATTTCCCTATCCTCAACAAGCTACACTGGAGACTTCCTATGAGTTACAGAAAAAGGGGCTGACCAGCCTTGGTAGGGAGAGTGTCCTCATCCAGAAATTCCCTATACAATGAAATAACAGACACAATCCCTATCCCTATATTTCGTATTTAGCTACAGATTTACATGTTGCTTCACCCATAAGTTCCTTGTGTCATGAGCACCCCAGAAGTTCTCTGGGGCACATCAAGGAAGCTTCTCCTTGAGAAACTAAACCAGAGGACAAATAACGCCTAGAGAGATAAGCTGAACCAAATCGGACTGAACTAGCTTCGGAAGCCTACCCTTCATTCTGGTCTCCCTTACCCTGGGGAGATAAGTTTGGGTGTGGCAAACCACTCTAAAATGTCTGCCAAGAAAACCCCAACTGGGTTCATGAAGAGTCAGACATGACTGAAACAACTGAACAATAACCACAAGTATAGATAAAGTTGATAAGTATGTTTGGACAGCCAGGGGTGAAGGAAACAAAAACAGGGGAAAGGATGCCAAAATAAGAAGCAATAAGAACACTGGAAACAAACTCCTCCTACTTTCCTAAAGAATGCCCCTGGGATGTGCCCACGTGTGCATGGCCCTGCAATCAGTAGTAATCAACTGAACTCTGATACAGATACCACAGGTGCTTTAATGAAAGTCAACATGACAAGATTGACTAACTTTTTTTAATGTTTAGTTGCTGCAATGGGAACACCTTTTAAATTGTGTTTGATATTTTCTTGCTCAAATATAAACTCTGGATCAAGCCAGAAGGGCAGCATCACTGATCTATCCCTCTGAGTGTTTGTCACTATAGAGAGAGGCCACTAGTCATGTGGTCAGTTGCCCTCTGAGACACTCTGATCCTGCCTTTGCTTCTCCATACTTCCGGACCCTGGATCAGAGGAATCAGCAATGTATGAGCCTCTTAATAACTTATCAAGATGATTTATTTAGCCCTGAATGAAGAGAAGAAACAATGACGTTCCTATCCCCTGACCCAGGTAGCTTACCGAAAGGTACCCTCTCTTAACTTCTAAAGGCATTCAGTGTTCAGCCTTCTATTTGAGATGGATACAAAAGCTTCTTTGTCTTTTACAGTGGAAGATTCTGTCCCAACTCTAAAAGATTCCATTGTGACCTAAGTAAGCCGTCAGGTGCCCCAATGCCACACAAGAGCTGCTTTTTTCCAGCAAGGCAAAGGGGGCCTTTATTTGTATGTGCCCAAGTGATTCTGAAATGCTCTTGTTTAATGAAATCAAATGTAAGGAGGTAAACAAACTTGTTTGTTTTGTTAAAAGAACAATTATTATACATCCAAGTAGAGTTGGTTCTTGGTATAAAAAATTTCATATAGAAAATGGGAAAAATGTTTACTTCCTTTTTGAGAAAATAAAAGCCTCTGCTGACACCTATTGGAGCCTTTCTTTTCCCCTTGAGGTCATTAAAATGAAAAGTTTTCGTTTTCATTTAAAACATAGAAGAGTATACTGTAGGGGGCGTAGCACTTTTTGAACTAAAGAAGTGAAAACAATTGATCTTTATTACTTCCATATTAAAAAAAATTATCTAAGGAAACAGAAACAGAGGCAGTTAGAGTGCTGGGCCTGGGATTATGAAGACCTGAATCCAAATTCAATCTCAGACACTTGCCATTGTGACTGTAAAAATATTTTTGATGACTAGGGCTAATTTGGGGGGCTAATCTGACTGGAGGACTAATCTGGGGACTTTTGACTATTTGGCTATCTGACTGCGTTTAATTTAATATGGGCTGTTTATAAAGTTCCACCACACTGCTCCAAAACTGATAAACTAAAGATTAAGAAGGCTCTTAACTAAATAATCAAAGCAGAGTTTATTTATGAGATACTATTTAAATTAAGAATACAGGGAAATAAAATGTACAACCTGACCCCACCTGCTGTGCTTCGAACTTCTTGAATACAATGAGGGCCTTAGCCGCCTCTCGCCTCAGGGCACTCAGGTACTTTATTCTAACTCCTCTTAATCTTCACTTTCTCCAACCTATACCCTGTGCTGACCGCTTCTGTGTTCTCCCGTTGCCTCCTGTTCAATCTGTCCTCTGCCTGCGTTGCTGTTCGTCTGGTCCTCCATCTCTCCTTTCTAATCTCGTCAGCTGCCCTCTTGACCTCTTCTCAGCCCCCTGTCTCCTTGTCTAACTCCCAGGTCTATATATACCTTTTCTTCTCTCCGCTCAAATCTCGGGGCCTCCTGTGCCCCCACAGACCAAGCTAATCCGCTAGCCAGGGCTGTGGTTGGTTGGGGGGGGGGGCGGTGCTCGAGCAGCTCGTGCCTCAGCACAGGCTAGCTGGAATCTTTCAGAAAGCTCCGATCCATTCAGAGGGAGCTGGGGGCTTTTTTTTTCCCCCAGCTGTCTGACTTGACTTCTTGCACAGCCCATGGGGCTTTCTGGCTCAGCTGAAGCAGAGGGGGAGGGGAAGAGACCCTGAGGGCCTAAAGCTTTCTAATCTCAGCCTAAAGGTAGGGTCCCCAAATCAAAATAAATTTCCACATGACCCTGGGCAAGTCACTTAACCTCTCTTTATCTCAGTTTCCTCAGCTGTAAAATGGGGATATTAATAGCACCACCTTTCAGGGTTGTTGTGAGGATCAAATGAGATAATAGTAGTAAAGCACTTTGCAAACCTTAAAGAACTATATTTATGCTAATTATTGGTAGTAAAATTATTATCCATGAGACACTGGATATGGAGCTAGAGGATGACGGTTCAAATACTGGATCTGTTGTTTACTGTTTATGTGACCTTAAGGCAAGTAACTACTCTCTAAGCCTCAGTTTCCCAATCTATAAAATAGGGAGATCGAAGTAACTGATCTCTAAGGACCATATTACCTCTATTCTATGATCAAGAAGGTGGGGGGGAGTGTACCAGTGAGAAAAACAATGATCTTGGTGTCTATAGGAACCAAACCCAAACCCTGGTTTTGCCTATAAGAAATGGGGCAAGGGGGCAGCTAGATAGCGCAGTGGATAGAGCACAGGCCCTGGAGTCAGGAGTACCTGAGTTCAAATCCGGCCTCAGACACTTAACACTTACTAGCTGTGTGACCCTGGGCAAGTCACTTAACCCCAATTGCCTCACAGGAAAAAAAAAGAAAAGAAAAATAAATGGGGCAAGTGCCTTCTCTGGGCTTCTGGTTCCTCATCTATAAAAGCAGGGATTTGGATTCAGAGGTGTCTAACATGTGTTACACTGGCCACAGTGCAGCAAGAACAAGATTAAAATGGAAATGGAAAACAGTTAACAAGAGTAATAAGAATATAAGACAACATAGATAATGATAATGTGTAGTTTTCTAAGTCAGCACACAGCCTGTAGAAATTTTTATGTGTGCTCCATTTCTATTTGGGTTTAACAATATTGCGTTGATGACTTCTGAATCTAATGCAAGGATGGACAATTAAGGTTCAGATTAATTAAAAAACCCCTCTTTGCATAATTCCACCAGCAGAGCTCAAGCACAAGGCCTTCCTAGAACAAGGTGGTGATGACAATGAAAACTTGACTTTTTTCCCCAACCTGGTTGCCTGCATATTGAAAGTTGACGCTCAATTTGCAGTAGTTTTCCAGCACCTTTTTCAGGTAAAAACAGAGGCCTAGAAAGGTTTAAGTAGCTTTCTTACAATCTTATGTAAAAGCTCCAGGCGGGGCCCACTGGCAATTTCCTCATAAAATAATGTTAACAAAGCATTTTCAGTGGAAAATGCTATATAAAGTGTTGCCATGATAATAAAAGAGATGACAGACTAAACAGTGCTAAGACTGTGGTTTGTAAAAAGCTGACAGGCACCTATGGGATGCCCAGCTGCACATTGAAGTTAATAAGGGCTTCTTCCTTTATGTCAGATAAGTAGAGTAGGGGATAGGGCATTATACCTGAAGTCAGGAAGACCTGGGCCTCAGACTTACTGGCTGTGTGTTCCCAGGCAAGTCACTTGACCTCCGTCTACCTCAGTTTCTTCAACTGTTAAATGGGAATCATAATAGCACCTCCTTCCCAGAATTATTGAGAGGATTAAATCAGATAATATTTGTAAAACACTTAGCACAGTACCTGGCACATAGCAGCTAGATGGCACAGTGGAAAGACACCCTGGTGTCAGGAAGACTCATCTTACTGAGTTCAGATCTGGCCTCAGACACTGTGTGACTGTGGGAAAGTCACTTCATCCTGTTTGCCTCAGTTCCTCATCTGTGAAATGAGCTGGAGAAGGAAATGGAAAACCACTCTAGTATCTTTGCTAAATAAGGTCACAGAGTCAGACATGACTGCAATGACTGAGCAAGAATAATATAATAAATGTTCATTTGTTGATATATGTAAAACACTTAGGATAGTGCCCGGCACATAGTAGGCACTTCATAAACACTTGTTTCCTTCTTTATAGTTGGGATTGAGAGCTAAATTTTCCATCTGCATTGCTACTTGGATTATTAAGGACCTAAATTCGACATTAAGCACATAGAACATGTAAAGCTGTAGTCTCTAAACTCTTTTTTTGGGGGGGGTGTGAGGCAATTGGGGTTAAGTGACTTGCCCATGGTCACATAGCTAGTAAATGTTAAGTGTCTGAGGTCGGATTTGAACTCAGGTTCTCCTGACTCCAGGGCTGGTTCTCTATCTACTGCGCCACCTACCTGTCCCATCTCTAAACTCTTGATAGTGTACCCCCAATGTAAAAAAAATAAATAAATAAAAGGTTTTATCCATTTACCACAAAATGTTTGTTCATTTATTCATTTGTTTATTCATGTTCAAATTAGGTGTGTGTTACTACTGTGTTAGAAAAAACACAAACTAAGAACATATGGTACACCTATCATGACACCAGAACACCAATTCCATCCTCTTCTGGGAACCTGCCCCAAAGAGGGTCATGGGGAAAAGAGAGCAGAGGGATACTGAAGGTGGGCATTTTTCCAATGGCACCTATGCAGCTCTCACAGTGGGTACATGGAGCAGCATTTAGATTTCAAGGACCTCACAATAGGGCAAAGCTGGGAGCTTACAGAGCAGTAGAAGTGAAAGAATGAGGACATCTGTGAAACATGGGTGTGTTGGGGCTGGAGATAAGCAGAGGATGGTATTCAACCCATCTTCACACCTGACATTTCACTGGCGTCAGTAACACACATTAAGGAAACCTGACCATTTCACATCTGTTCTGCAACATCTAGCCTTGAGGAATTACCTAGTAGCACTGAGAGATAAATACTTGCCCAGGGACACACAGACATCAGGTGTCAGAGGTAGCATTTGAACCTAGGTTTTTCTGATTTCCAAGGTTGCCTTTGTATCCATCATCTCCTGATGATCTCTTAATGAGTGTGCTCAAGAGATACAAAGCAAGGGGCAGCTAGGTGGCGCAGTGGATGGAGCACAGATCCAAATGAATAAGGAGTGGAGTAAGGAGTGGAGAAGAGGACATTCCAAAAATAGGATACAACAATGACCCCAGGGAGGAGGCAGGAGAGCATTGTTCCAGGGTTCAGAGGACAGAGTAAGTACATTTTGGCTTAAGCATAGAGTAGAGGAGCATAATATGAGATAAAACTGGAAAGTTACAGTAGCTAAGGAATCTTAAGGAATTCCTTGAATGTTGGATGAATGTTCTGCTCCTAACCCTAAATCATACTACCTGTGACCCCCTGAATCTTGGGACAGTGCAACCTGGAAACAGTGCCCCACTTTAAGAAGGAGTTAAAAGTCAAGTAAAAGATGGGCAAGATGAGCAGACAGAGAAAGGTGAGGACCACAGAAAGTTTCTTTAGTGATAAGGAAGATCAAGGTGCACCCTCAGAAGAGGATAGCAATGTCAGGGCTCCTACATCCAAAGCTTCCAAGAAAAATATGATTTGGTCTCAGGTCATAGAGGAGCTCAAAAAGGACTTTGAAGATAAAGTCAGAGAGGTAGAGGAAAAAATGGAAAGAGAAGTGAGGGTGATGCAGGAAAGACATGAGAAAAAAATCAACAGCTTGAAAAGCCAAATTGGCTAAATGGAAAAGGAAGTACAAAAGCTCTCTGAAGAAAATCATTGCTTAAAAATTAGGATTGACAGTGGATAAAGCACCGGCCCTGGATTCACTTAACCCCCATTGCCCCGCAAAAAAAAAAGATTAGGATTGAGGGTTTTGTCCAGAGTCCTTAGAGGAAGCTGCTGTCCTTGACCAAGTTCTCAGCACCTGGGATCCCAGTCTGCAGCAATCATGGTGAATGGTCTTCAGAAATCATAGTGAATTTTATTCAGGCTGTGTGTGACCACTGGATTCATATCCTGGTACCAACGGGATTTGTTGTTGGCTATTATCTAGACAAGAGGAGTGATGAAAAACTAACTGCTTTCCAGAATAAGAGCATGTTATTTATTTATTTATTTTAGTGAGGCAATTGGGGTTAAGTGACTTGCCTAGGGTCACACAGCTAGTAAGTGTTAAGTGTCTGAGGCCGGATTTGAACTCAGGTACTCCTGACTCCAGGGCCGGTGCTCTATCCACTGTGCCATCTAGCTGCCCCTTTATTTATTTTTTAAACTTTTTTTTAGTGAGGCAATTGGGGTTAAATGACTTGCCCAGAGTCACACAGCTAGTAAGTGTTAAGTGTCTGAGGCCGGACTTGAACTCAGGTACTCCTGACTCCAGGGCCGGTGCTCTATCCACTGTGCCACCTAGCTGCCCCAAGAGCATGTTATTTAAAAGGGAACTGAAACCTAATGAAGAAGTTACCTCCAGGTAACTTTAATAAAGCTAATAAACTCTAATAAAGGCTTTGGCTGAATTGAGAAATTTTCATGTTGAATAAAATATTTTATGAAAGAAATAAAAAATGCTTTCATTGTTTTTACTTAGGAAATTTTGTTGTCCAAATTATGATTAGCTCCTATTTCAAACTAAGAGAGTAACAAGCCACTGAAAAAAATTAATTCATTTCTTCAGATAGTTGGGGGGTTGGGTTTTGGGGTGTGTGTGTGTGTGTGTGTGTGTGTGTGTGTGTGTGTGTGTGTGTGTGTGTGTGGTTTCTCTGGAGGACACAGGACTTGATTTGCACTTGGTATTTAACTTCCTAGTGTTTTTACATTTTGAAAACAATTAAATCCTGTTCACAAATGTTAATGAAACTCTTCATTTAAAAAAAATATTTAATTAAAAAACTACACGGTTAATTCTTAAAAAAAAGAAATGATACTGTACTTTAGGAGATAAACTCTAAATCATCATTATGTGGTTTTAACTTAAAATAGGAGATGGGGCCTTTAAGAATTTTTCTTTGTTCCAACTTTTGTGAACTGATGTATAGTGAAGTGAACGGAACCAGGAGAACCCTATGCATAGAGACAGCAATATTGTGTGATGAAGAACTGTGAAAGACTTAACTATACAATGATCTAAGACAATCCCAAAGGACTAATGATAAAGCATACTATCCACCTCCAAAGAACCAATATTGATTGAACACAGACTAAAGCATGCTATTTTTCATTTTTTTCTTTTATTCGACTTGTACAAAATGACTAATATGGTTATGTTTTACATAATTGCACTTGTATAACCTATATCTGACTGCTTACTGCCCCAGGGAAAGGAGGGAGGGAAGAAAGGATAGAATTTGGAACTTATAACTTTAAATAAAAATGTTTATTATTAAAAAAATTAGGATTGAGCAAATAGAAGCTAATGACTTCATGAGAAATCAAGACACAGATCCAAATGAATAAGGAGTGGAGTAAGGAGTGGAGAAGAGGACATTCCAAAAATAGGATACAACAATGACCCCAGGGAGGAGGCAAGAGAGCATCGTTCCAGGGTTCAGAGGACAGAGTAAGTACAGTTTGGCTTAAGCATAGAGTAGAGGAGCATAATATGAGATAAAACTGGAAAGTTACAGTAGCTAAGGAATCTTAAGGAATTCCTTGAATGTTGGATGAATGTTCCAAGAGAGTTTGGACTTCACCTGCAAGACACTGGACATTATTTATTTATTTTTATTTATTTTTTTTTTTTTTGCGGGGCAATGGGGGTTAAGTGACTTGCCCAGGGTCACACAGCTAGTAAGTGTCAAGTGTCTGAGGTCAGATTTGAACTCAGGTCCTCCTGAATCCAGGGCCGGTGCTTTATCCACTGCGCCACCTACCTGCCCCAAAACTGGACATTTTTTAGGAGAGAAAGGATCCATGAACAAGAAAGGCCATAGGATTTAGAGTAGGAAGAGATTTGAAGAGGTGGTCTAATCCAGGAGTTCTTAATGAGTTCTACAGACTTCTAAGGGTTCCCTAGATAGATTCCAGGATCAGTGAACTTGGAAAAGAAAAAAAAAATTACACCTTTATTCTCACTAACTCTAACTGAAATTTAACATCTCTTTAAATAATGAATGCAGGCAACAAACCATAGTAATATTATCAGTATCCAGAACTTTGTCACTAATAGGAATCACATATTTTTATAACCACATTACAGATGAAAATTGATGAGATGGCAAATATATTCATGTGATCAATCCACAGTTTTGTGTTATTTCTAAAGCTAAGCAAGAATAGTCTTCACACTGATTTTTTTTAATGAAATTTAGCAAAAAAAAAAAAGAAATTTAGCTTTAACTTGCCTATATTTTAAATGTATTTTCTTATTATTTAATGCGGTAATGAAGAAATATATACACATATAGTTATTGTCCTTCATTCTCAAGGAGGACCAACATGACATTACTATATTGGGTCCAAAGTACAGCATGTCTGCCTGTGGCTGATAAGAACAATATGAGGCCAAAAGGTTCTACCACAGGTCAGATGCAAATAGTTCATATAAACATTAGGAGTGGAGATGTCTCTAAATTTGTACATCTCATGTTTCTTTTGAACTACTACACTTCTGCTTTGCTCATGGAGCACAGAGCCTTCTTTGATGTTGGCTTGCCATGCTGGGTGGTCCTGTGCCAGTGCCTCCCTGTCCCACAATCAATTCCAAAGTTCAGAGACACCTTGAGCATGTCCTTGTATCACTTCTGACCTCTGTGTGAGCGCTTGCCTTGTGTGAGTTTTCCATAATAGTCTTTTAGCCAAATGGACTTTTGGCATTCTAACAAAGTAGCTGGCCCACAGGAGTTGTGCTCCCTACAGTAGGGTTTGAATGCTTGGCAGTTCAACTCTAGAAAGGACCTCAGTGCCCAGTACCAAACAGGCATATACATGCCTGTGTGTAGCAGTAGCCATGTGACTCAATGGATAGAATGCCTGGAGTAAAGAAGAAAAATTCAAATCCAGCTTCAAACACTTCCTAGCTGTGTTCCTCTGAGCAAATCAAGCTTTTCCACTTTAATTTTCCTCATCTATAAAGTGTGAACAATAAGAGCTCCTTCCAGGGTTGTTGTGGGGAGGGAGGAGGGGGCCATTAAATATCTGTCAATCTGTTCTACAAATTTTAAGTTTCAGTTCAGTTCTATTTTTTTCACGTCTGACTCTACATGACTCCATTTGTTTTGTTTTTTTTCTTGGCAGAGATTCTGAAGTGGTTTCCTTTTGTTCACTTTACAGATGAGGAAACTGAGATTAAAAGGGTTAAGTGATTTACCCAGGGTCATATAGACACATAGTGTATAAAGCCAGATTATAACTCAGGAGGATGTCTTCCTGACTCCAGGCTCTACCTACTTCAACACCTAGCTGCCCAACTTAAAATCTGAAATGCTGCAAATCTTAAATCCCTATATAAATACTAGTTGTTATTGTAGTGCTATATCACAAATTTGGGGGGAGGGTTTATAATTGTATTTCCATATAATTGGTTGCCTTTGTAATTTTGTGATAGGCTTCACCAGACTGCTGTGATAGAAGAAAAGGCCCAAGTCACTGGTTGAAAAAGTGAGGAGGGGCAGCTAGGTGGCACAGTGGATAGAGCACTGGCCCTGGATTTGGGAGGACCTGAGTTCAAATCCAACCTCAGACACTTAACACTTACTAGCTGTGTGACCCTGGGCAAGTCACTTAACCCCAACTACCTCACCCAAAAAAAAAAGGGGGGGGCAGCTAGGTGGCCCAGTGGATAAAGCACCGGCCCTGGATTCAGGAGGACCTGAGTTCAAATGTGGCCTTAGGCATTTGACACTTACTAGCTGTGTGACCCTGGGCAAGTCACTTAACACCCATTGTCCCACAAAAAAAAAAAAAGTGAGGAGACTTGGAGGCCAAGGTCAAACAAGCAGTAAGCATTCTGGCAGCAGTATGAATTGTAGACATAGAATGTGAAGTTGAAGGAAGTTAGAAACTACTCTGGATCTGTGATTTCCAGAGCAAAGATCTCCCCCCACTGACAATCCACAACTCTTTATGACTTAGTACAGTTGTTAGAAGTACCTAAGAGGTTAAATGACTTGCCCAGTATCACAGAGCTAATGTCAGAAGCAGGGATTTGAAGCTGAGTCTTCTTGACTCCAAATCCAGAACTCTACCTGCTATTCATATCAGGTTACCTCTCAAGAGGCTAAATAATAATTGACATTTTTATGGTGCTTTAAGATTCGCAAAGTGTTTAGCAAGGCAACCTGGAATTATACCCAGAGTTATAAAATTGCATATACCCTCTGATCCAGCAATACGACTAATATGTTCTAAAATACTTATAGCAGATCTCTTTGTGGTGGCAAACAACTGGAAATTGCAGGAATGTCCATCTATTGGAGAATGGCTGAACAAGTTGTGGTATATGCATGTGATTGAATACTATATGCTGTAAGAAATAATGAACTGGTTTATTTTAGAAAAACATAGGAAGGGGCAGCTAGATGGCGCAGTGGATAGAGCACCGGCCCTGGATTCAGGAGTACCTGAGTTCAAATCCGGCCTCAGACACTTAACACTTACTAGCTGTGTGACCCTGGGCAAGTCACTTAACCCCAATTGCCTTACTAAAAAAAAAAAAAAGAAAAAAAAAAGAAAAACATAGGAAGACTTGCATGAAATAATGAAAAGGAAAATGTGCAGAACCAAGAGAACATTGTATATAGTAACAGCAATATTGTTTGAAGAATAATTGTAAAAAAACAAAAACAAGTTATTCTGACTACTATAAACACTCAAATCAACTTTAAAGGACCTATAAATGAAGATTCTATCCACTTCCAGAGAAAGAACTGATAAAACAAGTTATGCATAGTATGGTTTTACATATATTTATAAAATCCACATCAAATTCTGACCTTCTCTGGTACAGAGTGGGCAGGGAGAAAGGAAGACAGTTCAGAACTTAAGATGTAACAAAAATTAATTACATTTAATTTTAAGAAAAGATTCACAAAGTGTTTCCTTCTAAACAACTGTATGATATAGGTAGTTTGCATGTTATCTGTAATTTTATTGATACAGGAAACTCCTAGCTCCTGCTCTCCAACTTTCATCTTTGAGCACTGAGGTTAAGTAATTTATCCAGCGTCACATAACCAATTTGTGTCAGGTAGGACGAACCCAGGT
This sequence comes from Dromiciops gliroides, assembly GCF_019393635.1. NCBI lineage: Eukaryota > Metazoa > Chordata > Mammalia > Microbiotheria > Microbiotheriidae > Dromiciops > Dromiciops gliroides. The sequence goes on along the minus strand of NC_057861.1, from coordinate 572,921,060 downwards.
CTTCCTGTCTCCAAAGCTGGCTCTGTAAACACAAGCTGCCTCTTATTTCCAATTTACAGCTAGGGAAACTGAGCCTCATAGAAATGAAATGACCTGTCCTGATTCACATAGCTATAGCTATAAATTCCCCCTCCTTTATAAATACTTGGATTCTGTGTTTTGATATACAATCTGGCTCGATGTCTCCTCGTAAATGCCACAGCAGGAGCCCTGTTCTGATTTCCTACTACCACACATTTCCCTGGCACTTAGCAGAGTAAAAATAATTAGTAGTTTCAGAAACTTTCCCAGTCTCTTTAATTAGCAAGTGAGAACTAAGTATAGTTTGCACAACTGCTGCTCTAAGATTACCCGGCTGGTGCCGATTAAAAGGTGGGGTCTGAGGTCTATTTGGAGCAGGTGTCTAATGATTCCCCTGGAGTAAACATCCCCAACGCCACAGGTTTGGACATCTGTTTGGGATTTTGCTGGCAGTGAACATCTGGAATTTAATTCACCACATGGAATAGACTCCTCCAGCTGTGAAAAATCTCTTCGGTTTTTAGAGTCATTCACAGTGTTTCCTTTAATCCTTTCCCTCCACACCCCAGGCAAAAATCCCCCCTGCCCATTCCTTTCAGTGCCCAGGGCGACAGTGGTTGGCATTTCTTTCCTTCACAAAATGGCGACTTAGTACAGTTCAACCCAAGGTTCTTCCAATTCTTTCTTCCTCATTTTAATTTATTGATGAGCACGAGTTCTATGATTAAAGTGACCTCTTAGAGGAAAGCTCCTTCTGCTCTGCTAGTCAATATGATGGTAGCTATCTTTCCCTGACAGTCCTTGGAGGCACAATTTCATCCTAGAAAATTACAGTAGCATACAATTACAGAACCGTCCTGGGATTCTGAGATCCAATTGCACTGCACCACAGTGCCCTCTCCTGCCTTACACATTTAATATGGAGGAAAGACCCTTGAATTTGGAGTTAGAGAACCATGGGAGCGATAGATGGAGAGTCAGAAAGGACCTTAGAGAGTCCAACACTGAATTTACCCATAAAGAAACTGAGGAAATCCCGACTTGATTATTTACTAGCTCTGTGACCTTAGGCAAATCATTTGCCTTTCTGGACTTAAGTTTCCTAGTCTCTAAAATGAGGGCAATGCCCAGGGCCCTAGAAGGTCCCTTCCAGGGCTGCACTTCTATTTACTTTGAAGGATTTAGGACACACAAGTGTCTCCCCCGCTTCCCGTCCCCCTCCCCGTTTCTCATCTTGGGTAACTCTTGTCTATTCCATGAACTATCTATAGACAATCTGCTAGAAGTGGATATCCACTGGCCTTGGAGTCAGGAACACCTGGATTCAAAACCTACCTCTGGCACATCTGACTTGAATGGCCTTGGGCAAATCACAGTACTTCTGTGGGCCTCAGTCTTCTCCTTTGTAAATTGAGGACCTTCTAAGATCCCTTCCTGCTATGACCCTATGAACCATGGCTTAAGCTCTCTGAGTCTGTTTCTTCATCTGTAAAATGGAGATAATAGTAATCCCTACTTAAATTACACAAGTCTGGTCATAGTATATTGTAATCTTTGTGGTATATTATTTTAGTCTCAGCTAATATTTAAGATTTTTGCATCTATGTTCATTAGGAATATTGGCCTATAGTTTTCTTCCTGGTTTATATGTCAAACATATCTATGCCATATAAGGAATTTGGTAGGATCCCTTCTTTTGTACTTTTTACCAATAATTTATGAATATTAGAATTAATTGTTCTTTGAATGTTTGATCTTTGAAAACCATAAAGCAACTATATAAATGTGAACTATGATAAAAATTATTTGTGGTAAAGATTAATATTTCCATTTTTAGCTGACTCATTTGGGAGGGGCCACACCTGGCCCACTCTGAGGTTATGTATGCTACTGAGGTCAGAAGGAGTAGGCAGTTTTTGAACGACCTCCCCTTTTCGGGGAGGAAAGATTGAACGCTATCTGAAGGGAGGCGGAGGGTTCTTCCCGGAACGTTAGGCTTTGTCCGGAACAGGGTCTCTCGGACTTCTCCCCTTGAGGTGGTGGCACTAGTTCTCTGTCTCAGGAGGCTTTTTTTCCTCGGTGGAACAAGCAACTGTAAACTGTCATTTGGAAAATAAAAGTCTAAAATTTTTTAAAAATTAAAATTTTTGAAAAAGAAAATAAAGTAAGAGAGGTAGAGGAAAAAATGGAAAGATAAATGAGAGTGATGCATGAAATCATGAAAAAAGTCAACAGTTTGGTAAAGGAGATGCAGAAAATCACTGATGTTTGGTGAGTTAATTACGGAAAACCCTAAATTCCTTTGAACTAGCTTAATTGGAAATGGTCTGAAGATTGAATAGGTTAAGTTTAGAGTTAAGAATATTTATCTGTATTTCTATTTTCCTATTTCCTTGTCTTTGATTTTTATTAGTTTCACCTTTGTTGTTTAATTAATTCCCAAGTAATAAAATCTAACCCTTCTGTGAGTTAAAGCTGTAAGGGTCCTTTCTTATTGGCCTGGGAGAAAATATCTAAAAGATCAGTTTGGAGGGGAGGGGGAACCTAACAGGTCCCTCATATTTCTGGGACCCCAATGCTCTGGAGAGTCACCCAAATAACGCTCTGTATATCAGATTTTGGCCCTCACACAACTATTACCCAACTGAGTAGAAACCATCTTCTGATTTATTTCTTTCTTACCATGAGAGTACCAATAAATGTCCATTGTATCTCATTTTTTAAAAATTCAACTTCATTTTGTTCCATTCTGAATTCTCTCCCTTCTGTCTCCTATTCCACCCTCTTATTAAGAAAGCAAGAAAAGGGGGCAGCTAGATGGCGCAGTGGATAGAGCACCGGCTCTGGATTCAGGAGTACCTAAGTTCAAATCCAACCTCAGACACTTAACACTTACTAGCTGTGTGACCCTGGGCAAGTCACTTAACCCCAATTGCCCCGCAAACCCCCCCGCAAGAAAAAATAAAACTTATTACAAATATGTCATATTTCATTTTTGCTACATGACAAGTTCTTTCTCTGATCTTAAGGATAGTGACTTTTTTTTTTAATGAAAAAATTTATTGTACAAATCACTTTATGATCTTGGTCTCTCTTTCTTGCCTTTGTACAAAGCCAGAAGAGAAACATTGGCTACTTTGACAACTTTGAATCAGACTCCAGGAATATCACCGACAGCATGGCCCTTTTGGCCAAAGCCAGCCACTTCATTATTTTCCTCAATAAAGTTCAAGCAGCCTTTTTGGGAACAAAGGTGGTGATTTTCTTGCCGTTTTTTTATCAGCTGGACTCTCACACACTTCCTGATAGCAGAATTGGAGTGCTTAGCCTCCACACCCGCTTTCTCCAGGACGATCCCCTTGGTGTGGGAAGCATCCCTGAAGAGGTTGGCCTTGAGCACCGTGCCCAAGTGCGCCTTCTTGTATTGCTTGTCTTGCCACTTCTGGTCCCAATGGTGGCTGCGTAGCTTCCAGGCCAAGCGGAGCCCATGGCACTTTCCCATCTTGCTGCTACACACGCTGCTCCTGGAGCCCAGCAGAAAAGAATAGTAACTGATTTTTTAAAATTTATTCATGATTATTTTGAACTTAACACTAAATGCACATTTTCATATACATATACATGTTTATACACACACACACACACATATATATATATATATATATATATATGAACAGAGACACACATGAAATGGCAGATTTCTCATGCACAGCTTGCTTTTCTTTTAAATTCTGTAATAAATTCAATATGTAATTTTCAAAGCTGTCCTGCCTTTCTCTCCTTCATTCTCTTCTCTGTCTATCTTGCTGTCTCTCTGTGTCTCTTTTTAAGACACCTCAATGATGAATCCTCTTTTCATCTTTTTTATTAATTTTTTTTGCTATCCGCCCTTCCCTACCAGCACCCCCTCTCATAGAAAAAAAGAAAAACAAAGTACTTCTAAAATATGTACTGTCAAATAAAACAAATCCCCATATTGACCATGTCTAAAATTATTATCACCTTCTTCATCTCTAGTCTATCACCTCTGAAGAGAGAAGTAGCATACTTCATAAATCCTTTAGAATCTTTGGTGGTCATTACATTAAACAGAATTCTCAAATCTTTGAGTTGTTTTTCTTTCTAGTGTAGTTATAATTACAAATTATCTCTTGATTCAGCTCACTTCATTCTATGTCATTTCATAGAAATCTTCCTCACTCTAAAATTGTCCTATTTGTCATCCCCCCCCCAACGTTCTAATAATTCATATGCCTCAATTTGTTTAGTCACTCCCCACCTGATGGGCACCAGTTCCCCCCTCCTTTAGACTCTGATTCTTAGCCACTACCAAAAAAAATATTGCTATGAGCATTTTTGAATGTTGGATCTTTTTCTTCTTTCTTTGATCTCCTTGAGAGAGAAGGCTGGTTGTGATATCACTGCATCAAAGGGAAGTCCTGTAATTTCATAAATATTGGGAAGTCCAACTGGAGAAACTCCTGCTGTTAATAAAAGTCACTACTCTCTTCAGCTTGGAGTCTTAGTAAGTTTCCTAGAGCACTGAAAAGTTAAGTAACTTGCCCTGGGTCACACAGCCATTAAACTGGAGCCCAGATCTTCCTAAGACTAGTTCTCTATTAACTATACCATAGTGTTTCTGGTCATAATATCTACAATAATGGACATTGGGCATATATCCATAATAATGTCCTTTATGGAATTTCTTAAATGCAAGTTCTATTGGTAAGATTTTGTACTATGCTTCCATTTCCCTATACGTCATTTTGTAATTTGGGTTCTCCTGAGATCATAACATACTATGAGTCCCAGACACACAGCATCACTGGAGGAACTGGAGTGCCAAATAGATGGGCATTTGTGGCAGCAATCAGCTCATCGGAAGCCCCATGCAGTTTTCCAATTTCAATCCTTCTCAGTCTCTTCCTCTTGCTCAATTCCCAGCCCAGCTCATTATCTACCTGCCACCTGTCAACATGCCTCACATCAATATAATAAAAGAAGTTCCCACAACTAATTAATGGAGACATGATACTTTACTGAAAACAAACAGAGGCGAATATTTTTGCTGCTGGTCTTTTAGAACTGATTTTATGTGACATAATAGAGAGGATGGCCTCAGAGCCAGAAAGACCTGGGTTCAAATCCTTCTGAGACATCCTGGCAATCACTCAATACTCAGTGCTGAAAGAACTCTCTAAAACTAAGTTGCTGAAAAGTTCCTCACCTGCATTGGCATCAGTATTTTCCCCTTCTAGGAATTCTCTGTGCCAATACAATCACAGATTCAGTCCCTATCACTTTCAGATTTTCAAGCTGAGAGACAGTTTACCTACCGGATGGTGCTGATGGTGATAAGAATAACAATTAGTAAGTTAGCATTTATATAGAGCTCAGGTTCGCAAAATACTTTACATAGTCTTCTCATTAGATTCTCACCACAACCTTGTGAGGAAAGTGCTATTATTACACCCATTTTACAAATGAGGAAACCCTCAGGCTGAGAGAGTTTAAGTGATTTGCCTAAGGCCACAAAGCTAGTTTTTGAAACAAGATTCAAACTCATCCAGGGCTCTAACTACTGCACTACCTAGCTGAATCCATAAAGTAGGCTGAATTAAAGCCTATGACTCCAGAGTGGTTTGGCCAGTTTCCAAAGAGCAGCAGACAGCTAATGATCTCTACTACTTTCCCCCTTTCAAGAGTCATCCCACAGGCCACTGGGAAAATGCTTAATTGCCCTCTGCATGAGAGGCAATGTGATACAGCAGAAATCAGTGTACTATAGCATCATATAACACATATAACCCAGATTTCTATTTGATGCCATCTCTAACAACTACTAGCTGTGTAACCTTGAAAAAGCCTTAAAATCATAGATTTAGAGTTGGAACAAACCACAGAGACAATCTAATCCAATCTTCTCATTCTATAAATAAGGAAACTGAGTCCCAGAATGATTAAGTGACTTGCCCAAAGTAACATAGGCAGAGCCAAGTAACCTGACTCCATACCCAGTGGCCTTTTTCCTAAAACATACTGTCTCACATCAGGTCAATAACTCAACAAGCATTTTAATACACACACATGTATACATATACACACATATATACATGCTTATACGTGTGTGTGTGTGTATATATATATCTCTATCTCTATATATCTATATCAGAGAGCCTGACCTGGCTGAAGGTCAACCCAGCGTCAGGAAGTTCTTGGCTGAAGGTCAACCCAGCATCAGGAAGTAAAGCCTTGTTCCCACCAGAGGATCTGAACTCTGACCTCAGCACGTTCTATTCATGGACCACCTTCAAGCCACATCAATCAATGAACTTGAATGCTACTAGCCAATTAGCTTAGAGCAGTGTGTGGGAACCGCCTCTCTTCCAGACCTGCAGGGAGCTTCTGCTCTCACAGGGACAGGAACTTCTTCTTTGTGGCTTGGACTTGGAAATGGTGGCAGAAGATTAGAGAGAGAAGAACCAGGTCAGGCTGTTGGTGGGTAAAGCTGAGGACCGTAGGATAGTACAGGCTTTTTCTTGGTTTTCTGACCCAGGTGTTTTTTTTCACTAATAAATTCTTTTTTTTGTTTTTAGGTGAGGCATTTGGGGTTAAGTGACTTGCCCAGGGTCACACAGCTAGTAAGTGTTAAGTGTCTGAGGCCAGATTTGAACTCAAGTACTCCTGACTCCAGGGCCAGTGCCCTATCCACTATGCCACCTAGCTGCCCCACTAATAAATTCTTAATGCCCAAAACTGGTGCTAATGCTTCTCCAATTGCTATTTTTTTGTTGTCTTTTTTTTTTTGGAGGGCAATGGGGGTTAAGTGACTTGCCCAGGGTCACACAGCTAGTAAGTGTCAAGTGTCTAACACCAGACTTGAACTCAGGTCCCCCTGTATCCAAGGCTGGTGCTTTATCCACTCTGCCACCTAGCTGCCCCACTAATGCTTCTAATTTATAAGTAAACCCTAGCTAGTTTTCCCCACACTGGGGACAGGAATAAGGCGACCACACATTTAGTTTTAATCATCACAGTATGTATATGCCTATGTATGTGTGTGTGTGTGATACATGTAATATTTATTATATGTGGTCTCTATTATCTCTCCATATATACATACATATATACATATATGTCCATACATACACACACACACATATATATATGCCAACAAGAGACAAATAGGTGGCACAGTGGATAGAGTTCTAGACCTTGAGTCAGGAAGACTTAAATTCAAATCCTGTCTCAGACTCTTACTAGTTGTATGTCTCTGGGCAAGTCACTTTGCCCTCAGTTTCCTCATCTGTAGAATGAGCTAGAGAAAGAAACAGCAAACCACTTCAGTATCTTTGCCAGCAAACCCAAACGGGGTCACAGAGAGAATAATATGACTTAAAACTACTAAACCACAACAAAATGCCAATACACACTTAATAAATGCTACATCATCCTTCTCCCTTCCTCATCTATGAAATGGTTTAGCAATACTTGTATTATCTATTTCACAAGGAAGTTGTAAGGATAAGATGGGCTAATATTAATATATCATATTTGTGATATATAATATATAGCATTGTACTATATAGACACATATGTATGTATACGTGTAGGGAGGCCCACATGTGACAAGAGGCCTGTCCTTGTGTGGCTCCAAGGGAGGCACAATAGACATCTAGACTTTTCTCCCCCAACCCTTCTCCAAGGGAGACTTTTATTCCTGCCAGGAGGGGAAGCAGGAGACCACCACTCTGCTCTACTCAGAGGAAGAGGGGCACCAAACTGCTCCCTTAAATATTATTCACCTAGGAGTTATGATCAAAATCCATCTAACTTTTTGATCATTTTGTTATTTGGAGGAGAAAGGAAACCCCAGGCTCTGTATCTAAGGTTTCATCCCTTTCCCACCTAATACCAGCTCCACAATGAATACATGTAGAAAATGTATGTGTGTATATGTAGATATGTATGCATTATTATAAAAAATTATTAACTATAACTGTTACTTAATCTGAAAAAGTTATAACTATGTTAGCATCTGAAAAATTATAACTAACTGGAAAATTATAACTGGCCCGTAAATTCTGCTGCAGTCGCCATTCAGTGTAAAAATATTATTAACTTAACTGGACCCTAATCTGGGAACTGCTGGCTGGCTGGCTAATCTATAAGCTATTAGCTGCCTACCTGCCTGGGGGTTTAAAAACTCCCCTAGGTTCGTTAAGCCCCATAGGGGGACCCAACCTGTAAGGGCCTGCCCCTTCCCCCACTGCCTCTCCCAGACTACAAGAAAAAAGATTAGGAAGTCTCAATTTAACAGCAAAGGGTTTATTTATATGGAACAAACTTAGAATTAAATACAAAGAGAAATACGGCCTGACTGTGTTTTAGCTTTCTCCCTGCCCCCTGCTTGTCTCTCACCTGTGTCTGGCTGGCTTGCTGCTGTAGCCACCCTCTCGCTTTCACTGCTCTGCTACTATCTCTGTCTCTGTAGCATCCCCCTTCGTCTCCTTCCAACCTACCTCCTAGCGTCTTTACTATGCCCTTCTCTGTAGCGTCTCTCAGTCTCCTTTCTCTCTAGCTCTCCTCTCCCCAAGTCTCTTGCTCCCCAGCCTTATCTGTCCTCTTGAAACTCGGGCTGATGGCACCCACACACACCAAGCTGATTTGCTGGTGCCCCCAGGGCCAGCAGAATCCCATGCCGGGCACCAGGAGCTGGGGGCCGGGTAGAGAAAGTTGGTGAGTGCCTGAGGTTTTTCATGCACATCCCTGATGAACCCGGCCTGGGCTAGGAGTAGTACTCAAGGCTTACATGTCTGGGGTGGTTTCTGGTAGAGCAGTTCTGCTGGGGGAGAGGTGGCCCATTTGGGGCTTCTGAGGCTAATTTTAGCCGCGTACACTATATATGTTTATTTATACACATATATACGTATATACATGTATATACCTATCTACATACACACACATGTACATATATACATACACACACTTGAATAACCATAGGTTCTTGTCCTATTTCCCAAGGATGCCCAATAATGTTCATTTAACTCTGTGTTTAACTCATTCTCCCCAATGCTCCATGTACTACTTCCCCCTCTTTCCAGCTCTCCTTTCTATTTTGTCTTCTTCTCATAGAATATAAGCTCCTTGAGGGCAGGGTTTCTCTTGTTTGCTTTAATTTCTATCTCTAGCCTTCCATGTAGTAAGCACTTACTAACACATGCTATACCTTGCTCTATTTCAGTCTTACTATGTGACTTTTAAGCAATCAGGTCAGCCTTAGCTTCTTCCCCTCTAAAATGAAAAGGCTGAATTAAATGAGGATCTAAGATCCTTTGTACCTCTAAAATTGTATAATTCTATGATTTAATGGTCTGATCAAATTAAGACTCTACCAGTACTCTCTGATCCAGAGGTATGAGTGGGTTAAAGGGTGAACTACAATAACTTAAATATTTCTTACTGTCAGGGTCTCAGGTGCTGGCAATGCACTAACATTGCGTAAGAACCCAACTTGGCAGATTCTGAGCCACCCTGAAGCTGAGGCAACCTTTTAGCTACTTTGGGAGTATGGGACCACGCATGAGATGGAGGCTGGTAAGGCTAAGCATCTAAATGGTAAGACATCAGTAGAATGACTTCACCTATTGACAGAACCTAATAGAGCAGAGTTTTGCCACTTCACTGGATGTCAGGTACTATAAAAACCAACAAATTAGTCCCACCCATACATAGCTGGATGCCTCTGCTCACTCAGGTTACCTAGTATAATGCCAATTAATACAGTCCAATAGAAGCAACATGAAGGGAATATTTAGCCTATAGTCAGAACCTTACCTGCACCTTATTGTCTTAGGGAGTTGAGCTGAGGACTTGTCCCATATCATTTAGCCATATATGGCATAGGCTGGGCTTGAATCTAGGTCTACCTGACTGAGGTCAGTTCTCTTTCCTCTATGTCATGTGGCTACCCTGATGATGATGATGATGATGATGATGATGATGATGATGGAGGAAGCTAGATGACAAAGTGAATAGCGGAGCACTAGATGTGGAATTCAAATCTGGCCTTAGACACTTCTCCGTGTGATACTGGAGAAATCACTTAAACCTCTATGTGCTTCAATTTCTTCGTGTATAAAATGCTGAGAATAGCAGCACCTATCAAATAGGGGTTTTGAGATAATATTTGTAAAGCATTTTGCAAACATGTGGTTGTGGTTGCTGTTTTGTTTTCAATTGTGTTTGATTCTTTATAATCCCATTTGGGGTTTTCTTGGTAGAGATACTGGAGTAGTTTTCCATTTCCTTCTCCAGCTCATTTTCCAGATGAAAAAATCGAATCAAACAAGATTAAGTGACTTACCCAGGGTTACATAGCTTGTAAGTATGAGGCCAGATTTGTACTCACAAAAATGAGCTTTTTTGACTGCCACCTAGCTGCCAGAGGTCTATATAAATTGTTGTTATTGCTGTTATTATTATAGAGTGGATGCCTGATAAGACCACAGTACTTGAAACTATAGCCATTCGTGATTGTAGAGAACCAATGATGAAATACATAATACCTTACAAAGAGGTGATGGATTTAGAATGCAGAATGAGAGTTTTATTTTTATATATGGCCTTTGAGATAATTTGTTTTACTTGAATATGCATATTTGTTACCAGAAATTTGTTTTTATTCTCTTTTTTTCCAAATAAGATGAGAAATGAGAGGAAGAGAAAATAAATTTCTGTTAATTAAAAAAGATAGTAAGAGAGATGTGGGAAGAGCTACAGATGTGAAATGTTGAGTGCATATACAGGTGAAGTCACTGTATTATATGTTTTATTTAGCTGTAAAATTCATTTAACTCTTACTTTTTGTATTTAGAAGAGATGTCTCATAAGGTTGGAGGAATCTGTAAATATATGTAATATAAAAATCAAACATAGTATAATTTAGAAAAAAAATATATAGGACTCAAAACATACCTGCCCTGAAGCTAGGAGCAACTCATTCTTTGTTGTTTTGGGTCAGTTTTCCCTGCCCTGCTCAAGTGACTGAGGCTTTGGTCACTGACTCAGGACATAGTTGTCTTGTCATCACAGGCCCTTAAAGATGAGGACACAACTGGTAGGAGTTGCAGTCAGAGGGTGCCCTTCTGTTCACAAAGCCACCAGCTGGGTGGCAGTCTATGACCAGGCTTGCCTCAGAGACTCTGTCTTAGAGTACTTTACCTGAGATAGAAGAGAGGAACCAGCTGTCCTTTTCTGCTGAAGTAGCTCCAGAAAGGAAGTACTGACCGAATTCTTCACCAGGATTGCCCACAACCAGTTACTTTCTGCAAAAGAGAAATGTCTGCCTATAAGTAGAAAGTAACTACCCCATTCAAGCATTATTACTGTCTTAGAATTTTAATGCTCATTTTTCTTCCATCTATTTCTGTTTGAAAAAACTACTTTTAGGGAAATGTGTCTACTTCACTGCAATGAAGTCTTTATTATTTTATAAAGAATGGAAATAGGAAAAAATGGAGATCATTCCCAGGTAAACACTTTTATATGTGAATGTAGGCAAGGGAAAAGGGATGTCTTTATGATTTGGGTCTTTTGGAAATTTGTGTGAAAACGTGCAACATGGGGACAGTAGTAGGCTGCCCTAAGTATGTGTCATATTGTCTGGTAGCCTTTAACTCCCAGGCAGAATGAACCCCCCAAAATTCATCCACCAAGTCACAAAAGATGACTTGTAATTACTAGCTTTGTGTATATAAGACGGGGAGCGTATGTTTTTGAAGTGGAGGAAGCATGAAGTAAAGAAAAAGTGAATCATAATTTATCCCAGAACCCCAGTGAAATGCTATAGCATAACAAAGGAAGGAAACTGATGTGATGAATTGTTCCCAATCTGTGTTTGCTTCAGGGACAGCATCTCCCAGTGAACCATGTGTTCTACTGTGTTCATTCGCAATCGAGCTGTTTCCTGCATGATTGTCTATTCCTGGCTGACATATTGGGGCTGGAGGGGAAAAAAAGGAGTTTTATTCACCCTTGCCTTAACATGCCCTAACTCTAAGACGTCATCAGAGCCAACTCTGTTTCCGTTGCTGGGTGTTAGTAATTCTACAGTGTTAGCATTTTTCCTTGTTACTTCCTCTCTAGTTAAGGGAAAACTGAAGAAAACTAAAGTTTTGGTTTTCAAGATGAATGAACAGAGATTTAGGGGGTGAAAAAAGGTCAAAAGTTCTTTCAGGAGTTAAAATCACAGGATGGAAGGGCCTCACAGATCATCTAGTTCAATCCCCTTTATTTTAAAAAAGAAGAAACGGGGCAGCTAGGTGACACAATGGATAAAGCACCAGCCCTGGAGTCAGGAGGACCTGAGTTCAAATCTGACCTCAGACACTTGACACTTACTAGCTGTGTGACCCTGGGGGAAAGTTCACTTAACCCTCATTGCCTCACCAAAAAAAAAATTAATAATAATAAAATAAAATAAAAAAGAAGAAATGGAAACCCCTAAGGTCCCATAGGCAGTAAGCAAATGAGCCAGAATTTGAACCCAAATCCTCTGATTCAGAATCCAATGTCATATAAAATGAAGTGACATACCACACAAAGGTTTTCTCGACCAGGCCTAACTCAGATTCAGGGTTAGAATGTGTAATATAGAGTGCTATACAAATATAAGATAGGTCTCTATATGTCCAAATGGATTGTCTAAATGTATAGATGTAGCTCTTGGATAGCATGGAAAGATATAGTCTAGAACCCACCCCATAAGGGGTGTATCTCATTGCCAGAATTTTAGCTAAGGGAAAGGGCAGGAATTCTTTCTTCCAAACTCTGAAAAAGCTTTTGGGCTAGAATTATATCTATACTTAACAAGCATTCCTGGTCTAGAAATACAAATTTGGTTCAGAAGGAAAGCCTCTTCCTGGATCATTCTTTTTTTTTTTTTAATAAAAGTATTTATTATTTTCCAGTTACATGTAGAGATAGTTTTCAACATTTGTTTATATAAGATTTCAAATTTCAAATTTTTCTCCCTCCCCCCTCCCCTAGACAGCAGGTAATCTGATATAGGTGTTTTATATATAATATAATATAACATTAAACATATTTCTGCATTAGTTATGTTATAAAAGAAGAATCAGAGTAAAAAGGAAAAACCTCAAAAAAGAAAAACAACAGCACCAAAAACAAAAGAAATAGTATGGTCCAATCAGCATCCATATTCCACAATTCCTTTTTTTTTTTTTTTCTGGATTTGGAGAGCCTTTTCCATCATTAAAATGAGGCCAGTTGATCAACACATAATGTTGATGATACTGTGTATAATGTTCTTTTGATTCTGCTCATCTCACTCGTCATCAGTTAATGCAAGTCCTTCCAGGTTTCTCTGAACTCCTCCTGCTCATTGTTTCTTATAGCACAATAGTGTTCCATTGTATTCATATACCACAACTTGTCCAGCCATTCCCCAATTAATGGGCAATCCCTCAATTTCCAATTCCTTGCCACCACAAAAAGAGCAGCTATAAATATTTTTGTACATAACTGCTCTTTTTGTGGTGGTAAGGAATTGGAAATTGAGGGGTTCCTGGATCATTCTTAAGGGTGAGGGAGATGGAAGAGAAAAGAGAATAAGCATTTATATAACAATAACAACAACTACTACTACGTGCCTGGCACTGTGCTAAGCTCTTTTGAAAATATTATTTCATCTGATCCTCACAATAACACTGAGAAATAGATGCTATTATTATATTCAGTTTACAGTTGAGGAAACAGAGGCAATCAGAGCTTAAATGACTTACCCAGGGTCACACAGAAACTAAGTGTCTGAGGCTGGATTTGAACTCAGCTTTCTTGATTCCAGGTCCAACACTTTACTATACAACCAGCTAGCTGCCTCTCCTAAGGGTAACTCTTACTCCTTAGAGTACAGTCACCAGCTTAGCTCCTTCCCACCAAATGCTGGCTACATAAAAAAAAAATTAAAATAAAATAAAATAAAAACCATCACAAATATCCCAGGGGACGTAAATTCATTTATCCAAGCAAAATAAAGAGAAATCAGAGTTATTTCATTACTTTCAAGCTACTACTTTCACTTTCTACCATGACATGATTAAATTAGTGCAGGTTCAGTAGCTGCACTCAGCAACTAGATAAAGGAAACAGAGATCAGAAAAATCCTTATATTCACTGATGTTTTAGTTTTTAATTGTTGATTTAGACAATAATTCATACATCCATTAATGTCACTTTTGTATAACTGTAGAAAATATTTAAATACACAAAAATGACTGAGATTTTCAAATGGAAAAAAATTTTTAAACTCAACTCAAACCAAGAAAGAGAAGCCTAACCCTACCCAAGAAAACTCTATATGTCTGCAGCTTCCAAAGTCTTTCTTCATCTGTCTCTCCTGAAAAGTTTCTCTGAAAGCAAATATATATATATATATGTATATATATATATATATATATATATATATATATATATCCAAAAAAATTACTGGAATCAAAGTTATGGAAGTCTCTTACATAAATATCAAGCTCAACATTCTCTCTAACAGTCAGGAGTCAGTGGCTCCTTCTGTTCCTTGCCAGCAGGATTGTGGAGGAACCAGGTTACAAATGCAAGAAGGCACTTGTGAACCATAAAATACAATTTTTAAAAAAGCTTTACTAGTAACAAAGGATATAAAGGATATACAATTCCTAAGGTCACTCCCCTTTCCCAGCCCTTCCCTCCCTCTCCCTCCCCTCACTGGTTTCCCTGCATCTCTCTACGCAGATGATTCCCAGGTCTACACATTCAGCTGTAGTCTCTCTCTTGAACTGCAGTCCTGCATCTCCAAATGCCTATGGGATATTTCAAACAGGTTGCTTCATAGATAGCTCAGACGTAATCATGCCTAATAGAGAACTCTCTATCTTTTCTTGTCAAATCCATCCCTCTTCCAAACTCCCCTGTTATGTTCAGGGCATCCTTCCATTCAGATTTGTCATGTCACTGCCATTCTCAACTAATCATTTTTACTCAGCCTGTATAGACACTCAGTTATCAAATTCTCACCATCCTAATTCAAACACTCATCATCTCTCACTTGAATAGCTTCAATAGCCTACTAATTGGTCTTCTTGCCTCAAGTCCATCCCTACTCCAATCCATTCTCCACATTGCTGTCAAAGCGATTTTCCTAAAGCACAGATCTAAGCATTTATTTCCTCTACTCAATAACCTTCAATGACTATAACTTTGAGGATCAAATCTTAAATTCTTTGGCATTTAAAACACTTCATAGCCTGACTCTAAGCTGTCTTTCCAGTCTTTTTACACGTTATACAGTCAAAATGACCCTTACTGTTTCTCATATTTGGTGCTTAATTTTCCATCACTGACTTTTGCACTGACTACCCCACCCCCATTCTTTGAATACATTCCTTCTTTATCATTGCCTCAAAAAGTCTCTGGTTTCCTTCAAAGTTCAATTGGAATAACAACTTCTACACAAAGCCTTTCCTAATCCCACTCCCCACCTCCCACCTCTCCCAAGCTAAATAGTGCCCTGCCACCAAAAAAACCCACAAAACCCCAAATCACCATGTATATCTGTGACGTCTCCCCTATTTGAATCTCCATCAAGATAGGAGCTTCACTTGTGTCTTTATCTCCGGTGCCTAGCACAATGCCTGACACAGTATGATTTACTAGAGGCTTGGTACAGAGATAGAATAGACCATTGTTGTTATTGTTAAGTCATGTATGACTCTTCATAACCCTGTGGACCATATTGCCCATGGGGTTTTCTTGGCAAAGTTATTGGAATGGTTTGCCATTTTCTTCTCCAGTGGAGTGAGGTAAACAGAGGTTAAGTGATTTGTCCAGGGTCACACAGCTAGTAAGTGTCTAAAGCCAGATTTGAACTTGGGTCTTCCTGACTCCATGACCCTGTGCTCTAACCTCTGAGCCATCTATCTACCTCCAGAAGAAACCATAGGGTCCATCAAAAACAACCCCATCATTTTACAGATGAGGAAAGTGAGGCCCAAGAGTTGAACTAACTTGCTCAGGGTCACACAGCTAACAAATTTTCCATCCTAATGCCCTTTCAGTAGCTATTCCCCATGCCTGGAATTTACTTCCTCCTCACTTCTGCCTCTTTGTATCTGGGTTTCCTCCAAGGCTCAGCTCATGAGTCACTATCTACATAGTGCCTTTTCTGATCTTTCAGTTACTACTGCCTTTCACTAAAAACTATCATGTATTTTGTTTAGACCTGTATTGATCATATTCCCCTTCCCCCGAAGATATAGGTTATCAAACTTAGAAAACACCTCAGAAGCCAATTAGTTTAAACGAAAGTGAGTAAGAAATTCTCTTATACAACATACAGCATAGATGAGACCACTGCCCATTGAGGCAGTCCATTCCACTTTGGGAATAATTCTAATAGTTTGTAGGCTTTTCATTGTAACTTATAAAGGTTCTTAATTCTGCCCCCTTGAGCCCCATAGCAAAGTTAGCTTTCAAAAGAATTCTTATAGAATCCACCTGTTTCTAATTTATTCATTCAGAGCTGCTTCTCTTGAGTGAGCAATATATAACCTGATTTCTTTAAGTGAGCCAGATTTGCATTCCTGCTGAAATAAATCAAGTTTGGGTTTTTTGCTTGTATTGAAAGATTGCGATGACCACAGGGAGAATACCAGAAAAATGGGAAAGGTATCTCAAATAGAAAAGGAAAGATGGTTATATTTATAATCAGAAAAAAATTGATCATCTCCTCATTATCCTAATTATACCTTAGGGAGGTACAGGTGAGGGCCTATCCTAATTTGGAGTTCCTAGGGGCTTAAGCCAACCCCTGAGGCGGGTACCTTTTTCCTTGGAGGTGTATTTTGGGGGTTTACACTTTTGGCATTTTCTGCACATGTTCCCAAGACATGCTTAAGCTTGTCGATCTCAGAGGGTCTCTGTGTTTATGATATCTCTTTACTTAAGATCTGGTTTCTAGGTGTCCTGTCATCTAGGAATATTAATGGCTATTAATGGTTAATGGTCCCTAGTTACTGTCTCTGTTGATGGTGAGGGTTGACAGGGACAAACCCTCTTGGTTACTGTAAGAACACAAACCTTAGTTTCTCTGTTAACCCTTGTGAGACTTAGAGTGCTACCAACCTGTTGAGAAAGATATTGCAGGGAAGCTCCCCCATGAGAAATCATGTGACTTGTAAACCATGTGACTTTAGCATCCAGAAGTGACCTTTTCTGGGGTTTTGAAGGTCAGTTCGTCGTCAGGAAGTGATGTTTGCTTGTGGGTCCTGTCAATCAGAGCTACCAGGCAATTAGCTTGGAGCTCTCTGTGTATGTGGACGGCCTAGTTTCTGGTTTCATGGGGACTTTGGAAGAAGCTGAGGAGGGATCGGTCTTGTTGGGTTCCTGACCTCGGCTTTGGCAGGTGAGATGTGGAGCGCTCTTAGAAATAGTTAGATTTTCACCTCTCTCTCTCCTCACCAACTTCTGATGCACTTTAATAAATACTTAAAAGTCTAAACTCTTGCTAAAGCTTCTAATTTAAGGTGACCACTCATTAGATTTTAGACATCATAGCTAGGATTTTAGCCCCTTACACCTTTTAGGTATTATTTATGAGGATTCAAGCCTCAGTTTATCTGTTAACCCATTTTTGCCTCTTGTATCAAAACTGTGCTACATAAAGCATTACTACTGCTAATATTCTGATATCTGTAGTAATCAGGACAATGACAATCAAGAGAAATTAAATTTTTTTTTAATTAATAAAGTATTTTATTTTTTTTCCATTACATGTAAAGATAGTTCCCAACTTTTGTCTATACAAGCTTTACAATTTCAGATTTTTCTCCCTCCCTCCCCTCCCTCCCCCCTTCCCTAGACTGCAGGCAATCTGACATAGGTCATATATATATATATATATATATATATATATATATATACACACACATAATAACATTAATCCTATTTCTGCATTAGTCATGTTACAAGAGAAAAAAATTAGAGCAATGATGAAAAACCTCAAAATAGAAAAAAAACAACAGCATCAAAAACAAAAGAAATAGTATGGTTCATTCAGCATCTATACTCCGCAGTTCTTTTTTTTTTTTCCTGGATTTGGAGATCCTCTTCCATCATGAGTTCCCTGGAACTCTTCTGTGCCATTGCATTGGTGAGAAGAATATAGTCCATCACAGTAGGTCAACACTCAATGTTGATGTTACTGTGTACAATGTTCTTCTAGTTCTACTCATCTCACTCATCATCAACCCACGAAAGACCCTCCAGGTTTCTCTGAACTCCTCCTGCTCATTGTTTCTTATAGCACAATAGTGTTCCATTGTATTCATATACCGCAACTTGTCCAGCCTTTCCCCAATTGATGGGCACCCCCTCAACTTCCAATTCCTTGCCACCAGGTAAAGAGCAGCTATAAATATTTTTGTACATGTGGATCCCTTTCCCCCTTCCATGATCTCTTTGGGAAAAAGACCCAAAAGTGGTATTGCTGGGTCAAAGGGTATGCACAGCTTTATCGCCCTTTGGGCATAATTCCAAATTGCTCTCCAGAATGGTTGGATCAGTTCACAGCTCCACCAACAATGGATTAGTAATCAAAAAACAAAACAAACAAACAAAAAATAAAGGGGGCAGCTAGATGGCGCAGTGGATAGAGCACCGGCCCTGGATTCAGGAGTACATGAGTTCAAATCCGGCCTCAGACACTTAACACTTACTAGCTGTGTGACCCTGGGCAAGTCACTTAACCCCAATTGCCTCACCAAAAAATCAAAAAACAAAACAAACAAACAATGGATTAGTGTTCCAATTTTCCCACAGCTTCTCCAACATTTATTATTTTCCTTTTTTGTCATTTTAGTCAATCTGATAGGTGTCAGGTGGTACCTCAGAGTTGTTTTTATTTGCACAGAGAAATTAAATTAAATGGAAATCCAGGACCTCATTTAATATTTCAATTTCTCTTTCTAAAAATTCTTTCATCAAGGCTTTTAGTAAAAAAGAAAAACTCAAGTACCTAAATTACCTCAACTACCCAGCTTTTTCTTTGGAAGAATTACCAGTGATCAGGCACATGGTAAGATGGAGAAAGAGAAGAAGTAAGGCTTTTTGGTTTGTCCTCCAAAAGATTACCTTACATTTACCATAGCAATTCCAAATTCAATCTTTTTATACTTTTCCTTTTATTAAAAAGTAGGAATATCAGTTGACTTCAGAATAAGAATGCATGGAACTCTGAAGAACTCTGCTGCTTAAATGATTGGAATTCCTTTTTGTGAGTCTCTAGGTCTTCCTTTAGGTCAGTCCATGAGAACTGGAAGAAGGGTAGCAGGTCCTGCCTTTGTGTTCCTGAGACAGTTGGGACCTCTGAGGTGAGGATGAGGAATAATAACCTGTTTTGTGGATGGCACAGAAAACTTCAGAATGCATGCATACATACATAAGCTTTTATATGTGCACTATTCCCACACATATATATTATGTACATATTATATTACTATAATTCACATTGTACATATGCCATAAATATGCATTATATACATATGTATGACATGGGGGTTAGGACATATCAAGGAATTAAAGGACTATTAAAGTTTAAACTGGTCAACTACCTATCAGGATGAACACACCTAAGAAGTTAGGGGAGATCAAATTCTATAGCAGGGGGAGCAGATGGATGGCACAGTGGATAAAACACCAGCCCTGGAGTCAGGAGGACCTGAGTTCAAATCAGGCCTCAGACACTTAACACTTACTGGCTGTGTGACCCTGGGCAAGTCACTTAACCCCAATTGCCTCACAAAAAAAAAAATTCTATAGCAGGAAAGTCAGTTAGGTGTGGCTACTACTAGAGCTAGGAGACAGAGATAACTCCAGAGGTCAAGACTATCATTCCAAAAGAAGATCCCCCTGACTCTCAGGAATCTTTCCCTACCCCACCCCCTAAAGGAACTTTCCATTGTCAGGTGGTCACCCTATCTCTCCTCTATAAAATCTTTGGCCTTTCTTCCGTTCAAAGAGAAAGATGTTTCTAAGCCATCTCCTTCCCTCCAGGTGAAGTCTTTGACTTCCCTCTTGGTCACTTTCTCCAGCACCCAAATAAAAGACTATTTTATTCTAATTGGACTGTGTGCAAGAGTTGTAAGGACCCCCCACCACCTATTTCCCCTGTAACATGTACATTATTATTATGGGAATATTATGGGCCCAGGTTACCCCAGAAGTTGTCTGGGGAGGTCAAGGAACCTTGTCCTTGAAACTAAACCAAAGGACAGACACACCTAGAGAGTTAAGCAGCACTGGATCTGGACTGAGATAACATAATTTTACTAAGATTCAAAATCATTTATGTGGTTTATGGGGATGTTCTAATATTACTATGGATCAGTTACAAAGTATTGTTAATGAAATAGATAAGAGTCTAAGAGATGATTTTTCACCTTCCAAAACAGCTTCTGATATTGCCAACTGGATCTCTCGAGCCCAGGGGTGGCTGACTAGCATTAGTCATCAGGTACTGAGCTTTGCCCTATTGATTGTTCTTGGGTGTCTTGCTTGCTTGCTTGATATACAGGGGAATGGCCATTGCTAAGCTGATGACGTATAACATCAAGCTGGTGCAAAAACAAAAAGGGGGAGATGTGGTGAACCCAGAGGGCTCTCTGTCACCTTTCTGATTGAGTTCCCCCTCCCCAGGCTTGGGCCTTGGTCACTGAGGCAGCAAGCCTCCTAGGAAACTTTGTGGTCAAGGCCTGAATTCCTGAGACAATGCTTGGCTGGCCTCTAAGGGGTCTGAAGACTCAGCTGTACAAACCTTGCTCTGTCTAAACCTGGAACAAGCTCTGCCAGTCAAGGCTGAAAGGTTGAAAAATAACTCTTATTCTCTTAGAATTATTCTAGCAGAGACTCTATTTAATTTCTTCTTTCTGGTTTTTTTGTTTTTGGTGGGGCAATGAGGATTAAGTGACTTGCCCAGGGTCACACAGCTAGTAAGTATCAAGTGTCAGAAGTCGGATTTGAACTCAGGTACTCCTGAATCCAGGGCCGGTGCTTTATCCACTGCGCCACCTAGCTGTCCCCTCTATTTAATTTCTTTATGGCTTTCTGCTATAAAAAATACTGAGCTTTCCTGGATAATAAAGAGCACATAGTTTATCACACATAATGTGGTGCTGATGTGTCAATGATTAATCATCTGCGATCCTCAACTTCCATCAAGGGAATTAAGCCCTCGACCCCAACAACTGGAGCCCGAACAGGGACTTCATTCCAGTTTCCCCTACCCCTCAATGAGGTAATCCTGTTAGGCGTGGCTGCACTAGGAGGGAACAGAACAACTGCCCCTCACCAGACTGCTTCCAACCCACCACCCAATAAGGAACATTTCACCCTTACCCGGGTGGCCACAATATCTAGGCCTTATAAAAGGGCGCTCCCCAGTCTAGTCGGGGAGGAAAGAGTTTTAAACTTTCCTCCCAGCCAGTTTATCTTGGATCAAATAAAACTGTTCTTTTATTCCTAACTAGGACGTGCGTAACAGTGTAATTCTTGGGGGCAGCTAGGTGGCACAGTGGATAAAGAACCAGCCCTGGATTCAGGAGGACCTGAGTTCAAATCCGGCCTCAGACACTTGCCACTTAATAGCTGTGTGACCCTGGACAAGCCACTTGACCCCAATTGCCTCATCAAAAAAAAAAAAAAAAAGGCTACAGAGAGTGTAATTTTTTACAGAGGAATCTTAAGGACCCATGTGCTTTCCCCATAACATAACTGGCACTCAACATGGGGCATGGGAAATTCCTCTTTCCTCTTGGCACACAAAACCTGGAGGTAGGAACCTCCCTTTTGGGTTCCTTTCTCCCTCTCCCACCTGACTCAACCTCTTGTTTGAATCCATGCAACAGTGACAGGCAGCCTGGGTCTCCCTCCCTCACCAAAAGCTTAGCCAGATGTCTGAACCACTCTCGGACCCTTGGACTCTACATTTCTGTGTTTTTGTGTTTGTGTCTATCCCTTGCCAGAACTTGGCTCTTCCATGAGACGGGCAGCCAACATCTCCGTCCCTTGAGAAAGCTCAACCTAATGTCTGAACCACGTTCAGACCATTCTCCTTAAATGGGACAATATCTGGGTACAGCCGTGGGGCAGAAAGGGAGTTCTGAAAGGTTCACCTCTGGGGTGCATCCTAAGAGACTGGACTAAATTAGAATTTACAAATTTGAAAAAGAAATGCATGATCTATCATTGTAACACTGTTTGGCCAAAATATCAGTTGGAATCCCAAGAAAATTGGCCTTTACATATAACAATAAGACACAAGACAAGGTATAGAAATTCTAATGAAAAATGTGAAACTAGCCATGGGAAACAGAGACAGGCACAGAGAAGGCCAAATTTGTCCCCAGATTCACCTTATGACATGTAAACCCCAAAAATACACCTCCACTGAAAAAAGTACCCTCCTCAGGGGTTGGCTTAGGACTCCAGGAACTTCAAATTAGGATAAGCCCTCCCCTGTACCTCCCAAAGGTAGAAAATATTATAATGAGATTGACAATTTATCTATACTATAAATATAACTGTCTTTTCTTTCACTATTTGAGAGATACCTTTCCACTTTTCTGGTTCTTTCCCTGTGGTCACTCACAGTATTGCAATAAAACTTGGGAAACTGAGTCACTGAGTCTTATAATTCTTTTGGGATGACTCACAATCAATTTGACCCTAATTCCATCCCACATCACATACATACTGGCCTTTATGGCTTTAAGCCAGAAGTCAAAAGGAAAGGAACAGAAAAGAATATGCCCAGCTAAACCAACTGAATCTAAGGGAGGCTATTGAAAACCCTAAAAGGCCTCCTTCCTCACAGGAATTCAATGATAGAAAATCAAAGCAAGTCCAAGCAATTAGCTAACCTTTCTGGCACACCCTCCTCCTCTGGGATATCATCCCCTCCTGCTCCTTGGCATCATTCCCTGCCTGTTCCTCACTTCACCCCTTCTTCCCCACTGTCATACCACTCTATGACTGGGACTCCCCTTTGCCCACTGGTTGATCTCAGAACCAATCTCCTGTGCCCTCTACAGCCAAGCTCCAACCACACTTGAAGTGGACTTCAGGACTCTCCTATTTGCCCCCCCCCCAACAGCTGTCTCCACAATACATCCAGCTGTACCCCTGCCACAATCTGGGGGGGTGGTATCCAATACATTTCCTATTCTCCTATTTTTTCCATTCAGCAGCCACTCCCATCTGCTTTCCCAAATCTGCAGTTGCCTACACCCATTCCCCACCCCCAGGTTATTATTCTCTTCACTCCCCCTTCCACACCCTTCCCTCATCAGCTGAGTCAAGTCCCTGTTATGCTCCGAGGGGACTTCAGTACCCTTCTCCATATTTTCTTCCTCCTATCCAGTATGTTCCCTATTCTATTTCTCCCATACAGCAACAGCTCCCATCTGCCTTCCTTGTTCGCATTTCCCCAGCCCCCTCATCCCCTACCCCACCCACTCCACCCACTGACCAGACTACTCCATCAGGTCCTCTGGCTCCACCTGACCCTCCACAGGTGACTATACCCATCTCTTCAGCCCCTTTGCCCTCTCCCATACCCAATCCACCAGCTGCCTTGGCTACTCAACTCTCTAATCTGATTCCACCTCCACCCAAACCTCGGCAGATACCTATACCTATTCCACCAGCCCCGATGTTCGCTCCCCCCCTGCTTCACCCAGGTCCCTACCAGCATCTTCCACTGCTCCCCTGCTTCCATTACAGGAAGTTCCCATGGGGGACGGTACAACTCAGGTACATGCTCCTTTTTCCATGAGCAATATGTGTCTCAGATTAAAGAAAAATTGGGGCATTATTCAGAGAACCCCAGAAAATTTCTAGATGGCTTTCAGTCTGTGACAATGCAGTTTGACCTTTCTTGGACTAATTTTCAAGTTATCCTTCACTTCTCTTCTTTTTTTTTTTTTTTGCGTGGGGCAATGAGGGTTAAGTGACTTGTCTAGGGTCACACAGCTAGTAAGTGTCAAGTGTCTGAGGCCAGATTTGAACTCAGGTCCTCCTGAATCCAGGGCTGGTGCTTTATCCACTGCTCCACCTAGCTGCCCCTGAAAGTTATCCTTGGTAACTGTTGTACCCTTGATGAGAAAAAAGCAGATTTTGGATCTGGCTATACAAGCAGGTGATGAACATGCACAGGCTGGGAATTGGGCAGGGGTTCCAGGGACAATAGAAGTTCCAATTGGGGACCCAAGATGGGACTATCATGATGGGGAAGACAGGGCCTGTAGAGATCACATGATCACTTGCCTCATTGAGGGAATAAGAAGGGGAATTAAAAAACAGGTTAATTATGAGAAAGTAAAAGAGATCACACAGGGCCCTGAAGAAAATCCTGCTCTTTTCACCAGTTGCCTCGTGGACTCTATGAAAAAGTGGACCCACTTTTCTGGAACCAGAAAAGGAAGTAGGAATTACTGTCCTCAATATGTATTTTATTAGCCAATCTGCACCTGACATTAGGAGAAAACTCCAGAAATTAGACTTGGGTCCCCCAAATCCACCCCCACAGCTCCTTGATGCTGCTTTTAAGATTTTTAATAATAGGGACCTGGTGGTAGCCAAAGAAGAAGAAGAAGAATCTTTGCCCCTTTTCCTTATATAGAGAGAAGTGGGGAATGTTATGGGCCTAGCACCCCAGAAGTTTTTTGAGGTAAATCAAAGAACCTTCTCCTTGAGAAACTAAACAAAAGGACAGACACACCTAAAGAGATAAGTGGCACTGGGATCAGGACTGAGTTAGTTCCAGGACCACCACCCTTCATTTCAGTCTCCCCCCCCCCCTCAGAGAGATAAAATTAGGTGTGGCTGCTGCCTTTGTGGTGTGAGGAGGAGAGAGGTGGCTTGAGAGATCCACAGCCACCCCTTACCTAAATCCCCCAGCCACCACCATTGGGGGATGGTCCTCCCCCAATAAGGGAACTTTCCACAGTCAGATGATCACCCCCATCAGTCCTCTATAAAAGTATCTGCCTGTCTCCTGCTCATGGAGATAGATATCTCAGAGCCATGCTCTTTTCCATGCCTTCTCCCCATGAGAAGAAGTCCAAGGAGTTGTCTCTTGCTTTCCTTTCCCTATCACCCTAAATAAGCTATCATTTTATTCTAATTGGATTTGTGTGCAAGAGGGTGTAATTCTTTAAAGAGGAATTCCTAAGAACCCCTACTGCTACCCCTATCCCAAACCCCCATGAATTTCCCCATAACATTATAAATATACACATGTACATTATATACATATATGTATATATTCTCTTCCCAATCTCCCTGTTCATCAGCAGAGAATCAATTTTCTGTAATTTCTTTCCTCAGTTATTAAACATGATACATCAATTCAGCAGTATCATATGGACATAGGGACTCCTCCAGTCAGTGAATAAACATTTATTCAGCACTTGGAATATTTATTCCAAGCTCTGTGCTAAGCAATGAGGCTACAAAGAAGGGTACAAAACAGTCCCTGTCCTCAAGGAACTTGCAGTCTAATGGGGGAGACAACATGTAAATAACTGTGTACAAGCTATATAAAGGAAAAATTGGAAATAATTAACAAAAGGAAGGCAGTAGAATTAGGAGGGATTAAACACTTAATAAATGTTTAGTGAATTGAATGGAAATTGAATCATTATGACACTATTCTTTGGTGAAATCATTTTCTAGGGGATAAGACACATAAGGGAGGGAAGGGAATAAGCACATAGCACTTACCATGTACCAGGCATTGTGCTAAACACTTTTTACAAATGTTATCTCATTTGATAAGAAACATAAGAATTCTCAGTTCCTTCTACCATCCTGGTGTCTGTGAATAACATTTTCCCTTACATCCACCTGGAAGCTACGAAACAGGAAACTGTAAACAGGAACAAAAATGGAAAAAGGTAAAATTCCGCTATAAAGTTACAGCTCAGGAGTTCCCAGCCCTTGGTGGTATTGTCAAACTAAGAACACAGCCCATTAGAGCAACTCTCTGAAAGAACTCAAAACCTAGCCAATGGCATGAGAAATGGACAGGCTATCTATGGTTTATACAATATCTTGTTTTTAAATTCACGTCTGGATGTGGTGTTTAGATCTAGCTGGCTTTTATCCTATGAACTTTTCCAAACAAACCCTTTTACATTTTGAAGGTTTTTCCCAGGGTCTCCCCATTCCCTGTGTCACATTGACCCAAGGCTTACCAGACCTCAACCACTATGCCCATTCCTATGCCATCTGTTTAAAATATTGCATTTTGATGTTTGCTAGCCATGAGGACAGAGGATCTCTTCCCAGGAAAATAAAACACCTCGGAAGATCACACAGATCTAGCATTCAACAACAAAGTGCTGCTAGGGAAGAGGAAGCGATTTACAATACAGAGAGAGGTGGAGACAGTGTTTACTTTAGTCGTCTCCCCAGCTGCCATGCTTTCTAACTGTGACCTCTGTTGAATGAGAACTGGGAGGCAGCAGGGTTTAACAAATAAGCTATTGAAACCTCAAGCCCACCTCCTGCAGAACAACATATACCAAGTTGCTGACGTGAAACAATTAGCATTGTGGGCAGACAAGTGACTCGCAATTCACAAAACTGCTGTGTTCTTTGGAATTCCTTGGGCTTGGTCTGGGCTGCGGGCCACAACTAGATTCTTTATTCAGTACAAAGAACATTCCTCAGAGCTGTTTGTTCCTGGTCCTAGAATGCCTATGGAAATTTTCCTAAGAAAATTTGTCAGTACAGCCAGGCTGTCCAGAGATCTCCTTTTTGAACAATTGTCTCTCCCCAAGTCAGAACAGGCGAAATGGCAGAAAACGTTCAGCAGCAGATTGCACAAGAGAAACTGGGGCCCCTAAGTTCCCATTCAAGGAAGACTGTGAGAAACAGTTGCTCTTTCTCAATTAGTTTGTGCCTTAGGACTAAATGAATCCAAAACCCTAGTGATCTCTTTGGTTGTCTTGACTTGGCTCAGCTCATTCAGCTCAATCCCAGATGTTGATTTTATCTCTATTAGCAGGCCTATATTCTAGCCAGAGGTAGCCCATGTAGAGATATGCACACACACACACACACACACACACACACACACACACACACACACACACACACCTTCTCCTCTGAAATCTCATACTTCCTGCAAGTGGAAAGTTCAGCTATCACTGTTTGCAGAATAAAATGAAGTGTTGAGGGAAAAGTACCCTAGTGGAAGGGATGGGGTGGGGAGGGCAGGAAGACAAAACTGTGGCTTAGTAACCATGGAATCCATAGTGCTAGGATGGACAGCCTTTCAACTAGAGTACAGCAGTTGGATTTATTAACAGGAACACTGGCTGGTATCCAGGAAACGTGAATTCTGGTCTTAACTTGGCCACTATTTTAGCTATGTGGCCCTTTAGGAAAGTGTCTCTCTGGGTCTCAGTGTTCTCCATATAAAGTGATAGTTTTAAACTTGTCCTAGACCTAAGATTGCCTACAAACCTATGACTGGGGGCAGCTAGGTGTAGCAGTGAATAGAACTCCTGCCCTGGAGTCAGGAGGACCTGAGTTCAAATCTGACCTCAGACACTTGACACTTACTAGCTGTGTGACCCTGGGCAAGTCACTTAGCCCTCATTGCCCTGCAAAACAAAGCAAACAAACAAACAAAAAAACCCTATGACTTAAGAACATTTCTAACCATTATAACTCTAGGAAATTTCATCTTTTCCTTGTGGGAAATGAAAGATCAGAAAAAATGAAACTAGACTATGGGTCAGTCACCTAAGAGTCTGGAATGTACTACCTCACCTCTGCCTTGCAGAATTTCTAGCTTCCTATAGAAGGTACCAATAATCCCTTTGTACTACTTGGTTGGGGCAAGAGGGGAGTAATAAGAGATTCTGGGCTCACAAGAACTACAGCTGAAATATGAAGGGGAAAAACCAGTGTCTAAAAGAGATGGGCAAGACTGCTTCTTTCCCCATTTCTTAAAGGCCACAAAGGAAGTAGTCCTTCCAATAAGAGCCTAGCCTCTTGGGCCTCAATCAATCATCAGGAATAGCTTCAGTCACTGGAAACCAATCAGAGGGGCTCACTACATCCTCCCAACCAAGAAGATGTCTCTCAGCAAGGGACCAAGTGCCCAAATCAAAGTTCTTGGGAGGTGTTTCAGTCTAACAAAGATCTATGCCCTGTGATCTCATCCAGTGAAGAGGGGACAAATAATATCAATCAGGGATCCCTCTAATCACATCTAACTGTTCATCTTAATGGCTATATTTGATGGTCGTGCTCAGTCTTCATCCTCTTTTTTTAAAAAAAACTTCTCTGCAGCATTTGACACCGTTAACCACTGGTCTTCTGAATCCTCTCTCTTCATTATGTATTCTCTTGTTTAGTGATCTCATTAGTTCCCTGCCTAGAGTCAGGAAGACCCGAATTCAAATCCAGCCTATGCAAGCTTAACATATGCAAGCCTATGCAGTTTAACTTTTGTTTGTCTCAGTTTCCTCATCTGTAAAATGGGAATAATAAATAGCACCCACCTCCCAGGATTGTTGTGAAGTTCAAATGAGATAATAATTGTAAAGCACTTAGTACAGTGCCTGGCATATAGTAAATGCCATATAAATATTAGCTAAAAAGAAATTCCATCTGCCTCAGTCTCCTCAATTGTAAACTGGGAATAGTAATAGCATCTGAGATTATATTTGTAAAGTACCTAGTACAGTGCCTAGCACATAGTAAGCACTTAATAGTAAATTTCTTCTTTCTTCCTTGAAGCTCTAGGTCTGGAATCCTATAATATAATCTGCTTAGAGGAGAGGAAGATGCAACATAGAGGCAGATAACTGTGATATATGTAATGGGGTCTGTTTCTACTGGGGTGTTGACATGCTCTACTTAAACAACTTCTCTGAGGGGAGGATGCTATAGGGTAATGCTTCCAGGAAAATCACAATGCCATGTAAGGAAAGAACATTAGAGGAGCCCTTTTTGATTGACTGCCTAGCCAGAGCTGTTGGCATCTTAAAAAAGCCTGAGTCATCGGCCTCTCTCTTTGTCTCATTAATGAGTGGGTAAATTGGCCAGGACTTTAAAAATCATCCCCTCCAGGGATCCATGGATCCCTAAGAGGTCTATGAATAAATTTCAGGGACTTCATTAACCTGGATAGGAAAACATTTACATTTTTATTCCACTAACCTCTAACTGAAATTTATCATTTCTTTCAATTGTAGATTAAAAAAAATTTTTTTTGAAAATGGGTTCGGCAGCTTCATTAGCCTGCTAGAGGGGTCTATGACACACACAAACAAGTTAAAAATTCCTGATCCAGCCTAACATCTTCATTTTACAAAGAAGGAAACTGAGCTCCAGAGAAGCAACTTGACAAAATTCATCCATATAATTAGTGTCAGAAAGGCAGCTAGGTGGCTGGGCCTAGAGTCAGGAAGACCTGAGTTCAAATCCAGCCTCAGATACCCACTACCTGTGTAACCCTGGGCAAGTCACTTAACTTCTGCCTTAGTTTTCTCAATTACAAAATTGGGATAATAATAGTACCTACCTCCCTAGGTTGTTATGAGGATCAAATGAGATAATATTCATAAAAGGCTTAGCACAGTGCCTGGCACATAGTAGTTTAATAATTGCTTATTCCATCCTACCACATGACAAGTAAGAATTTTTCAGAGTTAAAAACTAGAGGAAAGATGTATTGAGGACACTGATATGACAAAGATTTTTTTTAAAATTCTGGTCACAGCTTAAATTTTTTGTTGTTACATCTCTTTCTTTGTTTTGTTTTTTTCTTTTCTTTTTTTTCTTGGTGAGGCAATTGGGGTTAAGTGACTTGCCCAGGGTCACACAGCTAGTAAGTGTTAAGTGTCTGAGGCCGGATTTGAACTCACGTCCTCCTGAATCCAGGGTTAGTGCTCTATCCACTGCGCCACCTAGCTGCCCCACATCTTTCTTTGGACCCAACATCATGGAATCTGCTAATGAGTTTGAATCCTGTGTGGGTCTCATGCAGAACCACACTGAATTACACTGATATATCATAAAACATCATAAAACTGGAGAGTTATAATTATTAAATGTCTACTTTCCAACTGTTGGAATAAACAACATAATGTAATTGAAAGATATTGTAAATGAAAAGGATTTTCCAGGACACATAGGAGACAACTTTTGGAAAGATATCATGGTAGCAGCTGCATTGGTTTGAAGGGTTTACTTGTTGCAAAGGTGTTAGACCTAGAACCACAGCTTCATAAATCTAGTACTGGGTCACAAAGGTAGTAGGTCACAGGGGTATTTAGTGTTCAAATCCAGGTATTTTGACTCCAGATTGTATCAGCAGTAGTATCTGAATCCAGTCTTCCTTGAGTCTAATACTCTGTCCACTTGCCATGTTGGCTCCCAGGGGCCTATTGCCTAAAGGAAAAAATGCATTAATTCACTATCCACCATGGCAATATTGTGTAGATGTTTTAAAATTAAACTTGAGTATGATGATCTGAGTTTAGGTCCATGCTTTGATACTTAAAGCTATATGGTTGTCATTCAGTTGTGCCCAACTCTTCATGACCCCATTTGAGGTTTTCTTGGCAAATACTGGAGTGGTTTGCTATTTTCTTTTCCAGTTCATTTTACAGATGAGGAAACTGATGCTAACAGGGTTAAATGATTTGTTCAGGGTCACACAGCTACTAAGCGTCTTTGGCCACATTTGAACTCAGGAAGATGAGTCTTCCTGACTCCAGGCCCAGCATTCCATTCACTGCCACCTAGCTTCTCTTAATGCTATTTAGCCATGAACAAATCACTTCACCCCTCTCAGCCTGTTTCATCTGTAAAATGTAGTTAAGTAATTCTTGCCACCACCCAAGGTTGATGTGGAAAAAAAAAAGGCTAAGAGGGAGGGAGAAAATTTGGAACTTGATTGTTTTAAATGGTTATTAAAAATTGTCTTTACATGTAATTAGGAAAAAATAAAATGTTAGTTAAAATTTTTCAGAAAGAAAAAAAGGCTTTGTAAACTGAAAGGTGACAATACTAACCATGAAGCATATAGTTTAGCAAATTTAGCAAGGGCTAACAGAGATGCGACTTGAGGGAATGGAACATAGGAATAATACATTTGAGGTAGGGGAAAGAAAGAAAGTATAAAAGACCTAGTCATTTGGGGACCTGCTTAGCCTGGAAAGGGGAGAGTGCTCGACTATTAGCAGAAACAAGGAAGGATGGCACAGAAAGAAGGATAAGCTATTGAGCTGTTGCTCAAGTCCTTCTTTGCCCATGACTTTGCCTCTACTTAATTCTAGTTCATTTTCTATTTTCCTCTCTATCGGCATCTCCTAGAGAAAGCAGAGTGAAAAGGGCTGGTGGAGGCAATTAGGGACTAAAAGGCTAACTTAAAATGAGTCAGTCTGGGCCTCAGTTTCCTGACTTGAAAAAATGAGGTCGGATGGGATGATCTAAGGTCCTGTCTAACCGTAACACTCATTATGTGAGTTTAACTTTTTATTAATTTCTTCCCAAAGAACCAAAGGGAACAAACAATTGACTCTAATGAAAATTGGTGATTGTCCACAATGTTTACCTTGAGCCAGAAATAGCAGAGATGACTGGGATTCTACCTCAGCTGCAAACATCCTAGGTAGCACTATTATTCCCTCATGTTTATTCAAAAACAGAATGTTGTGTATAGTGAGGAAACTGAGGCACAGAGGTATTAGTGGCCTCTATGGTCCTTTCCAGATCTAAATCTATGATCCTACAATCCTTTCAGCTGAGCTGATACTACAGATGATGCTATTTTCTAGATCTGTTCTTCCTCCCCACCACCTGTCTCCAACTCATTTCTTCTGTCTCAACTGAACAAATCAGTTAATGTGAGAAAGTGTTCATTTCTGATGAAGTCAACAGAAGAGAGAGGTATAAACACTAGAGGCTAAACATCAGCTTTGAGACTTCTTGAGATTCAAATACCACAGGGCTTACTCAGCCTTTCATCTCTCATTCCATCGTCAAGGAAACTGAGTTTCATATGTCATCTCTCAGGTGGTGGGAAAGGAATCTTTCAACAAAACCTTAAAACAGAGACTGAGGATACTTGAGATCACCCTGCATTTCTCATTACAGTACCACATTTCTTTGTTTGGTGTTGGGGGGAGAAATGGGGGGGGGGCAGGAATCAACCAAATACCTCATCTGATTGAGAGCTACCATCTGCTTGAAATGCATGGATCAATTTACATGATTTAATTTGTTTTTTAAAAAAGCTAACAGGTGGTGGATAAGACTATTCATGTAAAGGTTATCCAAATAAATTGTTATTGCAATCTATTTTGATTTATGATAAGCAATATAAAGCAATGTAAGATGCTCAAATTTTTTAAAAAAGCATGCCTACTATAACTTCATTTTAATCACAAAGAAATATGTATTTTTAGGGACCTGTACTTGAGTCCAGTACTAGGGCATTGTGGGTATTTTTGTGGTTTAGGTTAGATGTGGTTTTCATTATTGCCTAATAAAAGTTCTCCTTTGTGGCCAGTTGCCCCTCTTCCTTCTTTCAGCAAAGGCTTTACATTTGGTTTCTTGAAGAAGCACCCATGACTCTGACTCCTGTCACAGATGATCTGACTTGTGGATTGCTAGCAAAAAAACAATCAGGAAAAAGGCAGCTTGTGGAGTCTCACTATGACTGGCTCCTTTTCTCAATCTGGATGAAAGACTACTCCTATAGCAGAGCTGTCAAACCACTTGGATGACAGAGAAGCTTACAAACCTGTGTCCCTTTTCCAAATCCCAATCCACCATAACTCACAGCAGGCACTTACCTCATCTCCATTTAAGGTAAACTTGATTAGAGAACAAAATTAAGCACAGTGTTTTACAATTGGTAAAGTTTTATTGGTAGCACTTTGAGGTAGCATACTTTGTAAAATAATAGAAAAAGTCAGAGCTGCTCAACAATTTCCCCTTTGCTCAAAGGCACTGTCATGCCCACCCCTGCATATGGTTGAAGAAAGTGAAGTTGTATGTATTAATGTTCAACCCCTTCCCCTAACTTCTATCTCTCCTAGCAATCCCAACTTGCCCCTACCCTCACTTGTTTTATTTATAAAACCTGATTAACTCAGTGACAAAGGACCCAGGTACCCACCTATTGATTCCTTTTCCTATTGGCTTAGCAGTGTAATACAGTGGAAAGAACACTAGATTGAAGGCAGAGGACCTAGGTTTGAATCCTGGCTCTTACAATTAGGATCTCTGTGACCATGGGCAAGTCACTCTCTATCCCTTCATTTCCTTATCCATGAAATGAAGGGTTTGGATTAGAAGATCTCTAAAGTTCTTTCCAGTTCTAAATCTAGTATCCTATAATCTGTTGCCTAAAGGGTCTAGCTTGCTGCATGGAACTCTGCTTATTATCCATGTCATGCACATAAATGGAGAGTGAAAGGGGGTACAGTTATGACTTTGTTCTACTTAACCTCAAAACTGTGAAAAATCAGCATAACCTCCTCTTCCTAGACTATAAAAAGGTCTGATCCTATATTTCTTTGATGAGATCTGGGGCTTCAGAATAGACCCAGAAACTCATTCCCTTACCCTTGGGAATAACCATGTCAGGAGGTAGCTAGCTTCCTAGGCAGATCTGTGAGCAGAAGGACTTAAGCATCACTGTAGCCCAAACAAGGCCCAAGGTTCTGAAAAGTCACAGGTCAGGAAAAGAGCCTGATTATTAAATATGAGTAACTAGTGTAAATATCCAACTTAGCACTGCACATAAGACACAAATATACAGCTAGCGCAGGCTAAGGATTAAAGCTGCAAAATGGTCCCAATCAACTTCAAACTTTAATACTGAAATTAAAAAAAAAATCTCCTGATGTTCATAGGTTAAGAAATTCTTATCTTAAAAATAGCCCTTTCTTCCCAGTTCATTTCACTATTTGAAAACTGCGCGCACACATGCACACACACACACACACACACACACACACACACACACGCACGCACACACACAATAAACTCAGTGTAAAAGTGAACAAAGTGACCATGTCCATACAAGGACAGGAGCCACACCTGAGCTGCCACTTAAAAACAACAAAAATAAAGTCTGTCAGTAACATGTAAAATCCTCAAAATCTGCCTGAGGGCAGGCACAAAAGAATCATCTCCACATGTTACCTGATGAGTTCAAACAGTTACAAGACACAACAACTGAATGTCAGACTTCAAGTAATCCAAGGTGCAACAAGACTTGCCCCCAAATAATTTTAGGGACATCCTTGTGGACACCCCAGGTTTCCCCACAATACAAAAAGTAGAAAACTGTTTACAGTAAATACAAACTAAGATGGGGCCAGGGAGAGGGAAGGGCATCAAGGGAAAGGGAAAAGAGACACTCTGAATAAACTGGCTTTACAAATAGGAATAGATTCTTTAACATTTTGTACAATGAGAAGGTGCACAGACGGGTGTCGAAGCTGTCAATCCAGGCTTCTTTCTATCACAAACAGCAAAATGATTTCCTCAGGTTTTAACAGTGTCATTTAAAATGCCATAAATTAAATAAGTTAGTTCACATTTTCCCCCCAGCACTTAAGTTACATTTTAGTCTCTAATGTGCTCTTGAAGCTCTCTTTAAAAGTTCCAAGTCTCTTCTTCGGTTACTGTTGACTTTGTCGCAGCCATACTCTTCCAGTTGTAAAGGTATGTATTCTTCAAGTAGCCCTAGGCCCTGTCCAACAGGACTGGTAAACAGCTTAGTCCATGCTGGTTTAAAGTTTCCACTGAATCCCAGGAATACTATACTTCCTGCAACAGAAGAGTCAAGTTATTAGCTATAAAGTCCCAAATACAAAACAAATGGAAGGTAATTTGGGGTGGGAAAGCACCAGTACTAGGAGGGGCTTCATAACACACACACATACAGATATATATGTGTGCCCCTGGTAGTGTATAGTATACACACAAAAACCAAGGAATTCCAAGCAGTGGAGGTGAGGTGAACCAACAAACGACTGATTGAGTGGAAGTGGAAAGGAAGGAGATAGATGAGAGATTGCCTGAAAAATTCAACAGGACTTAGTATTTATGTTGCAGAGGCCTGAGGGTGGTCAAACCAGAGATAGCCATAAAAACCACATTCCCTTATGTCAGCAAACTTAACTCCTACCACCCACATCTTGTTGCCAATAACAAAATACATTCCCATACATTTCTTTAAAAGACCCTTTCGCTTTTAAATTTGCAATCCAATCTGATAACCTTCATCTGGAGAACACTTCTTCATTCTCTGACTTCCCTATTCAAAACACCCCTCTCTATTATTCTTCTATATATTTTGTCTTCCTCTATTAGAATATAAGTTCCTTGAGGACAGGAACTTACTTGCTTGTATCAGCCTTACTAATGATAAGCACATAATAAATGCTTTTGGAAGGTATAATGTCTGTTAAGACCCTTTTTGTGTGCTTGCTTCAGCAGCACATATACCAAAATTGAAATGATATGGAGATTAGCATGGCCCCTGTGCAAGGATGAAACACAAATTCATCAAGCCTTCCATATTTTTGTAAGAGAGAGTGGGATACAAGGAAAGGCAGATTGGGAAAGGCAGTAAGGGACAGGGTGAATGGGGAGAGAGAAAAGAATAAACAGGGGGAAATAGGATAGAGGGAAATACAGTTAGCCATCATAACTGTGAAAAAAATTTGAAGCGAATTTCTCTAATAAAAACCTCATCTCTCAAATATATAGAAATGAGTCAAATTTATAAAAATAAGAGCCATTCCCCAATTGATAAATGATAAAAAACCCAAAGTTTTCAACTGAAGTAATCAGTTATCTATAGCCATATTTTAAAAAATGTTCTAAATCACTACTGATTGGAGAAATGCAAATTAAAACAATTCTGAGGTACTATCTTGCACCTATTAGATTGGCAGAACAGAAAAGGAAAACGACAAATGTTGGAGAGGATGAAGTAAAATTAAGACACTAAGGCACTGTTGGTGGAGCTGTAAACCAATTCAATCAATATGTAGAGCAACTTAGAATTATTCCCAAAGGGCTTATAAAACCATGCATGCCCTTTGACCTAGCAATACTACAATTAGGTTTGTATCCCCAAAGAGATAAAAAACAAATAAGGAAAAGGACATATATATATATAAATGTAGCAGCTCTTTTCTGGTGGCAAAGAATTGAAAATTATAGGGATGCCCATCAACTGGGGAATGGCTGAACAAGTTGTGGTAGATGATTGTGATAGAATACTATAAGAAAGGAAAGACTTATGTGAACTGATGCAAAGTAAAATGAATAGAACCAGGAGAACATTGTACATAGTAACAGCAATATTATAAGATGATCAGCTGTGAATGACTTAACTATTCTCAGCAATACAATGATCCAAGACAATTCTGAAGGACTTTTGATGAAAAATGCTATCCATCCCCAGAGAAAGAACTGATGGAGTACAAATACAGACTCAAACATCCTTTTTTTTACTTTATCTTTTCTTGCTTTTTAAAAAAAATTGGTCTATGTTTTCTTTTACAACATGACTAATTTAGTGGAAATATGTTTTGCATGACCACACGTGTATAACCTATATCAAACACTTGCCTTCTCAATGAGAGGGGTGGGGAGGGAGAGAAGGAATTTAGAACTCATTTATTTTTTAAATGAATGTTGAAAATTGGTTTTTTTACATGCATTTGGGGAAAAATAAAATAAACAAAAAAGATACTTTTCAGTTAATGATGAAAAGGGCAGGTTAAAGTCCACAGTGAACATATAAAAAATGCATATAATGTAAGAAACATGAGGGCTATTTACAAAAATGTAAATACAAACCTTTATTATGAAGATGAGCTGGTTTGGCTAATCCCAGATGTACTAATGCTTCAGAAATATTCAGATTTTTTATTTCTCCTCTTGTGCTCATGAGAACAATTGACCTATATTTTAAAATTTTAGAGTGCTTTATTATCATTCCATGAAATAAATGTCTATTATATACACACAAATTTCCTTCCACACCCCTCTTCTCCTGCCTCATCCCCCTTACCTTCTTATAAACCATTCGCAGAAAAGACAAAATCTAAACTTGGATAAGCCATAGATATTTTAGGTAAACTGAGCTAGTTAAGGGCCCAGGTTGTAATAGAGGCTAAAGATCAAAAGTATGAAGGAGGCAGTCAGCACTCCCTTCCAAAGGCCAAGGAATCTCAGCATCAGGATGCCTCAAAAACACTGAATCTCAAGAAATCCTCAAGCTGTGACTACCTCTGAATATGAGAACTGTCCAGTCCAGTCCCAAGCAATGCCTTCCAAACATCTGCCCAGGAATTCAGTCACTCTAAAAAGGGGTTATTAACCTGACATCCATGGACTCCCAAGCTACCTTTGGATAAATTTTAGGCAATCTGTGAATGTGAATAAGAAAAATATATATCTTTATTTTCATTAACCTCTAGCTGAAATTTAGAATTATCTTCAATTATGAATTTTTCTGAAAAGAAGCATTATTCTGATAACGAGCCCATTTGCCTCACCAGACTATGAAAGGGGCCCATGACACAAAAAGGGTTAAGAAACCCTATTCTAGAAGTTAATTCTAGTGGCCCCAGGAGAATATATATTTGCACAGCTAAGTCTTACTTCCAAATAGTCTGTCTACAGGGTGATTTGTGATTTAAAGGACTATCTTGAATATCTGTGGAAAAAATCATATAATAAACTAAATTCTTGGGCGTTTGAGAACTAATTGTTTACATCAACAGTTTGAAAAATATCCAGGAAAGGATTTCTCCAAAAGTGTAGCAATTTAAGATAGGAGAAGGGAGGAAGGAGAAAAGATACTTATCCTGGGCATTGGGGGGGAGTGGAGAGAGACAGAAGGAGAAAGAAGGAGGAAAAGGAGAAGGAGGAGAGAGAGAAAAAAATAATCTGCTGAATAATGAAGATCAGAATATGTGATCTGTTTTTGATGACTATATAAAACAATGGTAAGATACACTGAGGATAATGCAAAAATGAAAAAGGCTTATTATACAATTTGGGGGACTTTTCTCCACAAATGCATGTGTTCTCCACGGGCATGAGCAATGGTTACTATGATAAATAATCATTATTACAGTCATTGAATTAAAGGGGACCTTAAGATCATTCTAGAGAGTCCAAAAAAAAAAAAAAAAGATTTAGACCATTCCCAAAAGGCAAGCCTTTCCCACCAAAACAACAAACATCTGACTTCTCCACAGTATTCGAAGTGATGGCCAGATGAGTATCTCCAGCAAAGATCATCTCAATTCTGCCTCACTAGACTATGGCCTTGGACCCTTGCTTCAGCTCTATGCTCAGGGTCCATACCTTCAAAAAGTAATCACCTTGCTCTTTGTGCAGATGGCCCCCATTTATACCCAAATCTCTATAAGGGAGAGTATTAACAATTAATTCTCAGTGTGTTCTTTTCTTCCCCTATGAGATTCTATAATAGTAGATAAACATCCAGAATTCAGGCCCTCAGAGTCTCCTTTGACAAAGTCCATGGAGAGTGGAATAATAATAATAGCTAGCCTTTATGTCACACTTTATAGTTGGCAAAGTGTCAACACAGATACACTATCTAATTTTCTACTCTGCAGGTCTGCTAAACTGAAAACAACTCAGGACCACTTCTCAAAGAAAAATAAGGAAAGAAACTGCTCTCCAGGGGACAAAAATTGGTTTTGGGGGGGGGGGGAGAGAACAGCACTAAAAGAGGCATGGACTGTGTTAAAACGTCAAAGTAGGGAGACAACATAAAGTTCACAGAGTTAATCATGTTTTATCTTATCAGGGAACTTCAGGGCCTTATATATACTTTTTATTCTGTGGAAATATAGACAAATAGCCTTGTCTAGAACACTGAATCTAGAGACTGAAGAAAGCTAGGTTTGAATCCTAGCTCTGACAATTGTTAGCTGTTTGACCCTGGGCAGGTCACTGTTGCTGAGCCTCAGTTATCTCACCTGTAAAATAAGATAATAATATCTGCTGTGGGGAAAGAACTTTATAAACCTTAAGGTGCACTATTTATTGTTATTATTATTACAGAAAAGTTCACATACCTTGCGGGAATTGATGTTTTTAAATATTCTTTTACTCGTTCAACTTCAGCAAAAGAGAATAATTTGTTTTCAGATATTCTGCAAGGAACACTACAGGCATCCACAACAAGGAGATACAGACCCACACCTGTGAGCGGATAGTTGGTGCCATTGACCTGACAGTACAAAGACATTACCTGCTATTAATGCCATTTTTGTAGTTTCTCAACTATTTGTTACTCTCTTCTCCCATTCCCCTTTTGTTTTTTAAATTCAATTAAATTTTTCTATTTTAATTAACAAGCATTTATTTTCTTTTCCTTCTATATGCCCCCAGTATAAAAGCCCCTTTAAAGAAATATTCCTAGCCATGCAAAAACAAATTCCCACATTGACCGTGTCTCATTATGCATCTTAAAACCATCTTTTTTTTTTTTTTTTGAGGCAACTGGGGTTAAGTGACTTGACCAGGGTCACACAGCTAGTAAGTGTCAAGTGTCTGAGACAGGATTTGAACTCACATCCTCCTGACTCCAGGGCTGGTGCTCTATCCACTGCACCACCTAGCTGTCCCTAAAATCATCCTCTTTTAAGGGGTGAGTAGCAAGCTTCGTCATCAGTCCTCTGGAATCATTGTTGCTCACTGATCAGAATTCTTAAGTTTTTCAAAGCTGGTAGTCTTTATAACAGTTGTTGTTACTGTAAAAATCCTTCTCCTTGTTATACTTACTTCACTCTGCACCAGTTCATACAAATTTTCCCAGCTTTCTCTGAAACTCTCCCTTTCATCATGTCTTATAGAGCAATAATATTCTACACATTCATATACCATATTTATTCAACTAGGACCCAGTAGGTGGATACCCGCTTAGGATCCAATTCTTTACCACCACAAAAAGAGCTACCATAAATAATTTGTGTACATGAGGATTCTTTTCCTCTTTCTTTGATTGATTTGAAGTATAGGCATAGTTGTTCTTTTTGTTGAATACTAGATTCTTCAGGATTCAAATTGTACGTGATTTGTTTCCTACTGAGCTCCTGAAGGACTATTGTATGAGAGTTTACAACATAGTACTTGCTTTGGGGATGTTTTTAATTTTATTTTTGCATCCCCAAGGCCTAGCACAGTGATGAGCAGGAAGACTCATCTTCCTGAGTTCAAATCTAGTCCCTTCTCTAGTCAATTAAGAAAAGTCTAGCCAGGTTCTGAGAGACTCTAATGTGGTACAACCCAACAAGTATCTATTAAGTGCTTTGTTGTCGTTCAGTCATTTCAGTGGTGTCCAGCTCCTTATGACCCCATTTGAGGTTTTCTTGGCAGAGATATTGGAGTGGTTTGCCATTTCATTCTCCAGGTCATTTTACAGAGGAGGGAAACTGACTTGCCCACGTTCACATAGCTATTAAGTGTCTGAGACAGTCTTTGAACTCATGCCTTCCTGACTCTAGGTGAAGAGTTTTATCCATTTTGTCACCAAGCTGGATGCTATAGCTACACTCAAGTTTCTCTCATTCAGGCAGCAGTTCTAGAACTTACTACACAATTTGACGACAAAAAGGTGAACCATAATTTACACACAGAAGTGTTGTTAATATTTTTATTGGGAAGAAATGCAAATGAAAAACTAAAAATTTAAAACCTGGACATTTAATTTGGAGATTTGAAAAGCTGGTGGTATACTTTATTTTATTTTTGGGGTTTTTTTTGAGGGGCAATGAGGGTTAAGTGACTTGCCCAGGGTCACACAGCTAGTAAGTGTCAAGTGTCTGAGGCCAGATTTGAACTCAGGTCCTCCTGAATCTAGGACCAGTGCTCTATCTACTGTGCCACCTAGCTGCCCCCGGTGATATACTTTAAATAAGCTTTTAAAAAATAGATGACTGGGAGCAGCTAGGTAGCTCAGTGGATAGAGCACCGGCCCTGGAGTCAGGAGTACCTGAGTTCAAATCCGACCTCAGACACTTAATACTTACTAGCTGTGTGACCCCTGGGCAAGTCACTTAACCTCAATTGCCTCACTTAAAAAAAAAAAAAAGATGACTGAAAAAGGACCAACACCTGATTATTTTTTAAATGAACTTACTGAAAAGTCTAGGATCTATATATTATATATATATAAATGTATGTTTATATATATATATATTATATATAGTACTATATATAGTGTTTATAATATCTATGAGTAAAATATATAAACAGCAAAGCATCATACAAATATAAAATATTGTTGCGATTCAATACTACAAAGGGATTAATATGTATACAAGAATGGTCATTAGCCACATCTCTAGGCAATGCACAGTTCATCTAGATAATGTCATTGAACAGCATGGGAACAAATTCATGATTGCCTTTAAGGAGACAGATCACTCTGTCTAGGCAATCATTTCTGAAGAGGCTAGATTAAATTTGGCCTGGAATTATGGTTAAGTCATCTGATATAACATGGTAGCCCATTTCATGAAAAAGTTTTATAATTTGACAATATTAATGTTAACTCACTTTTGAGAAGCCTACGCTTGAGATACCTGCAGAATCAATTGTGATGATCAGATAGATACAGCTTAGGGCTTTACTAAACCGAATTCTGAGCGCATCACCAGAGCTCACAGCTATAAGCCTTGCTCTAGAGAGAGACAGGGACAGGATCTGTGACTTTTTGATTTAGACAACTGCCAGGTAAGGAAACTCCCTCTAACAATGTAGGTCGATATATTCTTTGCAATTTATAATCTCAGAGAAATGACTAGAGCACTGCGCTGGTTAACTGACTTACGTCATACAGCCAGTAATATGTGTCAAAGGTGTTTGAGAATGGCTTTCTAGACACTAGGGGGTCCTGGGAAAGACTCCCCAAAACTGAAAGCTTCCAGTTTGTCATCAGTAAAAATGGAGGAGATGCTAGTTTAATACATAGAAGGATCATCATGGGACAGTAGAAAATACACTGTTTTGGAGTCAGAGAACCTGGTTTCAAATAATGCCTAATGTAATAATGCAAAATAAATCATTTTCTTGATGAATTTATTTCCCATACTTTCCAGTACAGAAATATAAAGGTTCAGGGATTACCTGCATGTGGATTTTCCATGGGAAAGTATTATTCTTATCTGAGGTAGTTTTTTCCCCTGCTTAAGTTACCTATGCCCACTCTCAGTCAGTATGTGTTTCAAGATTGTAAACTCATCTTAACTTTAGCTCAGACTAAAAGTAATTAGGAAGATATATCTGCTCTGACTGCAGGAGAAAACCAAATCAAACCAATATAAATGAAAGCCAACTAATTTGGAGGGTTCCCTCTGGGACTGCTTTTTTCCAGTGCCACAGGTCACCAAGAATTAGAACCAACTCATGTTGATCAACCAAAGATCTGCCTTCAGATCCTGCTTCCTGACATTTAGTAACCATTTGACTTTAGGCAAATCACTTAACTTTTCCAAGCCTCAGTTTCCTTATTTGTAAAATGGGAATAATATTTAGAATACCTACTTTACAGGACTGTGATGAAGCTCCAATGAAATAATGTAGAAAAATGCTCTGAAAACTTAAAATTTTATATGAATGTCTTTAACAATCATTTTCAAATAAACAAGAGAAGTTCACTAATTAGCTTTTACTCACAGAGATGAAGGATTTATTTCCACGTTGAATGTCT
This sequence comes from Dromiciops gliroides, assembly GCF_019393635.1. NCBI lineage: Eukaryota > Metazoa > Chordata > Mammalia > Microbiotheria > Microbiotheriidae > Dromiciops > Dromiciops gliroides. Next base: position 572,878,177 of record NC_057861.1, on the reverse strand, counting down.
GCTTTACTTGGTGACTGGAACTGTATAGGCAGATAGAACTTGTGAGGATCACTGGTATACACCATCTAGGTAATAAAATAAGTCAACATACATCATCTGAATTGGGCTACAAAAATTACCTCCCCCAAATATAGTAAACTCACTTTGGCTAGAGCTCCTCCATCAGAGATGTTTCACATTTTCAGGGGGTGCTGAAAACCCTTCTCAGTTGTTTTACAGGGACCCTGAATCCCTACTTTTGGTGAAGTGTTGGAACAAAGCAACTAAGTGACAAGCTTTCATCTTTTCACTCCCCATATCAAAAAATGCCTCAAATGTAAATTGCTATGTATGGCTTTCAAAGCCCCCTAGAACAGTGGTGTCAAACTCAAATCAGAACAGATTCCTGCAACTGCATAATGACACAGAAAAACACATTAATTTAGGAGTGGCCAGAAGTCTGACATCTCTGCTCTAGAAAAGTAACTTGACCTTATTTCTCACATGTAACACTGTAACACTGACCCTTCACTCCAGTTTTACTCAGTTCCTCACTGTCCCTTAAATCTATCATGCTCCATTCTGCCTCTGGCACTGTACTCATGGTATTCCCATCACCTAGAATGCTTTCTGATCTGGCCTCTGCCTTTTTAAGCCCTGTACATCCTTCAAAACCTATATCAAGTTCCATATTCTCCAAAAAGCAGGTCTACTACTCTTAGGAACTAAAAAGCCTGCAGTTGATCACTCCATTTAACACTTCAATTAGCTATTTGATTTGCTCTCTAATTGTTTCATGTTCATTAGATTTATTTCCCAATTGAACTGTAAGCTACCTTGACAACAGGGACCATGTTCCTTGTGCTGGAAAAGTCCCAATGCTAAACATATAAATAAGTACTTGATTGATTAGTGATCAAAGAGATACAAATTCAGTAGTTAGACTTGTCTATATTTTCTTTCTGGTAGCTGGGTGGGGTAGTGGATTGAGTGCAAGTCCTGGAGTCAGAAAGACTCATCTTCTTTTTTTTTTTTTTAAAGTGAGGCAATTGGGGTTAAGTGACTTGCCCAGGGTCACACAGCTAGTAAGTGTTAAGTGTCTGAGGCCGGATTTGAACTCAGGTACTCCTGACTCCAGGGCCGGTGCTCTATCCATTGCACCATCTAGCTGCCCCTAAGACTCATCTTCTTAACTTCAAATCTGGTCTCAGGCATTTACTAGCTGTATGACCCTGGACAAGTCACTTAACCTTTTTTGCCTGTTTCCTTGTCTGTAAAATGAGCTGGAGAAATGCCAAGCCACTCTAGGATCTTTGCCAGGAAAACCCTAAATGGGATCACAAAAAATCAGACATGATTGAAAAATGCCTGGAACAACAAATGCTTTCCTTCATTGAACTTCACTGGCACCAGACACTGGGGCTCTGGTGAATTATGTTAGGAAATAGCATGGTACAAGGGAAATGACACTGACCCTAGAGTGAGAGGACATGAGTTTAAATAACATGTCTGATGCTTATAGTACAGGATCCCCGGCAAGTCATTTACCCTCCAGGACCTCAATTTCCTAAACTGTAAAAGGAGAGGGTTGGACTAAATGATACTATGATTACCAGACTTCATTCTAATTGATACTTCTATTATAAAATAATTCAACTACTAAACTCTTCATGTGATATTGTATTAGCCACTGTCAACCTTTAGTTTTCTCTAAGAAAAAAATCCTCTAATGTTCTTCAAGGACCTTAAAAATCTCCTAAGTCCACCCCACACCTATCAGATTGGCTAATATGACAAAAAAGGAAAATGATGAATTGGGACACTAATGCACTGTTGTGGAGTTGTGAACTGATCCAACTATTCTGGAAAGCAATTTGGAACTATGCCCAAAGGCCAATCAAACTGTGCATACCCTTTGATCCAGCAATTCTACTACTAGGTCTGCATCCCCAAGAGAACATGAAAAAGGGAAAAGGGCCTACATGTACAAAAATATTTATAGCAGCTCTTTTTGTGGTGGCAAAGAATTAGAAATTGAGGGAATGTCCATCAACTGGGGAATGGGTGAAGAAGTTGTGATATATTAATGTAGTGGAATATTGCTAGAAGAAATGATGAGCAGACAGATTTCAGAAAAACCTGGACTTACATGATTCTTAGTTAAGTGAGCAGAACCAGGAGAACATTGTACACAGTAACAACAACATTGTGCAATGATCAACTAGGATAGACTTAGCTCTTCTCAACAATGCAATGATCCAGGACAATTCCAAAAGACTAATGATGGAAAATTCTATCCACATCCAAAGAAAGAATTGTAGAGTCTGAATGTAGATCAAAACATACTATTTTCACTTTTTTTGTGGCTTTTCCCTTTTGATCTATTTCTTCTTTCACAACATGACTAATATGGGGCAGTTAGGTGGCACAGTGGTTAGAGTACTGGCCCTAAAGTCAGGAGAACCTGAATTCAAATCTCACCTTAGACACTTACTAGGTGTGTGACCCTGGACAAGTCACTTAACCCCAATTGCCTTAAAACATCTGGGGCCATCTCTAATCGTCCTAATATATATCTTGCCACTGGACTCAGATGGCTCTGGAGGACGGAGTGAGGTTGGTGACCTTACACAGCCCTCCCTCACTTAAATCCAATTCAGTGTAAATTATGGCATTACCCTGATGTCATGGTCCTCTTTGAGAATGAAGGACAAACAACAATATCAATGTGAAAATATGTTCACATGATTACACATGTATAACCTATACCAGATTGCTGCTGTCTTGAGGATGGGGGTGGGGAGGGAGAATACCTTTGGAACTCAAAATCTTATAAAAATGAATGTCAAAAACTCTTTACATGTAATTGGAAAAATAAAATATTATTTACCAAAAAAAAAAAACCTTTTAAGTCCCCTGGGTCAGAGGAACTCTATAGACAGTCAACAGAGAAATTAAACTAGAGATACAGTATTACTGGAATAAGTTATTGGGGTTTTTGTTTTTTTAATAATGATAAACATTTTTATTTAAAATTTTGAGTTCCAAATTCTATCCCTCCTTCCCTCCCCTCCCAATGGCGATAAGCAATCAGATATAGGTTACACATGTGCAATTATGTAAAACATTACCATATTAGTCATTATGTATTAGAAAACTTGAATAAAAGGAAAAATATTAAAGAAAACAAAAACAGCATCCTCCAGTCTGTGTTCAATCAATATCAGTTCTTTCTTTGGAGGTAGATAGTATGCTTCATCATTAGTCCCTTGGAGTTGTCTTGGATCATTGTATTGCTGAGAATAGTTAAGTCATTCACAGTTCTTCATCAAACAATATTGCTGTCACTGTGCACAATGTTCTTCTGGTTCTGCTCACTTCACTATATATCAGTTCATATAATCTGCATAAGTTATTGTCACTAAAACTAGAGATGAGATTGATTAATTAAACAAAACTTAAGACAAAAAAGAGGTTGATGAATAGATGGAAAGGTTTTTTTGTTTGTTTTGGGGTTTTTTTGTGTGTGAGGCAATGGGGGTTAAGTGACTTGCCCAGGGTAATACAGCTAGTAAGTGTCAAGTGTCTGAGGCCAGATTTGAACTCAGGTCCTCCTGAATCCAGGGTCAGTGCTTTATCCACTGCGCCACCTAGCTGCCCCTGGATGGAAAGTTTTAAAGTGAGGGTGGTGTTTTTCTAGAAGAGCACTTACTGTATGTCATGGGAAAGTCTAATGTAATCATTTCTGCCTGTTCTAGTTTACTCTTCTAAATATATCTGAGAACAGGAAAAAAAAAAAGAGCGGATGTAGTTAGGGAAGGGTTTTGATTTTTCCCAGATTCTCCTTGTGTTGATAAGAAAGGAGAGAAAGATTAAAGTATATTTTCCCACAGTAATATGCAATGTATTTTGTGTCAATTTCAGCCTTTAAAAAAAAAATCTCACCTATCCCATAATTCTCTTTCTCAACCTCAATTCTGCTCTGACAAATGAAAGCGATCTCAAAATGTTAATTACTAGCCTTTCCCCTAAATGTATTTTGTTTCCGTGGTTAACCCAAAATCTTACCACATGATTTTTAAAAAATTTCTCTTATGAAAGTTAGCTTCCCTTTTTTAGGGAGATCAGCATCAAAGGGTAGGAAGTATGTATATGTTATTGCACTAGATATTATATAAGGAGTTACTGTGCTATGCATTTATTTTCATCTGTGATGGATCTGTTTTCATTTTGAACCCCTTCTTTTGTGCATGTAATTTTTAAGTTATATTTTGGCTGTTATTTCTCTGTCCAGGAAGACCTGGGCTCTAGTCTAGCCTCTCATGCATACTAGTTGTGTGACCCTAAGAAAGCCACTTAACTTCTCAGTGATTTGGGCAAGTCTAAGAATACAAGTTTCAGAGATGGTGGTAATCTGCATTCATGCAAGGAATTTCCTCATCCAGGAGTTCCCTACACCAATGAAATCACCAGTGGTCCCAACTCCTTTTTCATAGCAATGGCATTTTCTAAAAAGAGCTCATACATAATGGGGAAAAAAAAGGAACAATATTTTATATATCATTGAAGTATAAAAATATAGATAGTGAGATAATTAATTAAATATAAAGAAAGGAAGATAGTGGGCATGGTGGCACATGTGTATAGTCCCTACTAACTGGAAAGAGCTCTAAAATGCAGAAGGACTAATACCAATCAGTTCTCTACACTCAAGCCGGCACCAATAAGGTGAGACTCCAGGAAGGGATGGCTACCAGGTTGCTTAAGGTAAGGTGAAAGGTGAACCTGCTTAGGTTGGAAAAATAGAGCAGATTAAAGCTTGATCAGTATTGAGATGAAGTCCATGAATAGCTTCCAGCCTGGGTAAGATAGGGAGACCCAGTTTCAGAAAAAAATATATGTGCATATATGTAACATATATGAGCTCTATTAAAGTATATTCTCTACATTGCAAAGTCATATGCCTCGCAAACCCTGTTAATGCAATATACATCAGGAGAGACAAAATTTCTTATATTTTTATCTAGCCCAAATTCTATAAATATCTACAATTTCACCATTGGGTTAAATTATGAGAGCTGGTATTTATATTAAACTTTAAGGTTTGCAAAACACTTTACAAATATTGTTACATTTTGTCCTCACAACTCTAGGAGGTAGGTGCTATGATTATACTCATTTTACAGATGAGGAAACTGAGGCAGAGGCTAAATGACTTGCCAGAGTCACACAGCTAACATGTCTGAAGCCAGATTTTGAACACAAACCCTAATTTCCAGGTCCATTATGATACCTAACTAATTAAAAATTAAGAGATGCCACTATGAATTTTAACTTGCCAATTTATCCTTAGAAAGAGCTGTGATCTCATTTGTTTGGAAACTATTGAATAGGCTGAAAGGCTTTCCACAGGTTCTTAAAAAAAATTTTTTTTGTAAGTGTGTAGTACTTAATCTGTCTTTCTTTCCTCCCTCCTTCCCTGCCTTCACTTCTTCCTTCTTTACTTTTTTCCCTCTAATGATTGGCATGGAAACGTTTGACCTGCTTCATTTCCAGTCTGCCCCTCCTTAGAGGTTTGCTCCTAGAGGCTCAGCATTTTAGTGCTGGATTTAGTGTAGACATCCAACTGGCAAAGCCATTAAACCTCAGAACTCCCTGATTCAAGAGATCTACCACTCTCAGGATCCCGGATGGCAGGGATTATACATGAGTACCCAGCCCACTTCCTTCTTAACACAAACGTTTTTAAAACTCTCAACACAAAGAAATTATGTGAGTTTTCTTACCTGATGAGCACCACAGCCTTGACAGGATCCAGCTAACATTGCTGGCATCTTCTTCGTGACTGATGGTTTCTTGGAATACTTTGGGTAAGCTTTAGCCATGCAATTACTGATCTCTTTTGAGCTAGTTGTTGCTTGTATCTTGATCCGTTCACATCCCTCAGATGAGCAATAACTGTGACCTTGTCTATTGTTTTTAGCTTTGAGGTACAGAAATAGCAATCTACATAAAATGGAAACACATCCACTGAGTTAGGATTAACGGCAGATAATGACATACTTGAACCATTCTTTAATTATATCCCTTTGATCAAAATGGACACACTAGGGAATTTTGGGAGTAGCCTGCAGATCTGTGAGTTTGACACCTCTACTCTAAACGATCATTTCATTTGGCCTCTTTCCTAGGTTGTAAACATATTATCTAAGCAATTTGATTAGAGATGAAAGCATTGTGCTAGCCTAGCATCATGTTTGCTACAATCAAACTGTAAAATGCTATGGAATAAGGATTTTAGATCTCTTATTTTGGTGGGATTCTGCAAAGCCTAATGTTGCTACGAAGGGATATGGGTAAGCTAAACATCTAGACATTGCTACCTTGAAGGACTAGGGCAAAAGTGCTTTTCCATAGGAAACCCTGGCGACATCTGGCAAACAATGGGAATCCTTGCTAAGCTTGCTGTAATCAGTTATCCATTAATAGTTTACTCCTTTCTCAGAATATTAAAAAAATACAACAAAAACATTTTGTTTCCCTGATTCTACCTAATACAACTTCATTAATCTCCTTATTTTGTACATCTTCCTTCATCTATGAACTTTGGACCACTCTCAATTTTTTTGTCTTCTCAAAAAAAATTATAAAAATATCGAGCCTTTCCCAGCTCAGTCATGATCTTGGTTATGGCACCTATCATAATATGTCTGTAATCTCATTCTTCCCTTGCATAATGAAAAATGCCTTGGCCAAATAAGGAAAATGCAGAATATTGAATCGATTCTTCAACAGCCTGTTAAAATATAAGGATTTTCTTTAAGAATAAGGTATTTCAATTGAATTAGAACCAAAAGCAGAAATGGTGGCTGGGACTAGGAAGTTATAGATGGATGACATCACAGACTTTAAGAAGGACCCTAAGATGGTCTTGCATGAGCTGATGATGAGTGAGATGAGCAGAACCAGAAGAACATTGTACACAGTATCATCAACATTGAGTGTTGATCTACTGTGATGGACTAGATTCTTCTCACCAATGCAATGGTACAGAAGAGTTCCAGGGAACTCATGATAGAAGAGGACCTCCAAATCCAAGAAAAAAAAAAAAAGAACTGCGGAGTATAGATGCTGAATGAACCATACTATTTCTTTTGGTTTTGGTGCTGTTGTTTTTTTCTATTTTGAGGTTTTTCATCATTGCTCTGATTTTTTCTCTTATAACATGACTAATGCAGAAATAAGATTAATGTTATTATGTGTATATATGTATATACATATATATATGTATATGGGTGTGTGCGTATGTGTGTATGTATATATATAAATATATATAAATAAATATATATATATATACATAAAAATAAATAAAAAACCTATATCAGATTACCTGCTGTCTAGCAGAGGGGGAAGGGAGGGAGAAAAATCTGAAATTGTAAAGCTTGTATAAACAAAAGTTGAGAACTATCTTTACATGTAATGGAAAAAAAATACTTTATTAATTTTTTTAAAATAATAAAATGGGGATAATAAAGAAAAAAAAAAAGAAGGACCCTAAGAACCCATTGAAAGGATTAGATCAAAGAAGTTAGTGCCAGTACAGAATAGGGAAAGTAAGAAATAACTTTATTCTATTTATATGCAATTAAAGTTGGACCTCACAATCATTAGAGACTTGTATGAGGCTCAGAAAAATGAAACAACTTGCCAATGGTCACATAGCTAGTAAATGCCAAAGGCAGGTTATGAACCCATTTTCCTGTCTCCAAGTCCAGCCCCCTATACACTATCTCATTTTGCCTGGTGAAATTCTTTTTATATAGTTATAAGTAGTCAGTGTGAATGATGATATAGATACAATGAGAAGCAGAGCAGGGCAAATTTCACTAAGTATGAACTATGACTGATATGAAAAAAAAAGATGTAAAAAAGCTGTTACCTAAAAGATATTTAATGCTTAAACTTATCTTCCTGTTATGTATGCAGTAGAGATGCTTTTCCTCCTCTCTCTCCAACTCTGTGCTAATAGGTGCATGGTAAACATTTCCACTCGACTCTGGCTGCCAACAATTATGAGCCATTGTGGTTTTCTTCTAGACCTCTAATAGCAATGTGCAAAGAACTACTCAACTACAGTTGCCTTTCCAAACAGCCATCATACCCTATTCTTAGCCACTCTGCAGAGATGGTAGTTTCACTATTAAAGAAAACAGTAATAATTCTCATCCCCAAGCTCCAGTGACTTACCCTGTGCCATAATCGAAATAGAACTTCCTGTCAGACGGCTTCCTCTCCAGTTCTTCCATTGAAAGCACAGGCTCATATTCTTCCATGTTGGTAGAAATGCCATTCTGCCTGTGATATCTGCTAAATGTAACTTGAAAAGTGGTGTTTGATGGATAGCAGAGGCCAACTCGAATCCAGTCATTCCTGCAAGTGCACATAATAGCTTGGCTAATTTAATTTACAAAGTGGGCCATTTTTGTCTTCTGAGTACTAGCCCTGCCAACTTTTTAAGCCATTTTTAGCCTTGAATTTTCCTTGTGTTGGTGACTTCTTTTTTCTACCATGGATTCCTATTGCTAGTAATGAAAACACCTAAAATCTCAAGATCTGCCCTAGAACTCTTCTTTGTCTTTCACCCCAAACCCTTTTTTAGCAATGACCTTACAGAATGAATATCCCATTGTAACTTCTCTCTGTTGCAACAAGACTTGAACTTTAATTATCACTCACAGACCATGGAACAGATAAAATGACATATACTTAGGCCAACATTACCATTGGCTCTTCCCCTAATGATCAAAAAAGGAAGAAGGACCAATAATAATGTCCACTCTAGGGCATGTCAGTACTTAGTTCTTCAGTTGTTGGAGTTTTCCCCCTATTATAAGCCAGAAAGATTCTGTATTATAATAAATTAACTGGCCTACTGATCTGGAATAGAATAAACCCAGTCCATGTTCTCAGTAAAACTAAAAGCTTGCTGTGAGGTTGTACAGTTAAGAATTACAAAAGAATAATGCAAAGAGGTGGTTTTTATCATGGAAACTTGGGTCCTTACCATACTCAAATACCTGAAAAATCTGTCACTGCATCAGTATGGGCCTGGGGTCTATGAACTTCAAAAAATATATATTTTGATAATTCTATTTCAATATAATTTTGGGTTTTATAATACTAAGCATTTTTTTATCTATTTGAAAACAAAATTCTGAGAAGGGGTTCACAGGTTTCATCAGATGCTCAAAGGGATTTAAGACTTACACAAAAAAAATTACCTTGATTTAGGGAAAATCCAGTGTGAGAACTCCACCCACCAATTCATATTGCAACCAGCCTCTGACTTAGGAAAACCCTAAGGAGGTGTTTGAGGTAGAATCTGAACCCAGAATCTGAATCTTCTTGACTCCAAGCCTAAGCTATGTTCAATATGCCTTGGTCCTGCCTCCATGAGGCATCATGTTCTTCACTAAGCAGTTATAGTATTTTTTGTTTTGTTTTGTTTTTTTTTCGGTAAGGCAATTGGGGTTAAGTGACTTGCCCAGGGTCACACAGCTAGTAAGTGTTAAGTGTCTGAGGTCGGATTTGAACTCAGGTACTCCTGACTCCAGGGCCGGTGCTTTATCCACTGCGCCACCTAGCTGCCCCGCAGTTATAGTATTTTAGAGTTGGAAGGAACCATAAAGATCATCTAATCCAATCATTTCTCTTTATAGATGAGGAAACTGAAACCCAGAGAGGTTAGATGAATGATCCAAGATCATACTTCTAGATAGTGGAAAGGTCATGATCAGAACAAGAATTTTTAATCTCCAGTTAAGTGCTCTTTCCCTCACTTTCTCCCATACTTCCTACAGGGGGAATCTAAATTCCCAAACCATATTTGTGCCATCTATTAGAACAACCTAAAAATTTTAAGTACATAATCTACTTACTACATGCACCTAATATATTAAATAAGGATCTCCCACTAATAAATAGCATAACAAAACAATTATTACTTTGTTTCACAGACTGAGACCATTGTAAACCTACTTGTTGAAATTTATGAGGTAAAGAAAGGTAGCTCGTGGGGCTGGTCCATTCCAATGAATGGTGTATCCCTTTTCTAGCATTACTACTGGCTGATACTGCTGAAATGCAGCTCTCTGGTTAATCCCTCGCAGTACCATGGGATTGGATGGGTATTCATCCCGTGTGATAATCATGGTAAGATTTTGCATGCTCCACGTCTGCACGTAAACCTTCAAAAGAAAAATTTGAAGAATTATCAGAAATTGGATATTAAAAAACAGTTGAGTAAGAATTTCCATCGAAAGGTAGACATCTGTACTTGCAGTAGCCAACTACAACATACTAAGCTGTATTTACATTGCGATTTTCTAAGCTAGAACTGTAAAAAGTAGACAGTGTAGTGTTAGCCAACATCTTCTTAGACTATTCCATACTAGCAGGCCAGTTTATTCATCATAACACAAAATCTTTCTGGCTTTTATAACACAGAAGGAAAAAAAAACTGAAGAAAAAATGAACAAACCTGTATAAAAGGTATACTCATTAGTCAAACTTTGAAAGAAGTTTTTCAAAAAAAAATATGGAAAATTTAACATCATGGAATATTCACTATTCATTTTCCATGATATGAGGCAGCCCAAATAGTCATTTTTCAATTACAAATAATAAAGCTAAACTAAAAGTCACTGGAAAAAAAACTGGCCTAAAAAAACTATTATTAAAGAGGCAAATTTGAAAGGTTTGGACTTATTCCATTGTTATTCAAGGCCTCTGCAATGGCAAGATAAAA